>NW_004443956.1:7496636-7609228 GCF_000243295.1 Trichechus manatus latirostris | reverse complement strand
ATCTGGTCTTTTTTTTGTGAGTTAGAATTATTCTCTACATCCTTCTCCAGCTCTGTCCAGAACCCTCTGTTGTGATCCTGGACAGAGCAGTCAGTGGTGGTAGCCGGGCACAATCTAGCTGTACTGGACTCAGTCCACTGGAGGCCTTGGTAGCTGTGGACCATTAGTCCTTCTGACTAATCTTTTCCTTGTATCCTGTTCTCTTCATTCTCCGTTGCTCCCGAAGGGATGAGACCAGTGGAGTACCTTAGATGGCCGCTCACAGGCTTTTAAGACCCCAGTCACTACTCACCAAGGTAGTGTCTTTATAAACTGTGTTATGCCAACTCAGCTAGATGTTCCCTGAGACCATGGTCCAGCAGTGGGTTTTTTTGTTTGTTTTTTAAACTGTGCTCCATGGGTCAGGCATTCCGCTATAAGTAGATAACAACATAGGCGCTAAATGTAATCAATCATTTTTGTCTCCACAGTTATAGAAATGCTGCTTGTTTCCACATATTACATTTAATTGTAAGGTATAACCCAGAAAGAAATGTTAGATGCTCATTCCAGTTGCTTCCAATGGGAAGATGTTGAAGAGAATCCATTCATTTGAGGTTTTTCCATATAGCAGAATTCTTTTCTCAGCAAGAACCTGTAGTAGGATTCCTTTATACACAAGAATTATACATCATAATCAGGCATAATAAAAATGAATCCTACATATAGTACTTGTGTAAAGCAATATATGACCTCTCTAATATATGAAAATTAATAAATGATATGTCTCTTTATATATATGTAAATATGTTTGTATATATAAATGTATATATTCATATATTTTTAAATATGTACATATTTGTATAAAAACCCATTGCCATTGAGTCGATTCCCACTCTTAGTGACCCTATAGGACAGAGTAGAACTGCCCCATAGGGTTTCCAGGGAGTGGGTGGAGGATTCGAACTGCCGACCTTTTAGTTAGCAGTTGAGCTCTTAACCATTGTGCCACCGGGGCTTCGTCTTTATATAATGAATGTATATTTAAACCATAACAATATGGATACTTATAAAAGTAGTCAAACCGTAACCCTGTATCAGTCAGAATTTTAAGCAGCAAATTAGAGTAAGAAACTCTGGAAATTTTTTAAAAGGATATCAGGCTACCTGCAGAATTGCTGTGCCAGTAGGAGAACCAGGCTTGGAACCCTGCAGTCAGGGGCCACACCTCAAACCACAGCAGAGAATTGGTCTGGGGAACAGACCGTTACTGCTGCCTCCTCTGGCAAACACTAGATACTGCCGCCAGCCTGTTCCTCTGCCCGTTGCGCCAGGAACTCAGTCTTTCAGCAACCAGGACCATACCAAGTGGTGCCTGCTTCCGATCTCTAGCATCTGAGTCCAGCATGGCTATATCTGATTGGTGGATCCCAAGTCATGTGTTCACTCTTGAGGTGCAATGGAGGCTGGCCTTTCCACTTTTATGTTGGGAGGCTAACCCTGCAGTCAAAAGATGGCAAATTCTCATTACAATAATCATGCCAAAACATTTGGAAGGTAGAGAATATGAAATATCACCATATCCCATCATTCTAATTTAAGACTATTTTAAAATAAAATTTTCTTAGTCTTTTTCTAATTTACATGTTTTTGTGTACATGTAATCATTGTTTATATACTTTTACACCTGCATTTTATTTTCAGTATCGTATGCTGTCTTTATATTGCTATATACTTTCCATATATACCAATTTGATAACGCATGATGATTCAAATGAATGTACTTTGCCATTCTTATAATGTTAAAAATCAATGACAAATTTTTTTATTATGAAAAATACGTGATGAATACGTTTATATCTAAAATTTTGGCATCGGGATGTTGGGTGGGAGGGAAGGTTAAGACCTAGAGAAATCTGATTAACCCTCCATATTCTATAAGAATAATCAGTATACCTAATTCACATCATTCTTTAACTGATTTAAACATAGACATACTCCTCTCTCCTTTTGTTGTGAAATTTTGTAGATTTAGGATGTAGTGAGTTAAGTTTGGGGCTGGTTAAAAAATCTTAAACATTTTACGTAGGCAAACTGTCTTTGTTAAATAAATATTTACTAAGCAATCCTACTTTTAATTTTAATATTAGGAAAACAAATATAGGAACTAATAATAAATATCCTGTATCTATACTAAATAATTTGATGTCCATCATAATATGCTTATAGTTGTCACATGACTATTAACACTTGCCTCCTAATATTTTTTTTAACATTCTTTTTTTAAATTGTAGTTTAGATGAAGGCTTACAGACCAGACTAGCTTCTCATTAAACAGTTAGTACATATATTGTTTTATGACACTGGTTAACAACTCCATAACATGTCAGTACTCTCCCTTCTCGACCTTGGGTTCCCTATTACCAGCTTTCCTGTCCCCTTCTGCCTTCTAGTCCTTGCCCCTAGTCTGGTGTACCCCTTTAGTGTCATTTTGGCCTATAGGTTTGTTTAATCTTTGGCTAAAAGGTGAACCTCTAGAATTACTTCATTACTGAGCTAAAAGGGTGTTGTACTGGACTCAGTCTGGTGGAGACCATATTAGTTGTGGTCTGTTAGTCCTTTGGACTAATCTTTCCCTTGTATCTTTAATTTTCTTCATTTTCCCTTGCTCCTGAAGGGTTGAGACCAGTGGAGTATCTTAGATGGCCACTCACAGGCTTTCAAGACCTCAAACACTACTTATCAAAGTAGAATGTGGAACATTTTCTTTATAAACTATGATATGCCAGTTGAGCTAGATGTTCCCTGAGACCATGGACCCCACAGCCCTCAGCCCAGTAATTCAGTCTCTAAGGGAGTTTGGATTTGTCCGTGGAGCATCCATGAGCTTACCCTAAACAAATTGTGCTGGCTTCCCCAGTATTGTATACTGTCTTACCCTTCACAAAAGTTACCACTTATCTATTGTCTATTTAGTGTTTTTCCACCCCCACCCCTCCCCTCCCTTGTAACCATCAAAGATTGTTTCTTTTTGTGTGTAAACCTTTTCATGAGTTTTTATAGTAGTGGTCTCATACAATATTTGTCCTTTTGTGATTGACTTATTTCACTCAGCATAATGCCCTCCAGATGCAACCATGATGTGAGATGCTTTGCAGATTCATCATTGTTTTTGATCGTTGAGTAGTTTTCCTTCGTGTGTATGTACCATAGTTTGTTTATCCATTCATCTGTTGATGGGCATCTAGATTGTTTCCATCTTTTTGCTATTGCGAACAATGCTGCGATGAACATGGGTGTGCATATGTCTATTCAGGTGACAGCTTTTATTTCTCTAGGATATATTTCTAGGAGTGGAATTGCTGGATCGTATGGTATTTCTATTTCTAGCTTTCTAAGGAAGTACCATATCGTTTTCCAAAATGGTTGTACCCTTTTGCATTCCCACCAGCAGTGCATAAATGTTCCAGTCTCCCCACAGTCTCTCCAACATTTGTTATTTTCTGTATTTTTGATTCGTTCCAGTAATGGTGAGATGGTATCTCATTGTGTTTTTGATTTGCATTTCTCTAATGTGATCTAGTGATCGCGAGCATTTCTTCATGTGTCTGTTAGCCGTTGAATGTCTTCTTTGGTGAAGTGTCTGTTCATTTCCTATGCCCATTTTTTTCAGGTTTTTTCTTTTCATTGTACTTTAGATGAAGGTTTACAGAACAAATAGTTTCTCATTAAACAGTACACACATTTTTTATGACAATGGTTAACAACCCTATGACATGTCAACACTGTCCCTTTTCAACCTTGGGTTCCCTATTACCAGCTTTCCTGTCCCCTCCTGCCTTCTTGTCCCTGGACTGTTATGCCCCATTAGTCTCGTTTTCTTTTATGGGGCTGTCTAATCTTTGGCTGAATGGTGAACCTCGGGAGTGACTTCATTACTGAGCTAAAAGGGTGTCCAGGGGCCATACTCTAGGGGTTTCTCCAGTCTCTGTCAGGCCAGTAAGTCTAGTCTTTTTTTGTGAGTTAGAATTTTGTTCTACATTTTTCTCCAGCTCTTTCTGGGACCCTCTGTTGTGATCCCTGTCAGAGCAGTCAGTGGTGGTAGCCGGGCACCATCTAGTAGTTGTACTGGACTCAGTCTGGTGGAGGCTGTGGTAATTGTGGTTCATTAGTCCTTTGGACTGATCTTTTCCTTGTATCTTGTTTTCTTCATTCTCCCTTGCTCCCAAAGAGATGAGACCAGTGGAGTATCTTAGATGGCTGCTCACAGGCTTTTAAGATCCCAGACGCTGCTCACCAAGGTAGAATGTAGAACATTTTCTTTATAAACTATGTTATGCCAGTTGACCTAGATGTTCCCTGAGACCTCCTTTGCCCATTTTTTAATTGAATTACTTGTCTTTTTGTTGTACAGGCATTGGATTTTCCTGTAGATTTTGGAGATTAGACCTTTGTCAGATTTGTCATAGCCAAAAATTTTTTCCCAGTCTGTAGGTTCTCTTTTTTACTCTTTTGGTAAAGTCTTTTGATGAGCCTAAGTGTTTAATTTTTAGAAGATCCCAGTTACCTGGCTTATCTTCTGGAGTTTGTATGTTGTTAGTTATGGTTTACGTCCTGTTAATGCCAGATGTTAGGGTCTCTAGCATTGATCCTATTTTTTCTTCTATGATCTTTGTAGTTTTTGGTTTTATGTTTAGGTCTTTGATCCATTTTAAATTAGCTTTTGTGTATGGTGTGACGTATGGGTCCTGTTTCTTTTTTTGCAGATGGACATCCAAATTTGCCAGCACTTGTTAAAAAGACTGCCTTTTTCCCATTTCATGGACTGGGCCGTTTTCGAAGATCAGGTGACCGTAGGTGGATGGATTTACATCTGGATTCTCGATTCTGTTTCATTGGTCAATGTATCTGTCGTTGTACCACTACCAGGTGTTTTGAATACCGTAGCTGTATAAGTAGATTCTGAGGTCAGGTAGTGAGAGTCCTCCTACCTTATTCTTCTTCAGTAGTGCTTTAGTCTTCCGGGGCCTCTTCCCTTTCCATATAAAGTTAATGATTGTTTTTTTCCATGTCTTTAAAGAATGTTGTTGATATTTGGATTGGGATTGCATTGTATTTGTAGATTGCTTTGGATAGAATTTTCATTTTCAGAATGTTGAGTCTACCCATCCATGAGCATGGTATGTTTTTCCATTTATTTAGATCCCTTTTGATTTTTTGCAGTAGTGTTTTATAGTTTTCTTTGTATAGGTGTTTTACATCCTTGGTTAGATTTATTCCTGTATTTTATTTTCTTAAGGGCAATTTTAAACGGTATTATTTTTCCTGATTTCCTTTTCATCATTCTCTTTGTTGGTGTATAGGAATCACACTGATTTTTGTATGTTTATCTTGTATCCTGCTACTCTGCTGAATCTTTCTATTAGTTCCAGTAGTTTTCTTGTGGAATCTTTTGGATTTTCTATATATAGTATATCATCTGCAAATAGGGACAGTTTTACCTCTTCCTTACCAATACAGATGCCCTGTATTTCTTTTTCTTGCCTTATTGCTTTAGCTAGGACTTGCAGTAGAATGTTAGATAGGAGTGGTGATAAAGGACATCCTTATCTTATTCCTGTTCTCAAGGGGAATGTTTTCAGCTTCTCTCCATTAAGAATGATGTTGGCTGTGCTTTTGTATAGATGCCCTTTATTATGCTGAGGAATTTCCCTTCTATACCTATTTTATTGAGAGTTTTTATCAGGAATAGGTGTTGGACTTTGTCGAATGCCTTTTCTGCATCAACTGAGATGATCATATGATTATTTTATTTTATTTATGTGGTGGATTACATTGATTGATTTTCTAATATTGAACCATCCTTGCATACCTGGTATGAATCCTAATTGATTGTGGTGTATTATTTTTTTGGTATGAAGCTGAATTCTGTTGGCTAGAATTTTGTTGAGAATTTTTGCATTTATATTCATGAGAGAGATTGGTTTATAATTTTCTTTTTTTTGTGGTGTCTTTGCCTAGTTTTGGTATCGGCGTTATGCTGACTTCATAGAATGAATTTGTAAGTTTCCCTTCCTTTTTCTATGTTCTGAAATACTTTGAGTAGTACTAGTATAACCTCTTCTCTGAATGTTTGGTAGAATTTTCCAGTGAAGCCATCTGGGCAGGGCTGTTTTTTTGTTGGGAGTTTCTTTTTTTATCATTATCTTTTCAATCTCTTCTCTTGTTATGGGTCTGTTCAGATTTTCAACATCAATTTGTGATAGTTTGGGTAGGTAGTGTGTTTCTAGAAATTTGTCCATTTCCTCTAGATTTTCAAATTTGTTGCTGTATAGTTTTTCATAATACTCTGTTATGATCCTTTTTATTTCAGTTGGGTCTGTTGTAATGTCCCCCATTTCATTTGTTATTTGGGTTATTTGCATCCTCTCCTGTTTTTCTTTTGTCAGTTTGGCTAGTGGTGTGTAGATTTTGTTGATCCTTTCAAAGAAGCAGCTTTTGGTTTTCTTGATTCTTTCTATTGTTTTTCTATACTGTATTTCATTTATTTCTGCTCTGATCATTATTATTTCCTTTCTTCTGGTGGCTATAGGCTTCTTTTGCTGTTCTCTTTCTACTTGTTCGAAGTATATAGCTAGTGTTTTGATTTTGTTTCTTCTTTTTTGTTGCATGCATCTGTTGTTATAAATTGACCTCTGATCACTGCCTTTGCTGTTTCCCAAAGGTTTTAGTATGATATGTTTTCATTCTCAATTGATTCTAAGAATTTTTTGATTCCATCTGTGATTTCATCTATTACGCAGTAGTTTTTAAGCAGGGTGTTTATTTAGTTTCTATGAAATTGATTTTTTTTCCCTTGCTCTTTCTGTTTTTAATTTCTACTTTGATGGTGTTGTCATCAGAGAAGATACTTTATATTATCTCAGTGTTCTGGATTTTGTTCAGGGTTGCTTTGTGGCCTAAGATATGATCTATTCTGGAGAACGTTCTATGTGCATTGGAAAAGAATGTGTACTTTGCAGCTGTTGGGTGTAGTGTTCTATATATGTCTATGAGTTCAAATTGGCTGATTGTGGCCTTTAGATTTTCTGTATCTTTGGTGAGTTTCTTTCTAGATGTTCTGTCCTTTACTGAGAGTGGTGTGTTGAAGTCTCCTACTATTATAGTGGAACTGTCAGTTTCTCTTTTCAATGCTGTTAAAGTTTGTTTTATGTATTTTAGAGCCCAGTCATTGGGTGCGTAGATATTTATTATGGTTATGTCTTCAGATTGATAGTCTGTTTAATCATGATATAGTGCCCTTCTTTGTCTTTTATGGTTGATTTTGTTTTAAGTCTGTTTTATCTGAGATTAGTATTGCCACTCCTGCTCTTTTTTGGTGGGTGTTTGCTTGATATATTTTTTTCCAATCCTTTGATTTTTAATAAATTTATGTCTTTGTTTCTAAGGTTTGTCTCTTGTAGACAGCATGTTGATGGATCCTCTTTTTTATCCATTCTATCACTCTGTGTCTCTTTATGGGTCCATTTAGGCCATTTACAATCAGTGTAATTATTGATAGATGTGAGTTTATTGCTGTCATTTTGTAGTGCTGACGATTTCTTTGTTCCTTGTACTCTCCTGTGCTGAATTCCTTTTGTTTGTGGATTTTTTTTTTTTTTTTTTTGTATCTTTTGTTTTTGTAGATTTTGTTTTTACTGAGACTTTATGTTTTTCTTCTTTATTTTGATGAGTAGTCTGTTAAATTTCTTTGTGGTTACCTTGAAATTTTCCCTTATTTTCTAAGTTTGAACCAGTCTATTATGACTTGGTATCACCTTGCCATCCTCTCCATTAGAAAGTTCTATACCTACAACGTTTATTCCCTCTTTTATTGTTTTGACGTTGTTGTCATTTGCAGATTAATCTCTCTGGTTCCCTGTTGTAAATCTTTTGGTTTTGAATAGTCCTTGAGAGTTCATTTCCTAAGTTGGTATCTGAATGGTGTGATCATGTGTCCTATATTTAGGCTGTCGTCTCATGTTGTTTGTTTTCAAACGGAAGAACTCCTTTTAATAATTCTTGTGAGTTTGTTTTGGTTTTTACATATTCCCTTAATTTCTGTTTATCTGAAAATGTCCTAATTTCACCATTATATTTGAGTGAGAGTTTTGCAGGATATATTATTCTTGGTTGGGAATTGTTTTCTTTCAAGGTTTTATGTATGTCATCCCATTGCCTTCTTGCCTGCATGGATTCTGCTGAGTAATCAGAGCTTAGTCTTAATTGTTTCTCCTCTGTAGGTGACTTTTCATTTTTCTCGAGCTGCTCTCAGATTCTTTGTTGGTCTTTGGTTTTAGCGAGTATGATTATGATTTGCCTTAGTGATTTTCTCTTTGGGTCTCTCCTATATGGGGTTCGTTGAGCTTCTTCGATGGTCAGCTTTTCATCTTTCATGATATTGGGGAAGTTTTCTGTCAGCAATTCTTCAATGTTCCTTTCTGTGTTTTCCATTTTCTTCCCATGTTCTGGAACTCTGATCACTTGCAAATTTTTGCTTTTAATAGTATTCCACATAATTCTCAAGGTTTCTTCATTTTTCTTTGTTCTTTTTTCTGATTTTTCCTCAAAGTTGTATCCAAGTGTTTGTCTTCAATTTCGCTGATCCTGTCTTCCATCATTTCAAACCTGTTCCTCAGCCTTTCTATGACAGTGTCCATTTCTGAAATCTTGTTTATCTTTTGGATTTCTAATTGTTTCTTTTGTATGATTTCTAGTTGTGAATTTATCTTGGCATTTTGTTCCTGTATTATTTTCCTGAATTCTTCCATTTCTTTTGTCTGTATTTTCCATGAATTTGTCTATTTTTTCCTTTTTGTTTGCTTTTTGCTTCAGCTCTTGGATAGCTCTGACTATTAGAGATTTGAATTCTCTATCAGGTAATTCTAGTGCCTTTTCTTCTTCTGGAAAGTCATCTTGTGTTTTATTTTGGACATCTACTGGAACCATCCTGTCCTGTTTTTTATATGTTTTGATATTGTCTCCTGTGTTTGGGACATTCAGTAGTTATTTTCTTAGTTTATTGATTGTAGACTTGTTTGTTTCATCCTGCTTTTTTGTTTTATGTGTTATGGCAGTTATCGCTGAGCAGGTAGGCCGTGTGTTCTTTGTTGTTTGCTCATCTGTGGACATGATATTTTTCATCTCCTTGTCCAATGGGCAGGGCCAGTTGCTTAGCTGTGGTGCAGCAGGGCAAGTCTGTCTGAAGGGGAGGAGCTTGAATGGGTTATTTGTGGCATGTACTGGGGCCGACAAGGTGAGCTGGTGGTCAGTGCAGGGAAGGTTTCAGTAGGTTGTGCCTTTGCTGCTTAGGAGTGCAGTGTTCAGTGCATGGTGCAGATGGGCAGGAGGGTTGGGGAAGGGGAGGTTATGATATGTGGAGATAGATTTTGTATAGAAAAGAAGAGAGAGAGGAGAGAGGACAGGAACAAAAACAAAAAAAAAGTGCTGAGGGAGCTTGCTGTTGCAGTGGGTAGACAAGAAACTGAGAAATGAAGGAAAACAAAAACGAAAAAAAAAATAAATAAAAATAAAAAAAATACCCCCAGGGATCACACCGGCATGGTTGTGCAGACTGGGAAAGCAGCTCCCAAACCAAGCTGTACAGCTTGGCTAGAAGGGGTGGAGATCATACATAGTGCCAGGTATTCAGGAGACAGGAAAAGAGGGTAAGTACAAAGAGATGAGAGACTGAGAAATGAAGAAAAATAAAAAAGAAAGAGAAAACAGACAAATAAAAAAAAAAACAAAAAGGACTTAGGAAAAAAAGCCACCAGGGATCCCATCAGCATGGCCACGCTGACCGGGGATGTAGTTCCTCAGCTAAGCGGCACTTCATAGCCTGTCAGGAAGAAGCAAAGATGGCACATGGAGTCAGGTATTCAAGAGAAAGGCGGGGGAGGAGGTGCGAGACAGAGAAGAAACCAAAAGAAGCTGAAAAATGCAACACCAGCAACAAAGAAATGGCAGTGAAGAAGCTGTCCGGTGTGAGTGGGGCAAATCCACACAGTACGGAACCAGCGCCTTCTGTGTCACGGTCGCAGCCCCCTGGGAAGTGGTGCATGGGCCCACTGGGAAACTGGGAATCTGCCCACCGTAACTCTCCTCACTCTCTGTTCTCTGTCAGTTTCTTATTCCATTCAGTGCTAGCTTGAGTTCTTTATCTCTTCATTTCATGCTTAGGATTCCAGGACTGACGTTTGTCTCTGTTTTACTTAGTTTTTCGGGCCTTTGCTGTGGAGAGACAGTGTGGTGCTTCTGTCTATAGCACCATGTTGGCTTCGCCCCACCTCCTAATATTTTTTAAAGTAAAACATTGTTTTTATCAGAATCACATACCTTGGGATGATTTTCTTCTTTATTTGTGGATTTTCTGAGTCAATTACAGTATTTACAAGTGAATTATTTTAGAATTAAATGAGATTATCATAATATGAACATACCGTAGTTTATTAATGAGACCCCTTGGTAAATCAGGACTCAGAACTGGTAAATTCTTAGTTATTGCTCACTATCCATAACTTTGAAATATGGAACATTTGAGTTAATAAAGTTCCTGCTTTTTTTTGTCGTTATTAGTGCCATTAGCTCTTGAACTCAGTCTGGGTTGTAATTCTGCTTCTAGGTAAGGGTGTTGCACTCAGGGCATGATGCAAAGCAGGTATTAATGTGACAAAATTGGAGAGTTGGAGGAAGAAGGTAGAGAGAGGGTTTTTCAGCATTAAGTCTTTCCTTGTATAACTCCTTATATTATTCTCTCCTCATTGATGATTCCATTTACACTCCCTTGATACCTAGCAAAGAGCTACTTACCGTTCCAACTGTTCCCTAGAATTGAGATCAAGAGTTGTAGTTCAAGAGTCAGGGCAATAAAATCTAATTTAAACTAGTAATCCAAGTATAACTATTTTCAGAGATTTATTTGGGTGTAATCTTGGCAAATGTCTGTGGGTAGGTTGGAGGGCATGTTTTTTATGTTCTAAGGGTATGTACAAATCCTCATGTAGGAAGAACAGAGCCTTGGCCTTTTTGAATAAGACAACTTTTGTTCCAGTCGTGCTAAAGTTGCCTAGTGACGACATTAACATTCTACTTTGATCAATAGAAAGATAAAGACCATAATGTTGTCAGGCTTTACGATGATTTTTTCCTTCTCATTGCGCATCTTTAATCTCTAAATGTTACCCAGTCATATACAGTATGTTTTCAGTAAGAAAAGCCATAAATTTTTTCTTTTCTGTCACTCAATCTTGAGATAGATAGGACGAGTTCAATAACGTTCCCCCTGTGATTTTTCCCTGGCGCATTCCTTTTTGTGGCAACAGTTATGGGGTTCTTCTGTTGTTGTTAGCTGCTATCAAGTCAGCCTCCGACTCATGGTGACCTCTTGTGGTTCAAAGGGTTTTCAATGGCTGATTTTTTCAGTAATATATTGGCAGGCGTTTCTTCCTAGTCTGTTTTAGTCTGGACACTCTGCTGAAACCTGTTCAGCATCACAGCAACATGCAAGCCTCCCCTGACAGACGAGTGGTGGCTGTGTCTGAGGTGAACTGACTGGGAATCAAACCCGGGTTTCCCACATAGAAGGCGAGAATTCTACCTCTGAACCACCCTCATAGAAAACAAAAACAAAAAACAAACCCGTTCCCGTGGAGTCGGTTCCAAAATAAGACATATCACAGATTTGCCTTATCACTTTTGGTAGGGCCTTGATCACTTCTAAGAAGTGAAGTCGTGATGGTTATTGGAATCCAACAAAGCAGGGTTCAAATCTCCGGCTATTCAGGAGCAGGCTAGTGACCTTGGGCAAATTATTTAACCTCTCTGCCCTTGATTTTCTAGTCTGTAAAATAAGACTAGTAATAGCAGCTACCTTTATTGTGAGCACCAGGCAAGATACCTGTGTACAAAGGCCCAAGCACTGTGCCTTGTATATAGTAAATGCTCAATAGGCATTCATTTCCCCCCTTCATTTGCTTTTCTCTCAGCAGAGAAGGTGAGAATTGTGTTTCCTCTTATTCTGATACCCTCCAAGGACCATTTTGAATATGTAAAAATATACGGCTTGTTGTTTAGTAAAATAATCATGTTTTATATAAGGGGAAACAAAACAAAAATTTTGCTTTATTTAGTCTTTAGTTGTACACTTTTCCTTAATCATTTCTATTATTTCAAGAAAGTTCTCTCTCTGTCTTGAGCCACTTTATATCAAAGGTTAACTTTCTAAGCATATTCAGCGGTAAAGGTATAACCACCTAATTCCATATTTCATTGCCAGAAGGGGAGAGGAGAACATCACATTCAGTCACCTCATTGCAAGCATTTTCTAGAGTGCTAATCAGAGGAAACACGAAGTACAAGGAAGCTTCAGGCCGCCAGTTGAAACTACTTATCATTTTGGTGAAAGTAAGAGTCCATTTAAGGCAATATGGTCCTGCACTTATCTGTTATAGACATCATTTGAGGAAAAACTTGGTGGAAAGAATGTTGTTTAATTAGTGCTATTTCTCCCACTTAAGGTTTTTTTTTGCTTCGTTTTCTTTTCTGAGTGGTTTATAGATTTTTTAAAAAATGTTGGTGGGGTAGGGCGCGAGAGGACAGATAGCAAGATAAAACTAGATCTAGAATCTTTAAAACAAAGAGTTTGCTTTTGAAATCATCAGGATTAAATTATTTTGTGTAAACACCCAAGGCAACGTTTGTGTGTGCATGTGTATGTCTAAGATAAAACTGTTCGCGCTTTTTTTCTTTTCTTTTTATTATGGAAAATTTTTCATATATCCAATGACAGAGGAATAGCACAATGATGACCAGTGTTTGCTGTACTTCTATTTTTATTTTTAAAAGCAGTTAGGGAATAAAAGTTTGTATGGCATATATAAAATTATAAAATGACTTTCAAAAATTCTTTAAATATATTGGGAAGCAATAATTCCTTTTTTAAAATGTAGGAAATGAATATATGAAAAACAGATTTGTTGTTTTATTAAGTAGTAGTTCAGGAGAGTAAGAAGGAATAATGTCAAACATTGTAAAACTAAGAATTAGTAACCTTCTGACTTTGTGACTATAGTAAAGCTACTTTATTTAGTATTTTATTAGACAGAAGGCACTTTTAAGTGACACTCCCAGATAGCTATGGTACACTCATAGTGATGTTCAGAATGACCCAGAGACATCAAAGCAGATTTCCAGGGTGCCTTTTGAATTGTTAGAATTGCTGACTTTGATTTTGCATAGTTTTGAGGTTGTTAGGTGCCATCGAGTCAATTCTGACTCAGCAACTCTATGGGACAGAGTTGAACTGCCCCATAGGGTTTCCAAGGAGCTGCTGGTGGATTTGAACTGCCAACCTTTTGGTTAGCAGCCAAGCTCTTAACCACTGTGCCAAAGTTTTAGGGCATAGTTTATTATTACAGTAAGTCTTCAGGCTGTGAACTTTACAGACTTATGGACTCACCCTTTATTGTTATGTAAATTTGCTCTCACTTTGAAAGAATTGAACCAATCCCTACTCTCAAAACTTCTTCATCAAAATCACCTTCATTTGCTGCATGTGCAGCTTTTAAATCATTGAAAAGACTCTGAGTGTTTTCTTGCACTAACCAACCAAACCAAACCCACTGCTGTCAAGTCATTCCGACTTACAGCAACCCTATAGGACAGAGTAGAATTTCCCCATAGGGTTTCAAAGACTGTAAATCTTTATGGAAGCAGATTGCCGTATCTTTCTCCCACGGAGCGGCTGGTGGGTTCGAACAGCCCACGTTTTGGTTAGCAGCCAAGTGCTTTAACCACTGAGCCACCAGGGCTCCTTTTCTTGCACTAAAATAAGGCTAAATAAAAGTGTATGCACCTATTCTGACTTAAAATTCAATTTAAAAACACACTCAGGAAAGAATCTCATTCATAACCCAGGGACTGCCTGTATTGTATTGAAATGATAATTCTCGATTTACCAGCATAACTTTTCCTGTCCATGTTACTGTTGAGAACTCAAGTTGGTGTAAGGTCATAGGTTTTGAATTAGGTCATTTATAGTGAAGAAGACATTTTTCTCCTTTCTCTAATGAACAAAAAAGGTCTCCCTTACATGTCAAGATAAGACATGAAATAACTGTTGGCAAACCATGCAGCTCAGCTATCAGAGAGAAGCACATTGGTAGTTGATGAGGTATCTATGTCATTCCTGTGTCTTGACTTGTTTCTGCTCCTTTTCCTGAAATCTACCCTTAAGGGGGTGGGACAGGGAATTAACACATCTCTTAGGCCAAGGTTTCTCAACCTCGGCACTACTATATTAGCATTTTGGGCCAGATATTTCTCTCTTGTGGGGCTGCCCTGGGCATTGTCGGATGTTTCAGAAGCATCTCTGGCTTCTACCCATTTAATGCCAGTAGCATATCCACCCTGCCCCGAGTTGTGGCAACCCAAAATGTCTCCAGACATTGCCAAATGTCTCCCGGGGGACAGAATCGCCCCTGGTTGAGAACTACTGTCTTAAAGGCTAGGAGCACCTTAGATGTCAATTTGTGTGGGGGTGGGCTCCTCTTCTCTTTGTCCCCCACCCTCACTAATCCTCCAATTGTAAGCTCCTTGATGGGAGTGAGGTTTTTTTTAAGTGTTGGGTTCCATCTTTCTACCTATTACACATAATATATAGACTTTTGGGGACTGATTAAAACCGTGTGATTTAAAAACAACATATTTTATTTTATTTCTTTAAATCCAAACCACACAGTGCAGCGAGCTTTTTAATAAAAGGGTGGTCTGGACATTCTACTTCTTCCCTAACTTTTTGGATATTTGGTTTACAGTTAAGTATATGGTGCCTGGCATTTCAGAGATACAGTGGCCTATTTTCTTTCTTATAAAAGACATTACTATATTATACAACATTTTAACCTTTCCTTAAAGAATCCCATGATACTTAGATAATTTTGGTCAACAAAAATTCCTTTCGAGTCTGAAAAATTCTGTTTGCCTGCCGACCTTTGCACCAGCTCCCACCAAAAAAAAAAAAAAAAGAGGAAAGAAAGAGCAACAGCCTTTAAATTACTTAAAGTCCTAAGGCAGTTTTCCCAGAAAAAATATTCACTTTGACTTCTTTTGTTGTAAAGTCTTCTCTCCTCTGACCCACTGCTGGCTAAGTGGCTGCTTCTGTTCACTTAGGAATTGGGTAGAACTTTTGCTTGAATCCAGGGCCCACCTAGGTGAGTATCGTATTTTAACGAGGAGGCTTTTTTTTATAATGAAATATGAAAACAAGTGCTCAGAAGAAATAATTATTATAAAAACTCTTTGTATAGTTTCAGAACCAGAACTATTATGTTGAAAATATGAATTCTACCGATAATATCTTTTTCTCATCCCTGAAATAGGCACAGTAACAGTCCCTACCTTATTGGGTCGTTGTTGTTTGTTGCCTTCAAGTCGATTCTGACTCACGGCAACCCCATGGACGTATAGTAGAACTGCTCCATGAGGTTTTCAATGTTGTGATCTCTCAGAAGCAGATAGCCAGGCCTGTCATCTGAGGTGTCTCTGGAGCTAGCAGTGGGGCGCTTAAGCGTTTTGCCACGTTGGGATGCCAGTAGGGTTGTAATGAGGCTTGAATGAGGGAATTCATTCAAAACTTTTTAGAAAATTATCTGGCACATGGTAAGTGTTCAATGATTACTTCATTTTTAAGTTTTCATTTTTTATCCTAATTATGAGGAGTCCCGATATATTGTATTTTCTTAACTCTTTCAAAATTCTCACCTCTTTTCTCAAAACAAGTATTCTTTCCTTTCCCTCTTTAAACCCTTTATCCATTATTTTTATCACACGAAGAAACTCTAATGGGACTATCTCAACCACATATATTGATCTTGCGTAGATGCGTTCTACCTTTATGCCATGGTAAATATCAACCTTTTTATAGATTATGACATATTTTAAATCCCTCTGAGAATTTGCTTTGTAGAATGATAGGAATTATTTTTTGCCAGTGAAATTTTTTTTAATACAGAAAAAAAAAAAAGACTCCCCTAAGTTTCTCTGCAAGCTTAAGTTTCAGTGGATTGCATTTTTTAGTATGATGTGAATGTTTTCTATGTGTAAATTGACCCATTTTGTTTGAATGATATAATTCTTATTTTGATCTCTGGATTGATCTGAAAATACCAATAAGAAATCACTGTTTTATACTTCCTGCACAAGTAAGAAAATGTTTCATTTGTGGCTAAATGACACCTTCCTGATTTGATCAGTGAGAACATCCCATGGCAGATCTAACTTACGTTTGTTAACAAAATGTTCTTCAGAATCTCTATTTGCCTGGAGCAATGAAGGAAGAAGGAGAGTCAGGAATAGGAGAAGGGTATGGAATGTGTATCTAATTGCTTCCATGAACAACTGCCTCCTTTGCCATGAGACCAGAAGAACTGGATGGTGCCTGGCTACCATTACTGAATGTCTTGATCAAAGATTCTATAGACGAATCCTGATCGAAGGGGGAAATGAAGAACAGAATTTCAAATTCTCACGGACTCCAGACTTTCTGGAGCCAAGGGGGCTTGATGAACCCCTGAAACTATTGCCCTGAGATAATCTTTAAAAGCTAAACCAAAAATATTCCCTCAAGTCTTCTGAAAATCAAACAATGGTTTAGCTTAACTAGTAAAAAACATCTGCCTTGAGCATTATACTCTTTGAAGAACTATCTATATGGGATCAAAGTGACAACAGCGACTCAAAAGATTAGAAAGGAACCTTAGGGAGCAGTGAGTTTATATTAATGGGGGAGGAACAACTCAGAAAAAGAGGGTGAGAATGATCGCACAACTCCAAGAATGTAATCAGTGTCACTGAATTGTACATGTAGAAATGGTTAAATTGGTGTTTGTTTTGCTGTATATATTCTCAGCAACAACAACAAAATAAAATTTAGAAAAGAAGTTTCTCAGAGAGGTGCTCCAGATGAAAATGTCACCGAGGAATCGTATGGTACGGCCTAAAGCTCAGGGATCGATTCATGGGACATAACATCAGCTTCTTTAGAAGAAAGTTTTAGGCGAAGGTCCAGAATAGCAAGCAAAAAAGCAGCTATTTTGTGCTGGTAATGGATAGATGGATTGACTAAGTGCTTGCTTAGTAAATATACTACCTTAAAACTTCTTTATTTTTGGAAAAATATGGTAGAAGATGCATACCAATGAAATACCTAGTACATAAACATGTGTTTTCTGTGTGAATGTGTACAGGTTGTCTCAAACTTATACATGAGTAGAGAGAATAGTATAATGAAGTCTGTGGACTCATTAGCCAGCTTCAACAATTATTAACTCATGCTTCGTCCTATTTCATGTATACCCATTGCTTTCGAGTCAATTCCGGCTCATAGTGACCCTATAGGATGGGGTAGAGCTGCCTTATAGGGTTTCCAAGGCTGTAAGTTTTAAGAAGCTGACTGCCACATGTTTCTCCCACGGAGCAGCTGGTGGGTTTGAACCTTCCATCTTTTGGTTAGCAGTCGACTGCTTTAACCACTGCACCACCAGGGCTTCTTTGTTTCATGTATACCCCCTCTAACTTAGAAATCTCAGACGTCATTTCGTCTGTAAATGTTTCAGTATGTTAGATCTCTCCCCAGAAAAATGCACATACCAAAGTTTACTTACAATTTTCAGGAGTTTACCATTTTGTTTATAGCTCAGTTTAAGAGTCAGTGGCTGAGCTCTGCTGGAGGTGGGAGAGAGAAAAGATTTCGCAGAAGCCTTCTGTATGATAGCCTAGCCAGGACGTGTCCTGTGCTCTCAGATTGTTGTTCCTCCCATTGTATTCCTGCCGTCACCATCTGTCTGTGATATTTAAGTCACCTAGCGAGAAAAGGAAAAATGGATGCCTAAAAGAGATTTAAACCCCCCACCCCCATGATCATTAAGGTTATGTGTCAACTTGACTGGGCCATGATTCTCAGTGGTTTGGCAGTTATGACGTAGTGTGGCAGCTGTGTGATGATATAATCGCCTCCATGATGAGATTTGATATAATGTAATCACCTCCATAATGAGATCTGCTGTGAGCAGCCAATCAGTTGAAAGGGAGTTTCCTTTGGGGTGTGGCCTGCATCCAGTATATGTGGACTTTCTGGCAAAGTTCACTGGCTTGTGCTTGCTCTGGATCCTGCATCTTGGGATCATCAAGTCCCAGTTCTTGGGACTTGAGCTAGCAGCTTACCTGCTGATCTTGTGATTTGTCGACCTCTGCAGCCTGTGAGCTGGAGGTCTGTTGTCTGACCTGCCAATCTTGGGTTCATCAGCCCCTGTAGCTACGTGAGTCAGGAGAAACCTCCAGCCTGACCAACAGACTTGGGATGTTCCGGCCTCTACTACTGTGTGAGCCATTTCCTTGATAAAAATCTCTCACACACGTGCTCTCTCTCTATATATATATATGCACATACACTTCTCTAGAGAACCCAGCCTAAGACATACCCCTTTACCCCTCTTGACTCCTTCAGGGTGGCCTTACATTTTTTTTTTTTTTTTTTTTTGAGATGGATGGGCTATAGGATTTAACACTCATCTACTTGAATGGAAAGCAAAAATTCCAGTACTGCTGCTAATAGAGCGCATTATTTGTTGAGCATTTGCTACGTGCCAAGTACTTTTCATGGATTCTATCACTTAAGCTTAACAATCCTAGCAACTATGAGGTAGGTAGTATCATTATCCTATTTTGCGGATAGAAAATTGAGGCTCAAAGAAGTTTAGCAACTTGTTCAGTATTTGAACTCAGATCTGTCTCAGTGTCCAGCTGGACATTTAACAATACTAGACTGCCTCTCTCCAGTTCACACAAATCAGTGGGCCATATGCTTAGCTGTGTGCCCCAAGCAGGTATATATGGAGTATTTTACAACTTGATGCATTGTTCCTAGTAACTTGAATGGTGGTGGGACAAGATATTTCAGAGCATTGTGTAAGAAAGTCCTTTAAAGTACGTGCTGTTCTTAAATTAGATTTGATGTAAGCCAGGAAGAAGCCAGAGCCAAGATCTAGCAGCAAATTTTTAATTGCGTACAAAGTATCTCTCATATCCAAATGCATCTTAACATTTTAGTCCAAGGCACTATCATCTCTTATATATATATAGCTGCAGGAGGCTCCTAATTGTTCCTCCTGCATCCACTCTAACCCCCGATCTACACGGACCTTGGAGTGATGTTTTAAAAATGTCAGTCAGATCATGTCACTTCTCTGCCTTCAGCCTCCCAAAGGTTTCCTGTAAGTAGCAGAGAAGAAAATCTGATTCCTTTCAGAGGCCTGCAAAGCTGCCCAGCCTCTGGCTCTGACCGCCTCTCTCAGGATACTCACTGTCCTGCTCACTGCCCCAGCCCCTGTGGCAGGATGTTGTTGGTCTTGTTCTTGCTCCACCAGTGTGCCCAGCTACTGCCCACCTCAGGGTCTTTGCTCTCCTTCAGATCTCAACACAGCCGGCAGCTTCTCATCGTCTGTTTTTACCCAAATGTCAGCTACACAGAGTGGCCTTCCTCTCCTCAATTGCTGTCATTGTTTCACTTCTGTATTGCACTTGCCACTGTGTGAAATTCTCATTTCTTCGTTGGTTTATTAACTTTTTTTTTTTTTTTTTTAAGTTTGCATTTTTATCTTTCTAATTTTTTGATTTTGCCATAATTTCAGACTTAGAGTAAAATTGTAAGAATAGTACAAAGAATACCCACATATCTTCACCCAGATTCTCCAGTTGTTAACATTTTATTAGACTTGCTTTATTTATCTGTCTCATTCTCTCTACACAATGCACAAGGACACACGCACCATTTCTTTCTAAACCACTAAAAACTTTCTCCACGATAAAGTTACTATTTTACCCTTTGAAATTAACAAGTATCATTTTTTCATGTTTTGATTTCAATTTAATTCAAGTTTATTGGCTCTTTACCGTGTTTTCTACATAGCCTCTGTTTAAATGCAATTCTACATTTGAGAGTCTCTTGGTCAAATTTGGAAACCCTGGACGTGTAGTGAGTGGTTAAGAGCCATGGCTGCTAACCAAGAGGTCAGCAGTTTGAATCCACCAGGCGCTGTTTGGAAACCCTATGGGGCAGTTCTACTCTGTTCTACAGGGTTGCTATGAGTCAGAATCAACTCCATGGCAACGAGTTTGGTTTGGTTTTTTGGTCAAATTTATGTAGCAGTACTATTTATGCTTCCAGAATATAAATTATTTCATATTGTTGCCTGGGATAATGGATCACTTTTTTTTTTAATAGACTTTATTTTTTAGAGCAGTTTTGGGTTTACAGAAAAATTGCACAGAAAGTACAGATAGTTCTCATGTACGTCATTCATCCCCCCGGCCCCCCTTTTTCTGTTTGCTTTGTTTGTTTTTTTAATGTTTCTGCTTCCCCAACTTAAATATAATTTTCATGGGATAAGAAACTTTGTTTTAGTTACTGCTTTCTCCTCAGAGCCTAGAAGAGTGCTTGATTTATAAAGGTGCTCAATAAATACCTGGTGAATGAATGAATGAGTTATTAATGGGGGTAATTACAACATGCCTGCTTATAAAGCCCTTAGCACAATGCTTAAGTGCCCTTGAGCTGCTGCTACTACTGGGGCGGTGACTAACTCTATAACACAAGTCTTAGGAATTGCCCCCAAGAATATAGTCCCACAGGGACCAGGAGGGCCCCTTAGTCTCATGATGTAGACCCTGAAGTCTGTATTATTATGGGGCGGCTGCTTTATGCCGGTTTCAGCTCGTGTGGACTCGACCTTCAAGCCTGTAGCATTCAGCTGTCATCTCTGACTGAGGGCTTTCTCAATGACCTTTTGCTTAGGCCCAGGGCAATGTTTTCATCTTTGACAAACTTGACCACTGCCAGTTTCTTAGGACTGCTGGCCTTTATGAAAAGAAATTGTGCTGCCTGCGCCATAATAATCTCTAATACCCGATAAACTGCAAACAATGGGGACGTTTGGGGGGGTGCTAAAACAAAAAGGCATCTGCGATCCTGAAGCAGTGCTAAACTGGGGCACGTGGAAAAGTTCTAGCACTCGGAATGCTGCACTCAAAACTCTCTTTAGCAGGGGGAGTTGGGCATTTCGTACAATGGGCTATTTGCAAAGCCATAAAAATGTGTCAAACATTGTGCAAACTCAAACTGTCAGGGCTGGAATGTTAGACTAAAACTTTCATAAACAACAGAGTCCTCTTAATCCAATAAAATACCTAAAGAAAAACTTGAAATGTGACAAATTTTACTGTTGTGTAACAAATTCATGGGTTTATTTGTTGTTTTCAAAGTTTTCAGTAGAGGAATTCTGCCTGAACATGTTTTCATTTATCCAGATCCACAGGCTTTTATGTTTGTGGAATTTATTGATTTTTTAAAATTACAAAATGAGTGTCATTATGGAAATTATAGAAAAGAACAAATAAAATCACCTATAATTTCATCATCTAGGGATGATGTTGTTGTTGTTAGATGCCGTCAAGTCGGTTCCAACTTATAGTGACCCTATGTACAACAGAACGAAACACTGCCCTGTTCTGCGCCATCCTCACAATCGTTGCTATGCTTGAGTCCATTGTTGCAGCCACTGTGTCAGTCCATCTCATTAAAGGTCTTCCTCTTTTTCACTCACCCTCTACTTTTCCAAGCATGATGCCCTGGTATAACATGTCTAAAGTATGTGAGATGAAGTCTCGCCATCCTCGCTTCTGAGGAACATTCTGGCTGTACTTCTTCCAAGACAAATTTTTTCATTCTTCTGGCAGTCCATGGTATATTCAGTATTCTTTGCCAACAGCCGTTAATTCAAAGGCATCAATACTTCTTCAGTCTTCCTTATTCGTTGTCCAGCTTTCACATGCATGTGAGGTGGTTGGAAATCCCATGGCTTGGGTCAGGTGCCCCTTAGTACTCAAGGTGACATCTTTGCTTTTTAATACTGTAAAGAGGTCTTTTGCAGTAGATTTGCCCAATGCAATATGTCGTTTGATTTCTTGACTGCTGCTTCCATGGGCGTTGATTGTGGATCCAAGTAAAATGAAATCCTTGACAACTTCAATCTTTTCTCTGCTTATCATGATGTTACTTATTGGTCCAGTTGGGAGGATTTTTGTTTTCTTTATGAATGAGGTGTAATCCATACTGAAGACTGTAGTCTTTGATCTTCATCAGTAAGTCTAGGGATAGTCTTTGTTAAGAGTTGATTGAACCAGTCTTTTTTTCCTAAGTATATGTATAAACACATTTTTAAACCAGTTTAGGATCATTGTATATGTAGTATTTCTAGCCTGCTTTGTGTTCCCATTTACATTATGAACTTTCTACCTTATTAAATAGTGTTATAAAATGTGGATTTTAATGACTGCGTAGTATCAATCTATCTATAGTAGTTTTCAGCTGGGGACAGTTTTGTGCCCCAGGGGACATTTGGCAATGTCTGGAGTGGAGACATTTTTGTTAGTCACAACTGGGGCAGGGAAGTGTGTGACTGGCATCTAATAGGCAGAGGCCAGGAGGGTGCTGCCAAACATCCTGCAGTGCACAGGACAGCCCTCGAAACAAAGTATTATTCTACCCAAAATGTCAAGAGTGCTGAGATTGAGGAACCCTGAACTATATGGCTACTTCATTATTAATTTAGTCCATTGCCTATTTTGGGATTTTTTAAAATTATTTTTAGTTATTAGAAATTAGTGCTTAGCAAGCTTTTCTGTAAAGGGCCAAAACCACTGCTGTCTAGTCAATTCCAGATAGTAAACATTTTAGACTTTTTAGCCCGTATGGTCTATTACTCAGCTCTGCTGTTATACTGTTGTAGCTCAACAGCAGCTAGAGATGTTGGGTGTAGCTACGTTCCAATCAAACTTTATTTACAAAAATAGGCGGCAGGCCTTCTGGTAGTAGTTTGCCTGTCCCTGTTATAGAGAATGCTCTGATGAACATCCTTATACATAAATCTTTGCCCCCATGTCTAATGATTGCCTTAGAAAAGTTCTTGAAAGATTTGTTGCTGGTTGGACACATGATTAAAAGTTTATTTTTTAATCATTTTTATTTCAATTATTAAAGTTTTCTGATTTATTTTCTCACCCACACTGTATTAGAATGTCCGTTTAATGTGGCTTTCTAAGCAAACTTATGCTACCACAAATCCATCAGATTTAGAACTGCCACCAGGAATGTGGAATGTGAAAGGCAGGGCTTGCAAATTTAAATGCCCACAGGAATTGGGCAGGTGAATGCCCGAAGCAGGCCAATCGTCAGTATCAGAATGTAGTGTGGTAGGAATGTGGCAGAATGAAAGGCAGGTGCCCGGTCCAAGGAGAGAAGCAGCTTCTCAACTCTACCCAGTTCCTGGCCCACTACAGCACAGTTCAGTATTGCTAGGTCTTCTGATTTATCCAGAAAAGCCAGAAACCAAAATTGTGGTGTGAAAACTTGTAACTTTTAAATGTTGGTGACAGTTTCATAAAATGCTAGATACTGCGTGGGCCAGTAAATCATGCCTGTGGGCTGTGCCCATGGGCTACCAGTTTGGGAACATCTGGTTTGACTGTGAGTTATAGAGGGGTCCACAGCCAGAGGGGGAGGCAACTCTCTAGGCTACTGGCCATGTGTTTTATACCTCCAGGGCCAACTGGCTTCCAGCATTCATAGATGAGAGCTATAAAAATTGGCAGTTTGGGGACAGGTGCAGATAGGATAATCAGAAAAGGAAGCATTATCTCTTGGGTTGGATAGAGGGTTGTGAATCCATTATCTGGAGACTTAGTTCCTCCAGAGCCTTCTGAATTAGGAAGACAGAGAGACTGTCACGAGCTGATTTCTTCAAGAGATTTTCAAAGACTGTGAGAATTCTAGCCTACAACTGTTACAAAAGCCCTACACAAACTGGCCCTCTGTTCTTAGCTTCTGTTTTCCCCCCATCATCCTTCTGTGTCAGCCACACTGGCTTCATTCGTTCACTGTGTTGAGTGCCTATTGTGTGCAAAGCCAGCCATGTTCCGGACAAAGTAGAGCATACTGCAGGGGATCGAGAGCACTGACAGGGAGCGGGTTGGGATTTCGAATAAGTTTATAAGGGTCGTTATGTGCCCTGGGGTCGGTTCTGACTCATAGCGACCCTATGTACAACAGAACCAAACGCTGAGTGGTCCTGCACCATCCATGCTATATCTGAGACCATTGTTATAGCCACTATGTCAGTGCATCTTGCTGAGAGTCCTCCTCTTTTTTACTCACCGTCTACTAGGCATGATGTCCTTCTCCAGGGACTAGTCCCTCCTGATAACATGGCCAAAATACATGAGATGAAGTTTCCCCATTCTCCCTTCTGAGGAGCATTCTGGTTGTACTTCTTCCAAGAAAGATTTGTTCATTCTTCTGGCATTCTGTGGCATAATATTCATCACCAGTGCCATAATTCAAAGACATCGGTTCTTCAGTCTTCCTTATTCATTGTCTAGCTTTTGCATGCGTATGAGGCGATTGAAAATATCATGGCTTGGGTCAGGCGCACGTTAGTCCTCAAAGTCAGATCTTTGCTTTTTAACCCTTTACAGAGGTCTTTTGCAACAGATTTGCTCAGGACAATATTTCGTTTGATTTCTTGACTGCTGCTTCCATGGGTGTTGATTGTGGATCCAAGGAAAATGAAATCCTTGACAACGTCAGTCTTTTCTCCATTTATCATGATGTTGCTTATTGGTCCACTTGTGAGGATTTTCTTTTTCTTTATGTTGAGATGTAACCCATACCAAAGGCTGTAGTATTTGACCTTAAGTAAGTGCTTCAAGTCCTCTTCACTTTCAGCAAACAAGGTTGTGTCATCTGCATATGGCAGGTTATTAGTGAGTCTTCCTCCAATCCTGATGCCGTGTTCTTCTTCGTATAGTCTAGTTTCTCGGATTATTTGCTCAGCATACAGATTGAATAAGTATGGTGAAAGTATACAGCCCTGATGCACACCTTTCCTGATGTTAAACCGTGCAGTATCCCCTTTTTCTGTTTGACCAGCTGCCTCTTGGTCTATATACAGATTCTGTATGAGCACAATTAAGTGTTCTGGAATTCCCATTGTTCACAATGTTATCCATAATTTGTTATGATCCACAGAGTCAAATGCCTTTGCATAGTCAATAAAACACAGGTAAACATCCTTCTGGTATTCTCTGCTTTCAGCCAAGATCCATCTGACATCAGCAATGATACCCATTGTGCCATGTATTCTGAATCCTTCTTGAATTTCTGACAGTTTTCTGTTGATGTACTGCTGCAACCATTTTTGAATTATATTCAGCAAAATTTTACTTGTGTGTGATATTAATGATATTGTTCGATAATTTCTGTATTCTGTTGGATCACCTTTCTTTGGAATGGGCGTAAATATGGATCTCTTCCAGTTGGTTGCCCAGTTAGCAGTCTTCCAAATTTCTTGGCGTACACCAGTGGGCACTTCCAGGGTTGCATCCATTTGTTGAAACATTTCAATTGGTATTCCATTAGTTCCTGGAGCCTTCTTTTTTGCCGACACCTTCAGTGCAGCTTGGACTTCTTCCTTCAGTACCATTGGTTCTTGATCATAGGCTACTTCCTGAAATGGTTGAACATGGACCAATTCTTTTTGGTACAGTGACTGTGTATTCCTTCCATCTTCTTTGGATGCTTCCTGCGTCGTTCAGTATTTTGCCCATAGAATCTGACAATATTGCAAGTCTTGAATTGAGGCTTGAATTTTTTCTTCAGTTTTTTCAGCTTGAAAAATGTTGAGTGTGTTCTTCCCTTTCAGTTTCCTAACTCGCAGTCTTTCTAAATTTCTTTATAATACAAGCATACCTCGGAGATACTGCACTTTTGGTTCCAGATCAACACAATAAAGCAAATATCGCAATAAAGCATTCACATGAATTTTTTGATTTCCCAGTGCATATAAAAGTTTTGTTTACACTATACTGTAGTCTTTAAGTGTGTAGTAGTATTATGTCCAAAAAACAATGTACATACCTTAATTAAAAAATACTTTATAGCTAAAAAATGCTAACAAGCTTTCAGCAAGTCATCATCTTTTTGCTGGTGGAGGATCTTGCCTCAGTGTTGATGGCTGCTGACTGATAATGGTGGTAGTTGCTAAAGGATGGGGTAGGTGTGGCAATTTCTTAAAATAAGACAACAGTGAAGTTTTCTGCATTGATTGACTTTTCCTTTCATGAAAGATTTCTCTGTAGCATGCAATGCTGTTTGATTGCATTTTGCCCAGAGTAGAACTTTTTTTAAAGTTAGAGCCAATCCTCTCAAACCCTGCTGCTGCTTTATCAACTAAGTTTATGTAATATTCTAAATCTTCTGTTGTCATTTCAACAATGTTCACAGCATCTTCACCAGGAATGGATCCCATCTCAAAAAACCACTTTCTTTGCTCATCCATAAGAAGCAACTCCTCATCCATTAAATTTTTATCAGGAGATTGCAGCAATTCAGTCACATCTTCAGGCTCCACTTTTAATTCTAGTTCTCTTGTTATTTCCACCACATCTGCAGTTACTTCCTCCACTGAAGTCTTGAAGCCCTCAAAATCATCCATGAAGGTTGGAATCAACTTCTTCCAAACTTCTGTTAATGTTGATATTTTGACCTCCTCCCATGAATCACGAATGTTCTTATGGCTTCTAGAATGGTGAATCCTTTCTGCAAGGTTTTCAATTTATTTTGCCCGGATCCATCAGAGGAATCACTATCTATGGCAGCTATAGCCTTTTGAAATATATTTCTTGAATAATAAGACTTAAAAGTCAAAATTACTCCTTGATCCATAGGCTGTGAAATTGATGTTGTGTTAGCAGGCATGAAAACAGCATTAATCTCCTTGTACATCTCCGTCAGAGCTCTTGGGTGACCAGGTGCATTGTCAATGAGCAGTAATATTTTGAAAGGAATCTTCTTTTCTGAGCAGTAGGTTTCAACAGTGGGCTTAAAATATTCAGTAAACCATGTTGTAAACACATGTGCTGTCATCCAGGCTTTGTTGTTCCATTTATAGAGCACAGGCAGAGTAGATTTAGCATAATTCTTAAGGGTTCTAGGATTTTCAGAATGCTAAATGAGCATTGGTTTTAACTTGAAATCACCTGTTGCATTAGCCCCTAACAAGAGAGTCAGCTTGTCCTTTGAAGTTTTGAAGGTACGTATTGACTTCTCTCTAGCTATCAAAGTCCTTGACGGCGTCTTCTTCCAATATAAGGCAGTTTAATCTACACTGAAAATCTGTTGTTTAGTGTAGCCTCCTTCGTCAGTTATCTTAGCTAGATCTTCTGGATAACTTGCTGCAGTTTCTACATCAGCACTTGTTGCTTCACCTTGTACTTTTATAAATGTTATGGAGATGGCTTCTTTCCTTAAACCTCATGAACCAACTTCTGCTTGCTTCAAACTTTTCTTCTGCAGCTTCCTGACCTCTCTCATCATGCATAGAATTGAAAAGAGTTAGGGCCTTGCTCTGGATTAGGCTTTGGCTTAAGGGAATGTTGTGGCTGGTTTGATCTTCTATCCAGACCACTAAAGCTTTCTCCATATCAGCAATAAGGCTGTTTTGCTTTCTTATCATTCATGTGTTCACTGGAGTAGCAGTTTTAATTTCCTTCAAGAACTTTTCCTTTGCATTCACAACTTGGCTAACCAGTTGGCACAAGAGGCCTAGATTTTGGTCTGTCTCAGCTTTCAACATGCCTTCCTCACTAAGCTTAATCATTTCTAGCTTTTGATTTAAAGTGAGAGACGTGCAACTCTTCCTTTCACTTGAACACTTAGAAGCCATTGTAGGGTTATTAATTGGCCTAATTTCAATATTGTCATGTCTCAGGGAATAAAGACGCCCGAGGAGAGGGAAAGAGATGGGGGAACAGTCGTTTGGTAGAACAGCAGAACACACACAACATTTGTCAGTTAAGTTTGCTGTCTTATATGGGCGTGGTTCATGACACCCCAAAATAATTACAGTAGTAACGTCAAAGATCACTGATCACAGATCACCGTAAGAAATATAATAATAACGAAAATTTTGAAATATTGTGAGAATAACCAAAATGTTTCACGGAGACATGAAGTGAGCACATGCTGTTGCAAAAAATGGTGCTGATAGACTTGCCCTATGTAGGGCTGCTACAAACCTTCGAAAAACACAGTTCCTGCGAAGCACAATAAAGCAAAGTACAGCAAAACGCGGTATGCCTGTACTTTACTTTGTCTTTTCGAGCTACCTTTTGAAATCTTCTGTTCAGCTCTTTTGCTATATCATTTCTTCCATTTGCTTTAGCTACTCTACATTCAAGAACAAGTTTCAGAGTCTCTTCTGACATCCATTTCCATCTTTTCTTTTTTAACTCTGTCTTTTTAATGACCTTTTGCTTCCTTCATTTATGATGTCCTTGATGTCATCCCATAACTTGTCTGATCTTTGGTCGTTAGTATTCAGTGCGTCAAATCTATTCTTGAGATGATCACTAAATGCAGGTGGTATACACTGAAGGTCGTACTTAGCTCTCACAAGGAGAGTTGTAGAAAATAAGGCAGAGAGGCAACAGGACAGTGGGCGGAGTTCTCTGTTCTTAACTTTTGTAAGATCCACCTGGAGGGCTTGTTAAAATGGATTTCTGGACCCCACTTCCAGAGATTATGATTCAGTGGATCCTAGATGGGATCTGAGAACTTGCGTTTCTAACGAGCATTCTGCATAGTACTGGTACAGGGACTTACAGGCCATTATAAGTGGTTTGGTTTTTCTCAGAAGTCAAAAGGGAGCTATTACAGAGTTTTGTGTTTATGTTTTTGTTTTTTTGCAGAGGAGTGACATAATCAGACATATTTTACGAAGATTAGTCACTGTATTGAAATAGCCTGTAAGAGAGCAAAGACAGAAAACAGAAGACTGAAATAGGAGACTAATTCAATAATCCAATGCAAAATGATGGCTTGAATAAGGTGGTAACAGTAAAGGTGGTGAGAATTGGTCCGATCCTGGATATATTCTGAAGACAGAGCCAACATTTCTTGATGGAATGGATGTAAGGTATAGGGAAAGAAAGGAGTCAAAGATGACCATGGTTTTTCAACCATATGAAGACCATTTTTTTACCTAAAGAAATGGTCATTTCATCTGTTTCAACCTAATGGAAGGACAGAGTTGCCAACTACTAAGATGGAGAGGACTGTGGGAGGAGCTGGTCTGGAGAGGACGATGGACATATTACATTTGATATGGCTGCAGTCTGCCGAATGGAGATGTCAAGTTAGGCAATTGGATGAGTCTGGAGTTTGGAGAAGTCTGGGCTGGGGCATTTAAATCCATGAGACTGGGTAGGATCACCAAGGCCCTGAGTATAAATAAAGAAGATCAAGCTCTGAGCCTTGAGGCGCACTGACATTTTAGAGAGGGAGGAGAGGAGAAAACTAGCAAAGAAGACTGAGAAGAAATGACCAGAGAAGTAAGAGGAAAACCAGATGAGTGTGAATTTAAAATTGGAAGCCAAGTTAAAAAAAAAAAAAGTCTTAAAAAACCCCTCGTTGTTCCTTAGGAGTCCCTGAGTAGCACAAACAGTTAAGCATGGGGCTATTAATGAAAGGCCGGTGGTTTGAACCCACCATGAGGCATCTCACAAGAAAGACCTGACAGTCTGCTTCTGAAAGTTCACAGCCTTGAAAACCCCATGGTGTTCAGTTCTGCTCTGCAACACGAGGTCGCCATGAGTCGAAATAGACGCAATGGCAACTAGTTTGGGTTTTTTAGGGGAGATTGCTGTACCTTGAACATGCCAGGCTTGTTCACACCTGAGGGCTTTTGGGCTTTGCTAGGATGCTCTTCCCATGAATAACTGCAGATCTCACTCCCTCAGCAGCTTCCCTCAGCAACTTCAGGTCTGTGTTTAAATGTCAGCTTCTCTGTGAGCCTTTGCCAAACATTTTATTTAAGATTAGGACGGTTGCCTGACATCTAGTTGGTACTCCAGCTGTGTATGTCAAGTGAATGGTGAGCCTGTAACTCCTTTGGTTCGACTGGAATTCCAGATGAGAGGGTACTAAAGACCTGTTATTCAAGGTGTGGTGTGGTCCATGGACCAGCAGCAGCATCACCTGGGAGTTTGTTAGAAATGCAGAATCTTGGGCACTGCCTCATACCTTTGACACTGCCCCACACTCTGCATTTTATTTGTGTGCCCATTAAGGTTTGCATCCAATTTTGTATTCAGATCTCTGTGTATGGCAAGAAGACAACTCTCAGATGGCAATGACCCGGAATAAGAGGTCAAAGCTATCAAAATCAGATCTCTTTAATGATTGTTTCTGTATTCAGTCAGAAGTTGTCATCAAACATTTTTCTTTTTAAACTGTGTGGATAAGCTTTCAGGAATATCTTATACAGTTATCCAAGTGAATGAATTCCTTCTTAGTTTTATTTTGAATTGTCCTAAGCCAGGAGTGAATATAAAGTGTATGGTGGCTGGCACATGGTGACAATCGCGAGTGAATGGATGTTAATCTTGCTATTTAATATGACATACCAGTGCATAGTGACTGGTACCATCCTCAGCATGCAGTACCTCTGAAGGCATGGTTTAAAGTGAGTGATGGATCAGGCTTATTGACTCTTCCTGCTTCTTCCTCATAGGAACATGATTCTGAAAGTGGCGTTTTTATTCTTGGATTGTAAATACTCTGCAGGCAGACGGCTACCACTCGTAAATCTCTCCCACTTCTATTTGGCCAAGATGAAAACTTGATGTTCTTTTTATACTCATGATCTTTGACTTATTTAGTCTGAGAGAGAAGAAAAGAATGTATGTATTTGGAATTTTCTTATGAAAATACCTTCTTTATTTTTTTTCTGAAGCTACTAAATATTGTTTATCCTAAAACGAAAGTATGCCAGCCTTGCAGTTTATAATAAACACCCTGTTTTATAGGCCATTAGCTAAGGACAGAAAACTTGTTAGGAAATTTTTGGTAGGATTGGTCTAGTTTATTATATTAAAATTTCGAAAAAGAAGATTTGCTCTCCTTTGCTTTTGTATACATTTGTAACTCGTTTCCCCAGAATTCAGAAGCCTAATGGTCCTTCGACTCAGTGGCAGTGGGTTTGGTTTTTGGTTTTTGGAGTGGTCCTATGAAGAAGTTTGGCAAGAAGTGGTATGAAAGTTTATAGGCCAATCAATATGTGATATAAATTAATATATAGTTGTGTGTGTACCCATAGAGTAATGTGAGTACACCTCTGGGTGTACACAGTTTTATCTTTCCCTCTTTGTCCAGTTAAAGTCCTGATTCAAAACTGAGCAACAGTGAGGGTGTTCCAGTACTTTGCCACTGGGGAAAGAATAAGGGAGACCGGAGATGATTTCTGACTCTGGCAAGTCTTTTAACTGTCTTCTTGGGATTTTTATTTCTTCTTTAAAAATGGAATAATTATGCCCAGCCAGTGTTCTCACATGGGTGTTTGTCCATACAGGAGATATGAAAAAACAACTGTAAACTTATATATACATATACCATTTCTCTTTATAGAAGTCATCTCATTCTTCCCTCCAAATCTTGCAAAACTTCTGTTTAATAGGAGAGCTCAATTCTAGCTTGATAAAGCTTTCTTATAGAGCAGGAGTCAGCAAACTCCTTTTTTTTTTTTTTTTTTTGCGCTAAGAACCAGATAGTAGAGATTTTAGGCTTTGTGGGCTATACTGTCTCTGTCACAACTTCTCAACTCTGCCCTTTTAGGGAGAAAGCAGCCTTAGACAGTATGTAAACTAATGGGTGTGGCTTCGTGTCAATAAAACTTTATTTATGGACATTGAAGTTTGAATTTGATAGAATTTTCATATGCCAAGAAATACTGTTCTTTGGATTTTTTTCCCTCCACCGTTTAAAAATGTGAAAAACCATTCTTAGTTTATAAGCTGTATAAACATAGGCAGTGCGCCGGGTTTGGCTGGTGGGCTAAACCCTGTAATAGAGGGAAGGCATTGGGCTTATCAACCTCAATCACATCTACCCTTTCTTTACTTATAAGTGTTCTTATTTTTGCTTTTTGTCTGCATCTGGTTTTGATTCTTCTCTTTTAGGGCAGGATTCCTATCCTTATTGTTCTTATTTTTTGTTAATTTTTATTGGGCCTTTACTGAATAGACACTTTTGTGCAGACTGTACAGAATATAAGACTGTGTTTGAGAATATCCGTTCTGGGCTTGTGACTTTGTTGTTATCGTAGCTGTTGCTTTTTGTGGGAACCATGTAATTCTGAGACTGAAAATAACCTTGGTACCTACCAGATGTGACTTTGTCCAAGTCATTTTTAAAAAGCCAGTTTTCTCTGTTTTACCATTATTTTTTAGGGATTATGATTGCATAATTGACCTTCTCTATAAATTGCCTTTTAAAAACCAGTATGGAAAGTGTGGTAGTGCAGCAGTGGTGGTGGATAGCAATTGATTGAATCCCTTTAATTTTTCTTAAACTTACTGAACAAAAGGACAAATTCTCTTCCTAAACATAAGATGAGAAATCTGAGCACCTTGTTGACTTGTTAAAAAAAATAAAATCACTTATAAATGAAAAATATGGGAATCTTTGCTCAATTTTATTTAAATTCTGCTTTACAAATATTGGAGGGAGTAGAACAGTTGGTATCGGATGAGTATTCTCCCCTCCCCCATAACGAATACTGTTGCCAGCCAAGATGGCGGTATCTCCAGCCACATCTTACACTGACGTGTGATGTGCCCCAGGATCTCTTTAGAATGAAACTGATGGAAAATAACCTGTCAGTGTCACCCTGGAAGTGGCAAAGCTAACATGTAACAGTGAGGGGGTGATCCGTTCCAATTCTCTTGCCATCACTCCAGTATCTGAATGCAGATAGGAAAGAGCGAAAAAGATAGTCGTAGTACAAGGAAGAAAAGTTTCAAAGCCTTTGAATTTTTGCCGTCTAAGATGGCCGTGGAAACCCTGGTGGCGTAGTGGTTAAGTGCTATAGCTACTAGCCAAAAGGTCAGCAGTTCGAATCCACCAGGCGCTCCTTGGAAACCCTGTGGGGCAGTTCTGCTCTGTCCGATAGAGTCGCTATGACTCTGAATTGACTCGACAGCAATGGGTTTGGTTTTTTGGGGGGAAGATAGCCGTACGTATACTATATTTGTGTGAAATATAAATTGTATCAATAAATACTGTATTGTGATAGAACACAGCGTATTATAGCTTTATTTTGTGGGTCTGTGCTTCAAGTGCTCAGCAGCATTTAACTTTTGTTATCAGAATTCCTTGACCTGGGTTATTGGTTTGAAGTTCAAAAACATGCAAACAAAAAATACCAAAACGTCATGAATTTGTTTGTGTCCTCTTTAATGCTACATATTTGTAGTCTCATTTGCATGCTTGTGTGATTGGATATTTAAAAATTAACTAAAGGTAAGTTGTTAACCGAAAAGCTGTGATTTAGGATGGCTGAAGACAGAGAATTGTGCATTATATTTATGCTACTTTTAAAATTGTCAAAGGGCTGTAAAGCCTCACAATAATGCTAGGTATACATTAGGGCAGGGCTTAGCATCTTCATCTAGCATCTTCTGGATGAAGGAAGCAAGACATTAACTGTATTTTTACACAAATAATGTGCACCTTCTATGTTTATTTGCCAATGGAACCGTCCCCTCCCCCCATGTATTTTTGTAGTGCACTATACTACCTTTTTTTTACAGCAACATGTAAAAAAAAATGGCATAGCTGCACCTAAGAAAATACCTTGCAGGGGAAGGGTGCAGTTGGCAAGCACATAGAAGGTGCACGTTATTTGCATAAAAATCATACCTTCTACCGTATTTTTATGCAAATACAGTAGAAGGTATGTCACTCACTGATACACTGTGGTGAGCGACATGGTCAAGATGGGGTGGTGATGATTGTAAAGTACTCACTCACTGTGTTCTAGATCAGCAGTTCTCAAAATTGTGATCAGAGCGCCCTGTGGTTTTCTAAGACCTTTTTCGGGGTTCACTTAGCTCAAAACTATTTTCATAATAATATTAAGATGTCTTTTTGCCTTCTTCAGTCTTATCTCACAAGCGTACAGTGGAGTTTTCCAGAGGCAACAAGACCCGTTTAGATGTCATTGTTCTGCAGCTAATGGAATGTGTGCTTGTATGTAATCTTGTGTTTTAAGCATTTCTCAGTCTTAATTCCTCATATGGCAAATATTGATAGATTAACCCATACAAACAATACATTTTAAGAGTGTAAAAGTTTGAGACAAAAATGTTTGAGTGCCACTGTTTCGGGATACTTTGTTAAGCCCTTTAGAGGCATGATCTCCTTTAATGCTGAGACCACCCTATGAAACAGGCCCTATTACCATCCCCATTGTGCACATGAAGAGACAAGGCCTGGAAAAGTTAACTGACTTGCAGAAGGGCACACAGGAGTAAGGGAAAAAGTCAGAAGTCGAGCCTGGGTTTCAGGTTCTTAATTACTCCACTGACTGCTAACAGGCACTTCCACTGTCTCTCGGAGAAGCGGTAGGAATCACCTGGATTTTGACACTGACTTCTCAGAACAGGAACTTCTACTCAGAACCTGGGCCACAATCCCCAACTGCCTCCAGGAATGTCAATATGAAGATTATGCTTGTGGACAGTATAAAGCAAAGGCCGCATTCCAGTGGCTTATGGGCTGAACCTAGCCCACAGATGTATTTGATTTGGCTTGTACAATGTGAAAAATAAAACAATTCCATGTCAGTTTTTTAAACTGGGGGAGTTCACTTAAAAAGGAAGTTCACATTGCCAGGTACCCTCAAAATATGAGAATATCCATCTAGACTGGGCTTATAGTCCCACATTGCTACAATCAACTGCAGCTTTTATCAGCTATTCCTTTTAGATGAGAAACATGTCTTCTAGTTTTCCACAGCCCTCACCACTCCCTATTACTTACCCCCAGCTCCTGTGTTTCATTTACATTACCTGTTTGAGATGTTTGGGTTTGAAACGGTTGGAAATGTTCTCTCTACTACATAGTGTTTATAGGCCATCTGCTCTCAACTTACTTGAAAACTAAAAAGACACTGACAATAAAAGAGCAAAATACATCCCATTCTGCTTACCCAAACCTGGATGTAGTGAAGACCTCACTGACAATGCCAAATAGAGACCAAGTTGCATCTTTCCTTACTAACGCATAAAATTCTGATTCATTAAAGAATAAGGATCTGCAAGTGAATTAACATTTATTTTTAAATGTGTAGCTCTTCTTTTTTTAAGTGTAATCGTGAAATAAGCACATTACACCCATTGCCCTCGTTTTATGTTTATTTTAGTAATGTCTATTGTCCTCATCATTATCATGTCTGGACCCTTTATGAAACTTAAAATGTCTCTGTGAACCTCCGTGTGCATGTTAGATCAGTCATTTGAAGCAATCTGAGATTGTCAGCCTAAGGGGCTTCGTTAGCCTGGGCATTTAGACAAAATTATTGAATTTCAAATCTTTATGGTTAAAATACCTCTCCACTTCATATTTGTTTGCTTTCTTTTTCTCTTGCCTTACCCCCCAGACTGTAAACCCCGTCAAGCTGGTAATCCTGTCTGCTTGTTTACAATGTATATTCTGTGCCTTACACACTGTTTAGCATGTAATTATAGTAGATAATGGAAAGAGCAAATGAATGAATATATAAATGCACCAGATGTATGTATGATAACTCTTAATTCTTCTCTAGTCCTGAGAGAATATACTGAGATTTTCAGTAATATTTTCCATGTTTTCTAATTTGAGGGTTAAATTGTAGAGAGATTTCTTTCTTATTTTCCAGGTAAATATTTATGCATTGCTGTATGTGTATGAATATGCATATATATGTGCATATCTGCATATACACGGTGTGTGTATGTTTGTGTGTGCATGTATATTTATTTTCCCATTCTATTTAGAGTAGTTCCCCTCTTCCTAATGAGAGGTCAATAAGCAAGTTACATAGCAATCCAGCATAGAATAAGATGCATATTGAGACCAGGAGGCAAGATGAGGCTGTTGAACTTGAAAGCTCAGCAGAGAGGCTCCACCATACTAAAAGAGGTCTTCCTGCAGTCGGAAGTGGCAGTTGTCGACCATTAGGAAAGTCTCATATGTAATAGTAGCTTTTAGGCCATGTCTCCTCCAATGGGGGCATCCAGCTCTTAACCTATTGCTGAAAGAGAAATACCATTGTCTATTAATACTACTGGAACTAAAGATGAATAGTGAATTGGCCTTGATCTGACAGTGAGTTTGACTTTGATAGCTCATCACTTTAAAAGGTTCTTTTATATTTATGAAAAAAAAAGCATGACGTCAAGCCAGGGGACAAAATTGATATCAATAAGACTAAACTTGTAGGGCTTCAAAAAAAAAAAAACCCCTTGTGTGAACGGTTTTCTTTTTTTTTTTTTACATGCATAACTAATTAGCTTAGGTTATTATAAGCAGGGCTGCTGTGATACAGTTTCCGGTGGTGTCTCGGGATACCTTGTTTATAGTGCCTTCTCTATGCCAGTCAGTCTTCGCATTGGAATTATAGCAAGTAGAGTGAGTGAATAGTCTACCGTTTCTTGCTGGATTGGGGCCATCTAAAACATTGTAATGCTGGAAATGCTAGAATATAATCACTATCAGGTGAGCTTTATTCTTATTCAGCCTCTGAAATATAGTGCAATAAATTGAGGAATTCACTGTCCGTATGTTTGGAATAGACACACTGTTTTCAATAAGTACAAGACTATTATTTTAATGCTGTTTATTGTTTGATGCCATGAGAAGTAATTCCGTGTAGTTTTGAACAAAGTAAATATTAGTAAGGTGTTTTTTTTTCCCCCACTATGTGGCTATGCTCTCTCCATCAGCTCCTGTTAATAGCTCATAAGATTAAATTGTGTTTATTAAGAAAAAGGTAACTTTAAACAGGATAGCTTTGATTTGAAAAAAGAAGCATTTCTAACTCTGTAATAACGTTTTTAAGAAAGGAAGACAAATATCCCGGTGGTTTGTTAATTGTCATACCTTTTAAAACATATACATGTGAGTGTTACGTATTTGAAAGAAACTGCATAATGTGGAATTGCTTTTTACATTGAGTTCCTTCTTAATTAAAATGTTGACTAATCATGTCCAAATGAAAATGGGAGGAATTAATCCACAACTAGTTAATTTAATCATCAAAGTGTTTGTTTATTTTCAACAACCGTTTTACAGTTGGCTCTTAAGGAGGCTTTAAAAAAAAAAAAAAAAACAGAAAGCTGTTGTCTGCCAAAGAAAGTGAAGTAAATTGAGTTATGCTGCTTCTTCTCACTTGTTGTTTTGATCTTAATAAACTCTTTCAGGTGTGCTGGGGAACTTTTTGCCCTACTGATAGTTGCAAACTTTGAATGACTAGACATGGGAAGAAGGGCACAGGGTTTTAAAGAAATGTGCAGTCCATTAGGGAAATAAAACAGGGCAAAGTATCACCCCAAATCCTGAGATTTGGACTTTGAACTTCAGTAATATCAAAATCCATCAGCACAGTGCCTGGTACATTAACAGGGGCTTAATAATGTATTTTCTTGGTGGCTTGGTCTGTCTCATGTTTGTGCCTGATAGAGAGCTGTGGGAGGCTAAAAATAACACCGCTGTCTCTCTTCTCTCTATGGCCGTGTTCAGGTGCAGACCCACCTTGAAAACCCCACCAAGTACCACATTCAGCAAGCCCAAAGGCAGCAGGTAAAGCAGTACCTTTCTACCACTTTAGCAAATAAACATGCCAACCAAGTCCTGAGCTTGCCATGTCCAAACCAGCCTGGCGATCATGTCATGCCACCTGTGCCCGGGAGCAGCGCACCCAACAGCCCCATGGCTATGCTTACACTTAACTCCAACTGTGAAAAAGAGGTAATTCATGTCTCCTCTCCTCTCCTCTCCTGTTTTCTTAAACTAAATGACTGTCTGTTGGATATTATTCCTGCACTTAACCAGGGACTGTATAGTTGATCCGTGTGGCCACCTTCTCTGGCCTTTGTCTCAGATTTGCCAACATGGCGGCCCACAGCTTCTTGTTGCCGCCTCTGGGTTATTGGGTTCATGGCGCAAGAGGGAAGCCTAACCCGTTCCTAGTAGAACACGGAGGCGAGGATGCTTTATCTCTCAACTCATTTCTCCTTCATTAGCTGAATGCTGTCTTCTCTTCAATGCCTTTCCATTTACGAAGCAGTGAAAGTGCAGAGAGAGAAGGGAAGGTGGAAAAGGAAAAGCAAAAATAGAAAAGGTGTGGGGCAGGCGGTTAGAAGTTCCTTTTGTTGTGAATGTCTGGAATATTATTTTTATTTGTCCCTGAGTTGGGGGGCAAAAAAACAAAAACAAAAACAAAAAAGCAGCACAGAACATGCGTGGATGGATTTGAATAATATAGCAGATGAGAATTTAACAGAAATGCAAAGGTTTAATTCAGTTTCATTATAAAATTGCCGCTGCCCATTGAATCTGCTTTTGTTTTGAAAGGATGGATTGGAGATGAGACGCAAGCACACCTTCAAGCTAATTGTTGTATCAAAATTTGAAGCATAAAAATACCTGGGAGGAGAATTGCAATTTAATGCCTGTTATTTCCAAATTATGAGATAATGTAAATCTCGTTTTAACAGAATTATATGTACTCTGAAATATTTGTGATTTCAGAGGTGACTTCTAAAGTTTGGTTGATTTTCATTTCTGGAGTGACTCAGTCTTTTCCCCCGTGTGCAAACCAAACACTATGTTTTTCCCTGTCTGTGTTTGTCATTTATCAAGATGATTGGTTGGAAGTTCCTCATTCATTATGTCTTCTTTGGGCCAGATTCCACTTTATTTGAAAGCTTAGTTTATCTTGTTGCTGTGCTATCAGCCTCGTGTGAAATGTCATCGAAAAATAACTTGCGAATCCAAGTCATGGGCTGTTTTTGCTTGTGTTTTTGCAGGGGTTTTATAAGTTTGAAGAACAAAACAGGGTGGAGAGTGAGTGCCCAAGTATGAACACACATTCGAGAGCGCCATGCATGCAGGTATTGGATGACTCGGCAGCCCAAGGATGTAACACTTCATAATGAGAATCTATATTTGTTACTGATCACACCTTTGTGATGACTTAAGAATTTTTCTTCCCCCATTGGTTTTTTTTTTTTTTTTTTTAAATAGAAAAGACTGTGAACAGGGCCATTTTCTTCATAGTGTCTCATGATTAAATAATTACTAGGGAAATTAAACTTAAGATACATTTTTCCTCTAAGTTGCTTTAAGTCCTTAAAAAGTGCTTAAAATACATTTGTTTTAATAAATAAAGTTTAAAATGCTGTACTTCTTTGAAATACTATCACTGATACATGCCATGCAGATTTGCAGGGCAGCAAATTTCCTAGGATATTAGTAAAACCAAAATGTGTGTTTTTGTGATATCGGTATTGTTTTATAAAGTGGAATCTCATGGAGCGTATATTTTGAAACTTTCTTTTTTAATTTAATAATGTTTCTTGGACATTTTCTCAAGTCATTAAAGATTCTCCTACAGTATCCCATTTAATCAATATGTAAGTTATGACAGGGCTATTTACTAATATGTTTATGTGTATATTTGTGTATCTGAGAGAGGAGTGATAAGCAACAAAAATTTTCTTGCCCTTTTTTCTTTTCTATTTCTTATCAACTTACATTACTTTTAACATAAGAGAAAAAAAATTGTTTTAAAAGTTCTGTCACACCAAGCCCACTAATTTTATTCCCCTAAAAATAAATATTTCCAACGAAAGGTTGTTTACAAGTCCCCTGGCTCATTTGCCTGTTTCCCCACTCAGTTAGAAAATTGTCTCCTCTTAACAACAAGTAAGACCAGGGTATCTAGCAATGGAAACTAATAAACAGAGCTACTAACAGTGATTCACAGCCTGCCTCCAATTACGCTTCTGAGGATTCACTTAAAAAGATCATTTATTGAGTGTTTACTGCATTGCTGGCACTGTGAGCACTTCATATGCCATAGCCTGAAATTTTCACGTGAGTCTCATAAGCCAGTAAGTATTATTAACCCCCACTTCACAGATAAGCAAACTGAGGCTCTTAAAGCTTAGATGCTTTGCCTCTAATTTAGAAAGTGGGAGAGCCAGGATTCGAGCCCAAGCCCCATGTCTTTCAGAGCCTGTACTCTTTAGTGGAACTGGCAAGGGGATACTCCCTCTGTGTTCTGAAATTTCATTGTGCACTTATGAAACACTATTAAGACCGAAGCATGTGTGCGCGCGCGCGCGCACACACACCCACACACCCACACCCACACACACACCCACACCCACACACACACACACACACACACACACACCAGCTCAACTACGTTAGGTGTTTATGAAGAAAATGTTTTCACAGTCTTGTCTTTGCAACTGCTGCAATGCACATGTAATCATCGTTGTTTATTATCATAACTGATGTTTTGGTACTTCAGGAATAAAATTGATCTAGTGGGAATGTCAGCCCCACGACTGTAATGATATCCTCGTCCTGGTGTACTCCTTGGGGAGTACCCAGCACACTGGCAGCCGTACAAGGAGAAACTTATTTTACAATATCAGTGCAGGGCTAGCCAGGGTCCTGGGAGCCACTGTGCCCCACACACTCCCGTGGGAGCAAAGGGCTGAAATACCATCTGCATTTCCTTGCTCCAAGGACACATGGGAAGCAGATGGGGCAGTCTTTAGAGAAAAAAAGGAGACAGCTAACGTTTAAGATGAACAGTTTCCTAGTTCATCTTTTCTGTTTAGGGCAAGCAGTTGAGCATAGTAGTTGAGAGCATGGGTCCAGATTGTGACTCCAACCCTTCTTGCTTGGGTGACTTTGGGCGGGTTGCTCTGTCTCTTTGTGTAGCATTTATGTCATCTGGAAAACTGTAATAGTAGTACCTACCCTGGTAGGGTTATTGTCAGGGTCAATAGCTTCACCCACGGAAAAGCCCTGAGCCCGGTGCCTGACGCCTGCTAAGCACTCGCCGAATGTTGGCCGTAAATGTCATTCTCATCACCCACTCGTGTTCATAGCCCTCAATAATATTCTTATTTTGGCGGGAAGAGGAAAGTTACTTCTCAGAATCTAACTAAAGGGCATTATTGCTTTGAGTAAGAAAGAACCCTGGATTTCTTTTTTGTTTTTTTGAATTGCTTTGCACAGTTTTTGCTCACTTCCATCTCTCTTTCATTGCCCCTTTTTCTTACAGATGGATGATGTAATCGATGACATCATTAGCCTAGAATCAAGTTATAACGAAGAAATCCTGGGCTTGATGGATCCTGCCTTGCAAATGGCAAATACGGTACTGATGGCTTTCTTTCTTTTTATTTTTTTTTTAAGAAAATCTTAAAATATTTCTTGTGTTCTCCCACTTTTCCTGAGCTTGTATAACTTTGCTACTGATTCATTAGAAATTTATTATTAATAAAATGGAGCATTATCTCAGGTTTACAAAGAAGCGACTTTGACACTAGAAGACTTTCTCATGAGTGTGTCAGTGAACTCATTTTAAAGGTTTATGTTCCCTTGAGTCCAAGTCCACTTTCAGTAGGACATTAGGCCCCCCAGTTCTCCCTGACATCTAATGCCCAATGCAGTACACTGCAGCCAAAGGAAAGGCCATGGATTGTGCTATTTACAGTGGTGTTCTAGTTAGCCTGAAAAAATTAATGCAGTTTATCACGGGGGATAGAGAAGGGTTACCCCTCTTCAAATTTATCCCAATTTTAGTTAATCAACCAGTGGTCATATTTGCTCTTGGATGTTGCTACTCAATTCTAGCTATAATTTGGAGGCTGGTGTACGTGGTTTCTTTTGCTTGACTCTGTGTGGCATGTTAACTGTTTTACCAACGTCTTTCTTATTGTAGATCGCATGTGGTCCTTGTAATAATTCTGTGAGTCAAGTTGGGCTGGTATTGCTGTCCTCAGTTTTAGATTAGGAAAGGTTGGGTAGTCTTGCCCAAGATTACGTTGTCAGAGCAGGACCACCCAGTAAGTCTTTGAATGCCTAGTCCATTCTTTTTCTTTTTTCTATGAGAGCAATGCCCTGAGACTATCATATTCTTTAATAACCAGTGTTTAAAAGACCAACATCCAGTAATAAATTTCCTTGGCCAGGGAATAAGAGAGTGCTTAACTTATTTACACCAAAATCCTTTGTAAACTGAGTTTTTATTATTAGCATTTTCTTTTCTTTTTTACCCCCACCTTCATCCAGTTCTTTAAGTTCATTCACTTGCAGTCTTGAAGGATGAGGACTGAGCCTGAAATGTCAAAACTTCTTCTAGGATCTTTAGCTTTTGTCTCCTTCCCACCCATTTAAACTCACCCGTTGATTTTGGAAGAGCCACACATTCTGCTGTTCTGAAAAACGTTTCCATTCCAAACTCCCCACCCTCTTTGAGCCTATGGTTGGCTTCCTTGGAATCCTTCTGCTTCTAACTCCGTGCATCCCACAAGGCCGACTACACTTGTCAGCAGTCAAAATCCTAGTGTGAACGTGAGCAAAATACTTGGGGGAGCTTGCACTAGGGAATCTATAAATATACCCAGAGACATGGATATATTTACAATGTATTTACTCACCAGCAACATTCATTAGCAATGGCCCAGTCCTCTTGAAAGAGCTTTGCTTTGAGAGCAGTCATTTTGCCAACAGTGCCAAATGGATACCTGCGCACACTCAGGAGGATTGTAGAATCGACATGATTTTGTAAAGTCATTGCTTTTTATTTATTTTGCAATAGTGGGGACCTTTGAAGTCATCTGATCCAACCCAGTCCTCAATGCATTAATCTCCTTTTGAGTGTCCTCCATATTCCCCTGAAAAATACCTGTCATCCAGCTTCTTGAATGCCTGCAGTGAAGGGTAGGCGTTAGTATACTGTTGTCGTGTGCCATTGAGTCAATTCCGACTCATGGCGACCCTATGTGAGAGTAGAACCGCCCCATAAAGTTTCCTAGGCGGTAATATTTAGGAGAGCAGATTGCCAGGTCTTTTCTCCCACGAAACGAATGGTGGGTTCCAATCCCTGACCTTCTGGTTAGTAGCCAAGGGCTTAACCACTGCACCACCAGGGCTCTTTATTACTATACTAGGGAAGCAGAAAAACACAACTAGGAGCTGGAGACTTATGGTCAGACCTGAGTTCAAATCCTCAGTCTGCCATTACTCTGTGACTGTGCATATTACTTAGCTTCTTGAAGCCCTACATTTCCCCATCCGTAAAACGGGACTGATAATTGTACCTACCTCACAGGGTCGTCTTGCTTGTTAAAGTACATTTAGCATTTAGCATTGGAAACATAAGTTATACTCAATGAAACAGTCTCAGTTTTGTTCAGTGTAATTTATTAATTGTAATATTAGGTAATTTTGATAGTGTTTGTTCATTCAGCCGATATTCATGGAGCACCTGTAATGTGTCAAACTCTATGTTAGAGTAACGTCATACTTCATAATCAAGATTTTCCTCACAGTGAGTCTCTTTGTAAGCTCCAGGCATGAGTCTTAGTTCTACCTCATGGAGAGCATTTCCTCGTGAAGACAGTTGTCATGACCCCATACGCTTCTCTCCTTTCAGCTGAATCCCATATTTCCTCAGTGTGTCTACATTAAATTCGATGCCTCATTCTGTCATTATCTGATTGATCCTGCACCATTGTTAAGATTGATTTAGCATTTATCAAATGCCTACTATGTGGCAGCACTTGGTGAGAGGTTGTGGGTACAGGGATGAATAAGGTATGCTTCCTGCTCTCCTGGGACTTACTAGTCTGGAAGGGGGAGACCAGTTTAGCCCTTGAGTGGAGAAGGATAATGCAGGGACGGAGAGGCCATCTCAGGAGAATTCCAGGTAGGAAAGATCCCCTGGGCAGAGTTGAATTAATTCCCAGCCAGGAAAGAAGTAGCCTGTTGCCACCCTCAGAAGTCACTGATTTGGTCTCAGCATCCATTTCTCTTCTATATTCCCACTCTGGAAAACACTAAGCTTGGGCCCATCAGAGTCTCGCCAGACACGAGTGTTTCAGCATTTTGCTATTAGGAGAAGGACAGTATAGCATAGGAGTTAGGAGCACAGACTCTGAACCAGGTATCTGAATTTGATGCATAATGTTGAACGATATATTTGACCTCTCTGCCTCAGTTTCCTCATCTCTAAAGTGGGAATAATAATAGCATCTACCGCAGTAGGGTTAATGTGAGGGTTACAATAGTTAATCCATTGAAAAGCACTTCGAACAGTCTCTGCCCTGGTGAACTTTCAATAAGTGTTAGGTACGAGGTATTATTCTTGATAAATTTGAGTTTTAGTTGTCAAAACAACAAAGCTAGTATATCTTATTAACATATTTTAATTTTTTTCCCACAGCACAGTTTAAACTTAATGTTCTTAAAGTTTGACTTTTTTTTTCCTTTTTCGTTTGATTCTTTGAAATGCTTTCTTTCAAGTTAACTACTTAAAAAAAAGTGAACAGAACAGCTTAGAGAGGAAACTGTCCTAAGGGAATTGAAGTCTAGAAATAACTATTCCGAGAGCACAAGAGCCCTCTTGTACCGTCACAAACAAAGCATAAAAGTCCCAGTTTACTCTAGTTAACAGTGCTCAATTGATAGTCAGAGAAGGGGGCCATCCAGAGAGAAAAAAATAATAACATTTTACAATTATCGTTTACTTGGAAAAATATTCATTTTGGTGGAGCAGAATATTGAAGAACATGATTCAGATCGAGTTGGGGGCCCAGACACATGAGGATCTACTCTCTCTTTGTCCCAATTAGATTGGTTTTCATTAGGCCATTGTGCAGCTTGCATGCTGGAAGCTTCCGTGGAATCTTGTCCATCAGGTTTATGTGCTGGATAAAAAGCCAGCAAGGAAGCACAGTGTCCATGTTAGCAGCAGATATTTCTCCCTCTCCCTTTGCCCCAAAGACATTATTTTGACATAATTATGATAAGTTGACTGTAGCTTTCTTTTTTTCCCCCTAGTCCAGAATTTTTCTAACCCAGAAGGGGAGCTTTCTTAATATGTATAGAAAGGAGACTAATTTGTAATTAGAAAGCCATATTATTTTGATCAGCTGTCCATTTAGTAGCTTCAACAAGTAACAGCCATTAATACAAAGAACACAGCTCCCATTAGGACAGGGTTTCTCATCCTCAGCACTTCGGACATTCTGGATACTTCTTTGTTGTGGGGCTGTCCTGTACATTGCAGAACGTTTAGCAGCATCCCTGGCCTCTACCCACTAGATGCCAGTAGCACCCCCCTTACACTCCAAGTTGTGTTCACCAAGTCAAATGTCCCCTGAGAGAGGGAGCAGAAGCACCCCAGGAGAACCACTAATTTAGGATAATGAATGATCACTTTAACCCTACAGATTCCTGCATTGCTGTGCTTAGATTTGCGTTACAGGTCTGTCAATGCAGCCTCGATAGTTGGTAATTAAACATGGCAGGTAGTTTTGTTGATCAGAGTGAAAATTAACTCTACTGTCCCAACTATAGAATGGGAATACAATACCTTTTCCCATCTTCACTCAACTTCCTAGAAAATAATAGCATTACTAATCATAGCAGCTACCAGTTACTGATCAATTAAGTAGCAAGCACTGTGTTTTTCTACTTTATCTCATTTAATTCTTACAAAACTCTGTGCGAGGTGGATGATACAATTGCCACTTTTCATACAGGGACATTAAAGCTCAGAGAGGTTAGAAAACTGGCTTAATATCACACAGCAGGCCAGTAACAGAGGCAGGATTTTTAACACGGGTCTCTGACTCCTAAGCCCAGGCTTTAAACTACACTATTAATTTGTGGATTGGAGTATCCACATTTGGAAAGTGAGTGATTGGATTTTTATTTTCTCAGGCCCAGTTGCGGATGAATTGAAAATTGCCATTTCCAGTTGGTTAATATTCAGCACATTGATAAAAGCAAGAAAACCAAACCAGTTGCTGCCAAACTGATTCTGTCTCATGGGGTCCCCATGTATGCAGAGTAGAACTGTGCTCCATAGGGTTTTCAATGGCTACGACCTTTCGGAAGATTGCCAGGCCTTTCTTCCAAGGTGCCTGTGGGTGGATTTGAACCACCATCCTTTTGGTTAGTAGCCCAGCCTTAACCATTTGTGCCCAGGGACTTCTAGCACGTTGATACTTCCTCAGATACTGCTGTTAACATGGAATATGGGCCTCTATTCAGCTGCTGCAAAAACATTAACTTTTCTTTTTGTAAAATCAGTAAGGCAACACACACAAAGAGCGTTTCTAGCTGTGTGCCTGGCCCAGAGGTGGTACCCACAGAATTAACTTTTCCTCATCAGCAAGTACTGGAAAAGCAGCTAGAGTGGGAAACCTTTTAGAGAAGTAGATGGAGGACTATAAGCTGCATTTCCAGTTGGAAATGATGTCTGACCTCAGCTGAGTACATGATGAGGGATCTTGTTATAGAGATTTTAATGCATCTCCCTTATTTGTGAACGCTGCTGTCAATCCATGCCAATCACAGTGATCCTCTCTGCAGTTAAAAAATACCAAAACCAAACCCGTTGCCCTCGATTCAGTTCCAATTCATAGCAACTCTATAGGACAGAGTAGAACTGCCTAACCCTTAACTGATGTGCCGGCAGGGCTCCTTTCTCTCTGAAGTTAAACCAAAAAAAAAAAAAACCCAAACCCATTGCCATCAAGTCGATTCTAACTCATACTGCGCTATAGGACAGAGTAGAACTGCCCCATAGGGTTTCCAAGGAGCGGCTGGTGGATTCGAACTGCCAACCTTTTGGTTAGTAGCAATAGCTCTTAACCACTGCATCATCAGGGCTCCAGCGCAAAGCTAGTCAATATGGTTGTGGGTGGTTGTAGGTGGGAGACGATGCTAAACAGTTTAACAATAACCCAAAACCCTCAGACTAACTAACCCCTTCCCGCTTCCTTTCTCTTTGGGTCTCCCCCGCCTCTTGCTCTGTCTCTCAATCTCTCTCTCCCCATCTGAGTATGTGTCTCTCTTTTCCTGTTTCCACATCTCCCCATTGTGTCTTTGTCTCTACTGATTCCCAATTTCTGATTCTCTTTTCCCTGTGTTTCGCTGTTTTTCTGTCTGTGATTCTGAATTATTAAGTGTATGTACACATATCAGCTTCCTTTCGAGTACGGTTAGAAGCTGCGTTCCTGTCTTGGACAAGCTTATAGGCAGATGTATGTTCCGTGTGGATCAATTGAATGACCTAGAGCTTTTTTTAAAAAGCGAGCTGTGCATGTCACTTACCTGTTATTTACCCCTAGCAAATGACCATAATAACACAACAGCGTGCTTTGCGTACAATTTGCATATGAAAACAAATGATTTACATTTCTAGAGCTATGGGAAGGATTTTATTTTAGGGTGTTGCATTGAATTTTTATGTTGCATTCTTAGTTTATCTATACCTAGAACTTCTCCTAAAAATCTGAAACTCCAGAAAGACAGGGGAATAAAGCTTTGGATTCAGGAGGGCTTACCAGATGTCACAGCAGCTTTATACGTTTTGCCTCCCTGGCTGGTTACCGTGCTATCTGAAACATCTGAGCGCCTTTCATTTTGTGTTAAGTTGGACAGGAATAAAACAGAACATACACAGGGCAAGACTGACCCTGAGAAGGTGACTTATCTCAAATAAAACCACTTAGTGAAATGACTGCTAATAATCAAAGTCACTTTTTATCAGTTCCTCAGCTAGAGGGCCTTTAAGTATGGCTAAAGGGCATTTCAAATGACCACAATGTATGTTTATAATGCGCGCGTGCGTGCGTGCGTGCGTGCGTGCGTGTGTGTGTGTGTGTGTGTGTGTGAGAGAGTGTGAGGGGGGTGGTACGATCTGCTGATTTGTCTGTCCTCCACCCCCACCCCAAATCATGTAAGAGCAAGTGTCCAGTTAGCCAGAAAGTATCTCGGTCTATATTTTTTCTCTCTCTCTCATCTCTTTAGCTAGGGGCTTAGTTCATAGAGAATTTATATAGAAGCCATCATAGTAGTAAATGGCTGATGGCTACCAATGAGGGGAGACACATTTGATTGCATCTTTATTTCATGGTGTGTTTTCACCTGTATGTTAGAGGCCATTGGAGAAAATGAAAGGTGCTGTGTTGTAGTATGGAGTCTCTGGTTGGCACAAACTGTTAAGTGCTTGACTTCTAGCTGAAAGCTTGGTGATTTGAACCCACCCAGAGGTGCCTCGGAAGATAGCCCTGACGATCTGCTTCCCAAGGGTCACACCTTGAAAACCCTGTGGAGCAGTTCTACCCTGCACACATGGGGTCGCCATGAGTCACAATCAACATGACAGCAACTAAAAACAATGACATCCAATGTTGTGTAGTACAGTCTCTACTAGATCCTTCTCAGTCACTATACATTTTAATCACACTTAACTGCTGTCTGAGTTTACTTTTTTTAGATGTAGAATGAAATTTAGAATGTACAGTCCTGTAAGGGAAGGGCTAAATGGCACAAAGTCTTAACCAGTAACAATAGTTGTAGGAATTGTTTCAGTGAAGCTGGAAGTGGGAACTGTTTGTGGTAGAAACAGTGATGTCATGTAAATATTTCCCCATAGTTAATATTTAGAACTTTATTTCAAAGTATAGGCAAAGAAAATATGGTGGACCTCTTATGTCTGCAAAAAAGAGAGTATGAAACTACTTCAATGAACTAGTTAAAAGGAAATACACATACAAAAAAGGAAGTCTGTGTAGAGAAACGCGCCCTGGTGGCGCGGTGGTCAGGAGCTTGGCTGCTAACCAAAACGTCGGCAGTTCAAATCCACTCTCCTTGGAAACCCTATGGGACAGTTCTACTCTGTCCTATAGGGTCGCTAGGAGTCGGAATCAACTTGACAGCAATGGGTTGTATATAGAAAAAAAAAGTGCATTACTTTAAAATATTCAGTTCAGAACTAGAGAATAAAACTTTTAAACTAGCTTGGGATAGCTTTTTCGTTTATTCTTTTTTTTTTTTTAAATGTAAAATTTTTGTTCTTTTATTGAAGTCAGTGGGCTCCCTCTTGTGGCCTTGTGAAAAATTTCACTTCTCAAGGAAAACTGGTTTATCTTTAGCAATAAGGAAAATATTTCTTTTCCAGTAAGGAAACAATTCTATTGCTTTTCCTTCTAACAGAAAGAGAGAGAAGAAAGAATAGAGGAAGAGAAGGAAGGAAATTGACTTTGGTGAAAAACCTGATTTGTTGAAAAACGTCATCCCATGGAGAATCCTATTTTGTGATAATGTTGTTAGGTGCTATAGAGTTGGTTCCAACTCATAGTGACTCTGCATACAACAGAACGAAATGCTGCCTGGTCCCGTGCCACCTCACAATCACTGCTCTGTTTGAGACCATTGTTGTGGCCTCTGTATCAGTCTGTCTTGTTGAGGGTCTTCCTCTTTTTCGCTGACTCTCTACCAAGCACTGTGTCCTTCTCCAGCCATCCTCACTTCCAAGGTTCATTCTGACTCTACTTCTTCCAAGACAGACTTGTTCATTCTTCTGGTAGTCCATGGTATATTCAGTATTTTTCACCAACACTATAACTCAAGTGCATCATAGCCAACCTCTGTTGGACATCTAAGCAGTCCCTGGGTGGCGCAAATGGTTAAGCACTGGACTGTTAACCGATAGGTTGGCAGTTCAGACCCACCCAGAGACGCCTTGGAAGTAATCTGGTGATCTGCTTCTAAAGGTCGCAGCCTTGAAACCCCTATGGATTGCTGTTCTACTCTGTATACTTGAGTTCACCATAAGTCGGAGTCTACTTGAGAGCAACTAACAACATCGAACATTTGCTATATACTACTAAATATACTAGATAATGTGTTGGCCTCATTATCCATTGTCTTCATATTCAAAATAAACCTGTAAGCCAGGTAGTATAACCATTTTATCGGTGTGAGATGCTGCATCCTTTCCTCTCCCAAGGGAATTAGCTAAGAAGACCATATACCTCTACTTTTCACTTCTATGAATGAATGAAAGTGTAAACATCTCATGTTTTCCTATTTTAAAAAATGATTTTTTTTTACATCACAACATTTGCCTTAAAGTCTGAAATAGTAGGTAGGTTTTTTCTGAATAACATAGGAATCGTTCAGCACTTCATTTCTGTTACTGTTTTTCTCTCTCTAGTTACCTGTCTCCGGTAACTTGATTGACCTTTACGGTAACCAAGGCTTACCACCCCCAGGCCTGACCATCAGCAACTCCTGTCCAGCCAACCTTCCCAACATAAAAAGGGAGCTCACAGGTAAATACCAATCAGATGTGTCTCTTGCTGTGGATTTTCTCTTAACATCCTGATAAGGCAAAGTTCTCAAAATAAAGCCCTCCAGACTCTATCCAACTCACAGACATACTTTGTTAGGTCTATACGGTGGTTTAAAAAATTGAGCAATATTTTAAAATGGAGGAATTATACTTAAAAATCCTGGTTTCCAGTGTTTCTTGAGATACTGGGAATCTGGGCCGCCATTGCTCCATGGCCACAACACTGTGTCTATGGTTGCTGTCTTCTTTAGGGTGAGGGGCCAGGCAACCCTCTTCATCTCTAAAATGTCTACACCAGCCTGGTATTTATGTTGCTCGCCAAGACAGCATTTGAGTTTGAGAACGTTGGTCTGAAATGTCCTTCGATACATATTCGAGCCTACATTTCTTATATTTTCGAAGTCTGATGCTATTTTTGCTATATCATGTACAAAGGATTTTTTATACAGAGAAAATTATAAACTGGAGCAAAGGATGTTTGTCCTTGAGGCAAGTGTGAAATTACCTATTTTGCCATTTTGTTTAATGCTTTAGGGAAGGAATTTGGCCAAGAAAACATGACAAAAACTATATTATAACTGGTATTGTACCATGCTGAATTTATGCCCCCCACTTCTTTGGGGGAAAGGGTCCTTGCATCAATTGGGTGAACAGAGAATATGGTGTAAAAAATTCTAGCTCTATTCAAGGTGTCTTTAAAATAATACTTTAGAAAGTTAATTTGGGTTGAAAATGTGATTTATTGATTAATTATTAATAAACAAGAATTGTCAAAAGCCAAAAAACAAGTAGGTACTCTACCAGGAAGGAAAAGAACCATGAAGACTTAGAAAGTATTGCCAAATGAGATTTTTATTAGAAAATGATAAAATATTGCCAACATGACGTGAATAAAATTCTTACAACTTGAATGGAAAGTGAAATTTTGAATTGTGTGTATGATTGTTTCCTCAGAAACAAAACAGAATAACCTAGGATATCGCTGAAGTGGACACTGTGAATAAAAGTTGCCCATCTTCTATACGGAAAAGCAAATAATCTTGTTTTGGATTGAGTTTTACAATTGAAAAAATTGAATATACATATAATAAATGTATATGCATAGTTTATAGCCACAGCCATGTATACACACACACACACACACACACACACACAAACAATATTTCAGCGCCTATAAATCAGGCAGAAAAAGATTGCTATTTTGAGGTAAAATTCTGAATTATGATAGTGTAATATTTCAGATATCACTTCTGAAGAGATTCCGGAATCCTAGTATTAGTCCAACAACCTGAGGTTTTGTTTAGTTTTGCTCTTGGTAAGGCAAAAAATGCAATCTGTATCACACAGCTGTCCTAAGAGTGTCTGTGCAAACAGACCTTTTCAAATGGAGTTGCCACCAAAGGCAACTCCACTGCCCTTTTTTTCTTTTTTAATAGACTAAAAGTAGTAAGCAGTTGCTCCTAAGAGTCACTGAATAATTTCACTAAATAATGTTCTGGAAGAACCTGGCTCCAAGTTCTGAAAAAATGAGTTCCTTTCCATGAATCCGTCAGAGAACATGGAGATCATCTGGGGCCTGTCTACTCAGTTTCCATGTTAGTGTGTTACTTTGTGAAGGCAGAAAGCAAAGATTGAGAAGTTCTGTGGCTTAAAAAGAAAATTGGACTTGACTCCTGAGAGTAGAATCTTAACAGTGAAGTTCCCTGGTTTTCTAGTTATTTTATTCTTGTTAGTACCTGAGTATGTTTACATTGTGCCATAATTCTTTTACCGTATTGTGAAAGCCATGTTTTTGCATTTATTTTATATATATTGCTTTTTTAAAAATTGTACCTAGAACTGAGATATAGAAGCCTCCATATGTATAGAAAATGAGATGTTTTGTAGTTGAGTTTAATAGGATTTTGTAGTTTTATCATTTGTTATTTTATTGTGTGCCTTGAACAATTCCAATTTCTAATTACTTCATTCACGTGCACAGCGTGTATTTTTCCCACAGAGTCTGAAGCAAGAGCATTGGCTAAAGAGAGGCAAAAAAAGGACAATCACAATTTGAGTAAGTTGGTTTTATTTATATTCATGACATTCGATACTGGAGTAGAGATTGGCTCATACATCAAAATATTTTTCCAGAAATTTTGAAAGGAAATTGATTTCTATAGATGTTAAAGGTACATTATATGAAGGAAAATTTTATTTCAGAGAAACCAAGGCATATATTTTTTCCCCAAATTTCACATGAGATCATCAAATTGAGTTTGTTTATACACTTGTTTTCAGTACCTGAAGAGTGTTTATATTCCCTGTTTATAGTAGTCTTGTTATTACTGTTTTTCTTTTTTTGGTGAGAGGTAGTCTGGATCCCCAACTACGCAATTGTAAGTGTTGCTCACCCTGGAACTTATTAACAAAGGACATTATGGGATCACCTTCTCCAGTGAGATTTGAAAGGAAAGAAAAAAATAATTTGGAAGGGAGGGAATGGACGAGGTGGACTCCCAAATTTCTGTCTTTATCTGTAATTTTTTTTTTGAAGTCCTGTACCATTTAACGTATTTTTTACATGTTTAATTTAATCGCAATCCAAAATTTTAAACCTTTTTCCTATGAAAGCTTAAATTTTTGTTTAATAAACAAGTAAGAGAGACTGCACAATAAAAAAAGAACCGGGCCTGGAGGAAGAAAATGGGTGTGTGTGTCTGTGTGGTATGTATCTCCCATTTCATGGCCTCAGATCCTCTTTTTCCTAACTTGATTTTTAAGAATATGAGTTAATATATAAACACTTTTCTCCTTATAAGAAGTAAACCATCATAGAACAATACCAGAGTTCTCTGATGTTCCTCCTTGATCCCCAGGGGTAACCATTTTTTTTTTTTTTTTTTTTTCAGTTTGATTCTGCACGTCCCGACCTTTTTCTGTGTATTTAAGAATATACACTCATGCGCACGCAAATAGAAAATAACCTTGTTTTGTGTATATTTTAACACAAACAGTATAATAGTGTCTATATCTGGTTGCTGCATATTTTTTTAACTCAACGGTTTGTCTGGAAGCCTTTTTGCTGGTAGAAATGTAGACCTACCGACTTTTTAAAAATGGCTGCAGAGTTCTCCACAGTGGCACGTGTGATGTTGAGTCATTCCCCTGCTGCTGAGTGTTCAGACGGTCTTCACTTTGCTCGGTTATAGCCAGTACCGCAGTGAACATTCTTGTGCGGGCTTCTTTGTGTGCAGGGGGGTCTGTTTCTCTAGGTTGCTGTTGTTGTTGGTTGCCACCGAATCAGCTCTGACTGATGGCAAGCCCATGTACAACAGAAGAAAACACTGCCTGGTCCTGCCCCATCTTCATGATCGTCGCTCTGCTTGAGTCCATTGTTGCAGCCACTGTGTATTTGGAGTGCCTTCCAGCCTAGGAGGCTCCTCTTCCAGCACTGTATCAGACATTATTTTGTTGTGATCTATAGGATTTTCATTGGCTAATTTTTGGAAGTAGATCACCAGGCCTTTCTTCCTAGTCTGTCTTAGTCCAGAAGGTCTGCTGGCTGAAACCTGTCCACCATGGGTGACCCTGCTGGTATTTGAAATACTGGTGGCATAGCTTCCAGCATCATAGCAACACACACACCATCACAGTCTGACACACTGACAAGTGGGTGGTGGTTTTCAAGGTTGGATGCTGACAAATGGAATTGTGGGTCTCCGAGTATGTGTTTTTCCTTTCAGTAGATACTGCCTGGCATTATGTCTGTTTTAGGTATGAAAAACTTCCCTCATCTTTTAACTTAAAAGATTTGGACTAATGATTTCTAAGATTCCTTCCAGCTTCTAAGTAATTTTACTCTAAAATATTTCTCCTTTTAAAATATTTTAAAATATGATAATTAGATAGTATCCAAAACTTCACTTAACTAAAATGTGGAAAATGAAGTTGGATCTTGTCAAAAATAATATTTGCCTTTGATTAGGCACCTAAACTCTCAAGTCCAGGGTTGTCAGTAAAATGCAAACATGATTAGCTCAAATTCTGAGGGCAATAAAACAACCTTTAAAATCATATCTAACCATTAGAAATTAATACTCCAGGTCAGATTGCCCTTGGGCGTAGCTCTTCCTCTGCTAGGAATTTATCTTGTAAGAATATTTGCCATTCCTTCCAAAGGAATACATTCATTTATTCATTTGGCCATTAACTGTTTATTGAGCCCCTATTATATATGAAGCCCTTTTCTGTAGAAGTGAACCAGTCAGACAGGCCCCCTATCCTTTTATGAGCTTACGTTAGAGTCCAGGGCAGGTAGAATAGAAGAACAACAAATATATTAACATGGTGTTTTCAGACATAGCTTAAATACTATGACCAGGAGGAAATATGCATATGAGCACTGGCACAAGAATTTATAGTGCCTTTGAAAACAAGGGAGAAATTGGAAGTAGCCCACATGTTCATCACTAGAGAATTTATAAATAAATGATGGCATATCCATGTAAAGGATACACAGTGGTCCCTGGTGAAGAATGAAGTGGGTGCGTTAGACTTAGATGGATGTCTACAATATGTTGTTGAATGAGAAGAGCACATGACAGAATAGTATGTATAGTACCACACAATGAATGAAGTGCACATTATATAGGGATGTGCTGGTATTTGTTTATGTGTGCATGGGAGAAGATCTAGAAGTCACCTTTATCAATGACAGTTTCCCCAGTCATATAGGTATTGAGGAGTCCTGGTGGTGCAGTGGTTAAGAGCTCAGCTGCTAACCAAAAGATCAGCAGTTCAAATGTACTAGCCTCTCCTTGGAAACTCTATGGGGCAGTTCTAGTCTGTCCTGTAGGGTCGCTGTGAATCAGAATCGACTTGATGGCAATGGGTTTGTTTGTTTTAGTAGGTATTGAGTGGTATAAAGAGTTGACCTTTACCTTTATATACTTCTGTACTTTTAAAATTTTTTTACAAACTTATATTACTCTTATCGTAAAATAATAGTTGAGGACGGAAGGCGTTGAATTAAAAATAAAGAGTGGCACATTTAAATGTCCTGACAGGGAGAAGTATCAACAATATGCTACGAAGTGAAAGAAGAAAGATGCAGAATATTTTTTTGTGTAACTTCACTTTAAATGTATCATTCTTTATTTAACAAATATTTGTTGAGGGCTTACTATATGCCAGGCACGTATGGGTGCTTGGAATGCAACAGTAAACTCATTGCCATTGGGTCAACTCCAACTCATAGCAACCCTACAGAACAGGGTAGAACTACCCCATAGGGTGGTTTCCAAGGCTGTAATCTTTATGGGAGCAGACTGCCACATCTTTCTCCCACGGAGCACCTGGTGGGTTCAAACTGTGAACCTGAGTGCTTTCAGCACTGTGCCACCAGGGCTCCTCAATGCAACAGTAGGTAAACGAAGTAAGTAAATAAATGAAAGGTGTGGATGTTAGATGGTAGAACGTGTTGTTATCAGGAGAAAGACTGCCGAAAAATAGAGTATCATTGATAGGTGTAGGGGATGGTGGGCCAGTTTTAAGTAGCGTGGCCCATGAAGCCTCACAGGTAAATCTGAGTAACTACCTGAAGGAGAGGAGGAAGCAAGCCATCAGATATCTCGGGAAAGGGTGTTCCAAGCAGGGGAGACGGAAGTATAAAGTCCTAAGGTGGGGAGTGTATTGGGTTTGGTGGAAAATAGCAAGGACGCCAGTGGGCCTGAAGGGGAGGAATGCGGGTACAACACAGTAAGAGATACGGTCAGAGTGGCCGAGGGGTAGGAGCCTGCCAGATCCTTATAGGAGGCCTCAAAGACTTGGCTTTTCTCTAGGTGATGTGGAAAGCTGTTGAAGGGTTTTGAGCAAAGGTTCGATGTGATCTGCCTTATGTTTTATTTAACAGCATCCCTCTGCTGCTGTGTTCTAGATAGACTGAAGGGGATGGAAGCAGTGGGCATGGGGAAAGCAGAGACAGCAGCTGAGAATTGCTATAATCCAGGCAAGAGACGGTGGTATCCTTCCAGCTGTAGCAATGGAGGTTGGAAAGTGGTCATATTCTGGAAATATTTTAAAGGTAGAGCCTGCAGATTTGAGCAGGTGTCAGATGTGAAAAGAAGGGAGGTGCTGAATTGATTCAAAGGCTCTGGCCTAAGCTTTTGAATGGATGGAGTTATCATTAAGAGAAGTCTGTGGATGGAGTGCAGCCCCTATGTGGTACAAACGGTTGATACACTTAGCTGCTCCGAAAGGTTGAAGTTCAAGTTCACCCAGAGGTGCCTCAGAAGAAAGGCCTGGTGATCTCCTTCTGAAAACTGAGCCATTGAAAACCCTATGGAACACACTTCTACTGTAACACACATAGGGTCACCATGAGTTGGAGTCAAGCTGATAGCAATTTTTTTTTTTGTGGGGGAGGGTGGTGGGTAAGTGGAGTAGATGTGAACTGGAAAGACCAAGGAGCTTATGTTTGGGCTATCGATAAACCTCCATGTGGGGACATCTAGTAATCAGTTATGAGTTTGGAGTTCTGGGAAGATGTCTGTGCTGGAAGTATTAATGTGGAACTCAAAATTATGAGACTAAATGAGATAATCAGGAAGGAAATGTAGATAGAGAAAGAGTTCTAAGGACTCAGTACTGGGGATCGTGTGTGTGCGTGTGTGTGTATTTTTAGAGCATAAAAAAATAGTCATAAAGAGATATATAAGAAATTTAACATTGGTGATATCTGGATTTATATGAGACTTATTTCACTTTTTACTTTATGTATTTCAGTATTGTTTGAATTTTTATAATTAAATTTGGTAAAACTAAGAAAAATGTCTTGTTTCAGAGTTTTGGAGGAGATTAGCTTAGAGGATACGTAGTCCAAAAACTCCTTCTTCATAGCCATTGGCAATCACTTAGTACTCTTACTCCTCACTTACCGACAGGTTAGGTTCCAAAGACCAGGTCATTATGCAAAAATTGGCATTATGCAAAAATGGGGGATGATCACATTAAATCACAAAATGGTGGATGACTACATCATTGCATAACTATCAAATTACATCATTACACAACTGCCAAACCACTGAGAATCATGGCCCAGCCAAGTTGACACATAACCTTAACCATCACAGCCAGCATTACTCTCGCCTTGTGCCTCAGTGTTCATTACTGCAAGGTGTACATAGTTAATGTGCAAAATAGTAGGATAGTAGATTTTTTACTACTGTCGTAAATGCAAAATGTCGGATAACAAGATACCCGATAAGTGAGGAGTAGGGTGTTTTCGATTATAAATATTTTTAAACATAAAATATGAACAACTTTAACCCAATGTATTAGACCGTAAATTATTTGGAATTATTTGCTGTACTAGGTAAATTAGAAACATCTATTATCTTGTGTTGATGTTGTTGTTAGGTGCCATCAGGTTGATTCTGACTCTTAGCGACCCTGTGTACAACAGAACAAAGCACTACCTGGTCCTGCACCATCTTCAAAATCATTGCTATGTTTGAGCCCATCGTTGCAGCCACTGTGTCAGTCCATCTCATTTAGGGTCTTCCTCTTTTTTGTTGACCCTCTACTTCACCAAGCATAATGTCCTTCTCCAGGGATTAGTCCCTCCTGATAACATGTCCAAAGTACATGAGACGAAGTCTCGCCATCCTCACTTCTAAGGAGCATTCTGGCTGTACGTCTTCCAAGACAGATTTGTTCATTCTTCTGGCAGTCCATAGTATATTTAATATTCTTCACCAACACCGCAATTCAAAGGCATCAATTCTTCTTCGGTATTCCTTATTCGTTGTCCAGCTTTCGCATGCATATGAGGCAATTGAAAATACCATGGCTTGGATCACATGCACCTTAGTGCTCAAAGTGACATCTTTGCTTTTTAACACTTTAAAGAGGTCTTTTCAGCAGATTTGCCCAGTGCGGTGCGTCATTTGATTTCTTGAGTACTGCTTCCATGGGTGTTGATTGTGGATTCAAGTAAAATGAAATCCTTGACACCTTCAATCTTTTCTCCATTTGTCATGATGTTTCTTATTGGTCCAGTTGTGAAGATTTTTGTTTTCTTTATGTACTGGATTTTGAAATTTAGTATGAAGAAAAGAATGTAAACCATCTAATTTATAATTTTTATATTGATTTCATGTTGAAATGATAATATTTTAGACATATTGGACTAAAAAATATTACAATTAATTTAACCTCTTTACTTTTTTAATGTGGCTACTAGAGAATTTAAAATTACGTATATTACTTGCACTATACTTCTGTGGGACAGTGCTGGCCTAGGGCTGGGGTTTTTGTATGGTCTGTGAACTGAGAATGTTTGTTACATTTTTTAATTGTTGGGCGGAAAATCAACAGAAGAAGAATATGTGTGACATGTGAAAATTATTTTAATATTCAAGTTTCAACATCATAAAACAATTCCAGTGCTTCTTATTAGTGGAATTACATTAGAAAAATAGGACTCCATTAAAAAATTATGGAAATTTCTTTTCTGTCTTGTGATTGTAAGTACCTATATAACATCCCCTGTCTTGTCACTCGGCCTGCAAAGCCTAAAATACTGTCTGGGCTTTGGAGAAAAAGTTTTCTGACCTCTGGTCTAGAGGATCGAGGTTTGAGTTCTGACTGTTCACTGTTTATTTGCCTTAGTATCTCTAAGGTTCTTTTGTCATTTGTAAGTGAGGATAGTAACTTGGATTTCAATATTGTTTTAGGATCAAATAGGAGACATTTTTTATCTAAGGACTTTGTAAACGATAAAGTTCTATACAAGGGTTACTCATTTTTTTAAGTTCTTTGACCTCAGTACCAAAAACGTGGAATAACGGGGGAAATAGGCTCAGGTTTCCATTTTCCTGAAGTGGTGAAGTTAATATGCACGTGCCTTCAATGAGATGTGCTAAATGCGTATGTGGTGCAGTTACTAATAGCCGTGTTCTGTGCTCTTTTCTTGAAGTTGAACGAAGGAGAAGATTTAACATAAATGACCGCATTAAAGAACTAGGTACTTTGATTCCCAAGTCAAATGATCCGTGAGTACAATTGTGTGTTAATCTGCATCATATATTTTTTCATACCTTAATGTTTTCTTCGTATGTTGCAAAAATGCTCAGTTATAAAAAGCTAGAGTAAAGAATTCCTCCCAACCCTTTTGATTCCTAAATAATTTTTACATCTTTCCTTTGCTTAGTCTCACTGGATTACAATTTTGAGGGAAACACACTGAATTGTGCCAAAGGATTCCTGGACATGAGGTGTTTAGCTCTGGGTGTCAGCAGGCAGTTTTCTGAAATCCAAGAATCCTTGGCAAGTAAATACTGAGGTACTAAAAAAATATATATTATTTCAACAGTTCATGCAGTACAGAGTTCAATAGCTGTTAAAGCAAGATATGTTGTCTATTTGCTCTTCAACTTATGCAGTATCTATAGGCACTGACGAGCAGATATTAGAAACCTCAAGTTTAACAATATTCGACAGATTAAAAGTCAGTTTTTACAAAAACTTGCGTGCTCTTTGTCTGTGTTACCGTCAAGAAAAATTAAGTTTTGATCCTCTTGTAAGTACAGGCCAGCTAATTTGAATTTTAACTTTTGATACTCCTTCACTGCCAGCATCCCCCTTTCAGAGATAACAGTTCTAAAAATAATTTTCTCATAGCTCCCATACCAACCTTCTAGTTACCTGCAACGTCAGCAAACAGGACAACAATACACGATTTTTATCCATTAGAAATTGGCCCATTTAAAGCCAGGGGCTAGGGGATGTATACACTTTAATGGCCCCCACAGGCCTTCTCTCAAATTAGCCTTTGAATATGACCTTTTAGCTACCTAATAAAATGTAAAAATGAAATCAAGCATTATCCATGGAAAGCTTATTAAATTTGCTATTCACATTATTGTCAGGGAATTTGTGACAAAATAAAATAAGAACATCGCCCATTGTGAGGTGGTTTTGATAAATGTTCAAGCACAATTTCCATCTTCAACATTTTGCTTTCCCAGCTTTCAAGGAAAGCCATTTTGAAACTCGAAACGTTCAAATTCTCAGTTCTGCAGCACAAATTTATCCTACTAAGAGGCTGTGACCTTCATTTCCTATAGTCAGTCTTGCATGATAGTTGAAATTGAATTCCCATTTTCCTGTTCTTTATCAGTTTTCACTTGTTAGCATATTCTTTTAAACTGTAGCATGTGAATCTCTTTAGCAACATATTATGAAATTACGGGGCTGCAGTGAAAGCCTGTACTATTTGCATATCTTCTGTCTCCATTGTATTAGGATAGTTACGTGTTTATAATCTGAAATGATAGAGATCTTTAATTGTAGGCATTGTTTTAAGATAAAACGCACTATATCTGTATGGTGGTTTTCCCATGCCAGGTTCCTGGAGCCTGCCTTGGGGCTTCTACAGAGACACAGCCTCTAGCTGATGAGGGTCTCTGCCCCATACTCCCGGGGAAGTTGTGCTTCTGTTGATTTTGCATATTGGGGATCTGTGTACACTTCTGTTTGGACAAAAAAAGAAAAAGGGTCCTTTTCATTAAAAAAAAAATCAAAAATCTTCCACAAGTATAATTAATTGATTGGGTCTCAGAAGGAAGCATAACCCAAGTTAATTGGTTTGAAATAGCCATTTCATAAAAACTTTGAATAGCTGCTTGCATGTTCCAATACTGCTTTGCACCTTACTGGCTTAATTGGGCCATTGTTCATTATAATTACATTTCTCTGTGGCTACCAGAGCTTCTGTGACTTTGATCTCGGCCCTGAACATTAAGTCTGCTCTCCACTCACCCCAGGTAGCTCAGGACACCTCCCTGAGTTGCTGTCTTTGGTGCTCAGACCCCAGGGATTAACCCCAGGGAGTTCTCGGGGGGCTGTACTTCTGCCCTTCTTGGAGAACTTCTGTTTTCTTCTTCATCTAACCCACGCGTGAGGATCAATTACTTGGTGGCTTGTTTTAATGCCACTCCATTTCTCCATTTGCATGTCCCACCTAATACTTCCCATCTGCTTTTGTAGCTATAGATGATGGGGTAGGTGAGTCTCCATACATGAAATTGTTTTTGCTTTCATTATCGTCGTTGTCATTATTATCATGAATATTTGTCTATAGAAGGGCTCAGATTAATTAAAGCACAGTAGAAATATGCTATGCTATTACTTATGTAATACATTCTCAATAGTTATTTTTCTGGGGTGCTCTAAATTTTCTAAGGTGCTTTTGCGTACATTTTAATGATGTTCTTAATTTTCTCATACATGAGTACATTAGAGCTATAGTGGTTACGAACTGAGAGGCACCAAGTTCAGGATGCCTGGGTTTGAATTCCAAACCAGTTCTTTACTAGGTTGTCTGACCTTGGGGAAGGTACTTGAGTTCTTGTACTTTATTTTTCTCATCTGTTTAAAAAAAGGATCAGAATATTCCTACCTAGTCTAGTTGTTTTGAAGAATCAATCCTAGAAGGTGGAGGACAGAGTAAGTGGCTTAGGGCATGGTCCCTGGAGCTGGATTTCTTAGACTCTCTGGCTCTGCCACTTCCTAGCTGTGTGATGTTAGGCAAATTCTTTAACCTCTCTGTGCTTTAGTTTCCTCATCTGTAAAACACTGTTAGTACTACCCACTGAAGATTGTCATGTTTAAATGAGCTGTAAGACACTTATAAATGTACCTGACACATAGTAAATGCTACTTAAAGGTACTTATTATAATATGTTGAGCCCTTAACACAGTACCTGCTCCATTATTTGAATTGGGTTCTAAACTTTTCCCAGCATGTCCACATCAAGTATCTCCTTCGATTCTAATAGCTTACGTACAAGGCAGGTAATACAAGTGTAGTATGGCCACTTTACAGACAAGGAAAGAGAGACAGAGAAAGGTCAGATCACCTGTTCACGTTATTCGTAATAAAATGCAGGGCTGCTACTTTTATGCCACACACCATCAAGTAGTGGGTTTTTGTTTTTATTTTGCTTTGTGTTTTTAATCATAGCTCATTGTGTCTGACTGAGTTAGATTTATGATCCTAGAAACATGTAACTATTTCAAATTATGCTGAAGAATATTAACTTTGGCCTAATCAACAGGCCTCAATTTAAATAAGTGACTCTACCTCATATCGGCTCCGTGACCTCGGGCCAGGTGAAGCTTCTGTGTTGCAACACCTGTGTTGTGTCACTCCCTCACAGGGTGCTTGTCTGGGTGAAATAAGATCACCTGTAAGAGGTGATGGTGGGCAGTGTCTGGCACGTGAGAAGCACTCAGTGAATGACAGCAGTTTATAACGCCAGCACTGTTATTACACCTCTAGAAACTGAACGCTTGCCATTTCCATTGAGTCTCACATCCTAAAAAGTCTCTTTTCCTCAGAGACATGCGCTGGAACAAGGGAACCATTTTAAAAGCGTCCGTGGACTATATTCGAAAGCTGCAACGGGAACAGCAACGCGCAAAGGAGCTTGAAAACCGACAGAAGAAACTGGAGCATGCCAACCGGCATTTGCTGCTCAGAATTCAGGTCTGTGACCCGTGTCGTGCAGCGGTTACTATGTGCTGCTTGTTGTTAGGTGCCATCGAGTCAGCCCCGACTCACGGCAACCCCACGTACACTAGAGCGAAGCATTGCCCAGTCCTGTGCCATCTTCACGATGGTTGGATTCATTGTTGTGGCCACTGTATTCTGAGTGCCTTCTAACGAGCACTGTATCAGACAATGTTCTGTTGTGATCTATAGGGTTTTCATTGACTAATTTGTGGACATTGATTGCCAGACCTTTCTTCCTTGTCTGTCTGAGTCTAGCAGCTCCACTGAAACCTGTCTACCATGGGTGACCGTGCTGGTATTTGAAATACTGGTGGCATAGCTTCCAGCATCACAGCAACACACAAGCCAGTACAATACAACAAATGACTGAGGGGTGGTGGTTACTACATACTATTGGCTTCAGAATAGAAGAAGGAAGGATATCAGGAGCATAGACAGTTGACTTACATGATGCTAATACTTGTTAAATACGTGGCTGCCTTAGTATTTAAGAGATGGCGGTAGGGGGATAGTCCATGTTCAAAGCCCATGTTTACAGGGAATGTGAGGACACCTAGTGGATCTTATAATAAGGAAACGCTTGAAAATAGTTATAGAGAGTAGAATTTTTTATGTATTTTAATATCAATTAACGTATACACTCTTTAGGGAGGGAGGAGGGAGAAAGACTGATTTTTATAATGTGTGCAGTTTGTCCATCATTCCATTCAGCAAATGTACACATGACATGGGAGAATCCTCCTTCATATCAACTCCTAGTACTTCCCTTAGGTGCTCAGCTTCTGATGCTGAATTTAAAGACACATCTTCCTCTGAAACTGTCCTGAAGGAAAGAAAGAAAAACTGACTCTGCTGTTGCCTGGGGGAGCTGAGGGCAGTTTTAATTTACTTGCCGACTTTGGAATGCAACTTACGTCAGTGATGCCACATCTTTTTCTTGAGGAGACGGACCCGTGCTTTACTGTATTTTGCCATAGAACCCAGAGTGGTTCTCAGAATCCCAATGCAACTCTTTACGGAGCGATTTTATGGAACGGAAACGTAAAGTGTGACACGTTAGAGACCAGTGTGTTTGACCTAACCGTGTTAATCCGGACGCTGAACGTAGTTAACAGAGCGATTCATTTAGAGTTAATGATTTCTAGTCATTTTCTTGTTCCACAGCACCACTCACACGGCGGGATGTCACCTCTCCCTTTCACTGCGGTGATCCCCAGCTGTGGGGTCAGTAAGCGGAAGGAAGTTCTCCTCTGGGGGTTATGTTTTAGATCTGGGTAGTGAAACCAAAGCAGTTAAATGAATCATTTCTTTTATATAAGTCTCATCTAAGTAATTCATCACGCTGCACCAGTTGTTACCAAGTCAACTCCCATTCACGGCAACCCTCCATGTGTCAGAGTAGAACTGTGCTCTGTAGGGTTTTCAATGGCTGATTTTTTTGGAAATAGATCACCAGGCCTTTCTTTTGAGGTGCCTGTGGGTACACTTGAACCTCCAACCTGTTGGTTAGCAGCTGAACCCGTTTACCGTTTGCCCCACCCAAGGATTCCTCTGGGTAGTGAACTAGAGGTTATGTGTAATTTTAAAGTCTTCCTCCAGCCCTCCCCCTTTCGGCTTTTGTTGTTTGTTTTATCTTGTATCTCTTCAATAAGTTGTTATTGTTGCTAGTTGCCATGAGTCCGCTCTGACACGGCAACCTTGTTATAACACAATGAAACATTGTCTGGTCCTGAGCCATCTTTATGATTGTTGGCGTGTTTGAGTCCATTGTTGCATCCACTGTGTACGCTGAGTGCCTTCCAACCTAGAGGACCCATCTTCCAGCACCATACCAGACAATATTCTCTTGTGATCCATAAGGTAGTCATTGGTTAATTTTTGGAAAGAGATCACCAAGCCTTTCCTTCTAGTCTGTCTTAGTCCAGGAGCTCCACTGAAACCTGTCCACCATGGGTGACGCTGCTGGTTTCTGAAATACCAGTGGTATAGCTTCCAGCATCACAGCAACACGAAAACCACAGTACAACAAACTGACGGGTGACTGGTGGCCATAGGTATCTACGGTCTTGAACTTAGTATACCCATTTATAAAAGCAGTTGTACCGATGTATTATTTCTTTATATAAGCATTAAAATGTAACAGCTATTTTGAAAGAGAAGTGAGGTCTTGTTTTATTTTAAGGTTGCAAACATGTATATTCATGCGAAATATGAATATTGTAAAATATGTAAACGGGAAGTTCCAGAGTGACGATGGCTTGGTTTGCTTCCAGTGACAGTGTGAGGCAGCCACTACCTCTTTTGCATATCACAGAAAACATTATTAATTAGGAAAGCTGTGTCGTGCCACCAGCCACAGTTTTCTAGATGCAATTTATCGCATTATTTAGAAATCTAAGTAATGCTTTAATCAACTGATAAACATTTTTAATTAAACAACAAAGGATTAGAGTAGCGTGTTAGCCTCTCTTAATCCAACTTTACTTCATGGAAAGGCAAGCTGCATGTGTGGGGGTGCTGTTCTTATTAGCGCAGTGGCGTAGATTTACAGGACCACATGTTTTCAGCCTGGGCCTTAGGGCTTCCTTTCATTGTCACTCTAACTGATGCATGCAGAAATTTTCACAAAAGAAAGAGCATGAAGCCTGAATATCAGTGGAACTGCCATTGTATTAAATAGCCCAGGCTTTCAAATGACGCCTGGAGAGACTTGTGGTTTTGGAGGTTGTGTGAAGGAACCTGCAGATACGTGTGTGTCTTCTCAGGCACCCATCTCTTACTGTATTGCCTGCAGAGACAGATACTCCAGGTCAAACCACCTTTGTATAGGCTGAACTTGACTGTCCAGGAGCATGTGTTTCTCCTTGTGGGCAAAGATTGAGAAGCCGTGCCATGTTGGAGAGTCCTTTTTCCTCTGTGATGTGGCAAGGTGACTTGCTTCAAATTTATACTCTGTTATTATTGTTGTTATTTCCATGATACCATAACCATAGAGACGGCATTGCATGTAGGGTCAGGACGCTCATCAGGGAGTGAATTGGGGTCTCTGTGGTTCATTTCAGAAGTGGATACTCAGAGAAAATGGAAGGAGCTTGCTGGGAAGGCATTTTAGAATGAGGGATGGAGAAGTCACTGAACCTCAAGAAAGTATGTGAAGAAAATGTACAAAAAAAAATTGTATCTGACAGATGAGAACTTTCTTGTGGAGTAAAGACAAAACTTTTCCCTTTGCCCTGGTGAGATGGGTTAGATGGTGCCTCTCCAACTTTGGTCACTTGAACAGACAGACCTTCACAGCGTTTGCCATTGCTACGCCCGAGTCCCAGACTTGTTCACAGCGCTCTTAGCCTCTGAGTAGCTTTTCCAACTGTACCTCTAGACCCAAAGAAATATCTACTGTTTTCTCCCTTAAGTCCAAACAGCATATTAAATATTTATGTCCTGATCACTTCGTAGCCATTTGAAAAAACAAAATATAGAATTGAAAGAAAAAGTGGCGTTTCTGTTTTATTTTTAAATAACCACAATTACTAATGGGATGTGTTCGTCTGTTGAGCACTACACAACTTCTTAAACCTTGGCATCAGATTGGACACCAGCACCCTCATTTGTAAGTTCCACTTTGTTTTTCGTGCAGTAATTTCTTTTTATCACAGCAGCCTTCAAAAACACAGCTTTGCTATGCTTATGATGTTATCAAAAAGAATGTAGCACGATCTAGTGCTGAAACTGTGAACTATCTTGAACTTAGTAGTAATCGCGGTGACGTTGCTGTGTTTCCCTTGAAATTTTAAAATATGCTCCAGTGCCCTGTCGGTTCATTGCAGCACCCCTGGATACTACAGTGCAAAGTCTGGGACCTGTGGATCTATATTATTTAATATTTTCCTATAATTAGCTCACTTTTTAAAAATTTATTTTTATATATTTTTTTACAATAACCTCACTGTGAACATTAATACCTATGAGATCTTATCTCCCTGTTTTTTAAATGCAGAATAAAATCAATATACCATCTAAAAAAAAATCATTTCATATACTACCCATTGAAACTCATTGCCATTGAGCTGATTCTGACTCATGGCGACCCCATGTGTTACAGAGTAGAACTGCTCCATACGGTTTTCTTGGCTGTAATCCTTATAGAAGCAGATCGACAGGCCTTCTGCATGGCTGGGTATCCATCACATAAACTTTAGCAATGCGGGGGTTATTGATTTAAAAGAGAAAAAAACAAAACAAAACACAACTTTGTTTCCTTCTCCAAGTATCTGACTTTTACTTTTATTTCAGGAACTTGAAATGCAAGCTCGAGCTCATGGACTTTCCCTTATTCCATCCACGGGTCTCTGCTCTCCAGACTTGGTGAATCGTGTCATCAAGCAAGAACCTGTCCTGGAAAACTGCAACCAAGACCTCCTTCAGCATCACACAGACCTAACTTGCACAACCACCCTTGATCTCACAGATGGTACCATCACCTTCAATAACAGCCTCGGAACCGGAACTGAGAGCAACCAAGTCTATTGCGTGCCCGCGAAAATGGGAGCTAAACTGGAAGACATCTTGATGGACGATACTCTTTCTCCTGTTGGTGTAACTGATCCGCTGCTTTCCTCGGTATCACCTGGAGCGTCTAAAACGAGCAGCCGGAGGAGTAGTATGAGCATGGAAGAAGCCGAGCACGCTTGTTAGCAAAGCCTGCTTGATCTGCATTCACACAAACTGCTTCCTTTCTTGATCCATAGATTTAATAATTTACCCGAATGGGGTTCTCTTGGTAATTTTCCTTTAATATGAATTTTTTTTTCATGCTTTATCTATAGCCCAGGATATATTTTATTTTTTGAGTTTTGTGAAACAGACTTGTATATTCTGTTTTACAACTACAGATGCCTCCAAAGTATTGTACAATAAGTGTACAGTATCTGTGAACTGAATTCATCACGGACTTTAGCTTTCTGAGCAAGAGGATTTTGCATCAGAGAAAACGTCTGTCCATTTTTATTCGGGGAATCTTGGTTTGAGATTTTTATGCCTGTGACTTCCTTGGGAATTAAATGTAAAGTTTAATCAAAAGAATGTAAAGCAACCAAAAAAAAAAAAAGAGAGAGAGTGAGAAAAGAAATCCACACTAACCTGTTTCCACTTTGTAAATGTATTGACTCGCTGGTACTGCCTTAAAGATACAGTACCCTTCAAGCATTGTTTAGTCTTTATACTGCTAACTATTTAAAGAAATCCTATATTCTGTAAAAGACGGGGAAAAAAAGTACAGCGATTTCCATGAGGATTGTCTGGTTAGAAATCTTTAGCTGCAGCTGAAGCGGAAGGGAGGCAGAACTGAGCTCTGAAATAGAGTCTCATCATGCTCTTTTTCTACACGCTCTGTTTCAGTTTTCTTCATCAATGAGTGTGATTCAGTTTTTCATAAAATCTGTTTTGTTTTGCAATAGAAATCACTGTCCTCCCTGAGTAAAATACTGAGCAGCACTGAAAGTTGTTTTTACATTTTTTTTTTTAATTTTAATTTTTGCTTTTGATAAGAAAACACCAAACTGGGCACATTTCTCATTGGCTCTGCAATGTTTATTTTTAAATTTATGTTTTCCTGTTCATTGGATTTGTACAGATTCTTCACTATCACCGTTCTTTTCAGTGTGTGTATTAATTTGTAACAATGCGCATCTCGAACTGAGAAGTTTTCAATATTTTTACAACTCACTGGTGATTTTCCTCATTCTTTGTACACACACGAAAGCAGACTTTTATGCCAGGTCTTGTATCTAAGGAGAGCTTTGCAAATATTTTGTATATTGCAGTCTCACGCGGAACTGTTTTTCCACACATGTAAGGAGTAGGATTAATAGGTTCATCCAGACTTTCTAGAGAAAACCGACTTACATATTTATTTTTTAGTGATATAAAAATAGCAATATTCTTGGAGACTGATAACTTTAGCTTTAGTACACCCATTCTGGTCGTTAAAATTGGGGTTAATTTCAGCCAACTTGCTGTTTTTTTTTTGTTTTTTTTTTTTGAGAGAAATACTGTATTGGCAAATTACTGTTACTTGATAACAATGTTTTAACAAGCAGCAACGTTGTAAAGTTAGTGTCAGTGCATTATCTACTTGTGTAGTCCTATGCAATAACAGTAGTGTTACATGTATTCTAGCAGGCTTCGGTGTTTTCTACAGATGACCTATGGTGTTATGAGCCAGGCTGTTGAATGGACTTTCTTAGTAGCAGCCTGCAGTTAATTAGTGAGTGGCGTAAAGCATATCCATTCAGAATGAAGTGCCTTAAATATAGCAGTAGTCTTTTGGAGGCTAGCACTGACTGAACTATAACGTGGGAGGAAGTTTCAAGATGGTATCTGTAGTCAAGAGAACCATGTAGCATGGTGCCTATGTAGACAATATAAGAACTTTCCAATTTTCCTTCAGATATTTTTAATATTAAATGTATTTTAGCAACAGAGTGCCAACATCTTTCATCAGGAAACCTTATTCAGGAGGGTTTTTTTTTTTTTTTTTAAAGTGTTGAAATGTCAAATGTGAATTGGTGATGGGTGATGGAGGGTTCAGAGAGGAGGCGTGATTGTCAGATGTATGAATGACTGGCTTATGTGAAAATAATCAACTGCATAGTTCCCATGCACATTGGGCAATGAGAATCCTTGGAAACATTGATGATGCTATCAGTTTTATAGCTTTATTACTTAAGGGGGTAGGGAAAATAAGTTCCCATTCTTTCAACCTCCTTAATTGTATAGCTCTTTTTATTAGAATAGTGTTGCAAATCTGCATGAACAGCTAATTGTACCATAGTGTTCATTGATACAATCATAGCATTGTCTATTTTTCTCTTCATATTTATATGGGGGGTTGGGAGGGCAGAGGTCGAAGATTGCAATGCTGTGATGCTAGTTTTCCTTAGCTGATTCGGAAGGTTTTTAAAAATAGAGCAGGGTTGGCTAACTCATGGCCAAGGGATTACGGCCAGGGTTAAGCAACCCTGTAGAAAGCTTTGTTTAGAGAAAGTATGGCATCTTGTACCACTGCCCTGACTCTCACAACTCCTGAGCTTGGCCACCGCCTGCTTCCCTGTCCCCTTGTTCCTCAAAGACAATTTCTGGGAGTTGCGGCGAGCTAGCCCAGGAGAATACTGCAGCCTCGGGGGTGGTTTTATTTATTTCTTTTTTGCCAAATAGTGTGTGGATTTGTTTGAGGGACTAGTTAAGCCAAAAGGATGTGGTTGGGGCTTGCTGTTTTGTAACAAGAGAGTGATCGACACCACTCCCCCCATCTCTAGGGTGCAGAATTGTGACTTGGGTTGGGCTTCCACATGGAGTGTCCAAATGCCAAAATTGTCGACCTGTCTCTGGGTAAGGCAATGGAAATACCAAACCTTCTGACTTTGCCAAAAAATCATATAAATAACCAACATGGTCATACATTGACAGTTCTTTGTGGTGGTTTTTAAATAATAAAGCAATAAGAACAAATAAAATACATAGGAAGTTAAAAGACATAAAAGCACAAAGGAATGCACTTCATATTTGTGAAAAATGCACTGGGGAAAAGTTGATGTTGATAACAGTATAAAAAAAACCCTATTTCTTGAAAAAATGACACATAACTGTCTCTTGTGGACGCTTGGTACTGTAATGTTAATACTAGTCACCTGCTGTTGGATGCAGCAATAATTTCTGTATGGTCCATAGCACTGTATATTATGGATCGACATTAATGTAGCCAATGAAATAATTGAACTGTTGTTCTTGATAGCCTCATTAAAGCATTCGGTTTTTCACGTAGTGGCGGCTGGTTGTGTTCCGTTTAATGCCAGTGTGGAATGTGTTTGCCTTATCAAAAAACAGAAGCACACATTTTCCTTCTATTTAATGAATGACAGATTGCATAAAAATTGTTAAAATGCAGGTGAGTACTTTTTTTTGTTTTAAACGCTCCTCTTGGATGCCACTTTTTAATTTTAAGTATTTTTGATTACGACTTACAATCCGATGAACTGTAATTATGCAGATTTTTTTTTCCTTCTGAATTTAAGGAGATTTTTAAACTCTCAATGCCAAGAATTTGTTTTAGATACAGAAGTTTTATTTAAAATGCTTCAGTGAGAGGTGGTTTTATAAAAACAGAAATCATCAGAGAAATCCTTGCATATTTACAGAAAAGATATTGGGTTTTTAAAATATAAATTTACAGTAATGAAAGCTTAATATACCCAGGCTGCCAGCTCCTGACTGAGGTTTTTTTTTTTTTTTTTTTTTTTTTTTATGAGTATGTTTGTTAACTTTCTTTGTGGTTACCATGAATTTTACCCTTATCTTTCTAAGTTTGAAATGAGCTCTTTCCAACTCTTTCTGTGACCTTTCCTTTTTTTTTTTTTTTTTTTTCCCCTTCTTAATACAGTACTTAAGAATCATTTGATAAATGTTGGATGTGAATTGGGAAGTGTCAGACAAAACATGTCTTTATTCCCTAGCGAGATCTTAAACTTCTGCCCTTTTAAAATATTCTGAGTTACCCTCTGGAGAAAACAAGCAAAAAAACTTCCTGTAACACTTCTGATCTGAGTGTCAGCTCATTTCTTAGGTTTCTTTTTTTTTTCCCTTAAATTATAATATACAATCATCAAAGCTTTTCCTTTTCAGTTATTTGAATTATTTATAATTCCCATAAAAATGTGACTGTACTGTCATAAAAACATATGCAAAAGAAGGAAGATTTCCTACCTGAACAAGAAGATTTTCTGGGTGAAATCGAAAGCAGGTTAAGTTGAAAGTTGGGGTTGTTCCTCTAGGGAGGTGTACAGTGGTTCTTTCTGATTGTTTTTAAATACTAAACCAATAAGAACAAATAAAATACACAGAAAGTTTCTGCCCTGTCACTTGCCTGTTAAGGCTGACTTCAAAATCTATAAGGATCCTTAATCTCTAGCTCCTCAACACAGTTACGATATACCAGTGCTACCTGAACATCAGACATTCATACTTTCGTGACTTCATTTCATATCCAAACACTTAACATTTTCTTAACCTTTTTATTAAGCCAACCAACTTTTTTTTAAAGGCAAATTCTGTTCATGAAATGACAAGGTATGGCTCACAGCTAATCGTCCTGTTTCCAACTGTGTGGTTTTGGGCAGGTTACTTAATCTCTCTGTGCTTCAATTTCCTTTCTGTTTACTGGAGATAATAATGATAGTGGCTATTTCACAATGGTCTTTTTGTGTGTGTGAAATACACAACAGAACATTTGCCATTTCAACATTTTTTTCATATACAATTCAGTGATATTAACTATATTCATCATGTTGTTCAACCATCATCACGATCCACTTCTCAGATTTTCCCATCACCCTTAACAGAAACTCAGTGCCCCTTGAACACAGTGGTCTTTTGAAGACCATTTGAATTACTTGTATGTGGCACATAATTAATGATCAGTAAACGGTAGCAAGTTTTTGTGTTACCATTATAATCTTCATTATTAAAATAGGAAATACTCCCTGGACCACCTAAAATCATGGTATGTATAAGAAGTGCCATTTGCTCTTGTGTGCCGTCCAGTCGATTCCGACTCCTAGCAACCCTGCAGAGCAGAATAGAACTGCCCCATAGGGTTTCCAAGGCTGTAATCTTTATGGGGAAACCCCGATGGTGTAGTGGTTAAGAGAGAGCTACAGCTGCTAACCAAAAGTCAGCAGTTCAAATCCACCAGGTGCTCCTTGGAAACCCTATGAGTTGGAATCGACACAACGGGTTTGTTTTTTTTATTTTAATCTTTACGGAAGCAGACTGCCACATCTTTCTCCTGCAGAGCACCTGGTGGGTTCAAACCGGCCGACCTTTCGGTATGCAGCCGAGCACTTAACTACGGTGCCACCAGGGCTCCTTAGGAATGTCATGCACACCACATTTTGGGAAACTTAACATCACAGCATAGGTCTAGTATTTGTGTGAATGGGCAAGACAACAGGATCCACAGGCTACTTTGGAAAAGGGGACCTCTTTTCTGCAACTGGCGATTAGAATATTATAGAAACTTGATCATAAAACCCAATTTACTACATTGTTTTTATATCTTCGGCACTAATGACCTAAAATTCAAATTGTAGTAAACCCAGACACATTAAACATGTGCCTCTGCAATGAGAATAATTATACTATATTACAGTCAGAAAATATACTTTGTGGAAGTTGAAATCTCTATAATAATCCCTAGAGAATTGAGTTTTTTAATCCTTTGTGACATACAGTGATGTTATGTATCTAAAGAGTGGTGTCTTGACTATATCCTGCCTTTTCACTTTCAACATTTAAATATTTTTCAGGTTTTTATTTTCAATTATACCCACATTTGAACACCATCTGAGTTTATAATCCAGCCAACAGAAGTGAATCTTCAGAGCTGTCCTGTTTTTGTTTTTTGTGTGTGCCAAGATTTAAGGCATAGCTAAGTAGCATGAGGAAAGCTTCTTTAAGAGAAGGTTGTAAAGTTAGGTTTTCGTTATATTTTGAGAGAGATGGTGATGTTGTCTTAATTCTTTGCAGCCACATCTGAAGCTCACTTGTAATAGTTTCTTGTCTTTAACATACTAACATGGATTCATAATATGCATCTTGTACAGAGTGTAAATGAAAAAGAAGCTTCCATTGTCTCAGTTTTCCCAAGAGGCACATACCCCCCCCCCCCCATGTACAATGTACATTTACTATATTAAAATTGGCTAGGCCCCGTATATACATAAAATTTAGACAGGGTTAATCTTATTTGTATTTAATATTTATAGGTCTTTTGAGCCTATTACCATACCAAATTCCTACAAGGGTACACAAATTCAAATAAATCTCAGCAACATGTCTAGATGGTAGCGGCATTTCGCTCTTGAAAAAATTTGCATTTTAAACTTCTGATTATGGAGTCAGTTGAAGTTACATTCTAATGGGTGCAATTGTCACTCAAAATTCCTTACATATTATTCAGAGAGCAAAATCTGTGTAGACAGAAACCACTAAACCAGTGCTTTTCAAACTTTGCTTTGTGAACTAGCTCCACAAGGTGTTCCGATAGTTGCTTTGGGGAACGGGGGTTTGGTGGGGTGAGGAATGGAGAAGCTCTGTGGTTTATTTTGGAAAAGTTAACTTAGGAAAATGATGATTTAAACAAATTTGAACAGGTATCTCTAGTGCAAGACTTCTTACACTGTTTAATATGCTAATATGCACTGAGAATCTTCAGGACTTAGAATAATATACGTTTCCCAATCTTATTTGACCCAACAGAAGTGTGTCTGTGTGTATGTGTGTGTATGTGTGTGTGTGTGTGTAAAACACCTATTAATAATTCCAAAGAACATAGTTTGGGAAATTCTGAAGATTTTCTAGCAACTATAAAGTTGAAGATTGTTTCTTCCCATTTCCTAAGGTAAGTATGTTTACACTTATTTTTAATATTCTGCAAGTAGAAGCCATTACCACTTAAAAATATATATAATGTTCCTGAATAAACAAATTAGCTCCAGTTCTCATTTCTAATGAGAATATAAAATTCTGGTTAAGGAACTCATTGCTATTTAAGAGAAAGATTCTCAAATTTAAAAAGTAACTCATATTTTCATTTTAAGCAAAATATGTAAATTCTGGTTATGTGCATGTTCAATATACCTTTTCTATGGGTGGCAAAAAAAAAAAAAAGTCCTTTATATTGTGTGTTGCCCACCCCTTTAAATATGGACAACCTAATGTTTGGGAGGTAACATGAAGATCTTGGTTACAGTATAACCCTTTCGAGATCCTATTATTTTCTGCTGTGAACTTTTTTTTTTCCTTTGATATGTATTTTCATTAGTGGAAGTATGCTAAGACATGAAGTGTACTTAAATTTTTGGTTGGTAATCTAGATTTTGAGAAAGTATTTGGGAATACATGGGTCCCACAAGCCTCAGGGGGTTCTCGGGTACCAGGATTGGTGGGTACCCATCTGTCCCACTGGTCATGAGTGACAGAATTTATTGCAACACACACACATACACACAAATAAAAATCCAACCAGGCCTCCCTAACTATCACAAGGAAACTGTAAATATGTTTACAAGGCTTATCTAGATGTACAAAAGCTAAAAGAGACAAAATTTTTACCAAATCACACTTCCTGGATGCACTCCCTCACATTTAAGGAAGATACCCAGGTACTTTGCTTCAATATTTCTTTTGCCTTTCACCATTACTCCAGTCCCCACTGGAGGGCAGCAATCTGAGAGCCAGAAAAAGTGGGTGGGATACCATATGTCCCACAGGTCATGAAAGGGATAATTTGTTCATAGCTTCGGGTTCCTTCTATTGTTTTTCTGGTGGAAGGAATTTAGGAAGAATTGTATGATACTCAGAATTTACATAGTCTTGCCAATGATTTCATTTTACCATAAAATCCAAATGGGAAATGTAACTTCATGTATGCCTGGGGTCAAGAGCTCAAACAAGGCTTTGGATCTGCCTGCAATTTTCTTGGCTCTGCCTTCTATGAAGGCAGGTCTTGTCCATGAGGCCCCCTCTGGTAGTTTCAGATTTATATACCCCCAGCTCAAAGTCCAGTAGAAAGTCAGCACTTCTTTCCTGGTTGCTATGGCAAAATCCCTATATAAGTTCTGATCAGGCCTACTTGGGTATGATCACCATGGTCTACAAGATGAAACATGCCAATAGACAGAACTGGGTCACATGTCCACTATGCTAGATTCACTCAGTGGCACCTAAGCCATGTGGACCAAGAGAAAGGAAGGCAAGATTCACCCACCCTCCACACAGTGATGTTGCTCCTAAAAGGAGCAAGAAAAGATTTAGTGTAGGCAAACAACAGATACTCATTATTGTAGATTTCAAGATGATTGAGTAAGCACTACTTATGTCCACATCTTGTCCCTCCCAGATGCATCAACTTGGCATTTTTTTCTTCCTCTATCCTACCCCCAGAGTCCCTGGGTGGTGCTACAAATGGTTAACATGCTCATCTGCTAATCAAAAGGTGGGAGGTTCAAGTTCACCCAGAGGCACCTTGGAAGAAAGGCCTTGCAGTCTACTTCTAAAAAACCAGCCATTGAAAACCCTATGAAGTGCAGTTCTACTCTGACATACGTGGGATTGCCGTGAGTAGGAGTTAACCCAACCGCAGCTGAGTTTTTTTTTTTTTTTTTTTTTTTGTTGTTGTTGTTTTTACCTGAACCCCAGGATAATGGAAAAGAAGGGAAGGAAAATATAAAACCCCTATAGCTGTGTCTCTGTCCCCACCATCATTCATGACAATTTTTTCATAAATGATTCTCCAGCTCTCACCTCCCTACACAATCCTCTACCAGATGGAGTTCCTAAGACCCAAGCTTTGCAATAACATGGTCGAAGCACTCACTAGTTCCTACTCCTCTGAAATTCACATGGACTCTTCTGTCATTTCCAAAGCCCACTGCTCAATAGGACATTTTCAGTTGTGTGTGACAGAAACCAAACTCCATTTGCTTTAAACAAAAAAAAAGAGGATTTATTGGTTCATGTTTATTGTTCAGGAAATTATCCAACAATATTATTAATATCACATGAAAGTAAAATTATGCTGAAGATAAAAAAAAAAAAAAAAGAAGGTTGCAGTAGTACATTGACAGGGAACTGTCAGAAATTCAAGCCAGATTCAGTAGAGGACGTGGAACAAGGGATATCATTGCTGATGTCAGTTGGATCTTGACTGAAAGCAGAGAATACCAGAAAGATGTTACCTGTGTTTCATTGACTATGCAGAGATGTTTGACTGTGTGGATCGTAACAAATTATGGACAACAGTGCAAAGAATGGGGATTCTAGAACAATTCATTGTGCCCATGTGAAATCTGTACCTAGACCAAGAGGCAGTTGTCTGAACAGAACAAGGGGATACTGCATGGTTTAAAATCAGGAAAGGTGTGCATCAGGGCTGTATCCTTTCACCAAATTTATTCAATCTATTTGCTGAGCAAATAATCCGAGAAACTGGACTATATGAACAACCACACAGTATCAGGATTGGAGGAAGATTCATTAACAACCTGGGATATGCAGATGATGCAACCTTGCTTGCTGAAAGGGAAGAGGACTTGACGCACTCACTGATGATCAAAGACTGCAGCCTTCAGTATGGATTACACCTCAACATAAAGAAAACAAAAATCCTCACAACTGGACCAATAAGCAACATCAAAATAAATGGAGAAAAGACTGAACGTCAAGGATTTCATTTTACTTGGATCCACAATCGATGCCCATGGAAGAAGCAGTGAAGTAATCAAACGACTCATTGCAATGGGCAAATCTGATGCAAAAGATCCCTTTGAAGTGTTCAAAAGCAGAGATATCACTTTGAGGATTAAGGTACACCTGACCCAAGCCATGGTATTTTCAATCACTTCAGATACATGTGAAAGCTGGACAACGAATAAAGAAGACCAAAGAAAAATTGATGCCTTTGAATTAAGGTGTTGGCGAAGAATAGTGAATATATCACGGACTACCAGAAGAACGAACAAATCTGTTAGTACTTTGGACACGTTATCAGGAGGAATCAATCCCTAGAGAAGGACATCATGCTTGGTGCAGTAAAGGGTCAGTGAAAAAGAGGAAGATACTCAACGAGATGGATTGACACAGTGAGCTCAAACACGGCAACTACTGTGAGAAAGGTGCGGGGCCGGGCAGTTTTGTTCTGTTGTGTGTAGGGTAGCTATGAGTTGGAATCAACTCAACAGCACCTAAAAACAGCATTGTTTAATGTATGGAAAAACAGTAAAATTAGAAATGAGGACTTCAGATCCTTAAATGACAATTTCATGAATTGGTTGCTGTCTCTTCTACTCCTACTCTGTTCTGCTGTCTTCTGTGTTGACTTCATTCTTAGGCAGACTCTCCCTGTGAGGTGGCAAATGGCTGCTGGCAGCCCCAAGCACACACCTACAGTTTATCAAACAGCCTGTGGAAACAGCATTTCTCTCCTCCAAGAGTTATTGGTTCAAACTGATCAGTTTGCTTTTCCTGGACCAACTACTATTGCCAGGGGGATGGAACACACTGACTGGCCATGCCTAATCGTGTTTCCATCCATGGAGCCAGGGCAGAGTCAGCCCCTCTGAAGGGGAAAAGGGTCAACTTTGAAAATTAGGAAGAAGCCCCCACCTTGCTCATGCTGCCCCTTGGTTTTCCAATGGTTGTTTCCTTAATTTTTTGGTTTTAGATTAAACATTACCTCCTCAGAGAAGATGACACTGATCTCCCTGTAGTAGGGAGGCTCCACTTGTATTTTCTTAACACAGTACCTTATTAATTTCCTTCAGAGCCCATTTTTGAGGCTTTTTTCCCCCGTTTTCTTAAACTAATATGAGTTGGTTTTCTGTCACTTGTATATACAATATTCATATTTTGTGTTCAATAGACAAAGCCTGGACAAATTTTGCCACTGTATTGTCAGTGGAGAATACAATCTTATTTTAAAAAAAAAAGTTAGATGTTATTGTTGTTAGCTGCCCTTGAGTTGACCCCTGACTCATGGGGACCCCGTGCATAGCAGGATTGGATCATTGTGATACATAGGGTTGTCTTGGTCTGGAAGCTACGCTGAAACCTGTTCAGTGTCACAGCAACACACAGGCCTCCACTGACAGCGGGTGGTGGCTGTGCATGAGGTGCACTGGCTGGAAATCTCACCTGGGTCTCCCACATGGAAGGCAAGGATTCTACTACTGAACCAGTACTGTCCCTTTCCTAGCCAGTAGGAAGTAAGAAATGAAGGGTTACTCATATCCTGTTATCCAGAATTTGGTCACATGGTCACATCTAATTTGCAAGGGAGGCTGGGAAATATGGAACCCAGCAATGTGGTTATGTATTGAGCTAAAACCCAGGGCATTCTATTACTAAAAGACAAAGAGAACATAAACATACGCGGGCAATTATCAGTCAATGCCATACTCCAGGGGTTGGGAAACTACTTCCGATCTACTTCTGAAAAATCAGGCAATGAAAACCTTACGGATCACAAGGGTCGATCCACAACCGATCACGGGGTTGGCACAGGTCTGGGTGACGTTTCTTCCCGTGGTTTGTGGGGGTCTCCATGAGTTGGGAGCCTACTTAACAGCAACTAACAAGAACCACAACACTGGCTAGGAAAGAAAGAGTGGGAGCCGAAACAGCCTCCTTCTGGACCCAGAGATGGGTGCCCGATGAATGTTTAATATGGCAGAGTTGTCTCACCAGCCTCGGGCCTCTTATCTCTGGGTTGCTATGTGAAAAGAAGTAAATGCTATCTTACTTAAGGGCTGTATGCGGAGGTCCTTTCATAATAGTTAGCTTAAGCTACGCTTGCATATACACTATATACTCTTTATCCTTCAAAGTAAAAAACGTTCCTTCCTCCTCTTCCTAATTTTCTCTTCCTTTTGCTGCTTCTCCTCTGCTTCTTTTTCTTAAGTGATTTTAATCCAGGATTTTCACCATTTCCTACTGGCCTAACTACTCGGGTAATCTAAATTAATGTGGGGTTTTTTTCTGCTTAAGCAAAAACAAATTAAATTCTCTTTTGTAGCTTGGATAAGAATAGTTGAATTAGAATTTAAAAGCTATCTGAGGATTTGGTAGGTTTTCTAAGCAAAACTTATAAGATACGGTTGTTCTTTTGTGATAGCGGGAGGCAAAAAAAAGAAACCCATGGGAAGTGTATCTTATTTTGGTGAGTGACACCTTCAGGCAGATTTTATCTGTTTATTGGGATTGTTAGAAAAGACTGGATAACAGCATCTAATATTTATTTTTTTGTTGTCAGCGGAACTTTTTCTTTAATCATATCTAGTTTAAGATGAGAAACTGCTGGATGTAGAGTGTTATACATATACATGTTGTACAAAATTGAAGATTATACAGGAAGCAATGCGATAACACAAATGCTGTTGTCTGGGCTATGATTTGCTACAGAAAAAGAGGATTTAATGGCATTTTATTTAACTTTTTTTTTTTTTTTTGGCTATGGGATATGGGACACCTTACTAAGTTCAGATTTCTCCTGGCCCCCTCAAAGGGAGACATTTCCTTAGAAATTTGTCCTGTAATAAGGATCCTGCCCTGGCTTTGTCTAACATCACCTTTGTCTCTCTTAATATCCAATTTCTACTAGTGTTTCTGAGCCGAAAGTGACATGAGCAGTCTTTATCTGCCATTGAAAATCTTTCTCCATAGTGGCAAAATCGTGGTCCACACATCACCACTTCCTGGGCTGCCATTACTAATCAGGTACCACAGTATTTTTCTCTGGACCTGGACTTGGCTTCACAATTTACAAAAGAATGTTCTTGGCAGAGTTGTTTCTGAAAGTAACATCTCCTTTTCTGCTCCTATCTGATTAGTTAAGGAGGTTGTATCTGGTTCACAAACTATCCCACCAAATAAGATGCTGTCAGGTGCATTATGTGGTCCCATATCAGTATCACAGTTAAGTGGCTCCAAAAATGTATACTGTATTTTAAAAGTTAATCTGTCTTACATGGCATTCCCACATTAAAACCAGTTGCCGTCAAGTTGATTCTGACTCATGGCGACCCCATGGATGTCAGAATAGAACTACTTTCAATAGGGTTGTCAATGGCTGATTTTTTGAAAGTAGATCCCAGGCCTTTCTTCTGACGTGCCTCTGGGTAGGCTCAAACCTCTAACTTTTCAGTTAGCAGCGGAGTGCGTTAACTTGTTAATCGTTTGCACTACCCAAACCAAAACAAACAAACCAACCCACTGCCATTGAGTCGATTCTGACTCATAGCGACCCTATAGGACAGAGTAGAAGTGCCCCATAGAGTTTCCAAGGAGTGGCTGGTGGATTTGAACTGCTGACCTTTTGGTTAGCAGCCGAATGCTTAACCACTGCACTACCCAGGGACTCCATTTATAAAGTAAACTTACAAATATAAGAGGACATATTTACCTTTCAGTAATTACTCTTGGAGGTAGGACACTTCAATACCAGTTATTCATATACTTTTCATCTTTGTGTTCCTAGAATTTAGCCCAGAACCTGACACATAATAGGTTCTTAGTACATACAGGAAAGATTTAGTTGTTGGAGAAATGTGTGGGGGTCACTTCTTGAGTGAGGAACTGCATCTTCGTAAGAGGAGGGACAGGATTTGAAAGTCTTTAGTTTATAAAAATGGGTATGTGTTATAAAATGTTAAGAAATGCTCATCATTTTTACAGATGAGGAGATAGACTCAGAGGTTTGTTGACATCCCTGAAGTCACACAGCTCCTCTGGGGCAGGGATCAAACTAGTACCTTGTTTCTTGTAACAGGGATTTGGGATTCAGAAAAGACAAGCTGTTAGTTGGAGCTAGAAGATAGGGAGAAACATGTGAGAAGTTGTTTTACAGTTGAGAATAGTTGCGTTAGGGTTGTTATTGTTGTTATTAGGTGTCGTTGAGTCCATTCTGACTCATAGCACCCCAATAGAACAGAGCAGAACTGCCCTATAGGTTTTCCTAGGCTATAATCTTTACCGGAGAAGATCACCAGATCTTTCTTCCGAGGAGCTGCTGGTGAGTTCAAAGGGCCATCACCAATCTTTCAGTTAGTAGCCAAGCACTTAACCTTTGTGCCACCAGGGTTCCGTTGCGTTAGGGAAGAGAGAAGATTTCCCCAAAAACTCTAGCTGGGAAGGGGTCTTCCAGAGTGCAGCCATGGTAGGAACCTGGTTGGAAAATGAGCGTTGGAGAGGGAGGGGCCGAGTTGGAAGGGAAACAAGGCTTTGGGTGGGCACTGCTGGGGTTAAGTGTATTCCTAGTAATGGGTGTGGATATTGGGAATCAAACTTACAGTTAGGAAGCAAAATGGAAGGACATTTAATCTTTATCATAATTGTAGTATCATCGGAATTGGGAATAAACAGTGTTTTCAGTCATGTTTGCTCAGAAGAACTCTGCTAATAAAGAGCATTTCTTCAGAAAAAAGTAAGTTGTTCTGAAGATTAAATGCTGTTTTAAATCACAATGAAACTCCATTTTCTAAATACGGTGGTTGTGCGCTTGTGTTTGTTTTTTGCACAAGGCACCACTAAAATTTCATCAGTAATGATGTTGGTTTTATTTAGTCTTTAGGCCATCGCGTGTAACTGAAAAGGCTAGGCTATATTTTCAGTTATTTAGTTGGGTTGTACTCAGTAATGGTGGGTCATGAACTACTAATTAAAATATAAATTCGCCAGAAGTATCGATGTCTTCTTCTGTTCTGGCTACTTGCACGTCCACCCATGCACAAGCCCTCAGTTACACACGTGTATCCACACACACACACACACACACACACGTGCCAAAAACGAAACAAAAAAACATTGAAGTCAACTACACAATTGGTTCCAAATACCATTCCATAAAATAATGCTTGTCCAAAGCACAACATTTACTTACTCATGGTGAAGTCTGAACAATCAAGACAGTAAATTGAGCTTTCCGTGAACCTAAATGCACTTAGTTTAAAGGACTATCCCTTATTCTGAAATAATAAGCTTTAGCCTTTCTGTAGTTAAAATTACTTTTCTTTTATAAATTCAAAAGTGAGATCCCGATGTTGGTCTTTCAAGTTTTGTTGAAAGATTATTGGCTTATGAAATCCTCTAAGTGTAACTCTAGATAGAGCCAATGATGTGTTAGCCTGCAGGGGAGAAAGCCTTGTGAAAGGGACTTTGGGTCTTTAATGCTGGCAGCTTGCTTGTCTTTGTTTTTTAAAAGACCAGTCATAGATAGAGCATGGGGCTTTAGTTAAAAAGGGCTATTCTTCCTGTGTAACCTCAGGCAAACAATTTAAGCTTTCCGAGTCTCAGTTTACTCATCCAGAAAATGGAAGGAAAAATGTCTGTCTCAGAGGATTGGTGGGAAGTTTACTGAGAGACAGTATTTAAAAGCACTTATTTCTGGAATTGGCCGTACTTAGTGGCTTTTATTATTTTCTCTTCAGTTGTGTTTGTACCACAATTTTATTTTCAACGATGGTTGCTTTTCTCTGTCAAAAATAACTCTGTTATTTGCTAACATGTCTTAGTTAATGGCTATCAAATCCAAACTGCATTTGTTCACAGACAGTGTTTAAAACACACCTCATAGGCAGCCATCACCCGTCAGTGGAGGCTTGTGTATTGCTATGATGCTGAACAAGTTTCAGCAGAACTTCCAGACTAATATGAACTAGGAAGAAAGGCCTGGCTATCAACTTCTGACAACCAATGAAAACACTACGGATCACAAGGGTCCAATCTGCAACCAATCCCAGGGATGGCCCAGGACCAGGCCATGTTTTGTTCCATTGTGCATGAGATCACCATGAATCAGGGGCCGACTGAGTGGCAACTAACAAAAAGTTTTTCTTTATCTTTCAGATACGGTTCTTTAAGGGAAAAGGCCAACCTTTTTTTTTTCCTTTCATCAAAAATGCTAATAGAGTTTCTCTAAGTTGACAAGTTTTTCTGCAGGGCCCACACAAATCCTGGGCCACCCCAGGCTGTAGAATGTGGTCAAGAACACGAATGTTGGACGCAGACTGGGTTTGAAGCCAATGACCTCCACTCATTACCTTCAACCCTGAGCAAGAGAGTTAGCTTCTCTTTACCTGTTTTTTCTCACTTGTAAGACACTGGTAAATAATATTCCTTACCTCCAAGGTTGTGAGGCTAAATGAATTAATACATGCCAAAGTACCCGTGCCTATCACAGACTAACATTCAAGAAATGTTAGCTCTCACTGCGTCAGAGAGGCTGGTTTTCTTAATTATTGTTCTTATGAACTGGACTTCCAGTCTAGCCGTGGGCAGCTCCAGCCCCCTAGTCTTTCAGTGTTTTTCTTGTTTCTGTTTTCTGAAGTTCCGCTTTTCTATTGCTGCATAACAAGAGATAACTATGGCTCAAAATAGTGGCAGGAAACAAAGACATTTGAGTATGCTCACAGGTTCTGTGGGTCAGGAATTTGAACAGGGGACAACCGGGGTGGCTGGTCTTGTCTCTGCTTCATGATGTCTGAGGTCTCCACTGGGAAGAAGCTGGCGGTGACTCAATGGCTGAGGGCTGGAAATCACTGGGAGGCTCCTTCACTTACATGGCTGGCGCCTTGACTGGTGTGACTCAGGGACTTGGCTCAGCGGCGATGGTTGACGGAAATGCCCACGTGTGACTTTTCCATAAGGCTTGGTTTTCTCTCAGCCTAGTCGCTGGTTTCCCAGAGGGAGCAACCCAAGTGTGAATGTTCCAAAAATCCCAGACAAAAGCTGCAAGGCCTTTCTGACCTGGCCTCGGAAGTTGGAAAGAATGACCTCCACCTCACTCTGTTGATGGAAGCAGTCACACGCCCTCAGATTCAAGGGGAGGGGACTCGACTCCACTCTGGATGGGAGGAGAGTCAAGGATTTGTGGCCTTTTTTTAAAAAAACTTTCCTCCCATATTTTTGCCTCTGTTTCATCTATGGCACTTAATTATTGTTGTTGGGTGCTGTCAAGTCATAGCAACTCATAGCCACCCCATGTGACAAAGTAGAACTGCCCCATAGGATTTCCTAAGCTGTAATCTTTATAGGAGCAGATCACCAGGTCTTTCTCCTGTGGAGCTGCTCGGTGGATTTGAACCGCTAACCTTTCATTTAGCAGCCAAGTGCTTACCTGTTGCACCACCAGGCCTCCTTTCCCTGGTCTTCCTCGATTGCTGTGTGGCTTTGACTAACCCTAACCCCAGGGTTCTGGACTCTACAGCACCTCTCTGTTAACCTTTGCTGCTCTTTCCGAAGCCCAGGCAGTAACCCCTATTATGATCCATGACCCAAATCCTACCTGACACCTCCTTTCTTTACTCCAGCTGTATATGCCTACTGAAAACTCGTGGTAGAATGTTATTTTTGTAATGATAGCCACATTTCGCCTCCATATTTTAGTCTCCTCCTTGGTCTATCCACAACTTCACGATACTCGAGTGTTCTGTGCTCATGGACCCAGGGAAGGAATGTGCCTTTAGAAAGCAGAGGAGTCTCTTCTGGGGAAATAGAAGACTCACAGCATAGGGCAAATATTTGGATACAAAGACTCCCTTACAGACTCCAAAAAGAGTCCCAGTCCAGAGGAGAAGAGACGCTCAAAGGAGAATCGTGAGAGCAGAGGTACTGGTGAACACGAGAGAGAGGGGCCCTGTGCACTGCTACTTTGACCCAAGCCTGGGAGGTAGCAAAAAGTCCAAGTAGTTTTATGGGATTTCAGAACAGAGACGACCTGAGGCTGTTCCCAGGTAGGTCTCTGGAGAGGCAGCCATATCCTAGAAAGAAGTGACTGCTGGAATATCTAGGCAGATGGGAATTTAAAGGGCCTAACCACCCACTCTCCAAAACCAAACCTGTTGCTATTGAGTCAACTCTGACTCCTGGTGACCCCACATGTGTCGGAGTAGAACTGTGCTTCATAGGGTTTTCAAGGTTGTGACCTTTCAGAAGCAGATCACCAGGCTTTTCTTCTGAGGCACTTCTGGGTGGGTGTGAACTGCCAACCTTTCAGCTAGTTTTCAAGAACTTAACCATTTGCACCACCCGAGGATTCCTGAGGCACGCATTCTAAAGACCTGGAACTAAAGGATGAAACAACCAGTCATGGAAAGACCTTGCAAAGGGGAATGAGAAAAGACTCACCAAGAACTCACATGGGCCCAGAGCGAAGGACCGGAGAGAGACAGTGAGGAGCAGGTGCCTTGTCCACCCAATGCCTCATTTCTACTACTCCCTCTCCAAACTTAGACAATATCCCATTGGAAAAGGAAGGGAAACCCCATATTACAAAGATCACCTTTCACGTCCTTGGAGGGAAGTGGCAGGCTCAAATTAGAAAATAAGTCTAGTTTCAGAAAAATAACGCAAATTATATTTTTTCGCACAGCTGAATGTGCGGACCTTAATCCATGCTCACCACATGTATCTAATATTTTGTACTGATTGAGGTTTCTGGAGGGAGGTGGGTTTATACAATAGAATACTATATGGCATTGATTTCCTTATAACAATTCTGATTTTTCTTGTCTCCTAATTTTATCATATATTGGATTTTCTGCCAAATACATTGATAGAGACTTAGAGAGCTGTTGGCTAAATGGAAATTGTTTAAATGAGAGTCGCCATTCATTCATTTAAACTTGTGCTGGGCACCTAAACCAAGAACACCAAACGTGTTGGTGTCTAGTCGAATCTGATTCATAGCGACACTATAGAACAGAGTAGAACTGCCCCATAGGGTTTCCTAGGCTGTAAATCTTTACGGAAGCAGACTTCCACCTCTTTCTCCCATGGAGTGCCTGGTGGGTTCAAACCACTGACCTTTCAGTTAGCAGCCGAGGACTTAACCACTGTGTGCACCTACTATGTGTCAAACATTGTGCTAGGTGTTGGAGCTACAGAGGTAAAAAGATATAGTCTTTGCCCTTGAGAATCCAGCTCACGTTCAAACAATTTGAGAACAGGCATGATTTCATTGTCCCATAGAGAGGGGCTTACGTTTATAGCTAAACTAAAAACCCAAACCCATTGCTAGCGTGTTGCTTCCGACTCATGGCGACCCATGTGTGTCAAAGTAGAGCTGTGCTCCATAGGGTTTTCCGTGGCTATGATCTTACAGAAGTAGATTGCCAGGCCTTTCACTGGACCTTTCTTCTGTGGCGCCACTTGGTGGATTTGAACTGACAACCTTTTGGTTGGTAACCGAGGTCAAACGTTCACAGCTGGACACACACGAATGTGTGGGGAATCTGGTCAATTTAGAAAAAGTATACTCTTCAGAGCTTCTTCCTCCAAACACATAGTTGTGATCTCCGTGGCAATTCTACTCTCTGTAGTTTAGTTAGCAGAGTAAAGAGAAACCCTAAAACACACACACACATACCCTCACACACATACCTACACACGGCCCTGTCTGTATTCTGTAGTAGGGGGAGTTGCCATTGCATGATATGTTAGGACAAAAATCACTTATTTTACAATGATCTTTGTTCACATAAAATCTATAGAAATAAATAGTATTACTTATTTCTGCTTTTGTTTGATGTCATTGTAAGATATTCATTAAGAAAATGCACTGGATGTAATGTCACCTTAATTACAGTATAGGAAAGTTTAATGAAGGTAAATTCCCTTTTATAGCTTTAGGCCTTAATCCCACTAGGCTCTTCTATTTATGCCAATGAATTACATTCTGGCACCCACGAAAATCACATAACAAATGCATAGCTAATGTGACAGTCACACAAAACATCACATTAGTTCCAAATGATCAGTTCTATGCCAGTGAACACCAAACCGAATCATGTTATTGTAATGTGAGTTGTGATTTAATACCCTAATTTGTAAGTAGTCTAGTCTGAATGTGCCGTGTTATTTACATCACCACTCAGGGTGGTTTCAAAGACATACTAGATGTACACTTTAGGTGGCTAGGCCACACACACACACACACACACACACACACACACACACACGTTCGTTTTGCCTGAAACCCTCTTCCCCCAATTCATATGATGAGACCACTTGGCATCCTTTCGGCCTCAGCACGGTTCTCACCTCCTGAGAAGGCCTTTGACTAATCTATTTAAAGCAACCCTCTGTGTACCACTTACTCTCTGTCACACTCTGTGTGGCAAAATCTACTCCCAGTCTTTCAATATCTGTTCTCCCTTTTTCCTTAGTAATAGAATACCTACCTTCCAGGTGGGCACATAGCCACCTAGAATGAAGGCTACATATTCCAGCTCCCCTTGAAGCCATGGGCATGGACTTCATCCTGGCTACTGGGATAAACACTAAATTATCCTTAAAGGAAGGAGGCACAGCCCTCTTCTCACCTTCCTCTTTTGTGCAGATGTAATGTCTGGATCCCAAGCAGTCATCTTGGATCGTGAGGTAGAAACTCTGTGTTACGATTGGTGCGACAACAAGTCAGGGTCCTTAATGAATTAATGAAGCTGCCTTTCCCATTCTGAAGCGGCTACCTCTGACCCTCTGTTAAGTGAGAGACAAAGAGAAGTAAAGGTTTTAAGCCACAAGTAATATTCAACATATATAGCAGTGGGCTCAGCACGTGAGCCTGAGCCAACCAAACAGAACAGGGCATTGATCAATCAAAATGATGCCACCTGTTAAAAAATGTTGTAGGCACACTAGCTGAATCACAGACTTGGTTAATGCCAAGATGATTTTGAGTCTTCTGTTGCTTGCAGCTAAACCCAGTCCTAAGTAATATCCTCTATTTCTTTTAGAACCCTTGTTATAGTCTGTAATTGTCTTTTCTTTGCTTTGCTCATTTTTTTATTTTCCTCTCTCCTTAAAATATAACCTTCATGAGGGCAGGACACTCCTCCGGGTTTTGCTGCTGAAACATGGCTCCAGTGAATGTTAAAAGAATGAACGAAAAAATTATTTATTTTGGGAATTGCAGACCTGAAGGAGTGAAAAAAATTCTGTTTGGAGGATTAGGATTGGCAGTGGAATTGACAAATTTTTTTCCCCCCTTGCTCAAAAAAAAAGAACTCTGATGAAATTAGCAGTAGATAAAAATTCATTTCTAGCTTCTAACAAGGAGCCACAAACAATGGAGGACATATAAATAGAGTAGCAGATTTATTAATAATACTTTCCTACTCCATTCGTGATCTTTTGATGACAACCCTACCGGAGGCACGCTTTATCAGGCACTAAAGCAATTTAGATGCTGTCACATGCCTTTCTTGATATATACGTATTAGACATAAAGCAGTTTTCTGTTCTTTAGCTTATTTTAGTATATAATTAAAACTCTGACTGTCTGCTACTAAGCAACGGAGCATGGCAGAGGTTGATCACATCCTATCACAAAGATAGAAAGAGGAAAAATAATAAAAATAATCATACGCATTCTTGTAATCAGCCTTCAGATCTTAATTATGTTTTAACTCCTTTGTTATGCCGAAGGAAGGCAATGCTTATTGGCATTTAAAGGACACCCTCACTTCTCTGCCTAAGTTCAATCTAGTTCTTTCATTTGGATCCTAGTCCATTTATGGAATCCTTTTAGGGGCATTTAAGGTCACAAGGGGTGATAGAAAACAGAGAGATGTCAGGAGGTTTAGGTCCCAATGAGCGCACAACTTGTTAGGTGTATGCTGGGATGCAGCCAGATTCTAAACTCCGGAGAATGGAGATTGGGGTGGAAGTGCATACAAGGCTGAAGGTGGGGTGGGGGCGGGGGAGGAGTGATGTAGGTTTGCACCATTGATGGATGAGCAAGTACACACACACACACACACACACACACACACACACACAAAACAGCCCTTTACCACCTTCTCTGTCTCAAGGTCTGACCTCTGAGGTTTCAATTGTGTGTTTCTGCTTCCAAAGACACCTTTCCATCAGATTCTTAACAACTTTCATATTAGTGGTGATGTTGTTGTTGTTGTTAGGGGCAGTTGAGTCAGTTCCAACTCATAACGACCCTATGTACAATAGAACAAAACACTGCCCCATCCTGTTGCCATCTTCACAATCATTGCTATGTTTGAGCCCATTTTTGCAGCCACAGTGTCAATCCATCTCATTGAGGGTGTTCTTCTTTTTCGCTGACCCTCTGCTTTACCAAGCATGATGTCCTTCTCCAGGGACTGGTCCCACCCGATAACATGTCCAAAGAATGTGAGACAAAGTTTCGCCATCCTTGCTTCTAAGGAGCATTCTGGCTGTACTTCCTCTAACACAGATTTGTTCGTTCTTTTGGCAGTCCATGGTATATTCAATATTCTTCACCAACACCATGATTCAAATGCTTCAACTCTTCTTCAGTCTTCCTTATTCATTGTCCAGGTTTTGCGTGCATATGAGGTGATTGAAAACACCATGGCTTACGTCAGGCACACCTAAGTCCTTAAAGTGATGTTTTTGCTTTTAAAAACACTTTAAAGAGGTCTTTTGCAGCAGATTTGCCCAATGCAATGAGTTGTTGGATTTCTTGACTGCTGCTTCCATGGGCATTGGTTGTGGATGCAATTGTTGATTGTTCATTGCCATCAAGTTGATTCTGACTCATGGCGACCCTGAGTGTGCCGAGTGGAACTGTTCCATAGAGTTTTTAAGGCTGTGACCTTTCGCAGGCAGATTGCCAGGCCTGTCTTCTGAGGCATCTCTGGGTGGGTTTGAACTGCCAGCCTTTCAGCTAGTAGTCAAGTGCTTAACTGCTTACACCACCTACAGACTCCATGTTAATGGTTATTTCTTTAAAATTGTTGAAAACGCAACAGTTTCGAAGAATGTGTTCAGAGGGAATAGTTCATGCTTTTGTTTTGACTACCTCCTCCCTCAACTCCCAGAAAATTTTCTGAATATGAACCTCATTCATTCATCCATTCACTTAACGAAATTTTCTGAGCCTCCATTATGTACCAGGTACTGGTCTATGTTCTGGGGCTATAATGGTGGACAAAGCCAACACGTTTGCCCATGTGGAGCTTCCATTCTGCAGTGAAAGGCAGATAAAAAATAAGAGAAGCTCTTTCCAAAGAAGGATGACTAGTTACCATGTATTAAATTGTTATTATGCCAGACACAGCATACTTCCATAGTTTCTTCATGCCAACCAATGAAAGAGATACAGAGGGTGTATAGCTATAGCACAGGGCTCTAGAGATGGACTGTCTGGATTTGAATCCCAACTCTGCCTTGTACTAGCTGTGTAATCTATGAATCACAGCAATCCGATCCTGTTGTGCATGGGGTCACCATGAGTTGGGCTGATTTGGCAGCAGCTAACAACAACAATAAATCTTAAGCAAGTTACTAAATCTTTACTTGCTTCCATTTCCTTATCTATAAAATGGGAATTCAACCTTATAGAGTTGTTGGGAATTATTTCATCTATTTATAGATTTTACAGTAGTACTTGAGTTATACTCTATGAGTGCTGTCTTAGTTATTTAGTGCTGCTATAACAGAAGTACCACAAGTGGATGGCTTTAACAAAGAGAAATTTATTTTCTCATAGTCCAGTAGGCTACAAGTCCAAATTCAGGGCATCAGCTCCAGGAGAAGGCTTTCTCTCTCTGTCAGCTCTGGAGCAAGGTCCTTGTGATGCATCAGTCTTCCATTGGTCTGGGAGCATCTCAGCGCAGAGACCTCAAGTCCAAAGGATGCACTCTGCTCCTGGCACTGCTTTCTTGGTGGTATGAGGTTCCCCTGTCTTTCTGCTTACTTCTCTCTTTCATCTCTTACAAGAGATAAAAGGCAGTGCAGGCCACTCCCCAGGGAAACTCCCTTTACATTGGATCAGGGATGTGACCTGGGTTAGGGTGGTGTTACAATCCCGCCCTAATCCTCTTTAATGTAAAATTACACTCACAAAATGGAGGGCAACCACACAACACTGGGAATCACGGCCTAGCCAAATTGATACACCCATTTTTGGGGGGACACAATTCAAGCCATGACAAGTGCTCTCTATGAGTCACCATTTTACAGATAAAGAAAAGGAGACATAGAGAGGTTGAGCAACTTGTCTCAGTCCATTCAGCTAATGAACAGTGGGAACCAAATTCAAACCCAAGTCTCTTTGACTCTACAGTTTGTGCCCTTGCTCACAATTTGGATTAGCTCTTCTAGCAAAGTCTCTTAACCTCTTTGAGGATCAGTTTCTTTATCAGCAATCTGACCATGATAACACCAAATGGCCATCCTCACTGTTGTGAAATTGAACCCCAGTAAGGTATTTGAAAATGTTTTGAAAACTGTAAAACACCACAGTAAATATAAGTTGCTATTATTATTACTGATTTGTTTTTATATTTGATACTTTAATTTGATCGTGGTGAGTCATGTTAGCCTATTTGTCAGCGAAGGCTTTCTGTTTAATCATTCATGCTTATCACAGGACCTGTTAGACAGCTGCAAGTCTCTATGTTGCCTCCTTGGAGTCCTCTGTCGGTTACAACATCTTTTGGAAATGATTCCTTTTGCCAGTTCTCCTCTAACTGGGGAAATATGGAAGAAGAAATACAGATGATAGGAACTTGAAGCCATCTACAGGTTTGGATTCTTGTTGGATGTTCTGTGAAAGTGTAAGTGATTCGGGGCAGGGGGTGAGGACACTTAAACTACTGGCAAAAAGCATGGAGATAGGATCCAAGGTACGTGAGCCTAACTGAGGGGAGTTCATTGAGATGGTTCTTTACCAACACCACAATTTGAGCACATCTATTTTGCTTCTGTCTGCGTTTGTCATTGTCCAGTTTTCATATGCATATGAGGTGATTGAGAAGTCCAATGAATTTGAGCATTACACTCTTTTAAGAACTATCTATATATGATCAAATTGATAACAGAAACTCAAAAGGTTAGATAGGAACCCTAGTGGGCAGTGAGTTGATGTGAATGGGGGAGAAACAACTCAGAGAAGGAGGATGAGAATGGTTGCACAACACTAAGGATGTAATCAATGTCTCTGATTTGTACATGTAGAAACTGTTGAACTGGTGTATGTTTTGCTGTGTATATTCTCAACAACAACAAAATAAATAAAATTAAGAAGAAAAGACCAAGGCATGAAGATGGCACAGGACGGACAGCGTTTCATTCTGTTGTACGTAAAGTCTCCATGAGTCTGAGCTGACTTGACAGCAACTGACAATGACAAAAGCATTGAACTGATAGAGGGGCATCTCTGAAAATCCAGAATAGTCAAGCCTACCTCGAGGAAACCAAGTTATGGTCTTAGAACCCTTCCTCCTCGCTAGCAGGTATGGCCTTCTTTGGGTTCCATATAACCTTTAAATTGCCACCCCTGTCATGTAACTTGGGAAATATTTCATCCTCCTGAATTCAAGTGACTCCACAGAAGGAAACAACGTGATTTCCCTAACTCAAGTCAAGATATTTCTTTTGACCCAGATTTATGTAGACCAATGGAAGCCCTTCTCCTCAACGCACAGCATGAGGGGAGGTATTGAATGTTCCTCTTCTCTGGAGTCACCCATTCTCTAACATCCATGGCAACTGCACTACCAAAAGATTTCCAACCATCTCAGATTCTCTAGAGCCAAGACGTACACGGCTTCCTTTGGGGGAGTGTATGGGAGGGAGGGATGATAACTGATCCCTATTAAGGTCATACAGGCCATAGAAAAGATCTGGAGTTAGGGAGGGCTGACAGAACTGTCCTAAAACAATTAGCTACATTAGGAAAAAGCAAAACATACATTCATATGCACATGCCAGTACCTTCATATTACGTATATTCCTAGTAGGGGATGGGGAAGAGAATTCTAAAGAGTTCATGCTAGCCTGCTCCACTGTTTTTCCTCTTAGGGTTTTATAATCTTCCTAGCTATGAAGAATTAGGAGCAGTGGTGGTTCAGGGGTAGAATTCTCTCCTTCCATGCGGGAGACCCGGGTTAGTTTCCCAGCCCATGCACCTCATGTGCAGCCACTACTTACCTGTCTTTGAAGACTTGTGTGTTGTTATGATGCTGAGCAGGTTTCAGCGGAACTTCCAGACTAAGACAGACTAGGAGGAAAGGACTGGCAATCTACCTCTAAAAGTCAGTCACTGAAAACCCTATGGATCACAAATGGCCTTCTCCACAACCAGTTATGGGAATGGCACCGACTGGGCAGCGTTTTGTTCTGTTGTGCATGGGTCCCCATGAACGTAGGGGTGGACTGGAAGGCAGTTAACAACAACCTATTAAGAAACAGAAGCTGACATGGCCCTTGTCTCTATCCCTCTCTCAGCACCTGAACCATTGTTCTGCTTCTTTATGCAGGCTGACATCTCTGTTTATTCATCTATACACATAAAACCCCCCAGAAAGAGAAAGCATGCATAGAAGTGCCTGAGTGAGAACAATGGGGTGGAGAAAAAACGTAGCTGGTCATCATCAGCCAATGAATTGTCTTCATAGGAATCAGATGTCGATCCTTGGCCCAATCAGTGATGCTGGGGACAGAGTGACCTTGCAAGACTTATCAATGAAGAAGTAGTAGGATGACCGCCCTTTCCAGAGTGTCTCTATTTTTGGTACTCTCTGGAACTTGTTTCCCACCAAAGGGGCCAACTCCTATTATCTATGCCCTCAATCCTACATTACAGATAGTTAAACATCAGATACATTGTCATACCTAAACTGTATTAAGGGTCTTCCTAATGTGGCAATGCTCACATTACCTTTTAAAGTAGTTATTACTTTTTTTTTTTAATGAGTGGAGCCACTCAGCTCTTACGTATCTAAGAGATTCTTAATAGCTAGCCATGAGCAACCTTAGGTGCGCGCTTTAAAAAACAGATTTACGTGTGGATCTGTGCACAACAGACTTTACGATTAAGATTCTCTACATAAAGTACCGTAAGAAGTAAAACATAATCTGTGCCCTCAAAGAGTTTTAATCTAGAGTAGATGAGGACATATACAAGATTTTAATGTTCTCTCCAAGTCCAGCAGTGAAATGGGTAACTAAATTGACTCCCTGAGACTAACAACCACCCCCCAAAATTCCTTCAAGAACATTTTTTATTTTGCATGTAGAAGTTCTAACTACTTTCTTCCTAACTTCTTTTCCTGGCTCGATTGTGCTTAGCAGTTGGCTACCACTCAGGAAAGCATTGCAATTGTAGGCACTAGCTTAGCCAAAAGGCCATGTTTTTGCTTTAGGGTAAACTTGTTAAAATTGGGAACTCAGCCAGGCTCATCCAGCTAAGAACATTGGGAAAGCGTCTTATGGTTGTTCATCTAGCCACGGTCTAATTAATTTTCAAGTGGACAAAGTAGCTTCTTGGGCCAGGAAACAAGCATTTTCATTCATTTAAGTGGAGCTGGATTTGCCCCGGAGCAGGGTCACGGGAAATTCTAATGGCTCCTTTTCTCCTTTGTGTGTCCTCAGGAGAGCTTTGCGTTGATGTCAACAAAGCAAGATTTGTGCTCCGGGCAGTTGGAGCAGAATAGTTTCCAGACAGCCAAGTTCTTTGACTTCCCCTAGAAGGAAAGGGTAAAGGATGGAGCATATGGGAAGGCTCTCTAGGCCCTTTTGCATTATTGGATTTAGCTACGTTCACATAATGAAATTGTTGAGATTGTTTAAACCTTCTGCGGGGACTTCTGTTAGCACAGAAAAAAACTTGTACTAAAGCCATAAGAAGATTGTATTATAGATTTAATGGAATCTTTTTTATCTTTTGCCTGGTGTTCTGTGTGGGGACTGACATTTGTTTCTGGGCACGAAGCCAAAGGTCTATTTAATTTCTCCTTAAAATTTCCCGTGGTCACTGATACTGTTCTCCTAGGTGGAGGTTTTATAAATGAATAACTAAAGACAAGTCAGGCAAAAGAAAGGTTGTGAGTCCTTGCTGTTAACATACTCCAAATAACGTTTGGAAGCTTTTTTTTTTTCCCGTAGGTGGTACTTTTGCAGAGTAAACTTGATACCACCTATGACCAAAACCCAAACCAAACCTGTTGCTGTTGAGTTGATTCTGACTCATAGCGACCCTATAGGACAGAGTAGAACTGCCCCATAGGGTTTCCAAGAAGCCGCTGGTGGATTCAAACTGCCAACCTTCTGGTTAGCAGCCAAGCTCGTAACCACTGCGCCACCAGGGCTCTGATACCACTGATACAGCAGCATATTCTTGAACCTACAGGAAAATGGTGCACTGATATCATTCCAACTTCAATAAAATATTGAACTTTTTATCTCTGTCCTGAGATCACATCTGTGATGAAATAAGGCTTGCCTAGGAAAATGCAGGTTTACTTACCTGCGATGAATTCTCATGAGCAGTTGAAGTTATATTACTTTTCTATTTTATTGCATTTAGGATTTCGGGGGATAATGGCATTTTTTATTCGTAATTTAAAATTTTATTTTATGTATTTATTTTTAGATCTTCTAGGCAGTTCTTTGCCAATTAAGACACAGAATTTTTTTTCCTAAGAAAGAAATTGAGAGAGAAGGAAGGAGGGAGGGACGGAGAGAGGGAGGGAGAGGAGAGAAGAGGGAGAGAGACAGTTCTGCCTGTGCATGTTACCCTGCTGTGAGAAACTGCCCATCCTGGTAAACAGCTTCACAGAAGGACCCTCATGACAGTTTGATTGTTTAAAAAGCACCCCATCTTCTTCCAGGTAAAGGACAGTCACAGAAAATCCTTCTCCCCGAACACAGAACAATCTTTTCTCTTTTGAAATGTCCCCGAACTGATGTTCTCTTGCCCCCTGCAGCCAACTAAGGACTGTCAAATATATCCGAAGATCAATTAGAAAGCCACTCCTTTCCAACAATCTCCCTTTATAGGACTCTTGCCAATCAGACACTGTATTTCCCTTTTAACTCTATAAAACATACTCTCTTTTCTAACACCATTGAAACACTGCTGGAATGAAAGTGATGGCAGATGGGTTCCCTTTGCTGCAAGTTTAGGAATAAACAGCCTTTGTTAATTTTGTCTCAGACTTAGTTTGTCTTTGACAGAGGTATGCCCAACTTAGAACAATACCTGGCCTATAAAAGAACTAGATATTTACTCATTCAACAAATATCTACTGATTACCTACTATGTGCCAGGCACTGTTCTCAGCAATGAGATGTAAAATATTTAACTTGCTCTCTGTCCAAGTATACTAGGGTGAATTCAAGTATTCCACAACTGACATTAATTTGCCATTCCTTCCAGGTGCCACCCAGTCAACTCGGACTCATGGCAGCCCCATGTGTGTCAGAGTAGAACTGTGCTCCATAGTGTTTTCAATGGCTGATTTTTCAGAAGTAGATTGTCAGGCCTTTCTTCTGACACGCTTCTGGGTGGACTCGAACCTTCAACCTTTCGGTTAGCTGCTGAGCACGTTAATATTTGCACCACTCAGGGATTAATTTGTCATTGTTGTTGTTGCTAGTTGCCCTTGAGTCGATTCTGACTCGTGAAGACCCCAGTGTGCAGAGTAGAACTGCTCCACAGGGTTTTCAAGGCTGTGACCTTTTGGAAGCAGATTGCCAGGCCTGTCTTCTGAGGTGCCTCTGGGTGGGTTCGAACTGCCAGACTTTTGGCTAGTAGTCAAGTGCTTAATTGCTTGTCCACCCAGGGACTTCTAATTTAACATCAGCAATGTTTATTGAAATATAAACCTGCCTTTTATAGTTTAGAAGGAGCCCTGGTGGCACAGTGGTTAAGTCCTTGCCTGCTAACCGAAAGGTCAGTGGTTCGAACCCACCAGCCGTTCTTAGGGAGAAGGATGTGGCAGTCTGTTTCTGGAAAGACGTATAGCCTTAGAAACCCTCTGGGGAAGTTCTACTACATCCTATAGGGTTTCTGTGAGTCGGAATTGACTCGATGGCAGTGGGTATGGTTTTTTGGTTTACAGTATAAGAGGGACTGGTTTCTCTTTAATAAGTTCAACATGACATCATAGAGTACTTGAGATTAGAGTAGGTATTATTATTTTGTTGGTGTCATCACACTACTATAGGATTTGTGATTAGAAAGTCTTTATGTTTTCAAAGAAAAGAGTAAATTGATTGCCACTTTAACGGAAGAGCTTTCTCTGGCTGGTGAAATATGCTCTTTTTTTGTTTTGTTTTTTAAACATCTGGAACTATAACATAATTATATATAGACAATATTCCTATTTCACCCACATTTTTATATTATCTACATTTAATCAAGATTGAATGAGAAAGAATATTCTCAAAAAACAAGCAAAAACAATGGAAAGCAAGACGTTCTGCCCAACATAAACATATTTCTGTTTAGCAAATAAGAGTAGATAAAACATTCCAGTTCTCTTCTCACATAACAGAATAGTCTATGCTTACTGTATTAGTTAACAAATTCAAGTCTGTTTATTTTGTTTGAAATTCCACTTCATCCATAAATTACAGCTTTGCACAATAACACCAGAAGGACAATATCATCGTTTGCTTTTACAGTCATCTCAGCCTACAAAATTCTGTTCTATTGTAAGCTTGCTGTTATCAAGCCATTGTTTCTTCCTCTTTCCAGGGTCTCTCTACTAATATCTTTCAAAGTATTTAGACACTCAACAATTTTTTTGCTATCAGTGCAGACTTCTATAGAGCTGGAGGCCCAGTGTGATGACCAAATAACCCTTGACTATTTATCTTTCCACAAGCCATTATTTCGCGAGGGCTTGGAGAAGCTGAATTGCAGCGTGTGCAATGGGGAGGGGAAGGCTTCTCCTGCTGAAGCTGGTTTGTTCCATTGGACAATGAGGCCTTTTCTGCTTGGCTTTCTCTTTGGGCACACATACAATGAGATGGTTCAGGGGAGGGGAGGGATGAGGTAGATCATTTATAACAACGATTCCCAAACTTTCCAGAATAAGGAATTTTTAGATGTTAAAAAAAATAAATTTGTTGTAATTAGTTTTGGTTTAACTGTTTTTCTAACTGTGAGGAAACTACGTGTACTTGAAAAAACATTAAACTGTGAAAAATAAGCCTCTCTTTCCCCCTAAACCAAAAGCCCGTTGCCGTCGAGTTGATTCTAACTCATAGTGACCCTATAGGACAGAATAGAACTGCCCCATAGGGTTTCCAAGGCTGTAAATCTTTGCAGAAGCAACTGCCTCATCCTTCTCTGGAGGAGCGAGTTTGAACTGCTGACCTGTCAGTTAGAAGCCAAGTGTTAACCACGGTGGCACCAGGACTCCACTTTTCTCTTCCTAGTTCCCTGTTTTCCTTCTTAGAATTACATTCTTTTATTCACTCTACAAGTACTTATTGTGTGCCTCTTCTGTGTCATGCGTTCTGCAGGCCACTGGAAATACAGAAATGAACGAGACAGACAGTTCTTGCCCTCGAGGAAGGAAGAGCCTAATGGAGGATATAGATGTTAGATTGTTTCTAGTGTTTCCTTTGAATACTTTCTATATATATACACATGTAATATGGATTCTCGCTCTTTCCTTTTAAAAAACATTGATTTATTATACATATGCTTTTGTGTTTTATTTTATTCCTTTAACAGTATGTAGAGGGATTTTTTTTTTTTTTTTTTAATTGTACAACATTCTTTCTCCCTTCCAAGGAGCACCCTTGTTTTATTATGGGAAATCTCTTCTTTCTCATTTTGCATGCTCCTTGTGAGATGGTAAATCAAGGCCCTTGTCCTCTGTTAGCTAAGGGTTAGCTATGTGACCCAAGCTGTCTCTCCTTAGAATCTTAACCAGAGTGACTCAGGGATTGAACCAACATTTGAAGGGCGTTGCCAGCATCCAGACAAGATGGTGGATGCCGAATGGTCTGGAGTTGTCAATTGCTATTCTGCTCATTACTCTCGTGTCCATTCTGTGGACTAACTCATATTGCTCCAGTTAGTTTTATTTTGGCTTGGGTAAGCCAGATTTCTGTGGCTTGCAACCAAAGTTACTTAACCAAGGACATGCATTATATCAGCAAATACAGACCTACATCGTTCTTTGTAAACGACTGCATGCCATTTCTTTATGTCAATATATCTCGGTTTCTTTACCTCACCCGCTAATGGTGAACATTTATTGTTTCTAGTGTTCTGTTATCAATAAATACTACTTGTATGTCCTTCTTTGGACACACGTGTTAATATATGTTTGAAAATCAATTTTTAGAAGTGGAAGAGCTGGGACAACGGAAATGTATATTTTTAATAACATCAAACAGTGTTGAAGGCCCTCATGTGAGAATAGTTGTTCTATTGTAACTATTGACTGAGAACTTACATAATTAACAAATACTTCCAATAACTCTTTCTGGTTGCTAACTAAAATTTATAAAAGATAATTCATTCTACATTTTAAAAAACTTGGAACATACATAAAAATACAAAGAAAAGCCAACCATCAAGCCTCTTACAATTCTCACACCCACAGCGGTAGAATTACATGCATTTCTTTTTTTAAGTCCCATTTTATAGTTGTTTTTGGAGAGGATTGTTATCAATAAGCAACTCAATCAGAGCTGGAAGCAAAGGTCTTTAAATATATTTCTTAATTTCCAAGTATGTGACTACTTTTTATTTTTCACTTCGAATGTAATTGCTAGTGGTCAGAGGAGACACCCTGTATGGTTCGAGCCCTTTGAAATTTGTTGGGACTTGCTCAATGATCAATTTTGGTTAAAATTTGTGTGTGTGTCTGTAAAAAATGTGTCTTCTCTGGGTTGTGGGCAGTACTCTTCATACATGCTTTAAGTTGGGTTTGTTAATTGTGTTACTCAAATCTTCTATATCCTTAATGATTTTATGTCATCTGTCAGTAACAGAGAAAGGTATGTTAAAGTTTCCTACGACGATTATGGATTTTTTCTGTTTCTTCTTATAATTTTGTCAATTTTTGTTCCATATGTTTCCAGGCCAAGTTGTTAGGTGCTTACAAATTTATAGTAGCTATATTTTCCAGGCGAGTTAAATATGTATCATTTAAATTGCCTCTCTTCAACTTTAGGAATGTTTTTGACTTAAAATCTATCTTGTCTGTTATTTCACAGCTTTCTTCTTTTATTTTTTTCGTTTGTAAGGCATATATTTTTCCATTTTTAAAAATCTTTTACTTTCAGCCTAGTTGGGTTTATTCCTTATAAACAGCTTATCAATTTTTTGTCTGTCTTTTAATTTTTGTCTTTTAAACAGAGTATTGGGTACATTTCTATTTAATCTAATTATTGGAGGGTTTTCTACCTGTCTCCCCTGTACTCTCTTCTTTATTTTCTACTTCTTTGTATTATTTTGTTTGATTTAAATTAATAAAAGAGCTCTTATTATCTAATATTTGTCTCTATGAGTTTGAAAGTTATACTTACATTCTTTTGGTAGTTACAATAGATTTTTACATCCATTCTTGACTTACCAAAGTTGAATATTTGTATTTTTAATCCTTTCTTGGATAATTCGAGGACTTTATCCCCTACTGATTAATATAGCATTGTGTATTTCAGTTTTATATATTGAATAAGTCCAGAATACATTATTGTTATTATTTTGTACATCTAATATTCATTGGACATATCCACATATTTAGCATTTTTGTTGCTCTTCACTCTTTTTTGCATCTCTATGCTTTCATCTGGGATAATCTTCCTTCTGCTTAAAGAAAATTCTTTAATGCATCATTTAGTGAGGATCTGCTTGTGACAAGTTCTTTTAGATATCTGAATGAAAATGTCTTTATTTTGCCTTCATTGAGTATTAATTTTTTTAATTTGCCAGTTTGACAGGTGATATTGGTATTTTGTGGATTTAACTTGCGTATGTTTTATATATTTACTAGACTTTTTTCTCTCTTTTCTTGGATACTTAATTTCCTACAACGTTAAGAGCATCTTTTTGGCGGGGAGGTGGAGGAGAGGCTAAATTATTCATACAACTGAAATTACATTACTGTTTATATTTCTGGTAACCTACCTGTTTCTTGTGTGTCTGTGTCAATGTACACACACAGACATAAGCTGCCTAAGAGCTGCCTTTGGCTCTTTATATGGCAATAAGTTGGCTCTTTATATGGGCAAGCCCGTTGTTAATGCCACCAAGGCTTCTAAACTATTCTTGACAGTCACTCTGATTTTACATGGCAAACTTTTATTCCTTGATGAAGCTGATCACTTCATAAGGGTGTCTTGGTCACTCAAAAAGATATCTTGGTATCATAAAAAGATGTCAGAAAGTCAAAAACCATGTTCAACACCGACTTTATTATTCTATAGATGCAATAATCAAAGACAACTTGGTGACCATCAACCTTTAGAGAGAAACAGGATCCTAGAGAAATATAGCCTGGCATCCATGATCTCTCAGAGATTCAGAGAGGTACAGGTTAGTCCTATCTTCTAAGGCTTCCAAGATATTAAAAATAAAGAAATGCCTAAACTGATTTACAAAATTTATAGTATTTTTTGAAGTTGGACTTTATCAAATTAAAAATTTTAATAGCATACAAAATGCAATGCAACATATTTGTGCAAGTCACAAGCTATAGTTTTTTTAAATAAATATTAATTAGCAGCGTACTAGACACCGTGAAGGCAGAGAATGGTACACACATGTAAAGTTTTGTAGAAAACGCGATCTACTTTCCATCCTCAAGCGTCTTTCTCTGATTATGTATAAAATCATATATAGGTCATGTTTAAACATCTACAGCTAAGGCTTTTGGTGGCTGTAAGGCCCAGGCCAAATGACCTCTATGGTCAAATATTAGCCTTCTTCCCACCCCTTATTGGTCTTGCCAATGTTCTGTCTCATTGTACTGATGATAAAATGAATGGCCAGAAGGTGAAGTGTTATACCCAACACTTTCTCAGTGAGTGGCAGGGCCAGGGCTGGAGCCAGGACTCCGACTCCTGGACCAAAGTCTCCTTAACTGTACAACACTTTGTATGTTCTTACTCTTCCCTGCAATGTTTTAGAAGAGGAATCTTTCTTTTGAAATTGTTTTGACAGGAAAAGACAGTCTCTGGGTAAGCGAAGCTCACTCCTTTAATCAGATATTTTATTTCGAGCACTTATTTGAGAAGTTGTGTTCATCCCTTTATCCTCCTGCCCCCATTAACATTATTTATTGTTGGGTAGCAGTACCCCAAAACTTACTGGTTTAAAACAACAAAGATTTATTATTTCTCTCAATACTTGGGTCAGAAATTGTGGGCAGTTCTTCTGTTCCATGTGGGGTAGACTAGGCTGGAAGGTATAAGATGTTACTTACACATCTGGCATTGCATCTCTGTGCTTTTCCCTGTGTCCTGTATCCTTCCGTGTGGTGTCTCATCATGTGGATTCTGGACTAAGCTTCTTCAGAGCTTGGCATTTGGCTCCCGAGAATGAAACTTTTAAATGCTTGACCAGAACTGGCAGTGTCATCTCTACCGCATTCCATTGGTCAAAGCAAGTCACAAATCAGGCCCAGATTCAGAGGAGGGGAAATAGAATCTCCCTCTTGATGTTTGGAGTGACACGCATGTACAGGGAGGGAAGGAACTGATGGAGGCCATCTCTGGATACTCTTCACCACTCTCTTAGCAAACATTTCATATTTCTTTTCTTAAGACCAGAACATATTGCTAGTTTCAAACTTGTATTTATTTTAAAGCATCCGTTAGAACATGAGTTGGACATATGTTTGCCCACTTGGTCCTTTCCTTATCAACTAAAGATAGAATAGACTTGTTCTAAACAAGCCTTAGTTAATGCAAAGTACGTAGGCCACCCCTATAGTAGCTTGGATTATAATCAAGAATTCATGTAATGTTTTAGTTTTTCATTTGCTTCAGCCCTTCTGGTATTAACCAATAAAAGAATTATAGTTTTAATAACTAGTTGACATAGCTGATTTTTATCGATTTTAATAAATAATCAAACATGCCTAAAAGCAAAAACATCAAACAATGATTCAGATCCCTAAAACCTTGCCTGCACTAATCACAAAACTCAGTTAAATGACTAAGATAAAAGCAGATTAGTGTCATTAGACAAAAAAAGAGCATGCATCAATTACAGAATATAAGTCTTATCAGTTTGCTTAATAAAAACCTGAAATGCTAAATGAGCAGCTGTGCGCTTACACATTTGTAGAATGCTTCAGCCTCTTGTTTTAAATAGTTACCCAAAGGAAACCAATAAACACACAAGGAGGAGTGACAGAAAAAATGTGGATTGAGTATCTACCCTTCCTTCATTATATTCTTTCCTTTGTTATTCTTGATCTGACTCATAGTGACCCTATAGGACTGAGTGGAACTGCCCATAGGGTTTCCAAGGCTGTAATCTTTATGGAAGCAGACTGCCACGTCTTTCTCCTGTGGAGTGGCCAGTGGGTTCAAACCTCTGGCCTTTTGATTAGCAGCCAAGTGCTTTAACCACTGCTCCACCAGAGCTCCTTCATGAGCGCTATAGAGTTTGGCAAAGGAAAAAACCGAGAATCAGAGAGGAAGTAAGTAGGCCAAGGGCCCACAGCTAGTGAGATGTAGAACTGCGATTCCACCCGATACTCAGTGCTTACCAAAGTCCACATTCTTTCCACTACTCCCATGCTGTCTCTCAAAGGAAATAAAATTGTACCTTTTCATGAGAAATGCCATTCAGAGTCAGCTCTGGGGTTGGTCCTATTCTACTATTAAACTCTCACCATAGCACCAAGGAGAGGATAGATATTATTCTTGTTGATGTCATTCTCAAGTCTTAGGATTTCTGTTCAATCTCCCTGACTTCCTTTGAATGACCGATTCATAATTCCATCATATGTAATCTCTCAGGAATAACTGGTTCCTGAGTGTTGCATATAATGTAGAGCACTGTTTTTTCTACTCTAAGGCATTACTCAAAGGTTCTTAAACTTTTTTGTGCTTCAGACGCTTTTGGCAGCATGGTGATAACTATGGACTCTTCGGATTAATGTTCCTAAATACATAAAATGAAATGCAAGGGAAACCAATTGTATTGAAACAGAATTTACATACCTGAATTTAAATTATCTCAAGGAAAAAAAAAAGTTGGGGGCGGGTAGTGAGTTTATTGGGTTAAAGAACTAGATCAGAAGTCAAATCTGGCCTATCATCTATTTTTGTAAATTTTCTTGGAACACAGTTACTCTCATTCACTTATGTATTTTCTATGGCTGCTTTAGTGCTATAATAGAGTAGTTGCAACAGAGACCTACAAAGCCTGAAGTACTTACTATCTGGGCTTTTAAAGAAAACAGTTTGCTGACCCTTGAACTAGGAAGTCTAGGAATGGAGATGATTTCAGGGTCAAATGACTCAGACCATTTTGTTAGCTTTATCTGTCTCTCCTTCCCTCCTCACCTCTCACTCCAACTCACTTCTCTTTTTGACTTTCTATTGTCCGTCTGTCTTGCAACAGATAAGTTTTGTTCATGAGATGTGGGGAGAGATTTACATCATCTCAGCTTAGTGATCCCAGAGGAAAGAAAGCTTCACTCACCTACATCTATCTGTAAAATTACAGAGAAGGATTCTGATTCTTCTGGCTTGGGTTACAGGCCATTTCTTGGGCAGATCACTATGGTCAGAGGAATGGGATATTGGGATTCATTCATTCATTCAACAAATACTCATTACTGTATTTAGGTGCTGTGGGTTCAGCAGTGAACAAGACAGACTTAGTTACGGCTTTCACAAGAATGGCATTGTAGTAGAAGAGGACAAGCTGTGGATAAGCAAATCATGAACCAGATCATTTCGGAAGGTGGCATGTGCCAGGCCTGGCTAGGTGCTTACCTCTGTGAATTGGGGTTGAGGCACATGATGTAGCAAGGGGTAGAACCCAAAGGCAAGTGGAATGTGCTTTAACCAGGAGAAAGGCCTGCTTGGGTGGAGCTGACATGGAAGGCCTGGAATAGTAGAAACTTTAATTTTGTAAAACTCAGGTGTATTAGACATTCTGGTTCTTGAAAATCTTTTGGCACCATCACCATGTTGAACCATTTTCTGTTTCTCCTATCCCTATCCTCCCTTCTCTCTCCCATTTTCTTTTTCCTCTGCGGTCTCTAAAGACACAAAATCTCCCATTTTCGTATGCAGAGCAACACAGTTTTTTCTAGCTCCTTCTCCAAATTTCATTTCAGGTCTCCTTTGAATATCTAAGGATTTGGCCAAAGCTTTGAATGTACCTATTGACAGAGTCTGACCTATTGCATTCTTAAATTTAGGGCCCCTCCTCTCTCCAGAAATAAAGGGGGAGTTTGTTTCTTTCTATTAGTCAATCATATCATATATAATTTGTCTGAAATCTTAACAAAAGCCTACTTTGGCCTATGACTGCTTGTATTTAATCCAAACTTGAGGGAGGGAAAAGCTCCCGAAACTGCATATGAGCTCGAAATGAACATAGATTTTTATTTTTATTTTTTTATTATGGAAGTGAAATCAATTGGTTAAGAAGTTTCTGAAAAAGAAACTGGGGTATTTCAGTTCCATTTGTCTAATAGCAAAGGAAACAAAGATTGGGAAAATCTGATAAATTCTATTCAAACATGACCTGGGAGAGAATCCAAGAAACCAAGCTATAAAGCAAATAAAGTACTTGCTGTTATGAAGCATGGAAGCACAGTGATCTCAGACCCAAGCAAGGCAATAATCACTATTCACATTCTGTTTTAAAATACAATTACTAAGAGACACTTGGAGAAACATATTCTGGAGTGGCAGATGAAATAAATTCTCACAGGCATTCTGGCAACCAGGAATGGCCATAATCTGGGCTAGAAGGCAATATTACCTCTGGTCCAGAGGAGTCAGGATAATTGTGTCAACTGTCTCCATCCTTGTCTGAGCTCCCTCCCAGACAGAGCAAGAGGGCCTGCTGGGGTAGGGAGAAGCCACTTAAAACTGAAGTTATGAAACGACATCATTTTCTAGAAGCAGTGTCTGTTGGCCTCTGGAGAAGCCAGAATCTCCTTTGTCTACTGTGGTAGGCTGAAAAATGCCCCCTTTCCTTGCCAAAGATGTCTACATCTTAATCTCAGGAACCTGGGAATATGTCACCTTATATGGCAAAAGGGGCTTTGCAGATGTGATTTAAAGATCTTGAGATGGAAAGATTTTCTTGGATTATCTAGGTGGGCACAATATAATCATCAGGGTCCTTCCAAGCAAAAGAGAGGGGCAAGAGTGGATCAGAGAGAGAGTGGAAGATGCTTTGCTGTTGGCTTTGAAGATGGAGGAAACGGCCACAAGCAAGGACTGCAGGAAGCTTCTAGAAGCTGGAGAAGGCAAAGAAACAAATTCTCCTTTACAATCTCCCAAAGAACACAGCCATGCTGATACTCTGATTTGAGCCCATTGAGACTGATTTTGGACTTCTTACCTCCAGAACTGTAAACTGATAAATCTATGTTGTGTTAAGTAACTAAGTTTGTGGAATTTGTTACAGCAGCAAGAAGAAACTAATATACCTACTTACCCCTTCTCACTCTACCCTCAAGAAGGGCCTTGATACACCTGAGTCAAACCACAGGACATGGATTGGGCCACAGTTTATAAGGTGCAACTGTGAGCGTGATATTGAGAAAAGTGGGGTTTTGGTGTGGCAAGGTTTTCTACTTCTTACCTTTGTTTTTCAATGGAAAGCTATAGTTTCTTTGGCTTCTTGGAAGCTCTAGTTTCTTGCATGGATGAGATGGTATGAGGGTCCTGCAGCCTTCTCTATCTTGGAAGGAAATATGGTTGTTCCCTTTCATTTCCCTTTAAAAAACCCAACAAAGAAAACAGTAGCAGGGTCTAGCTCACAGACTCTGGAATAAGACCATCTGGCTTTGAAGCATATTAGCTGTGTGATTTTAGGCAAATAAGTTAACCTTGTTTTCCTCATTTTTCAGAAAAGGAAAATAGTACCTACCTCATGAGTAATGTATGTGAATTCCTTGAACAATGCCTAGAACATACTATGTAAATATTTATTATTATAATAATTATTTTAATTAGGTTCCAAAGTCATCTGAGTTTTGGTCCTGGCTCTCTTATTATTAGATTTGTAATATTACACAATTTTTTCAAACTGAGTGAAGCTCACTTATTTTTATTTGAAATACAGAAATAACAATAGTAACCTCCTCATAGGTTGTTATGAGAATTAAGATCAAACATAAAGCATGTTGCACATAGTAAGTGCTCACCAATTTTCAGTTGTATTGCTACTGTGGACTACAGTCAATGTAGTTTCAGGCAAAGAGGCCAGGAGTTGAATGCTTAAGCCTTATTCTTTTATTTAACTTCATCCTTTTCTTGCCTTCAGGATGGTAAGATTGAAACATCTGAGAAAAGCACTATTGCATTCTCATTCCATGACCATGCAGTTCAAAAGTGATATCCTCAGCTGTGAGCCAGGGGTGTGAAAAGATGCTGTATAAACATGAAACATCTTCCTGGAATTATTTACTCAAAGGTAAATAATTTAGTTTTCTTTTCTTTTAAAACAAACATGAAAACATGGCACATAGACAGATGCACCATGCCGACCCTCTACAGCAAAGACATAAAAAACTAAGTAAAACAGACACAAACATCAATCCTGGAACCCTAAACATCAAACGAAGGGCTAAATAAATAGATAAAACACTGAATGAAAGAAGAAACAGAAGGAAAACAGAGAATGAGGAGAGATACGGAGTGGAGGTCCCCTGTCAGCTATCATGGCGCAGCATCGCTACCTGGGAGCACAGCCAGCAAAGACTCTGGACAGAGAGTACAGGAAGGCAAATTCACAGAGCTCCCAGAAGGCGACAGAGCACCTGGTAACCAGAGAAACATCCTTTCCCACCCCTCACCCTTCTGCCTTGTATGCCACCTCCCCTCCTTCCCAACAGTTCATGCAGCGCCATTTGGCTACAGAGCCACAAGCCTGCCACCACCCCAGATCTGCCCCACTCTCACCTACCAGCACCCACCATGCTATTGTTTTTCCCTTTCTTCCTTTTCTTTCTCCCTCCTACCTAGCCCTGTATGCCACCTCCCTGAGTCCTCCCCGCCCCCACCCACAGGCCCCTGCCATGCTGCCATTTTTTTTCTTTTTCTTCTTTCTTTTCTTTCTCCCTCTCACCTAGCCGCATACACAACCACCCCAACTTCCTGCTGGCCCCTGCCATGCCACTGTGGCTAAAGCATCCCTGGCAATCAGCTCTTCCACTGCACCATGCCCACAAAAGCCCTGCCCTCCTGCCACTCAACTAGCTACTGAATGGTGGGAAGTGAGCCTGTACCATTCCCTGTTGGACACCCCTACCCATATGGTAAGGGTCTGTGAATGCTCCCACGCTGCTAGACCAACATCAGAAGGCAGACAGAGCCTGCCCAGTCTGCTCCCAGCCACCTCACCAGACCAGCGTACAGCAAAGTGGGCTTTCCCTGCCTGCTGCTGCCCTGCCCACACAGACAAGGTGGTGAGAGCTATCTGTCCACAAATGAGCAAGCAGCAAAGCATGCCTGGCCTGCCTGCCCTGACATATCAAAGCAAAACAAAAAAGCCAAACAAAACAAACTAATATACAATAAGTAAATAAAAGAAAATAATACCTGAATGTCTTGGAGACAGCAGACAATATCAAAACAGATAAACAAGCAGGACAAGATGGCTCCAACAAGTGGCCGAAATAAAGAATCAAACGACCTTCTGAAAGAAGAAAAGGCAGTGGAACTACCTGATATAGGATTCAAAAGACTAATATTTAGGGCTCTCCAAGAGATTAGGGAAGAGGTCAAGGAAAAAAACAGACAAAACCAAAGAAAAAGTAGACAAGATCATGGAAAACACAGACAAAAACAACGAAAACATAGCCAAAATCAGGGAAAACACAGACAAAGCAATAGAAGAATTCAGGAAAATGATACAAGAACAAAATGTCAAAATAAATAAACAATTAGAACTCATATAAAAACAGCAACAGCAATCCAAAAGATAAAAAACATAATTTGAGAAATGGACCATGCAATAGAAGGTTTTAGGAGCAAATTTGAAACAAAGGAAGACAAAATCGGCGAGATTGAAGACAAATCCATGCATGCCACTTCGCTTAGAAAAATCAGCGAAAGGAATGAAGAAAACCTCAGAATTATGTGGGACACGATTAAGAGCGAAATTGTTTGTGTGATCAGAGTTCCAGAACAGGGGTAGAAAATGGAAAATATAGAGATGATTGTTGAAGATTTGCTAGCAGAAAACTCCCCAAATACCATGGGAGATGAAAAGCTACCATATAGGTTAGGCCCCAAAAGAAAGTCACCAAGACATATCATAATCACACTTGCCAAAATCAAAGACAAAAAAAGAATTCTAAGAGTAACTCAAGAGAAATGAAAAGTAATTTACAAAAGGGAAACAATAAGACTAAGTTCTGATGACTCAGCAGAAACTATGCTGGCAAGAAGGCAATGGGATGACATATATAAAACCCTGAAAGACAGAAACAGCCAACCGAGAATAATATATCCTACAAAACTCTCTCTCAAATACAATTGCAAAATTAGGATATTTCTAAATGAACAGAAATTAAGGGAATTCATAAAAGCCAAACCAAGCATATAAGAAACATTAAAAGTCCTTTGGTTAGAGAACAAACAACATCGGACAACAACTGGGCTTTAGGACACAGGACAGTATTAGCCGGATAACAACTGTCTTAGTTACCTAGTGCTACTATAACAGAAATACCACAAGCAGATGGTTTTAACAAAGAGAAATTTATTCTCTCACAGTTTAGGAGGCTAGAAGTCCAAATTCAGGGTGCCAGCTCCAGGGGAAGGGTTTTTCTTTCTGTTTCCTCTGGGGGAGGGTCCTCGTCATCAGTCTTTCCTGGTTGAGGAGTGTCTCAATGCAGAGACCCTGGGTCCAAAGGATGTGTGCTGCTCCCAGCACTACTTTCTTGGTGGTAGGAGGTCCCCAGGTCTCTCTGCTGACCTCTCTCTTTTATATCTCAAAAGAGATTGACTTAAGACACAAGGTAATCTTGTAGATTGAGTCCTTCCTCATTAACATAACTGCCACTAATGCCACCACATTAACATCATAGTGGTAGAATTTACAACACCTAAGAAAATCACATCAGCTGACAAAATGGTGGACAGTTACACAATAATGGGAATCACGGACTAGCCAAGTTGACACACATTTTTGGGGGACACAATTCAATCTACAACACCAACAAAGATAAATAACTCTCAATAATAAAACAAAGCCAAAAGACTTAAAACAGGGAAACAGAGATGTCAATCTATAAACCATAACAATGTCAAAACTATAAAAAGGGAAATAAACAGTGTAGGTATAGAGCTTTCAAATGGAGAGGAAGTCAAGATGATATCAAGTAATAAAAAATTGGTTCAAACTTAGGAATATAAGGGTAAATTTCAAGGTAATCACAAAGAAAGTTAACAAATGTACTCATCAGAATAAAAAAGAAGAAAAACATAAAGCCTCAGTGAGCACAAAATCTCTAATAATGAAAGAAAAGAAAATCAACAAGCAAAAGGAACTTAGCGCAGGAAAGTAACAGGAACAAAGAAAACACCAGCACCACACACACACACAAAAGCACAACATTATGACAGCAATAAACTCATACCTGCTGATAATCACACCAAATGTAAATGGCTTAAATGCACCCATAAAGAGACAGAGAGTGGCAGAATGGATACAAAAACATGACCCAACAATATGCTATTTACATGAAACACACCTTAGACATAAAGACATAAATATATTAAAAACCAAAGGATGGAAAAAATATATCAAGCAAAGAGCAACTAAAAAAAGGACAGGAGTGGCAACACTAATCTCAGATAAAACAGAATTTAAGGCAAAACCCACCATAAAAGACAAGGAAAGGCATTATACAATGATTAAGGGGACAATCTACCAAGAAGACATAACCATAAGAAATATCTGCACACCCAACGACAGGGCTCCAAAATAGATAAAGCCAACTCAACAGAGACACAGAAGATCTAATGGCAAAAATCAACCAACTTGACCTCATAGACATATGTAGAACATTCCACCCAACAGCAGCAAAGTACACATTCTTTTCCAATGCACATGGAACGTTCTCCAGAATAGACCACATTTTAGGCCACAAAGCTACACTCAATAAAATATAAAACATCAAAATAATACAAAGCATTCTCTCTGATCACAATGCCATAAAAGTAGAACTCAACAACAGGAAGATCAAGGGAAAAAAATCAAACACATAGAAACCAAATAACACCTTGCTTAAAAACCACTGTGTAATAGAAGAAATCGAAGAGGGGATCAAAAAATTCCTAGAATCAAATGAGAATGAAAACACATTATGCTAAAACTTTTGGGACACAGCAAAGACAGTGTTTAGAGGTCAATTTATAGTAATAAACACACACCTCAAAAAAAAAAAAAAAGGCCAAAATCAAGATGTTAGCCCTGCAACTTGAACAAATAGAAAGAGAACAGCAAAAGATGCACAATCACCAGAAGAAAGGAAATAATAAAGATCAGAGCAGAAATAAATGTAATAGAGAACACATAAACAATAGAAAGAACAAGACTAAAAGTTAGTTCTTTGAAAAGATTAACAAAATCGATAAACCATTGGCCAAATTGACAAAAGAAAACAAGAGAGGAAGCAAATAACCCACATAAGAAATGAAATGAAGAACATTACAACAGACCCAACTGAAACGTAAAGAATCATAACAGAGTATTATGAAAAACTATACTCTCACAAATTTGAAAATCTAGAGGAAATGGACAAATTTCTAGAAACACACTACCTATCTAAACTAACACAGACTGAGATAGAAAATCTGAACAGGCCCATAAAAAGAGAAGAGATTGAAGAGGTAATTAAAAAAAAAAAAAAACAACTCCCAACAAAAAAAAGCCCCGGCCCAGATGGCATTACTGGAGAATTCTACCAAACATTCACAGAACAGCTCACACCAGTACCGCTCAAACTATTGCAGAATATAGAAAAGGAAGAAATACTTCCAAATTCATTCTTTGAAGCCAGCATAACCCTGACACTAAAGTCAGGCAAAGACACCACAAAAAAAGAAAA
>NW_004443956.1:7440757-7496536 GCF_000243295.1 Trichechus manatus latirostris | reverse complement strand
ATTGAAAAAGTAATTTAAAAAAAAAAAAAAAAACTCCCAACAGAAAAATGTCCTCGCCCAGAGTCACTGGAGAATTCTACCAAACTTTCAGAGAAGAGTTCATACCAGTAGTACTCAAACTATTTCAGAACAGAAAAGGAAGGAATACTCCCAAATTCAATCTATGAAGCCAGTATAATCCAGAAACAAAAGCAGGCAAAGACACCACACACACACTCACACACACAAAAATTGCAGACTAATATCGCTTAAGAATATAAATGCAAACATTCTCAACAAAATTCTAGCCAATAGAATTTAGCATCGTATCAAAAAAATAATACACCACAACCAAATGGGATTCAAACATGGTATGCAAGGATGGCTCAACATTAGAAAATAAATCAATGTAATCCACCACATAAATAGAACAAAAGAAAAGGATCACATGATCACCTCAATTGATGCAGAAAAGGAATCTGATAAAGTCCAAAATCCATTCCCAATAAAAACTCTCAATAAAATAGGTATAGCAGGGAAATTCCTCAACATAATAGAGGACATCTATACAAAACAAGGAGCCAACATTATTCTCAATGGAGAGAGGCTGAAAGCATTCCCCCTAAGAACGGGAACAAGACATGGATGCCCTTTATCACCACTCCTATTTAACATTGTTCTGGAAGTCCTAGCTAGAGCAATAAGGCAAGAAAAAGAAATAAAAGGCATACAAATTGTAAAGGAAGAAGTAAACTACCCCCATATGCAGATAATATGATCCTATACATAGAGAACCCCAAAGATTCCACAAGAAAACTACTAGAACTAACGGAAAGATTCAGCAGAGTAGCAGGATACAAGCTCAACATACAAAAATCAGCTGAATTCCTATACATCAACAATAGGAACTTTGAAAAGGAAGTCAGGAAAACAATACCATTTATAATAGTCCCCTAAAAGGATAAAATACTTAGAAATAAATCTAAACAGGGACATAGAATATCTATAGAAAGAGAACTACAAAACACTATTGCAAGAAACTAAAAAAGATCTATATAAATGGAAAAACATACCATGCTCATGGATAGGAAGAAAGCATTGTGAAAATGTCAATTCTACCCAAAGCTATCTACAGATATAAAGCAATCCCATTCCAAATACCAACAGCATACTTTAACGAGATGGAAAACTAATCACCAACTTTATATGGAAAGGAAAGAGGCCCCAGATAAGCAAAGCATTATTGAAGACAAAGAACAAAGTAGGAGGCCTCACACTACCTGATCTTAGAACCCTGTTAGTTAAAACAGCCTGGTACTGGTACAAGGACAGACACATAGAACAATGGAACAGAATCGAGAACCCAGATGTAAATGCATCTAACTGGTCAGCTGATCTTTGACAAATGACCACAGTTTGTTAAACGAGAAAAAGACAGTCTTTTTAACAAATGGTGCTACCAAAACTGGATGTTCATCTGTAACAAAATGAAACAGGACCCATACCTCACACCATACACAAAAACAAACTCGAAATGGATCAAAGGCCTAATTATAAAACCTAAAACAATAAAGATTAGGGAAGAAAAATAGGGATAATGCTAGGTGCCCTAACATATTGCACAAATACAAACCATAATTAACAATGCACAAACACCAGAAAATAAACTAAAAATTAAACAAAAAACTTCACCAAAAGAGTAAAAAGAGAACCTACAGACTGGGAAAAATTCTTTTGCTATGACATACCCGACAAGGGTCTAACCTCTAAAATCTATAGAGTACTTCAACACCTCAATAACAAAAAGACAAATAAACCAATTTAAAAATGGGAAAAGGGTATAAAGAGACACTTCACCAATGAAGATATTCAGGCAGCTAACAGACACATTAGAAAATGCTCCCAATCATTAGCCATTAGATAAATAGAAATCAAAACTGTTATGAGTTACCATGTCACCCAGACATTACTGGTATAAAAAATAAAATTTAAAAAACCCAGAAAATAACAAATGTTGGAGAGGTTGCAGGGAGATTGGAACTCTTATGCACTGCTGGTGGGAATGTAAAATGTTACAGGCACTATGGAAAACAATATGGCACTTCCTTAAAAAGCTAGAAATAGAAATATATGATCCAGCAATCCCTTTCCCAGTAATAGATCCTAGAGAAATAAGAGCCATCATACCAATAGACATACACGCACCCATGCTCATTGAAGCATTATTCCCAGTAGCAAAAAGACGGAAACAATTTAAGTGCCCATCATCAAATGAATGGATAAACTATTGTACTACACACAGTGGAATACTATGCAACCATAACGAACCATAATGAACCTTTGAAACATCTCACAGCATGGGTCAATCTGGAGGGCATTATGCTGAGTGAAAAAAGTCGATCACAAACGGACAAATATTGTATGAGATCATTATTATAAAAACCCAAGAAAAGGATTGTTGTTGTTGTTGTTGTTGGGTGCCATTAAGTCAGTTTGGACTTACGGTGATCCTATAGAACAGAGTAGAACTACCCCATAGGGTTTCCAAGGAGCAGCTGGTGGATTCGAACCGAGGACTTTTCGGTTAGCAGCTGAAGCTCTTCACCACTGCACCACCAGGGCTCCAAGAAAAGGATTACACACAGAAAAAAAAGTCTTTGATGGTTACAAGGGAGAGGAGTGTTAAGTTTGGTGAAAAGAAAGGCAACATGCAGTATAGGGGAAGTCTGCACAACCTGACCAAGGCAAAGCCATAGGAACTTCCTAGACACATCCAAACACCTTGAGGGACTGAGTTTCTGGGGCAGAGGGCTGGGGACCATGGTCTCCGGGGGTGGGGTGGGGCATCTAAGTCAACTGGCATAATTCATAAAGAAAATGTTCTACATCCTACTTTAGTGAGTAGCGTCTGGGGTCTTAAAAGCTTGTGAGTGACCATCTAAAATGCATCTATTGGTCGTATCTCCTTCAGAGCAAAGGAGAGTGTAGAAAACCAAAGAAACAAGGAAACTATTAGTCCAAAGGACTAATGGACCACAGGCTTGGTGAAGGGTAAGACAGTACAAAATACTGGGGAAGCCAGCACAACTTGTTCAGTGTAAGGTCATGGAAGCTCCATGGACAAATCCAAACTCCCTTAGGGACTGAATTACTGGGCTGAGGGCTGTGGGGACCATGGTCTCAAGGAACATCTAGCTCAGTTGGCGTAACATAGTTTATAAAGACAATGTTCTACATTCTACCTTGGTGAGTAGTGTCTGGGGTCTTAAAAGCCTGCGAGAGCCCATCTAAGATACTCCACTGGTTTCACCCCTTCAGGAGCAAGGGAAAATGAAGAAAATTAAAGACACAAGGGAAGATTAGCCCAAAGGACTAATAGACCACAACTACCATGGCCTCTACCAGACTGAGTACAGTACAACTAGATGGTGCCTGGCTATCACCACTGACTGCTCTGACAGGTATCACAATAGAGGGTCCTGAGCAGAGCTGGAGAAACATGTAGAACAAAATTATAACTCAGAAAAAGACCAGACTTACTGGCCTGACAGAGACTGGAGAAACCCTGAGAGTATGGTCCCCGGACACCCTTTTAGCTCAGTAATGAAGTCACTCCAGAGGTTCATCTTTTAGCCAAAGATTAGACAAACCCATAGGACAAAACCAGACCAAATGGGCACACCAGCGTAGAGGCAAGGACTAGAAGGCAGGAGGGGACAGGAAAGCTGGTAATAGGGACCCCAAGGTCGAGAAGTGAGAGTACTGCCATGTCATGGGGTTATTAACCAATATTGTAAAACAATATATGTACTAACTGTTTAATGAGAAGCTAGTTTGTTCTGTTAACCTTCATCTAAAGTACAATTAAAAAAAAAAGAATTCTAACTCAAAAAAAAAAATTAGGCAGGCCTATAAAACAAACAATAGCACATGTGAGGAACATGCTTCTTAGTTCAATCAAGTATTCGAGACCAAAAGGGCAACACCTACACAAAAGCAAAGACGAGAAGGCGGGAAGGGACAGGAAAACTGGACGAATGGACTTGGGGAACCCGAGGTGGAAAGGGAAAGGGGGAAAGTGCTGTCACATTGCGGGGATTGCAACCAATGTCACAAAACAATTTGTGTATACATTTTTGAATGAGAAACTAATTTGCACTGTAAACTTTCACCTAAAGCACAATAAAATTTAAACAAAACAAAACAAAACAAACATGGACGCATTAGGAAGGAGAATGCAAATTTTAAAAGAATTTTTAAGAACAGGAGTGGATTATTCAGTCACTTTCTCATTGCTGCTTTAGAAACCCAACTCAAACTAGTATAAGCTCGTCAAATCTGAAACTTCGGAGGGCTATATGTCAGAGGCATGACTGGATCCTAAGGTTCCAACACTGTCAGCAGGCATCTTTACCTTTTTGTTTCCCAAGTCTGCTTTCCTCTGTTTTGGCTTCATTTTTAAGAAGGTCATCTCTGCTCTGATGATAATGATGTCTTTGCTCCAGGTTCAGGACCCTTGTTGTTGTTACTTCCTGTTGAGTTGGCCCCCACTCATGGTGACCCCGTGAAACATTGTCCAGTCCTCCACTATCTTCGTGATCATTGTATGTTTGAGTCCATTGTTGTGGGCATTATGTAAATCCATCTCATTGACGGTTTCCTTCATTTTTGCTGACCCTCCACTTTGCCAAACATGATATCCTTCTCCAGCAAACACTCCCTCCTGACAGCTCATCTAAAGTAAACACTCACATTCTTGGACAATATTCTGCGATCCATAAGATTTTCCTTGGCTAATTTCTGGAAGTAGATTGCTAGTCCTTTCTTCCTAGTCTGTCTTAGTCTGGAAGCTCCACTGATACCTATTCGCCATGGGTACCCCTGCTTGTATTTGAAATACCAATGGCATAGCTTCCAGCATGAGAGCAATATGCAAACCGCCACCATACAACAAACTGACCCTTCACCAAAACCAAACCCTTTGCCATCAAATGGATTGTGACTCATAGTGACCCTATAGGACAGAGTAGAACTGCCCCATAGGGTTTCCAAGGAGTGGCTGGTGGATTTGAACTGCTGACCTTTTGGGTAGCAGCGAAATTCTTAGCCATTGTGCCACCAGGGCTCCAAACTGACCCTTAACGCCTACTGTTTTCAATGGGAAGAGAGTCTCCCTCTCATAGTACTCCATGTTGACCCTTGACACAGGATTTTATCCAGGGACAGGGGTAATCTATTTGGCCCATGTAACCTGCTTATCCATGGAGTTAGAGTGTCTGGGCTCTTATCTTACCTTGACATACCCCCAAGGTGTGGATGTGTACAAAAGGAAAACAAACAACATATTCTGATAACTGAAGAAGGAGGAGGGGATTGCAGGCAAAATCAATTTTTGTCCACTTTGAGGAGATTTCAGGGAAATTGTATGCCTGTGGGGACCGTGCTCCCTGATTCCCCCGAAAATTAATGCATTCTATTCTTAAATGGCAATTGCAGTTAATGAGCTCGGCTGCTAACCAAAAGGTTGAAGGTTGGAGTCCACCCAGAGGTGCTTCAGAAGAAATGCCTGGTGATCTACTTCTGAAAAATCAGCCACTGAAAACGCTGTGGTTCTACTCTGACACACTTCAGGTTGCCTTGAGTCAGGGTTGACTCGGTGGCGCCTGATTATTCTTAGATATATTTGCCTGCAGTCTATGCAAAACCATTACCTTTCTGTGGGTGTTTGGATTTCAGCCAAATCCAGTGCATTAGTTCTGCTGGGGAGGGGGGTTAAGGTGGGGTAAGGAGGGGGAACACCTGCCTGTGACTACTGTCTCCATTAAAAAAAAAAAACCTACCCACTGCTGTCGAGTAGATTCCAAGTCATAGCAACCCCGTAGGACAGAGTAGAACTGCCCCATAGGGTTTCCGAGGCTGTAATCTTTACGGAAGCAGACTGCCACATCTTTCCCCCGCCACATCTGTTTCCTGTGGAGAGGCTGGTGGGTTCCAACTGCTGACCTTCTGGTTAGCAGCCGAGCACTTAACCACTGTGCCACCAGTGCTCCTCCACTTTCTCCATGGAGCATGAAGTGGTGCTACTAACGGAGAGGCGTGTCCAGGAGCAGATCCAATCACCCTGCCTCCCCCAACAGCCACTAACATAACTTCCAGCCTTAGTCCCCAAGGACTACATTGGAGTTTGAGAAAAAAACCTTTTGCATAGAAGTCCAGCGTGATTTTCATCTATCTCCCTATCGCAAAGACCTGTGGCTTTAGTTGAAGATTCAGAACTCTGTATCCTAAGAAACATCATCCCAGCATTACTAAGAATGATTACAGGTTCTCCAAAGTTCTCCCTTAAATAGATAGCATCCGTTTGGGTGACCAAACCTAAATGAACCAAAAAAAAAACAAAAAAAACAAAACCAAAACCCTAAACCTGTTGCCATCAAGTGGATTCTGACACATAGTGACCATATAGGACAGAGTAGAATTGCCCCATAGGGTTTCCAAGGAGCAGAGCATCTGGTGGATTTGAACTGCTGACCTTTTTGGTTAGCAGCTATAGCTCTTAACCACTGCACCACTGGGCTTGCTCAAAAATCTAAATAAGGTAAGACAAAGAGACCAAATTGATATGTCAAACCAAGTATTTTCCCAAGTGTTCAGGAGACCACCAATCTCATGCAATGTTCCGTGAGAAAAGTGTTGGATGATCAGCTAAGTGCCCTCTGGGAATTTATGTTCCGTATTAGCTCATTAAAGGCTCTGAAGAGTCTTGCCTTATGGGACCCTGTTTGGCTTTGTTTGATGGAGCCATTTTCACATTTATTGACTGTAACAACTATTAAAATTTACTGGAACTTGTAGTCTCTGGAACACTCTCTGTGAAGAAATGTCTCAAGTCCAGGAGCTGGAAGCCCAGGAAAGTCTTGCTCGGTTCCTCTGGGTTTAGGCAGAGAGTATGCAAAGAGCTTGGGGCAGAGTTCAGAAATGCACAGCGTACATCAGAGCCAGCCAGTCAGACACTGGCATCTCGGCAGGGTAGGAGGCACTGGGCTAAGCACCAACTGCATGGGTGTGATTGGGCAAATCCCAGGGTGAATCTTGGAGAAATGAACCCTAACCCTAAGCAGAATAAATTTGGGCCTAAAAGTTGTCTTTATTCCTTTTTATCCTTTCCTTGTTTCTTCCTGTCCCTCGATTTGTCTTTCCAATCAAGAGCTAAATGATTAAAAAGGCAGGAAAAAATCTAATAGGAGCAGAGGTTTTCAGGCACCACAGCCTTAAGCTTACAGTCTTAACATCTCATGGGAAATGGCCAAAGGGGCTGAAATTATTCAAATATTCTCTGTGATGGTAACCCATCCATCAGTCTGGAGAGATGCAGCAGTGGGAGATGAGGGAGGCCAACTTATCGAAACGATATTCATCTCAGACTCTTCTTTTCCTTGTTGAACCTTCAAAGTGCCCATCTTCCACTGTCTCCATTCTTGCATTTCTCTTTCTCTTCTAACCTTCTAATTGAGCCACCTTGGCTCTCATTCCTTTCCTATTAGCTTAAAAACAAGTTGCCTTCGGGTTGACTCTAACTCATGGCAACCCATGTCTATCAGAGTAGAACTATGCTCCATAGGGTCAATGGCTGATTTTTCACAAGTAGATTGCCAGGCGTTTCTTCTGATGTGCCTCTGAGTGGACTCAAACTCCAAACTTTTAGCTACTAGCCAAGTCCATTAACCATTTGCACCACCCAGCGACTCCGCCATTAGCTAAAGGGAATAATAATGATACTGTCAGCAGCTACTGTTGATTGCGCACTCTCTACAATATGCCACGCACGATGCTAAGTAAGCCCTTTACAGACATCATTTCATATAACCTTCCCAACAACTATATGAAGCGTGTATTGTTATCTTCATTTTACCAATGAAGAGACTGAGACTTGGCACAGCAAAGAAAGTTTCTCAGGGTCATGTTGTTGTTAGGTGCCATCGAGTCAGTTCCAACTCATATCGACCCTATGCACAACAGAATGAAACTCTGCCCAGTCCTGCGCCATCCTCGCAATCATTGTTACACTTGAGCCCATTGTTGCAGCCCTTGTGTCAATCCATCTCGTTGAGGGTCTTCCTCTTTTTCTCTGTCCCTCTACCTTACCAAGCATGATGTCCTTCTCTAGGGACTGGTCCCTCCTGATAATATGTCCAAAGTACATGAGACGAAGTCCTTGCTTCTAAGGAACATTCTGGCTGTACTTCTTGCAAGACAGATTTGTTCATTCTTCTGGCCGTCCATGATATAGTCAATATTCTTCACCAACACCTTAATTCAAAGGCATCGGTTCTTCTTTGGTCTTCCTTATTCATTGTCCAGCTTTCGCATGTATATGAGGCGGTTGAAAATACCATGGCTTAGATCAGGCGTACCTTAGTCCCCAAAGTGACATTTTTGCTTGTTAACACTTTAACGAGGTCTTTTGCTGCAGATTGCCCAATGCAATGAGTCCTTTGATTTCTTGACTGCTGCTTTCATGGGCTTTGATTGTGGGTCCAAGTAAAATGAAACCCTTGACGACCTCAATCTTTTCTCCATGTATCATGATGTTGCTTACTGGTCCGCTTGTGAGGATTTTTCTTTCCTTTATGTTGAGGTGCAATCCATTCTGAAGGCTGTGGTCTTTGATCTTCATCAGTAAGTGCTTCAAGTCCTCTTCACCTTCAGCAAGCAAGGCTGTGTCATCTGCATATCGCAGGTTGTTAATGAGTCTTCCTCCAATCCTGATGCCCCATTCTTCTTCATATAGTCCAGCTTCTGCGATTATTTGCTCAGCAAATAGATTGAATAAGTTTGGTGAAAGGATACACCCATGGTGCACACGTTTCCTGGTTTTAAACCGTGCAGTATCCCTTTGTTCTTTTTGAATGACTGCCTCTTTGTCTATGTACAGGTTCCTCATGAGCACAATTAAGTGTTCTGGAATTCCCATTCTTCACAATGTATATCCATAGTATGTTATGATCCACACAGTCAAATGTCTTTGCGTAGTAAAAAAAAAAAAAAAAAACAAAGAAAACAAAAACAGAGGTAAACATTCTTTCTTGTTTTCTCTGCTTTCAGCCAAGATCCCTCTGACATCAGCAATGATATCCCTCATTCCACATCCTCTTCTGAATCCGAGTTGAACTTCTGGCAGCTCCCTGTTGATGTACTGCTGCAACGACTTTTGAATGATCTTCAACAAAATTTTACTTGTACCTGATATTAATGATATTGTTTGATAATTTCTGCATTTGGTTGGATCACCTTTCTTTGGAATGGGCACAGATATGGATCTCTTTCAGTCAGTTGGCCAAGAAGCTGTCTTCCAAATTTCTTGACATAGACAAGTGAGCACCTCCAGTGCTGCATCTGTTTGTTGAAACATCTCAATTGGTATTCCCTCGATTCCTGGGGCTTTCTTTTTCATCATTTCCTTCAGTGCAGCTTGGACTTCTTTCAGTACCATCGATTCCTGATCATATACTACCTCCTGAAATGGTTGAATGTTGACCAGTTCTTTTTGGTACAGTGACTTTGTTTATTCTTCCCATCTTCTTTTGATGTTTTCTGTGTCGTTCAATATTGTCCCCGTAGAAACCTTTAATATTGCAGCTCAAGACTTGAATTTTTTCTTCAGTTCTTTCAGCTTGAGAAATGACGAGCGTGTTCTTCCCTTTTGGTTTTCTAACTCCAGGTCTTTTCACACTTCATTATAATACTTTACTTTGCTTTCTTGAGCCACCCTTTGAACCCTTCTATTCAGCTCTTTTACTTCATCGTTTCTTCCATTTGCTTTAGCCACTCTATGTTCAAGACCAAGTTTCAGAGTCTCTTTTGATATCCATTTTGGTCTTTTCTTTCTTCCATGTTTTTTTTAATGACCTTTTGCTTTCTTCATGTATGGTGTCTTTGAAGTCATCTGACAACTCATCTGGTCTATAGTCATTAGTGGTCAATGTATCTATTCTTGAGATGGTCTCTAAATTCACGTGGGATGTACTCCAGGTTGTATTTTGGCTCTCTTAGACTTGCTCTAATTTTCTTCAGCTTTAACTGGAACTTACATAAGAGCAGTTGATGGTCTGTTCCGCAGTCAGCCCTGGCCTTGTTCTGACTGATGATACTGAGCTTCTTCATCATCCCTTTCCACAGACGTAGACAAGGTGATTTCTGTATGTTCCGTCTGGTGAGGTCCACGTGTATAGTTGCCATTTATGTTGTTGAAAAAGGTATTAACAATGAAGAAGTCACTGGTGTTGCAAAATTCTATCTTGTCATCTCTGGTGCCATTTCTATCGCCAAGGCCGTGTTTTCCAACTACTGATCCTTCTTCTTTATTTCTTAGTGCCATAGAGTGAGAAAATGGCAGAACCAAGTTTCAAAAGTGTTGCTAATGGTGAAATAAATGTTTTACGCTCCTAGTTATTATATTTATATTTTAGTATGACAAGTCTAGAGAGTATGATGCGTTATCCTCGAGGACCACCACCTGTCTGTCAGTTTGTCATACTTTAGTGGCTTGCCGGTTACTATGATGTGGAAGCTATGCCACCAGTATTTCAAATACCAGCAGTTTCACCCATGGTAAGCAAGTTTCAGCAGAACTTCCAGACTAAAACTCGGAAGAAAGACCTGGCATCCTACTTCTAGAAATTAGTCAATGAAAACTGTATGGATCACCACCGAATATTGTCTAACATAGTGCTGAGAGATGCGCTCCCTAGGTTGGAAGGTGCTCAAAACACACAGTGGCCAATCATATCAATGATTATGAAGGTGGTGCATGACCAGGCAGCATTTCTTTCTGTTGTACATGGGATTGCTGTGACTCGGAGCCGACTTGAGAGCAACTAACAACAACTTCAAGGAGGAAGGTTAAAATGGGAATTTTATTTTCCATGGGAACAACTGTGGAGATCTTCCTCTTTTTACCACATCATCTATTCAAGGAAAGAATTATGAGTCCGTGCGTGTGTGTGTGTGTGTGTGTGTGTGTGTGTGTGTGTGTGTGAGAGAGAGAGACAGAGAAAGGAACAGGAAGGGAGGATATGAGAAAACTTTACTCATTTCGAGGCTACCAAAGCACATTTTCTCTTATAATTAGTATAATGGATTTTTGTTTTCAGTTAAGAATGTCCATACTTTTCATATCTGATTTTCTGTTATTTCTATTTGATATGTTTACTTTTCAAGAAAGAAGATAGCATATGTCCTGTCTTTCAGCCCTGTTAGCCTTTTGCTGTTTTTGTAACTGTTTACCCTATTTAAAATAAAAATTAGTCAATAAAAATAATGAAGTTCAACCGCTTATAAAATAAAACATCTGTGGCAAAATAAAGAGCGAAGTGGCAAAATGCTAAAAGAGCAGTTGAGAAAAACATCGCTTGTTTAAATAATGCCAAATGTGTGTCTAGTAGACCCGATTATATTTTTTACTTTTCACAACCTCGCCTCAGCCTCCTGTAATTAATTGTCAGTACACAGCCAAATCATTTTTGGTGCAATGAACGGCTCAAAGGATTTCTCAGATTGTGATGATGTTAAGAGGGGAAAAAAAACTCCATTATTATATTTGTTATTATTTTGGGATTGTTTTCAAGCCACTGGAGTAATTGGACTGTAGCCTGTTCCAATTAATAAGGCTTTCAAACGCATTTCTACAAATCTGTTTTTTGGAAGCAAAAATCTTGACTGAAAAAACTTGCTTGCAGCTGAGGCTTATTGCTATGCATGGATAAAGCCCGGAGCAAGTTTTTTTTAAATAATTATTTTCAAAGAAATCTATGAAATCTTCATCAGCATTTTTAAAGAAGCAGCCCCTATCAAGGGGAAGAAACACTTTGAGATCTAAACCCATTTAGCACGAAAAGCACAGGGCGGTGAGGTGACAGTATGCACACCACCTGGTGAGAAGTAGTACTTGCTGGTAGGTAACACGTTAACAAGAAGCGCCTTTTGTTTTCACTAACCTAAAGATTTTGTTCCGCCAGCAATCTGTTGTCCTTGAGTTGGCGATTTCTTAAAATTGATTCTCCACAGTAACTCAGAGGATTCAAATGGCAAGCCTGTGTCCCTCCCCTCTCCCCTAAATGTGCATACTTCGAGTTCATTAAGGACTTGTTTTGTGAGGCATCCAGCATAGAAGAGAGGTGACTGTTTTTTGTTTTTGTTTTTGTCTTTCAGCTGGAAACATTTATGGGACTAATTTCATTTCTTATTGCAAAATCTGTGTAGCACTCTGACTTGCCTGTAAATTCCAAAGATAATCCTTGCTGACCAGATGAAGCAAGTCCTTTTGGACTTAAGCATCTTACCATTTCACTTCATCTTCCCAGGTTTATTCTCAAGATATTATTAAAGAATTCACTGATTTTGACCGAGTTTGTGCAGAGCTAAGGCCTTACAAACCTCCTTAAGTTCAGTTTTAAGGTTTGGTGGTCCAGTGGTAGGATTCTTGCCTTCCACACTGGAGACCTGGGTTCAATTCCAGGCCAACGTACCTTATATGCAGTCACCACTCATCTGTCACTGGTGGTTTGTTTGTTGCTATGATGCTGAACAGGTTTCAACGGAGCTTCCAGACTAAGACAGTTTAGGAAGAAAGGCCTGGCTATCTACTTCCAAAAAATTAGCCAATGAAAACCCTATGGGTCACAATGGTCCAAACCACAGCTGATCATGGGAATGGTGCCAAACCAGGCAGCATTTTGTCCCATTGTGCATGGGGTCCCCATGAGTGGGGCTGACTCGATGGCAGCCAAAGTTCCATTTGGGTTAACTGTCACTTTGAACAAAATAGTAGTTACCACCATTTTGGAGTAGCTTCTCTCATTTTAAAATATATTTAAGAAAATTATTCTGGAGGAAGGGAAAAGATTACATAGATAAATTTCTTGTGAAGAAATAGTTGGCTTGGTATTTTCATGTGATTGCCTTGAGTTAAGAAAATTGTTAGAGGAATTGGATCCAAACTCCCTCTTATGTGACATTCCATTAGATGCTAGAACATCTTGTTATGACTTCAGAATTGAGAAACCTCATAATCTTTTCCCTGAAATTGGCTCTTAAACATTATCCTTTTCAATGAAAACTATCAAATATTTTCCAATATCCAAGGCTAGAAATCTTAGAGTACATTTTTCTCCGTCTTTTCTTTTACCTCTTGAAGCCAGCCTTTAAAATGTGTTATTATCTTGCTCTTACTCTTCATAACTACTGTTCAAAATTTACACCTGGGAGACAGTACAGAAAAATTTGAATCCTGACTCTGCTATACCATTTCCTTATGCTACTTCCAGGCTCGTTAACTATCAGTGGCTCCCATTTGTCTACTGTACAAATTCACTTGCCCCCACTTGTCTTTAAAGCAAGGTCTGTTCACCATTTCCACTTCTCACTATGCCCATTTCTGTCTGTCCATTTGTTCATGCTGATCCTTCCTTCTCGAATGCCCACGCCTCTTCCTTCTGCCTGTCTCAGTCTGACCTTTGCATCCAGACTTACTTTAGATCCTCCTTTGTATTCTCTTCCCGACCATTATCACCCACACTGGTCTGTCCCTTATATCAGCTCTGCTTTAATCACTAACAGGTCCACACAATTCTGCCTGGGGTTTTCTCTCATTATTCTATCTGTATTCATCTTGTCTCCTTAGCTAGATTGGCGGCTCTTTGACTCAAAGAACAATTACCAACCCCCCTCGCCTTTTTTAAATTTTATTCCCACAGTGACTGGCATAAGCCTAGGCATACAGTCGTGTTGTTGTTAGCGGCCATTGAGTTGGCCCCAACTCATGGTGACCCCATGTACAATGGGATCAGACTGTTGTGATCTATTGAGTTTTCATCTGCTGATTTTTTGAAAGTAGATCACCATATTAGATGAGTATCTGATGAATGGGAACAACATATGATTTTCTTGGTTTTTCACTGATATATCACCATAAAAACACAATAGTTTGCTGCTATTTTTTATGATTCATCCTTTTTGTTTGTACAATGCCTTCTGTTCTATTTGTCTCAAATTAGAATTTAGGCAGACATATCCTTTCTTATTGGAGATACATGTTGGAATAGAAGCTAGTAGATGAAACTAGGTGAGCATCCTGAGAATAATAGCTAAATTAGCTAGTATTTTTTTGACAGCTTATTATATGCCAAGCAAATGAAACAGAAGATTAGAGAAAGTAAGATGTATGCCCAAAGACACAGAGTTAAAAAGCAGCAAGGCCTCTGAGGGCAGAGGGCCACTCCTTACCACTGTACTCTGCTGCCTTTTGGCTGCATTTTGCTTTGCCCTAGTCTGTTCTTCTCTGCAAGGTCCTTGTGAGATATAAGCACAGAAGAGGCAAAAGAAAGTGTCTTAGGCTGAGTTCCCTAGAGAAGCAAAACCAGTAAAGAGTATAAATATATACATAGAGAGGGATTTATATCAAGGAAATGGCTCATGTGGTTGTAGAGACTGAAAAGTCCTAAATCTGTGGGTCAGGCTGGAGGCTTCTCCTGATTCATGTAGCCACAGGGGCTGGCAAACCCAAGATCAACAGGTCAGAGAGTAGGGCTGTTGCTCACAGGCTGCTTGGATCAACGAATCCCAAGACCAGCAGGCAAGACCTCAGGTAAGCTGCTAGCTCAAGTCCCAAGAACTGGAGGTCAGATGAACAGGAGCCAGCTGCAGGATCCAGAGGGAGTAAAAACCTACGAGCCTTGCTAGAATACCCACTTATAGTCAATGCAGGCCACATACCCAAGGAAACTCCCTTTCAACTGATTGGCTACTCACAGCAGATTCCATCATGGAGGTGATCACATTATATCAAATCTCATCATGGAAGTGATCACAACACCATACAACTGCCAAACCACTGAGAATCATGGCCCAGCCAAGTTGATCCACAGTTTTAACTATCACAGAAAGCCTTTTTTGTAGCTAAGGCTTTGACTCCAAACTTTACTGTAGAACTCTGATATTTAGGCTGGTCCTGGTGGAAGACTGTATGTTTCCCGGAAATGAGAGCCTAAACCAAGTTATCTACTTCCCTTATCTCATGCAAACCTTAGATCTTGACACTGATGCCCAAGAAAGAAGGGACACAGAGGAAAGGGAGTGAAGGAGGCAGAACATTCTAGAATATTTGACTCCTCAGTTGTGTTTAGTCAATTGTGGGAGAAAGTGAGAGAAAGATGACCTGAAGACTGTTGAGCTAATATGACCTGAAGACATGTCCCACACTTGGTGAAATAGGTGCTTTCTTTCCCATAGAAGCTCCATGGACTATGATCCACTTAGGTATGAAAGACATGTTATTTTAGAATGAAACTGGCTAAACTCCATAATGTTTGAGGGCTAGTGGGAATAGTGAAGTTTTGAGGCACAGAGTTGCTTAAAAGACTGCAGAGGAAACGGTATCTTGGGATAAATAAATCAGTTAAAAAAAAAAAAATCCAGTTGCTTTTGAGTTGACTCCAACTTATGGTGACCCCATGTGTGTTAGAGTAGAGCTGCGCTCCACAGGACTTTCAATGGCTGATTTTTCAGAAGGAGATCTCCAGGACTTTCTTTTGAGGTACTGCTGGATGGATTAGAAATTCCAACATTTTGGCTTGTAGCCAAGCACTAACCATGCAGGGACTCCTTGGAATAAATATAGTAGTTTTATATTATTGCTGAGCCTCCAATTGTTTTTGTATTTAATTGTCTCACAACCAACTTAAATCAGAAATCCTATTCTCAGAAAGAAGTTAGAAGAGGAAACAGAGAAAACTCTTACAAAGGACATGACAAACAGTGAAAAGTTGTATAAATTACAAAAGTAAAAAGCAGGAAATAATTTGGGGAAATTATTCAATAACAATGATAATTTCCTTCGGTAAATATTGTATTTTGCTAAGAGTCTATATTTATTTCTTGAAAGGAAATAATGACATTGGAAAATCATGTGCAATGCTGCTGTCCAGGCATTGAATATATTCTCTTTCAACTCCTGAGAGTAGGATTTCTAATTTTAAGGAACAATGTTTCCATTTAAGGTAGCTGTTAGCAAACTAAATATAAAACAATCGGAAGCTCGGCAATATGTTTCTTTTATCCATGTATTTTTAATTCCTTTCTCTCTTCTGCCTCTTCTATTTCTCAGGCCCTCTGACTTTTCGGTGTCTCTTTCTTTCTGCCCAGCGGATTCTTTCCCACTGAAATCAAGATTTCCTGGTGGTTAATAAAGCGGTAACAAATAATGTAGGATATTGCCTTGACAGAATCTAAAAGATCACAGACTACAAGAGTAATGAAAGAGAACCAGCTGTCTGATCACCACAGACAAGTGGTCTAGACTGGGCTTTTTTTTGCCTCCACAACATCCTGTGGAAGGAAAAGAGTTTGTTTGTGATGGTTGTACAATATGACCATCTTGTGGTAGGTTGAGAGATGCTGAGGGAGCGCCCAGCTTCTGTCTTTAAAAATTCATGCTGGTGGCTATGGAAAAAAGGAACTGGTGTCTTCTGAGCTCGCCACGCTAAGGTTTCCAACTGGTTGGCATGTCAAGATGCTTGGAGGGAATGCATTAATTGGACATACTTGTGGATTGTACATGCATGTTGTTAGTTGCTATTGAGTCGGCTTCAACTTGGCAACCTCATGTCTAACAAAACGAAACATTGCTCTATCCTGTGTCATCTTCGCGATTGCTGGTATGCTTGAGTCCGTTGTTGCAACTATTGTGTCAACCTATCTTGTTGAGAGTTTCCCTTGTTTTTGCTGATCCTCTGCTTTACTAACCATGATGTCCTTTTCTACTGATTGGTCTTTCCTGATGATGTGTCCAAAGTAAGCAAGTAACCATTCTCACTTCTTAGCGTTCTGGTAGTACTTATTCTAAGACATTTGTTTGTTCTTCTGCCAGTGCATGGTATATTCGATACTCTTTGCCAACACCACAGTTTGAATGCATCAATTCTCCTTCTGTCTTCCTTTTTCATTGTCCAGCTTTCGCACGCACAGGAGATGATTACAATGACCATGGCTTGTGTCAGGCCCATCTTAGACATATGTGCATGCGTAGTATGCTCTCAATCTTATTTCCTTTTTCTCTTAGCATAAAGTGTTGTCATGGATTGAACTATGTCCCCCAAAAAATGTGTGTAACAATTTGGCTAGGCCATGATTCCCAGAAGTGTGTGGGTGGCCTCCATTTTGTGATTGTAATTTTATGTTAAAGAGGATTAGAGTGGAACTGTAACACACCACCCTTACTCGGGTCACATCCCTGATCCAATGTAAAGGGAGTTTCCCTGCGGTGTGGCCTGCACCACCTTTTATCTCTTGTAAGAGATAAAAGGAAAGGGAAGCAAGCAGGGAATTGGGGACCTCATACCACCAAGAAAGCAGTGCCAGGAGCAGAGCGTGTCCTTTGGACCCGGGGTCCCCGCGCAAAGAAGCTCCTAGTCCCGGGGAACATTGATGAGAAGGCCAACAGAGAGAGAAAGCCTTCCCCTGGAGCTGATGCCCTGAATTTGGACTTTTAACCTACTTTACTGTGAAGAAATAAATTTCTCTTTGTTAAAGCCATCCACTTGTGGTATTTCTGTTACAGCAGCACTAGATGACTAAGACAAGTGTATTGATTAACTCCAATGAAGGAAGCATACCAGGATGAAAGGATAGGGTAGGAAGCTGGATTGGGATATCACTTTAGAAGTGCTGATTCCTTGAAGCATGGTACTTACAAAGGGAAAATAGGGCCAGTTCCCAAACGGTACTGAGAGGTTTGTAAAATGAGCATGCCAAACCTGTTTTAACAAAGAAGGCTGTGACCTTGCAGATGACTCTAACATGCATGAATCAGGCCATTGAGGCGTTTTCATTGGCCATGATTTTCTTTGAGGTTGAATGTTCACAATAATTTATTTCAGGAGTTAGCTAAAAGCTTTGAGTCCTATTTAGACACAATAATGGAGAGGACAGCATTCTGGACTTTAAAGAATGGAAATGGGAGAAGTGAGCTTCAGAATAAATGTATCATCAGCCATGTAGAAAGCCAGAATTTGGTACAGACTAATTAATCGTGTCTCAGTTTTTGTTCTAATACCCTTGAAGACATCAGACGTTAATCTCCTCTCTCTCCTTTGGAGAGTCTACTGAAAAATTTAAGCGAGCAAGAGGTAGACTAAATTAGAGTTTTCTTGAAAGCCATGATTGAAATTTATCATCAAGCTTATGCTAGGTTATCCCTCAATGTACTAATTTTAGGAACCTTCTAATTTTAGAAACCTTCCCTCTTTGTCATGAAAAATCAGTCTGATATCATGAAGAATTGTTTTTTAAATCAGGGAAGCTGCAAAGATTGCCATGTGCGCTGGAGGGATTGGTTGAGAATAACAAACACTAGTTTATTTCAGAATAACACTGCCACGGCGGATCTGTACATTTATTCTCTTACACCAAGTCTATTCTGAGACCCATTTGTTCCCAGATGTTGTCATCTTTGGAGCCATACATCATCAGAGTGAGGTGCTCTCATAATGTATTGCACTAATACATTGTGCGAAGGACAGCACTGATGATAAATTTCTTAAATGATGGTGCTGTCTGAGGCTAATGACTCTAAGAGCAAATGCAAGGGAATGCAATGATTTCTTTTCAGGCCCCAGCGAAGAATACAGAAGACACCTGAAAGCCATTTCACTTGGGAGTAACATTGAAATAGATGGTATTTCAAGGCCTTTGTAACAGACACTTGGGCAGTATGAGGGTAAACGTGAAGGGTTTTGCATTTTCAGTTAAAAACCATTAAATGCTTTCCCTCTTTGGAGTTTAGTGAACTTTTTCTTCTTAAGTTTTGGACTCCTCTCACCTGAAGCTGTTAATTAGCAGACCTAGGAATCAGCACTTGAGGTTTTGCTCTCTCTTTGTGAGGTGATGTGCCTTGTGCTTCTTTGAATATGCAGCGTTTGCTTTGAGCTGTCTGCTTTGAGTAGGAGATGTTTTCCCAAGACTGCTGTTCATGTGATTGCAGCCTGAGGGATAGATTAACTAGCAGGATTTGTGGCTGGGAGGCTCTTGTTCTGGCAACACATTTGTGGGTGGGCGGGCAAATTCCTATGTGTGCCACAGAGTTGTGTCACATCCATGCCCAGGAAATGCTTGGGTATTCATTCCTTGGGAAAGGAACAACCCTACATTTGAGACATTGGGAGGCAAAATGAAACATTTCATGGAATATTTTGGTGGAAGTGGTTCCTTTGGGCAGCGTGGTGTATTCCTTTTGTGCTAACAACAGTGAAAACTGTGGAAGAATTATTCCTTAATATGTGAGGATGAAGCCTCTCCAGATGGCATCATTCCCATTATTTCAGCATACAAGTTCCTTGGTGTTGCAAGCAGTTAAGCGCTGGGCTGCTAAACAAAAGATTGTCTGTTCCAGTCCACCCAGGGGCCCCTCAGAAGAAAGGCCTGGTGATTTACTTCCAAAACATTAGCCTCTGAAAACTCTATGAGCACATTTCCACTGACACATATGGGGTCACCATGAATTGGAATCGACTAGATGGCAACTGGTTTAAGCATATGCAAAATAAGATGTGTCGAATGTTATTCTAAAGATGTCACCTTGAAGACTAAGGTGTGCTGTCACAAGCCACGGTATTGTCAATCACCTAATATGCATGCGAAAGCTGGACAATGAATAAGGAAGATCAAAGAAGAATTGATGCCTTTGAACTGTGGTGTTGGCGAAGAATGTTGAATATACCATGGGCTGCTAAAAGAAGAAACAAATCTGTCTTGGAAGAAGTATAGCCAGAATGCTCCTTAGAAGCAAGGATGGTGAGACTACGTCTCACGTACTTTGGACATGTTATCAGGAAAGACTAGTCCCTGGAGAAGGACATCATGCTTGGTAAAGTAGAGGGTCAGCGAAAAAGAGGAAGACCCTCAATGAGATAGATTGACGCAGTAGCTGCCACCGTGGGCTCAAGCATAGCCATGATCGTGAGGATGGCGCAGAATGGGGCAGTGTTTCGTTCTATTGTGCATGGGGTCACTATGAATCAGAACCGACTCAACAGCACCTAACAACAACAATAACAACGTTATTCCAAGGGGAAAAAAAAAGTAAGTCCAAATATCATCCACATTAAAGGAGTTTTCTCATTGATGTTAATGGTAGTAATAATAGGTAACATTTATTGGGCGTTGCCAGGCACTGCTCTGTGTGCTTCCATGCATTGTCGCACTGAATTGAAGCAGGCACATTTTTAAGCCCATTTGTCAGATGGAGCAATTTGGGCTTACAGAGGATAAGTCACTTGCTGAAGGTGACATAGCAGATCTGGCATTTGGACTATCAGACTGCAGAGGCTAAGCTGTTATACTATATTGCAGGCTAACGTGTTCTAGAATTAATTCTATGTCTCCTTCCACGTTACAAAGTGAGAGAGTGAGCAGCAAAAGTCATAGACTGGATCTGAAAATAAATAATTTCATTGTCCAACTCGCTGTCTTATACCTGATGATAATATACTTAACACAGCCTTCTTTTCAGGCAAACACATATACAATGAGTGATTTTTTTTCTTTTTCCTTTTTAGCTGGATTCCGTGTTGAATTTTTAGTTTTCTTGACTGCTAGCCTATGAGCAATGGATGAGACAAGCATGGAATGTTTTACCTAATGTCCCTTCAAAGCCCTCTCCTTTCTGTCGAGAGCTACAGTTTTTTTCTACCTGTTACTGTCAAGTTGATTGGACTCCTGGCGACCCAATGTTTGTCCGAGTACAACTGTGCTCCACAGGGTTTTCAATGGCTGATTGTTTGGAAGTACATCACCACGCTTTTCTTCCCAGCTGTCTCTGGGGAACTCAAACTTCCAACCTTTGGAATAGCAGCCAAGAGAGTTAACCACAACTGTAAACTTCCCACTTACCCAGAAGGCAACATTATCTTTCTACTAATTATCCCTTAATTTGCTGATGAAACCAGTTATTTATTGAGTTGGGTCCGTTGGGCTAGTGATTTCAACCTCTTCTGACTGGAACTTTTGGCCGAAATCCTTGTTTTTTAGTGTTTGGATGCAGATTGTCTCAGAATCCATCCTTTATCTCTTCCTTACCTGATGGGTTCTCATTTCTAGAACTGTTTTCTTGAATCCATATTTACCACAATTCTATCAATTGCAGGGGGAAATTCATGATTATCTTCAATGAGCTTAATTTTGGTTCATACTCCATGGAATATTTATCTTGTGCAAGTGCCAGTAAGAGGGAAAATGGGATGATGATAAAAAGTTACAATTGTAATTTTTTTGCCATTAAATCTGTCCAGATGTGAATGAGAAAAATTAAATACATAATAAAAATAGCTACCATTTAGGAGTGTTTAGTGTTAGACACCAAGTCAAGGGCTTTATAATCTTTTTTTTTTCATTTAACACATCTATTTATTTATTGTCATATTCAGATTTTCCTCTTTAGAATTGTAGTGGTTGAGAGACTGGAAACTGGCCTTTAACTTTAATTTTCTTCTTTCTCAAATTTGTTTAAGATGAAAGGATACTACAAGCCACCTTCAGAGATTGTATTAAGCGACCGATTCAGATGGGTGGTTACCTTGTCTTACTGTCTACAAAAATAAACAGAGAAGATATATATTTCTCTAAGAACAGAGTATGGATCTCTGGTGGCACAGTGGTTAAGAGATAAGGCTGTTAACCAAAAGGTCGGCAGTTCGAATCCACCAGGCACTCCTTGGAAAACACAGGGAGCAGTTCTACTCTGTCCTACAGGGTTGTTATGAGTCAGATTTGACTTGATGGCTAAGGGTTTGGGTTTTGTTTTGGTTTAGGAACAAAGTATAGCTTTTTATATAACTTTCTATGTAACTACATTTGTTGAGTCCTTACTAAACGCAAGGTATTCTGTGAAGTGATTGTACATCATTATTCGTTTAATTCTTAGAGCAATACCATGAGGTGGTTATTAATGTCCTCATTTTACAAACAAGGAACCAGAAGCTCAGGGGTTTTAAACAGCCTGCCCAAGACTTCATAGCCTGTAAGTGGGGGGATGTTGAATTTTAAACATGTGTTTGTCATTTGTCTAATGCTAAGACCCATATTGTCAATATTACTCAACGTTTCGTACTTTTTAAACATGTTTCAGAAACTTTAGGTAAGGATAATGGCACAAAATCTTGTCTTTTTTTTGTTTTGCAAAGCATGTCTAATAAAAATATTTTCAGTCATGGAAGTCACAAACTTTAAAATGTTTTGTTGTTTCTATCATAAAAGTGATGCAGAGAGTGTTACAAAGCAACAATTAAGTCTTTCTCTTCCTGCTTTCTACCCCCACCTCCCCCTCTGGCCTCCTCCTCTCTGTTTCCCAAACAAATCACAAAGCATTGTTAAAGAGCTAGTCTTTTTCATGGAAGCCTTTTCATGGAAGGCCTGGCAATGAATTGTCTCAATTATTTCCTTTGGTTTTTCACAACAACTTCTGTTTTTATGTATTTTACCAGATAAGGCGATCAAATGGAAACACCATATTCCAGACAAAGTTTGAGCTGACTAAGATGCTTCCATTTCTTTTTCTTTGCTTCTGGGTTCTAAGGAATTGTGTGACCTAATCTTCTTCTTCCTGTCTACAGAATCCCTCAGCAAATAATTAGAAATAGATTAGATTCACCTGGGTTCTAGAAGCAACTAAATGCAGAAGACTGAAAGGTTGGTGGTTCAAACCTATCCCACAGTTCTGCGGGAGAAAAGACCTGGCAATCTGCTCCTGTAACTATTACAGCCTAGGAAACCCTAAAGGGCAGTTCTACTTGGTCACACAGGGTAGCTATGAGTCGAAAATCGACCGGACGGCACCAGCAAAAAGCACAACAATCTAAGACTTCCTGTCTACAGAATCCCTCAGCAAATAATTAAGGCTAGATTAAATTCAGTTTGGCTCTAGAATCAATTAAATGCAGAAGTTAAGACCTATTATTTTGAAAGATGCTGCCCTTGTAACCTTTAATCACGGAATTCTAGAACAGGTTTTGTACATTAGTGAAATTGTTCAGGGTGGTTGAACTCGCCCTGAACCATCATGAGAGGGAGATCACCACAGCAAGTGAACCCAGTGAAACTCAGATGCCTACTTTGAAGTGAAAATGTAAGGTAATGCTTTCTGTTTTCTTGTTCATGGCTGTCATGAAATGTTTAGTCGTGGAGCTGAGTAACAATGGTATTTGTAATATCTGGCTCTATCAAAATAAGGAGTCTAAATAATGCAGCCAAATACTTCACTAAAAATCACCTTTTGTGGTGTTGATGATCGTTCCTCTCTCCAGAGAATGTGAAATTAACTGAACTGTTGCTCTCTAGTGCTTATTTTTTGCCACAGACTTCCTGGGACTGTGTTCAAATATATGGTGGGGGTGGGGGTGGGGAGTGGGGTAAGATACACGCCGAGCAAAGAGACCAGGTAAGAGCTGAAAAGTAAAGCTAAATACAGACATTGGTTAAAATTGTAGTGACGATCAGTTTTAGCAGATGACAGATATCTCTGCAAGAAAAAAAAAAAAGAAATCTTTATTTTGGGTGTATACATAATTAGTGGGATATTGGTTAGCATTGCTAAATGGAACCAACGTGACTTTCCAAGAAAGTTTATTTATGAGATATTAAAACACTGTGGACTGATAGTGTTTGAAATGGCAGAATGGCTCTGAAAAAAACCCATTGCTGTCAAGTCGATTCCAACTCATAGCAACCCTATGGGACAGAGTAGAACTGCTCCATAGGGTTTCCAAGGAGCAGCTAGTGGATTCGAACTGCCAACCTTTTGGTTAGCAACCAAGCTCTTAACCATTGCGCCACCAGAGTGTGCTTAACAGTAAATACAACTCCCAGCACAGTGCCAGGCACTTAGTATGTGCTAAACAAATAGTTATTGAATGGAACCCCTACATTTTCCTAAAAGCCAACAGCTACATTGTACTTTAATTATTATTTATGAGTTGCGTATTTGTGCGCAATGCACATTTCTCCCAGCCATAAGTTTTATAAAATGGAAAAATAATGCAAACTGGCATGCTCAATCAAAGGCACTGGAATTCTGTTTTAAATTTATAGGAATTTGGGAACATGATTCTTTTAAGGATGAGAGCTGTCTGGAACTAGGATGAGGCTGTTACTGTGATCAGCCAATTAACATTTCTAGGCTGCTTCTCTGAACAGCCACCCATATTTGTATTGAATTTATGTCAGAGCATATCAAGCAAAGAGGAGGAGAAGGGATCAGAAAAAAGGAAAAATCTTTCAAATTAATTTGAATAAATCTAGAATAGAAAAAATATAACCACTTGCTTAAATTATTTTAAAGGTAACTTTTTATTGATCAAGTTTACAGCAACAAAGATTTTTAAAAATATAATAAAGATGTATTGACAGTGAATTAAATATGTATATATGTGTATATATATATAATATACACATATACATTTTAAATTCCTTCAGCCTAGAGACTTTGCTCTGTCTCCTATACTTATTATATTTTAAATTACAAAGGCCAGAAAGAAAACAACTTCATTATAGTATTTTGAACTGAGTTGAAAGTATTTGGTCATATAGTTGACAGCTGAAGGCTGCAGATTTTAAAATTCATATTAACATGAGTTGGTACCGTTATCTTTTTATCTATTGTGTTCAGAAATGTGGAATTAGAAGTTTAATACCATGAAATGGCTGAGGATAAGCTGTATTGATTTATTCCTTTGACAAACATTTGAGGAATTCTACTATGGAGCCCTGGTGGTGCAATGGTTAAGCGCTGGACTGCTAGCTGAAAGGTCGATGGTTCAAACCCACCAGGCACTCAGCGGGAGAAAAGACCTGGTGAGCTGCTCCTGTAAAGGTTCCAGCTTAGGAAACCCTATGAGGCAGTTCTACTCTTCCTACAGGGTCGCTATGAGTTGGAATCTACTCGATGGCACCCAACAACAAGAGTATAGGCCAGGCACTCTATTAGCAGGACCTGCTCTCCAGAAGCTCAAAGCCTAGTGCCGGAGACAGAGCAGTAAGCAGATAATTACAAGAAAGTGCTGTGTGTACTGGAGTCCCTGGGTGGTGTAAACAGTTAATGTGCTTGTCTGCTAACCGAAAGGTTGGTGATTTGTAGTCTACCCAGCACTGCCTCAGAAGAAAGGCCTGGTGATCTACTTCTGAAAAACCAGCGATTAAAAACGCTGTGGAGCACAGTTCTATGCTGACACACATGGGGTCACCACGAGTCGGAATCACCTGGACAGCTTGTCTTTTTTTAAGTGCTGTGATAGAGCTAAGTACAGAGGGTTTTGGGAGAACACCTGTATTTGGAGGTGTAGGGGAAAGCTTTACAAAGAAGGTGTAGCAGATGCTTTGAGGACCTCCACATTCCCTCAGCCCAACTCTGAATCAGTCTCCCAGGCAGTGGATAGTTCTGACCCACACTGTGGGTGTGAGCTGTGCCTCTCAGCTTTTCTGCCGAGGGCTTGCTCTGGAGGTATAGGGTAGCAATGCCCAGGTAATTAATGGCCACCCTCTCCTGGCCCACCTCCAGCCTATGGGGGATGGAAGCCAGTAGGTGAATGCCCCAGTCTCCCCACCTTAGGACAGACAACTCTGAGAAACATTTTGCGTGGTTTTCTGAGGTCCTGGTATTGCTGAAAGCAGCCATCTTGATGATGCACTTTATTTACTTTCCCTTCCCTTTCTCTGTCCACTCCTGCTTCCTGTGATCACTTCCCAAGTCCCTGCCTCATGCTTGGCTTTCAGGAGAACCCAAACAGAGACAGAGGATGACCTTGAGCTGGGAGTTGAATGATGTGAGTGGGAGTTTGTTGAGAATGTATGTGGGAAGAGAGATAATAACATTCCAGGCAGATGGAGCAGCTTGTATAAAATCATCAAGGACCGTGCAACATTTTTTTGGTGGCATTAAAGGTAACAGGATGTGTGAGAAATGATAGGAAAGTCAGTTTGTGATGAGTTGTAGGATTTGGGAAGGGAGAGAGGCTGGAGAGTTATGTTGGGGTTAATCGTGAAAAGTCTTATGTGGCATGGGAAGGAGCCAGGACTTTATTTTGTAAGTAATAGCAGACCAGGTAATCTGCCAGCAAGGGATGACATGCTCATCGACGAGACAGATAGCAGGGAGACCAGCTAGGAGATAATTGCAACGATCCAGGTAAGAGCAGATGAAATATGGAGGTTCTGATATGAATGAAGAAGAGGGAACAATGTGGAGAGATATGGAAGCAGTAGACTCAGTGGACTTGGTGACTGTATGCGGGGCTGAAGGAGGTGAAGTTGAAGTTGTCACCCAGTTTTCTAGCTAAGCAAACTGGGTGGATGATGATGCCTCCAGCTCAGTTAGAACATATGAAAAAAGGAGGATGTTGGTGGTTGGAGAAGGAAAGGGGAGAGATAGATGGGCAAGACTGGGGTGTGGGAGAGGCTACCATTAACAATTTCCATTTGGGATATGTCCACTATGAAATTCTTATGAGATATTCGGGTAGATTTAAATGGACAGGTAAGTAAATGGATCTACATTGGGGGAGGAAGATTGGAGCTAGAGACAGAAACTTGAGAGTGACCAGCTCTTCTACTGGATACAAAGGGAGAGTGAGATTGCCCAAGAAGAGAGGGTGAAAAGGGAGAAGAGATGAAACCAAGATGGAATCAGCATTTAAGAAGTTCAATACAATGTTTATATTCACAAAATAAAATCACCTCTATTTACAAAACATTTCCTGGAACATCCATTACAAAGTTGTCCAATAGTGCTAATTATTATGTGTGTGTATAAAAATTAATAGACTATAGATAGAAGGAAACCCTGGTGGCATAGTGGTTAAGTGCTACAGCTGCTAACCAAAAGGTCTGCATGTTCGAATTCACCAGGTGCTCCTTGGAAACTCTATGGGGCAGTTCTACTCTGTCCTATAGAGTTGCTATGAGTTGGAAAGGACTTAATGGCAATGGGTTTGGTTTTTTTTTTGTTGTTGTTGTTATAGATAGAAAAGGACATGTTATCAGGAGAGAGCAGTCCCTGGAGAAGGACATCATGCTTGGTAAAGTAGAGGGTCAGTGAAAGAGAGGAAGAACTTCAGCTCAGCAAAATAGATTGATACAGTGACTGCAAGGATGGGCTCAAGCATAGCAACGATTGTGAGGATGGCGCAGGACCAGGCAGTGTTTCGTTCTGTTGTACACAGTGTCCCTCAGAGTCGGAAGCGACTCGACGACACCTGGCAATAACAATAGAGGTAGAAAAAGGTTATATTCAGTAAAATGTTAGAATTGACATCTCATAACATGGATGAATCTGGAAGGCATTATGCTGAGTGAAATTCATTGCAGAAGGACAAATGTTGTATAACACCACTATTAAAAGAACTCAAGAAAAGGTTTAACACAGTAGAATTGACTTGCTATTGATTTTTGAGATTGTATATAAATATTGTCATTCATAATAGCCAAAAAGAAAATGGTTAAGCCTGGAAGTCCTCTGGTTGTTGGATCTGTGAGCGCTTGGACTTTCGGGTATTCCTGGAGTGCAGTGAACATGAGTCATCAAAACTTTTGTTCTCTAGTATTTGGAACTAGTCTGTTAAGAGGAGATGATGGGATGAAAAGTTGTATTCATTTCTATTGCTGTGTAAGGTAATTACTGCAGCCTTAGTGGCAGGTTTGGCTGGGTTCTTGGTTAGGTTCTCACAAGGCTGAAGTTAAGACGTTGGCTAGGCTGAACTCTTTTTATCGGGAGGATCTAGGGAAGAATTAACTTTCAGGCTCATTGAGGCTGTTGGCAGAATCCAGGTCTGTAGTTGTAGGACCGAGGTCCCTGTTTCCTTGCTAGCTGTTGGCCAACGGTTGCTCTCAGTTCCTCAAGGCTGCTGCACCTCTTCTCATGAGGCCCCTCCATCTTCAAACCAGCAATGGCACATGGAGTCCGTCCCACTCTTGAGATCTCTCTGATTTCTCCCATCAACCAGAGAAAACTCTGCTTTTGCAGAGCTCATGTGATTACATTAGACCATGCAGATACCCCTAACTTACAGTCAACTGATTAGTAACCTTAATTACACCTGCAAAGTCCCTTCCTAGCAGTACCTAGGTTAGCGTTTGATTGGATAACCGTGATCTAGGAACTCTGGGTGGCCCTTTTAGAATTCTGCCTACCACACATGTTATCAAGCTCTTCTCACAGAACTCCAGGAATGCCCAAAGGAGTCTGTTTGTCTCTGTGAAATAGATTTTTATGGTTTCTCAGCTAAGCCCTCCTCACTTTCGCTTGCTTATCGTCATTTACCTGTTTTACTAATTCTGCATTACGAGAAGTCTGAGAAGCAGGCAGGCAATCACCTTCTTTCAACCTAAGACGGTAGGAAAGCAAGAATAGGAGAATCCAGTCATTTTCAGATTAACTCTGTCTAATTGCACTAATACAAACATGTGTCTTTTAATTTGTCATACTTGCCGGTTCAACAAAAATTTTTTGGCATGGCCTATTTGAAAATCCTAGATAAGGGAAAATAGAATTGACCAGACATAAAACTGTAACAAAGGTGATAAGACTAGAGTAGAATAGGGAGAGGAGATTGAGAAAAGAATACACCAAAAATTGTGCCTAAAGAAACTTGAAATTACATGTGAGTCAAAAACTAAGCATGTAGGTGCTTTTTGGGCATGGATGTCAAAGTCATATCTGTTCAAATTCCAGTTCCCCGCATACCCGCTGAGCAACACTTGCACATGGAACTGCATTTCTGGGTTGCACAGGTTCCACATCTCTATAATAACCATAACAAATATTACAATAAGCCCCTCACAGATTGGTTGTGAAGAATAAAATTAACTTTGAACTCATACATGTAAAACAGATAAATACTATCTATGAATATGGACTTCTATTTCACGCACTGGGTTAGGGAGCTTAAAGTCACGATCAGGTTAAATTCTCACAGCAGTCCCCTAAGCAGATATTATTAAACTCATTTCATAATGTGGAAACTGAGGCACAGAAAGGTTAGGAAATGTGACCAAGGTCACCAGGTTAAGAAGTGAAGGAGCTGACATTCTTTGAAGTTCCTGTTGGGAAGCAAAGCCCAGTCATCATTCTGGCCTCTGGATAAGCCTGCATACTGTGATACTGTTCAGCTTCTGAGCAACAAAATTCTAGAAAGCATGATGTGGTGGTCATTCGGGAAGCCTGTGATGATAGGCCAGGGCTGTGGGCGTTCACTGCCCTTGGGAATGCCGCAGAGGGGAGATGAGAGGCGGGAATGTTGAGGACTCCAGCTGGGATGGGTGCTCAGGCAGATGCTGCTGCCGCTGCATCTCGAGACCAACATGTTCGAGACCTGTGCCCCGCTATTCCCACAGCCTGCCAATCATGCCAAATTGCATGATGGCTGGGGGGAGGTGGGTAAATGGAATCGAGGGCAAAATGGCGCTTCTCAGCTTCGTTTTGGGATGTCATCGTCAGGATGCAAGTCAACATCTTTGGGGTTGAAAAGGTCATAAACCGCAAACCTGCTGCACCTCTGATCGTTCACGAATTTCACAAATTTGGTCCAAGTCCAGAAACTGTCTCGAGACAATAAAAAGGCTGCTGAATGGTTACTGAGGTAGACTGCTAAACTTAGCGAGCTGCTTTGACGGGACCAGAGGCATTTAATTTTCATAGTCTTGTAGTAAATTTAAAGGCAAATTATAAAAGTAAAGCTCGATTTTGGTAAGGCTCCAATTTATGTGCTTCAGGAGTCTTCTAACTAGACTGTGGGGGCAGCTGGCTATGAAAGCTTAGACTTAAAGACTTTGGCCAAAGTGTTTTGGGTGAAAATTTCCAGCATTTTGTGGTATTTCCGAAGACCTCTCATTGCATCCTCCTAGGCCTCGTATTATCCTCAGGCTTAGAAAGGGGGACCTGGCTGCTGTTGGAAGGTAATGTTTTCAAGAGCAAGTGCTAACATTAGAGGGCAAATTATTTTGTCTACTGTATTTAGTGAAACCACTCAGTATTAGTTTCTGTGTTAAAATTTAATTATTGCTGTAGATTTACAATTTGCCTCTCAAGGGAAATTGATGCCTGCAAGGGAGGTAGTTTACATAGCGATTAGGATTTCTGAGCCTCTGTTTCTTCATCTGGAAAATGTAGATGTTAACTATCTCGTGGTGTGTTGTTGGTGTTATCTTAATACCATCGAGTCAATTCCAACTCATGGTGACCCCATGTGTACAGAGTGGAACAAATGCTTAGTGAAGTTGCTGGCATATATTAAGAACTTATAATTTTGGAGCCCAGGTGGTGCAGTGGCTAAGAGCTTCCCTGCTAACTAAAAGGTTGGCAGTTCAAATCTACCAGCTGCCCCTTGGAAACCCTGTGGGGCAGTTCTACCCTGTCCCATAGGATTGCTATGAGTCAGAATTAACTCAATGGCAATGTTTTTTTTTTTTAAAAAAATAATTGGAAGCTAATGTTGCAACTGGAGGCCCTGGGTTGTGCAACAGGTTAACAAGCTTGGCTGCTTAGTGAAAGGATGGAGGTTTGAGTCCACCCAGAAGTGCCTCAGAAGAAAGGTCTGGCAATTTGCTTAGAAAAAATCAGCCACTGAAAGCCTTATGGAGTGCATTCTACTCTGACACACTTGACGTTTGCCTAGATGGCAGCTGGCAATACTGGGATTATTTACAGGAAGAAGATCCCGTTTGTACAGGATAATCATAAATTGTTTGTAAGCCATGAGAGCAAGTTGCAGGTTCAGGCCTGGACAGTAGTTGGACTGTGGTGTCTGAGATTCAATGGCTTTGAATGGTGGCCTCTTGAAGGAGAGAAAAGGGATCTCCCTTATACTCCGAGCTGCGTCTGACGCTGAAAAGGCTGCGACTCAGTTTCATGGTGTATCAGGGTTCCGTTTTCACAACTGGTTGCGCATATTTTTCATTTGAGAGTTCAAATGGGCAGTTTAGAAAGAGAAAATGAATGTCTATGTTCTTGAAGGCTGATTTGGGAGTGCAAATCTGGGATTTGGGATTTCATTGGAAAGTCTGTGTTATTTAAATTTATAAAATGAGCCCTTCTAATACGACCTCACGCTAATGCACGGTTCTGTTTGAATAACAGCTTCGAGTGATTTCTTCCAACTGTGCCCACTAAGCAATCCAGGATCAAAGTATTGTTTTTCCATGAACGGTGGAATTGTTAGGAAGGGAACAAATTTGCACCGGACTTTTGTTGGTGAAACAGAATTCAAGCTTGTTTCATTTTGAGGGACTTTTGTTTTACACCTTGGAGAGACTACTGATGTGAAAATACCGTGTGTTGTCAGACATAGTATAGCTGTCATTGCACTGTACTAGAATCCTACCTTATTGTTCTCGTTCCGCCACCCCCATCCGCCATCTCTTACCAGACAGAATAGGTGAAGAGGTTGAGTTGTAGATCTCATTTCTCCTGTTTTGCTGCTTGTGAAGTCTGCCAACAGAATCCACCTTGACAAAGTCAAGGACTGTGCGTTTAATGTTGAACTGAGTGAATAAATTATGCATGAAATTGTACCGGAGTCTCTAGTGTGCAGAATTGCTCCTTTTGATATGAAAGGTTAATTCAGAAAGGAGTCCAAAATAGCTGGAAATTGTGGGGATAAGTGGATAGTATTCACTGTTGTGAGCTGTTATTACTAGAAATTGCATTCCCTCTCTAGCTTCCCCGGAGATTTCGCTTTGCCAGTGAATATAAACTGTACTCAATAGAATAGCGTTTAGGAGTAACAAGAATGTATGTCCACACACAATAAAATATTCTAATGGCATTTTAAAAAGAAGTTGTACTTTTTCATGTATATCATGTACCCCAAGGAAGAATTACTATTGCATTTAGGTCAAGAGCAAGGCATATCAAAAGTAAAGAGTTCTGAGTATATGTGTATTACAAGCGCTGCCTGGGACACCCAGTTCAGAGCATTGGGCAGTCCTGCCATTTATTAGCTATGCAAGCACAGCTTCTGATAAAACCCAAACCATCCTTGCTTCAAGAAGGAAATCATGCAGATTTCCCCCCCACTACATCTTATTTATCCAGCTTTAATTTAATCTTCAGTCAAATTTATTAGGCTCTTCAACCTTTACTTAAATGTTCTTTTCACACACATCCTTATATCATTTTTACATTGGTTTATGATTTCCAGCCCAAAAAAAAAAAATGTAGTTGGCTGGAAAGGGACATTTGACTTAAAATCCACATGCACATATTTTTGGAACTCGTCTGAGACTCCTTTATGTGTTTCTACCACGGGGGAAAAGAATTGTGCCACTAGACTTGGAAAGTTGTTTATTTTCTTTGCTCTCATGTACGTTTTCAGAAACCATCTCCTTCCGAATCTCCATGGGGTACCAGTAGTTTTTCTTCTAATTATAAAGTAAGATCATTTCTGACCTAGAGTATTTTTTAATTTTAATTCCTGGCTTGTATTTATAAACTGTTAGACTACATTATTCCTGATGGGAACGTGAAGAAAAAGCCTCCGTCTTTTGTGTTGGTTTTAATAATTAGATATTCATTCAGTGTATTGAAATGTATTTTGGGCCAACGAAGGCTGCATTTTTGATGTAGATTTTTTCTTCCATGTTTCACTTTATATATTTCACATTAGTGATGAAGCTATTCTGGATTGCTGATCGAGAATAGCTCTAGTATTATTAAAAATCTAACCAGGGTGAAAAAAATTAATCTGATAACTTTTTTTTTTTTTTTTAAATGTTTCTGCACAAAAATATATAGAAATCTTGGCGTAGGGAAGATATTCCAACAGATTTTGGCAGATGTTGGGTTAAAGTAGTTGCTCAAACATCAAGGTGCCTGTGGTTTTTTTTTTTTAAAAAGTGTTGTATATATTTTTCACTTTATGGCATTACTAAGGGGCATTTAAAATGACTAATCCTTAGCCTACTCATTAATGCCAAGAGTATTAAGTTTCTTTATTCCGCTGTCTGTGACTCATTAGCCTGAGTTCTGGACAGCAAATTGGCAAAATGGCCTCTTGTCATTGAAATGGTTCCTTGCGCATAGCGTGAATATTTTGTGCTTTGGGGTTGCGGGGGGTGGGGGGTGGGTGTGCTACAGAAGATGTTTTTAAGGTGAACCTGGATACTGTAGGCTGCTAGAACTCAAGAATTAACCCACACAGCAGTGTGGAATTGTGCTGAATGTAGCAGTGACTTGGTTACAGCGATGTCTAGCCCTGAAATCGCTCCTGAGATGTCTTCAGCAGATTAAACTGAAAAATCATGGGATAAACAACTCTGTAGCATTATGAACAGGTCCTGAAGGAAAAGAGGATACCAATTAATGTCTGATTATAATTGACACAATTCTTCAAAGTAAACTAAGTAGTAGAGGGTTTTGAGTAATTTTGTCACACGCGAATTCACACGCATGAACAATTAAAACAAAAGCAGGAATATTAAATATAGGAGTCACATATATTTATAAATAGATATATATGAAAATACATATCTAGTATATATTTATAGGGATGTAAGTATATAACATATGTAAATACGCATTTACATTTGAAATATATAATTTTTAATATATTACTTAAAATTATGCTGACAGAAGGTTCACTTTTACCCCAGACATTTTGCAGGCTAAGAATCACCCAAAGAAACAATTTAGAAGCAAATGGCGAATCTTTTCCACAAGTAATTAATACCTTTAAAAGCATGTTTGAAATAACTAGTTAAGCAAGAGAATCAATCTCTTTTAAAAGCTTCCAATCCACTAGAGGCCCATTCAACAGCCTAAACCTGCTCACCAATGGGCCAGCTCTCTGACACCATTAACATTTTCTTTATCCACACCACCCCCCTCCTTTTTCTTGAGGAAGGGGAAATAGATACACATTTTCTTAAAAATTTATACACTTTTCCTGTCCCTCAAAGTCCAAAAACATGATACATTTATTCCTCATTACAAAATGACTAGTGAATATTTAGAAGCTTGGGCTTAAAATTGCATGTATTAAGTGCACATAAAATGAATATATTGTTTGTGAAATATTAAACACAAGTAATTTTTTTCCCAGTTATTAAGCACAAATATGGGCATGCAATGCACGTGTGTTACCTTGGCAAAATCTGGGGTTTTCTTAGCCCCTCTTTAAATCGTACAAATTATTCCTTTTAATTGTCAATGATCTTTTCTTTTGGTAAGTGTTTACGACTAAAGATAATATCACAAACGCGTATGTAAGTTAACCAGAAATGCGAAGAAAAAGTAAGTCTTGTTCAGAAGTGATTTATTTTTTTAAGGACCACTTGGGGCAATACGAAAGGCAATTTTTAAAATGTAAGCCATCTTTAGGAAAAATATTATGAAAAGACTTTATTAGTCTTCTGTTGTGTCAGCAACTCTTTCATGGGAAAGATGTTTCATTTTAACAAGATCTTTCGGTGTAAGAAAATAATTTATTTTTCCTGCTCTGGCACAGTTCCAATTCTTTTTGTCTTTCTCCTTTCAATGGATGAAATGCTCTGAGCAGAAAACACTTTTTTCAAAGGATGTATTTACAGGTGAATGTGGCCAGCGACAATATTTGAAGCTAAAAAATGAAAATCAAGTGATTCTGTAGATTCATAACAAAATGTTTAAGCACTGCACCTTGGTGAGCAGTTTGGAGTTCTGTTGGTTGGCTGAAAGAAATGGCTACCTACCCAAACTGGTGAAGAGCTCATTTTAATCCACTAATGCTGTGTATTGATTTTGGAAGATTAGCCGTGTGATATTTGTAGTGGGTATTTTTGCAGCTAGTACCAAGTGCATCCAATATAAATATTTATTTTATTATTCATTAAATTCTTGTACTTTCTAATTTTCAGGTGTAAAAATTGATATTTATCCTTGAAATGCTTCTTAAAAATCAATCTTTCTAGTATTTGGAAGCCTGGGAATACTGTTTCTTTTGGGGCTGCGCAGTGTATGCGTTTACTATTGCTGTTGTAACAAATTATCCCAAACTTGATGACTTAAACAATAGAAATTTATTATCTTATGGTTCTGGGTTTCACTGGGCTCAAAACAAGTTGTTTGCAGGGCTGCATTCCTTTCTGGAGGTCTTAGGGGCTCATCTTGCCTTCTTCAACTTCTAGAGGCCACCCTCATTCCTTAGCTCATGATACCCTTCCACCATCTTCAAAGCCAGCAATGTTGTATCTCTTGTATCTCTCTGACTTTTCTTCCATAGTCACATCTTCTCCCTTTGACCTCAGCTAGGAAAGGCTCTGTTAAGGACTCATGTGACTAGGTTGGGCCCACTCAGATAATCCAGGATAATTCCCCATCTCAAGACTCTTAACCTTAATCACAACGGCAAAATCCCTTTTGTGATTTGTTGTGGTTGCCGTTGAGTTGATTCTGACTTATGGTGACCGTATATAAGGTGACATATTCACAGGTTCTGGGACTTGGATATGGACATCTTTGGGGACTAGTATTCTCCCTACTGAGCCCTGGTTGCACAGTGGTTAAAGCAATCAACTGCTAACCAAAAGGTCGGTGGTTCGAAACTACTGGTGGCTCAGTGGGAGAAATGTGTGGCAGTCTGCCTCTGTAGAGGTTTACAGCCTTGGAAATCCTGTGGGGTTGCTATGAGTCAGAATTGACTTGACAGCAGTGGGTTTGATTTTTAGTGGGTTTATTCTCCCTGCTATGCACAGAAAGATGAAGAAAGTCAACAGCAATAGAAGTTACTGCCATTTATATGATGCCTTCTTTGTGCCTTTTACAAAGGAGACTATGCATGGGGCACAGTAGGCATTATTTAGCATTTGTTGAGTGAATGAATGAATCAAGGATAAAACTATTGTCTTTAATTATTACAGGGCATTATTTGGAGCATCCAGAGGAAATGGGAAGACACTTCAGGATTGGGTACCAGCAGAGAAATGAAGAGGTTTTGCAGGACTTTAGTGATATTTGGAAACAAATCCACAGTTTGGTGTAACTTTTTGCCAAAAGAGCACGAGAGTACAGCGACTTAAAACTAAATGTCAAATGTTGGAATAAAGCCACTGTTCAAACTCAAAGATCAAGGTGCCAACCTGTACACCTGTTCCTTGAAGGAAATAGGCAGCAGAAGGTACATGACTCTGAGTGTTCCTTGAACCCCATGAAAAATCCTTAATATAGGGAGAAGACATGAACAGACTCTGCACACTTGGACACCTTGAGTAAGCCAGCATCACTGAAAGTACAGGGGATTCTTCTTGGCCACAGTCCAACAGAGTCACAAATCTTCCTCTTACTACCGAGGTTTGGTTGGCATGAACCTCATATGTCTCTTTGAGAATAAACAGGGCATGCACTTGCTTTGTTCCTACTTTATAGTCAGTGTCATGAATTAGAAAAGGCTTAAACTTTGGACCGAAAAATCTGAAATCAGATCCTGGATCTGCCACTTTCTAACTGGGTGATATATCTGTAAAACTGAGATAATAATATCTAACTTAATTGTGCTCATGCAGAACCTGTACATAGACCAAGAGGTAGTTGTTCAAAAAGAACAAGAAAAACTAACCTAATTGGAGCTCCAATTAAGTTAGATATAGATATTATTATCTCTCAGGAACTCTGGTGGCACAGTGGTTAAGAGTAACGGCTGCTAACCAAGAGGTTGGCAGTTCAAATCCATCAGCCACTCCTTGGAAACCCTATGGGGCAGTTCAACTCTGTCCTATGGGGTCACTATGAGTCAGAATTGACTCGATGGCAATGGGTTTTAACTTAATTGTGCTTGTACGGAACCTGTACATAGACCAAGAGGCAGTCAGTCAAACAGAACAAGAGGATACTGTAAAGTCAGGAAAAGTGTGCGTCAGGGTTTTATCCTTTCACCATATTTATTCAATCTTTGGGCTGGGGAGATAATCAGAGAAGCTGGGTGATATGAAGAGATGACATCAGCATTAGAGGAAGACTCATTAACAATCTGTGATATGCTGATGACACAACCTTGCTTGTTGAAGAGGACTTGAAGTACTTACTGATGAAGACTACAGTCTTCAGTATAGATTACACTTCAACATAAAGAAAACAAAAATCCTCACAACTGGATCAATAAACAACATTACTATAAACAGAGGAAATATTGAAGTTGTCAAGGATTTCATTTTACTTGGATACACAATCAATGCCCATGGAAGCAGCAGTCAAGAAATGAAATGACATAGTGCACTGGGCAAATCTGCTGCAAAAGCCCTCTTTAACGTGTAAAAGGCAAAGATGTCACTTGGAGGGCTAAGGTGCACCTGAGCCGTGGTATTTTCAGTCGCCTTGTATGCATGTGAAAGCTGGACAATGAATAAGGAAGAGTGAAGAAAAATTGATGCCTTTGAATTATGGTGTTGGCGAAGAATATGGAATATACCATGGACTGCCAGAAGAACGAACAAATCTGTCTTGGAAGAAGTACAGCCAGAATGCTCCTTAGAAGCGAGGATGGCGAGACTTCATCTCATGTACTTTGGATATGTTTTCACGAGATACCAGTCCCTAGAGAAGGACATCATGCTTGATAAAATAGTTTATAAAGAAAATGTTCTATATCCTACTTTGGTGAGTAGTGTCTGGGGTCTTAATAGCTTGTGAGCGGCCACCTAAGATACTCCACTGGTCTCACCCTGTCTGGAGCAAGAGAGAATGAAGAAAACTAAAGACACAAGGGAAAGATTAGTCCAAAGGACTAATGGACCACAACTACCACAGCCTCCACCAGACTGAGTCCGGCACAACTAGATGTTGTCCAGCTACCACCACTGACTGCTCTGACAGGATCACAATAGAGGGTCCCAGATAGAGCTGGAGAAAAATGTAAAACAAAATTCTAACTCACACACAAAAAAAGACCAGACTTACTTGTCTGACAGAGATCGGAGAAACCCCGAGAATATGGTCCCAGGACACCTTATTAACTCAGTACTGAAGTCACTCCTGATGTTCACTCTTCAGCCAAAGACTAGACAGGCCCATAAAACAAAATAAGACGAAATGGGCACACCAGCCCAGGGTCAAGGACCAGAAGGCAGGAGGGGACAGGAAAGCTCGTAATGGGGAACCCAAGTTCAAGAAGGGGAGAGTGTTGACATGTCGTGGGGTTGGCAACAGTATCACAAAGCAATTTGTATATTAATTGTTTAATAAGAAACTAGTTTGCTCTGTAAACCTTCATCTACAGTACAGTAAAAAAAAAAAATTCAAACGATCTTAGAGGATGAAAAGATAAGCCACAGACTGGGAGAAAATATTCGCAAATTATATGCTTAACAAAGAACTTGTACCTAGAATATATAAAGAACTCTTAAAACTCAACAAGAAAGAGCACATCTGGAATGACAGAGTAAGGACTTCCAAAAATTTACTCCTCAGTAAAAGAAATAATGACACTGGCGGGGGCGGGGGGCGGGGGGAGAACAGCTGCTAGAGTCATCCATACTTGGATTCAAGTTTTGGTATTGCTATTTGTTGGCTGCGTGGCTCCCTCCAAAATGAGAATTATGACCTTCCCATTTTATAAGAAAAAAAAAAAAAGACATCATGCGTGGTAAGGTAGAGGGTCAGCGAAAAAGAAGAAGACCCTCCATGAGACGGATTAACACAGTGGGTGCCACAATGGGCTCAAATATAGCAACTATTGTGAGGATGGTGCAGGACTGGGCAGTGTTTTGTTCTGTTGTACATAGGGTCACGATGAGTCAGAACCGACTCGATGATATCTAAGAAAAACAATATCTAACTTACGGGTTGTTGAGAGAATTAGAGATGTCTTTATATAAGGTGTTTATCACAAGAACGATGAATATAGTAGATACTCCATAAATAGTAGGTGTTGTGGTGGTGGTTATTGTTATTATATAATTTCTTATCTAGCTTCTCATTTTGCCATTAATATGTTATATAAAAATATCATTCACTTCAGATAATTAAGAGATACATTTTGACTAAGAGTTTAGGCTCTGGATTTATTTATTCATTCTTTTTTTCTTACACATTTCAAAATGACATCGCTGGTTATGACCCATGTTGTGGGCTGAGGCTACAATGGTGAACGGTACACGTGTGGTCTCTTCCCTCCTAGGGCTGTCCGTCTAGTGGAAAGGACAGGCTACTAAGTAAACAAGCAAATTAGGGTTCATATCCTGGTGCCTTAACTTACCAACTGTGGGGTCCTCTTAAGAGGTTAAGGTAAGTGACTGAACCTTTCTGAATATCTATTTCCACAGCTGTTACTCAGGTAAATGCAACTTACCTTGAAAGGTTGTTGTGAAGATTAAATAACTCAGTGTACATTAATGTTTAATACAATCCTTGGCACATAAAAATGATTAGTTTGTAACTTTTAAACATTATTGGGTATCTTGATAGGAATGGGTTCTATTTTTGATGAGGAAGTTATGCCCTCTACATACACTGTACGAAATGGCATATGAATTTGAAAACAGTGAAACTGTTCCCTAACCTTCTCTCCCCTATTTGTCATGTTGAGTTTTTCAGGGACTACTGTTAACTACTGGTAGAATTGCCACTACACCTGTAACTATTAATAATACTGTTATAAAACCAAAACCAACAAACCACTGGCCGTTGAATCGATTCTGACTCCCGCTAAGCCCGTGTGTTTCAGAGTAGAGTTGCGCTCTAGAGAGTTTTCAACAGTTGTGATCTTTCAGAAGTAGATTGCTGGTCTTTCTTCCAAGGTGTCTCTGGGTGGATTCGAACTGCCAACCTTTTAGTTAGAAGCCCAGTTCTTAACGGATTGCACCACCCAGGGACTCCACTACTATTATCCTCGGCTTTTTTAAAAGTTCTTGCTATGTGCTGGAAACTATTCTAATCACTGTATGTATTATTATGTCATTTAATGTACACCTCAGCCTTGTAATGTGGATTAGGTGCCGCTATAGAACCCATTTCACAGCTAAGGAAATGGAGGCGAGAGGTTTAAGCCCTAGACCTACATCTGGTGAGTGACAGAGCCAGGATTTGAACCCAGGCTTTCTGACTCCAGGGTCCACTGTTCTTTGTAAGGAGGCAGGATTTAGGATAGTATTCCAAATTGCATGGGGAAGGATACTGTAAAAACAGAAAAAGAATATAGAGGAATATAGGACTAGGAATTTCACTTTGCTGCTCTTCTCAGATAAAGGAGATACAACTCATTTGCTCATTATGTTCATCTTCCATCACACACTTACCACATGCCTATTAAGAAGTGAAGAACTGGGCGCTGTAAGAGGTCAGTAAGTTTACGTCCTCAAGGAGCTCTCAGTCCACGTGGGGAGGGTTAGGAACTCGGGATAGGCTGTGAAATTATAGTACCCTGCCTATCTAATAGAGGTCTGTGCATGTCATGCTTAGGAAAACTTAGAGCATCTCAGCCATCAGGAAAGGCGCCCCAGAGGAGTTTTATCCTGAGAAAAAAATTAAGACATTCTTACTAGAGCCGTATAAAATTATATGATTAAGATATGTGGATGAATGTATATCATAATGGTTGAGGGTAAAGGCTTTGGAATTAAACACTGGCTACTTTCAAACCCTGGCTCTGCCACTTACTAGCTCTTTGACTTTCACTCTATTAAACCTTTGGAGTTCTCATCTGTAAGATGGGAACAATAAGAGTATCTCTTTCTTTGGACTGTGGTGACGCCTTCATGTAAAGCTGTTGGCACAGAGCCTGGTATATGGTAAATGATCAATGCAAGTTAATGTTTATTACCACGGTTGATGTTGTTATCATTGTGATCATCATTGTCATCATCACTATCATTGCAATTTTTTAGAAATAAGTCCCAAACAGCATGACAGGTAACAAAGGAATTTTTTTTTTTTTTTGGTTGTTGTTGCTAAATTATTAAGAAACATAGCACATTGGTTTTAATTTTAAAACTGGAAAAATTTCAGCTGCTTGATAAGTCCCTGTGATCTCACACAACTACATATTGTGTGGAAAGAGCAGAGTGTGTTTTTACCCCTGTTGAAAATGTGCAGTGACACAATGTAACCCTTTAAGATAACAGAAGCCAGCCGCCCCATTCATATTTAAATATGAGTCACCTTCCAGGGAGACTTGCAAGGTTCTATGTGCCAAGATGGAAAAGTAAAAATTGCCAGCAAGAAGGGAAAAATAAATTCACTCGTGGAAAGAGATATTACAGGCTAGAGGCCCCATTTAGCCAATTCCTCCTCAGGGCAAAAAATGGCACCCTAGTGGCCAGAGAGAAGAACTGCAGCCCCATGGTCCAATTCATTGAGACATGGAGACCTCGTCATGTTTGGAGAACCCTTTCCACTTGATTAAAAGTATTTTGTGCTCTGTGTAATGGCACATATGCCCAGACACAAACACAGTTGGATGCAGTATTTTTCAAAAATTATAATGTAGTTATTTCTTAATTTTCCCCCAAGACCTTGGGATTAGTTTGGCTAACCATTTCTAATGTCTTCCGGTCCAACAGAATAGGTCTCAGAAGAAAAATAAAGACCAAAATCTTTGCAACACGGTTGACAAAAGAAAGGCCCGAAATTTCAACCAACGCCTGTGTTCATGAGTGTTTGCTGACAACCTGTCAGAAAATGTATGTATGCAATGCCTAGAAGAGGCAAATGCGTAAAGATCATAGTTTATTAATGGTTACTGGGGTTGGTGGGAGGGGAATGGGAAGTTATTGCTTAAGGGGTACTGAGTTTCTGTTAAGGGTGATAAACAAATTTGGAAGTAGTGGTGATGGTTGCAAACATGGTGAACGTAATTAATGTCACTAAATTGTACATGTAAAGGTGGTTGAAATGGCAAATGTTTTGCCATATATATTTACCAAATTAAAATATAAAAAAATTAAGTATATTAATTGAATTGACACATAGATTGCTGAATGTGGTTGGAAGGATCGTTTAAAGGAAAGATTAGGGTTCCCCTCATGGCTAAATCAGATTGGCTGGGGGTCTTTGTAAACTTTTATCTGAATAATAATTCAGAGATCAACAATAAGCTGATTGAATCAAAACCTGGAAGTAACTTTAATTTAGGCAATTTGCATTGGCTTTAACATACGTACTGTGGATTAGAGTAATTCATGTCACTAAAAAAAAAAAAAAAAAAGCAGCCAGGAATGACAGTGGATGCTACTTTCAGAAATAGAGGCAGATTGTTAGAGAAGATCAACTGGTAAGTACAAAAGTGAACTTGAATTTTGCCTTACAGCAAAATTTTTCAGAGGACAAATTAGCCGTAGGTATCCTATACTTTGACTCCTAATTTGACTTTTATCGATTTAACAAAATAATTCAAGATGTACGTAAGGATTTAATAATAAAGATGTTCAGAGTAGTATTGTTTACTCTAATATCTACAGTAAGGATTGGTTTAATTATGAAACGGGCATACAATGAAATAATTTTGTACTATTAAAATGTTTTTTAGGCTTATATTTATGGAGATATAAATATGTGCACTCCAAATTGCTGAATGAAAAATCAGATGGCAGACCACGGTGCTTGTTATCATCCCATTAAACTAGAATCTTTTTGTACAATTTTTTTTAGGTTAAAAAAATTGTGGAATGCCTTTCCCATTTGAGCTCGTTTTATCTCTATTAACTTAAGTTAAATTTATTTTGGTGGAGTCCTGATATTTAATTTTTGGCTATATAAAAATAATATTTAAGTTTTTAAAGAACACTCAAACTATATCATCTACATATTTTCTTAACCCTATCACTACATATTCATAAGGAAAGTAAAACATTATTTCTCATGAGAAAATTCCCACTTTAACAGTGTTCCCATAATAATCGGAGTCCCTTGTGTATTCTCAATGGCCAATGTAACAGGAGTGCTGAGCCCATTGCGGTGTCAAGAAATAACATATTTTGTAATAGTGAAGTACCCCTAAATCTCCTTGAGCAAAAGCCATCTGCACCTCTCCTTTCCCCTGTCATCCTACTGGCTTCTTGCAATTATAGGAGCTGGGAGAGTAAACAATAAATGGTGTGATATTATCATAAACACTGTATCCACTAACTGTATGTGAAGAAACATTTTACAATTTCAGCATTAAATTTCATTTGTACATTGCATGTATATTGTTGGAATAGTAGAAAACGTTGCTGAATTGTACAGTTCTGGGAATGCGATTCCACCTCACATAGGTTGGTGAGAGACCATTTAGAATGGCATTCTGGCATTCAGGTTATATATGATGTTATACGCACCCATTTGCATGTATATTTAGATGAGAGTTTCTCAACCCTGGCATTATGGACTCTTTGGGCAAATAATTCTTTGTTGTAGGGTCTGTTGTAGGGTGTTCATCAGCATCCTTGCCCTCTGCATACTAGATACAAAGTAGTACCCCACCCTGGATTGTGGCAACCAAAAATATCTCCATACATTGCCAAATGTCATCTGTGGGAGATAGGGGTAGGGGAGGAAAAATCGCCATTGTCTGAGAAGCACTGGTTAAGATTCATAAGTATACACCACAGTGTTAATGGGTGTTATTTCTGAGTGGTGAGATCATGAATGATCCCCCTTCTTTCTGTTTATCTTGTTCTAATATATATAAATCAACATGTATTACTTGTATAATAGAAAAAGAAAGTCAAAGACAGTAAATCCACAATAAAACCGAACCTGTTGCTGTTGAGTCGATTCCGACTCACAGCAACACTATAGGACCGAGTAGAACTGTTCCACAGGGTTTCCAAGGAGTGGCTGGTGGATTTGAACTGCTGACCTTTTTGATTAGTAGCCAAGCTCTTAACCACTGTGCCACCAGGGCTCCAATGCAGTTTTATAGTACTTTGCAATTTGCAGTTATCTTCATACAGATACATCATCCTTTAGGAGTCTTCCAGTCTTGTGAAATAGGTAGGTAGGCTTTCTTACCTTCCTTTTTTTATAGATAAAAATCCTGATGTCTAGATCAAGGTCATCCAAGCGGCTAAAGAGCAGAAGTTGCACTAGAGCTTCGGCCTCCTGACCCCAGAATTTTATTAACCACTGTTCCTGGTCTCTTGCCTTTTCTGTGTGTTACATATGAAACTTGGCTCTGAGTTGTGTTCTCCTCCAGGGGCTCGTGGGCCTACCACTGTGGTCAAATAGACTCTTCAGTGGAGATTTAAATTAACAAGAGGAAAAGAGCAGAAAGGTGAGGTATCTTCCCATTAAAGAAGGTGAGCAGTGGAGGAGTCACAGGTGATGACTAATTTCCTAGACTGAGTTCTGACATAGCGTCCCAAGCCATCTTAGAGATTTTCAGTATACAAGAAGACTCACAAGTGTCAATTTTATGGGACATTGTCTACGAAATTGAGCCCTGATGGCGCAATGGTTAAGAACTTGGCTGCTAGCCAAAAGATTAGCAGTTCAAATCCACCAGCCGCTCCTTGGAAACCCTATGGGGCCGTTCCACTCTGTTGTGTAGGGTCGCTATGAGTCAGAATTAACTCTATGGCAACAAGTTTTTTGGTTTTTCTGTGAAATTACTCATGAGTTCAGCTTTTCTCTGTTCCAGATGCCATATTTATTCTGAGAAATGTTAATGAAATTAGTACATGTATTTATAAGAGAAACAGACCCTTTCAGATTTCCCGTTATCCTAACCTTTTAGGGTTTCTTTTCTCATTGGTGCATTTCCTCTGGCTCTGTTAACATTATGGGGATTATGCGGTGTGTTGACAGGCACATATACCCATATGCAGGGAATTTAGTTTCTCAGTCTATGTGTGTCTTGGATAAGGTACAGTAATTATAATTACCCATTAATATCACAGTGCACAAAAATACCCTAAGATGTAAATATAGTCATGTGCTGCATATCATCCATTTGGGCAATGCCCATCTATCTATATGTCCCGTGCTCCGGTAAGATTATAATAGGGCTCAGAAATCCCGATCAGAGAATGGGACATAGCAGACATAACTGGACAGAATGAACGCAACCGATTTCTCCATGCGACACATTATCTCACATCTCTTGTATACAAAGTGATTGTGCTGCCAGATGTATAATGGTACAGTACATATGCAACCTATAACACACATGTCTTGATGGTCGTAATAAATGCCTATGTTACTGGCTTATGTATGTACTGTAATGTACTGTATATTGTTATTTGAATGAACTTTCCCTGCTTACAAATGGGAAGTTTACCATATAACAGTGTATGCTTCGACTCATAGGCAGCAGCATCCACTCTCATGTATCAAGTGTCTCTTGAGTGTTGTAGCATTATCTTTCTTTATAATTTTGTTTAGAAAATATTACCATGAAGTGCATCATGACTCCCAAATGCAGCAAAACCAATACTAGTGATAACAGCAGCAACAGGCAAAGAAGAAGTATCGATTTGGAAGTAAAGGTTTTTTAGTATATAATTTGGTGTTCGCACAACATCCAGATCAGATAACGTCCTATTTCACAGAACATATCATGGATGTAAAGTTATACATGACTGTATTTAATATTTCACACTGATCGTCTTTTCTTAAGTTTTAATTTACTGTGTTCACCACTCATCTGTCAGTTCATTGTACTGTGGTGGCTTGCATGTTGCCATGATGCTGGAAGCTATGCCACCGATATTTCAAATACTAGCAGGGTCACCCGTGGTGGACAGATTTCAGCTGAGCTTCCAGACTAAGACAGACTAGGAAGAAGGACCTGGCAGTCTACTTCTGAAAAAATTAACCAGAGAAAACCTTATGGATAGCAGTGGAATATTGTCTGACATAGTGCTGGAAGATGAGCCCCTCAGGTTGGAAGGCACTCAAAGTCACTCCTCAAAGTGGAGTCGACCTTAATGACGTGCGTGGAGTAAGCTTTCAGGATCTTCATTTGCTGATGTGGCACAACTCAAAATGAGAAGAAACAACTACAAACATCCATTAGTAATCAGAACATGGAATGTTTGAAGTATGAATTTAGGAAAGTTGGAAGTTGTCAAAAATTAAATGGAATGTTTGAAGATCAATATCCTAGGCATTAGTGATCTGAAACGGACTGGTATTGGCTATTTTGAATCAGACAATCATATAGCCTCCTATGCCAGGAATGACAAATTGAAGAGGAATGGTGTCGTATTCATTGTCAGAAAGAACATTTTAGGATCTATTCTGCAGTACAACGCTGTCGGTGATAGGATAATATCTGTGCGCTTACAAGGATGACCAGTTAATACAACTGTTATTCAAACTTACGTACCAACCACTAATGCCAAAGATGAAGAAATTGAAGATTTTTACCAACTTCTGCAGTCTGAAATTGATCTAACATGCAGTCAAGATGCATTGATAATTACTGGTGATTGGAATGTGAAAGTTGGAAACGAAGAAGGATGAGTAGTTGGAAAATATGGTCTTGGTGATTGAAACTATCCTGGAGATCACGTGATAGAATTTTGAAGGACCAATGACTTATTTATTGCAATGTGGACCTCTCCAGACAGAATACACAGGAGTCGAATTGACTACATCGGTGGAAAGAGACAATAGAGAAGCTCAATATCATCGGTTAGAACAAGGCTGGGGGCCAACTGCAGAGCAGACCATCAATTGCTCATATGCAAGTTCATGGTGAAGCTGAAGAAAATTAAAACAAGTCCATAAGAGCCAAAGTATGACCTTGAGTATATCCCACTTGAATTTAGAGACCATCTCAAAAATAGATTTGACGCATTGGACACTAATGACTGAAGACCAGAGAAGTTGTGGGGTGATGTCAAGGACATCATACATGAAGAAAGCAAAAGGTCATTGAAAAGACAGGAAAAAAAAAAAGACCAAAATGGATGTCAGAAGAAACTTTGAAACTTGCTCTTGTGCGTAGAGTATCTTAAGTGAACGGAAGAAATGATAAAGTAAAATTGCTGAACAGAAGATTTCACAGAGTGGCTCGAGAAGACAAAGTAAAGTATTGTAATGAAATATGCAAAGACCTAGACTTAGAAAACCAAAATGGAAGAAAATGCTTGGCGTTTCTCAAGCTGAAAGAACTGAAAAAAAAATTCAAGCCTCTACTTGCAACGTTGAAGGATTCCGTGGGTAAAAAATTGATGCAGGAAGCATCAAAAGAAGATAGAAGAAATACAAAGAGTCACTATAACCAAAAGAATTTGTGTACCTTCAGCCATTTCAGGAGGTAGCATACGATCCAGAACCGATGGTACTGAAAGAAGTTCTAGCCGCACTGATGGCATTGGCGAAAAACAAGGCTCCAGGAATTGACGGAATACCACCTGTGATGTTTCAACAATTGGATGCAATGCTGCAAGTGCTTACTTGTCTATGCCAAGAAATTTGGAGGACAGCTTCCTGGCCAACTGACTGGAAGAGATCCATATTCTTTCCTATTCCAAAGAAAGGTGATCCAATGAAATGTGGAAATTATTGAACAATATCATTGTATCACGTGCAATAAAATTATGCTGAAGATAATTCAGAATCAGTTGCAGCACTACATCAACAGGGAACCGCTGGAAATTCAAGCTGGATTCAGAAGAGTATGTGAAACAAGGAATATCACTGCTGATGTCAGATGGATCCAGGCTGAAGGCAGAGAATACCAGAAAGATGTTTACCTATGTTTTATTGACTATGCAAAGGTATTTGACTGTGTGGATCATAACTTATTATGGATAACATTTAGAAGAATAGGAATTCCAGAACACTTCATTGTGCTGATGCGGAACCTGTACATAGACCAAGAGACAGTTGTTTGAACAGAACAAGGGGATACTGTGTGGTTTAAAATCAGGAAAGGTGTCCTTCAGGGTTGTATCCTTTCATCATACTTATTCAATCTGTATGCTGAGCAACTTATCCGGGAAGCTGGACTATAAGAAGAAGAACATGGCATCAGGATTGGAGGAAGACTCATTAAACAACCTGCGATATGCAGATGACACAACCTTGCTGTCTGAGAGTGAAGAGGACTTGAAGCACTTTACCGGTGAAGATCGAAGACTACAGCCTTCAGTATGGATTACATCTTAACATAAAGCAAAAATACAACTGGACCAATCAGCAACATCATCATAAACAGAGAAAAGATTGAAGTTGTCAAGGTTTTCATTTTACATGGATCCACAATCAACGCCCCTGGAAGCAGCAGTCAAGAAATCAGATAATGTATTGCACTGGGCAGATTTGGGACAAAAGACCTCTTTAAAGTGTTAAAAAGTAAAGATGTCACTTTGAGGACTAAGGTGTGCCTGACTCCAGCCATGGTGTTTTCAATCGCCTCATATGCATGTGAAAGCTGGACAATATATAAGGAAGACTGAAGAAAAATTGATGCCTTGGAACTGTGGTGTTGGTGAAGAACATTGAATATACCATGGACTGCCAGAAGAACGAACAAATCCGTCTTGGAAGAAGTATAACCAGAATGCGCCTTAGAAGGAAGATAGTGAGACTTGCTTACTTTGGACATGTTATCAGGAGGGACCAGTCTCTGGAGAAAGACATCATGCTTGATAAAGTAGAGGGTCAGCGAAAAAGAGGAAGACCCTCAATGAGATGGATTGACACAGTGGATGCAACAGTGGGCTGCAACGTAGCAATGATTATGAGGATAGTGCGGGACCGAGCGGTGTTTTGTTCTCTTGAGCGGGGGCTCACTGAGTCAGAACCGACTTAATGGCACTTAACAACAACAATTTATTGTGTGCGTAACAATCAAATTGCACATCCTCTCTTCCTCCAGTCTTAAAATTAAACTGTTTTAATTTTGGATAGCATCTAGTTGTCAAACACGTACTTTTTTTATTTTCTCACTTTGGTTATTGAGCATTGTAGCATATCTGCATTGAAGTGAACATGTGAATATCGGTAAGTGTAAGAGATCTTGTTTTAGATTTTAACTTTAGTTCTAATTGTAAGAGCAGTAATACCTCACCCCAGTGACTACACTTTTACTTTAACCTACTGTGCTTGTACTCTCACATTTCAAAGTGACAAGTGAATGGGGAAGAAAGAAAGGCTTTATGTAGTGTTGGACTTGGCATAACTCCTTTAAAAGCAATACTACCCATCTCTGGATTTTGGAATGCACAGCAAAGAAGAGAGCTCCAGCACATAATCTGGTTCTCCAAATAATTCCTGAACTAATTAAATCAATCTGTGCCTCATAACTCTTCCATTCTCCTTCTTGGTGCCCTTGTTTGTTGACTCTGCATCTTCTTTTGCTCTGTCCTTCGTATGACCTTTGCATTTGACCGTTTGTCTTCAGAGTTGAGAGTTTCTGTTCTTTCTGTGACTGACTCAAGTCTGTAATCGTTGAACCATGTGTGCCGTATATGACATTAAACCCGAGAGCTAAAGGGGTCCTTGTTGTTGGGTTGGCTCTGACTTATGGTAACCCCATGTACAACAGATCGAAATGCTGCCCAGTCCCACACCACCTTCACAATCGTTGGTATGGTCAAAGCCATTGTTGCAGCCACTGTATATTTTAAGTGCCTTCCAACCTGGGGGCTCATCTTCCAGCACTGTATCAGACAATATTCTGTTGGGTCATAGGGTTTTATTGGATAATTTTTGGAAGTAGATTGCCAGACCTTTCCTCCTATTTTATCTTAGCCTGGAAGCTTCACTGAAACCTCTTCACTGTAGGTGACCCTCCTCCTATTGAAATACCAGTGGCATAGCTTGCAGCATCATAGCAACATGCAAGCCACCACAGTATCACAAACTGACAGACAGGTGGTGGGAAGGTTGGGTCCTAATCACCATAATTTCTGCTGGCTTAGATGCAGGGTTGCAAACTCAAATGCATCCCGGACCCAGGCAATAATGTAGATGCATGAAGTGGGCAGTGAACAGGACAGCAGGGAGTGATGAAGACTCTGGTCAGCTGGAGAGTGTAAGATCCCTCTAAAAGGGGAAGTGACTATTCCATTCCTGCTTGATGCTGCCTTTGAGGAATGTGTACCCAAAGTTGTCAGATCTTTCTGATTTTTCAAGAGAAGTCAGAACTCTAGACTTTTGAGTGAAGTATCTCTACTTTCAAATGTGGCAATAAATTCCTAACTTTTAAGAATATTATGCGTATCAGGGATATTTGAAATCTGACTAAATATTTGATGATGATAAGGAATTATTACTAATTTTTGGTTATGATAATGGTATTGTAGTTATGCTTTAAAAATGTTCTTGTATTTTAGAAATATACACTGAAATCTTTATAGATGAATGATAAAATGTTTGAAATTTGCTTTAAAATAATCCAGGGTTTGGGTAGGGAAGTGGATGGGCAAAAAAACTAATCAAAATTGGCTATAGATTGACAATTACTGAAGCTAGATGATGGATGAATACACTATATTTTTATGCAGATAACGTACACTTTGTACATTTTTTTGCCAACCAAGCCCTCCCCCGTGAGGTATTTTCATAAGCACCACTATGCCAGTCTTTTTCACGTGTTGTTGTAAAAAAATTAGTGTAGTGTGCTTATAAAAATACCTTGCCAGGGGAGGGCACGGTTGGCAAGCAAATGGAGAAAGTGCACATTATTTGTCTAAAAATACAGTATATGTATTTAAACTTGAATATGTTTGAAGTTTTACACAGTAAAGAGTTAAGGAAACATGGCCAAAGACCAGATTTGACCCGCAGGCTACCAGAGTCTTCCCTAATCCATGAATTTTTCTATACACATCCAAATTCATTTGTGCTTTCAATCTGTGCTATTTGGTTGTAGTATTTTAAAAGTTTATCATAAAATGCATATTGTAATGTTATATAGGGAGACTTGGTTGTGCAGTGTTTAAGCGTTCAACTGCTAACTGAAAGGTTGATGTTTCGAACCCACCAGTGGCTCCACATGAGAAATGTGTAGCCGTATGCTTCCATAAAGATTATAGCCTTGAAACCCTTTGGGGAAGTTCTACTCTGTTGTATAGGGTCACTGTGAGTCGGAATCCACTCAGCGGCAATGGGTTTAGTTTCTTTGCTTAATGCCTTGTGGGCTGTCCCTCACTCTACAATTCTTGAGCTTTTTTTGAAGAAGAGCATGTGAATTACCTATTTATTTTGTACATTTTTAATGTCTACCCCACATTCATATTCCCCTGGGCTTTCAATCCTCCAGAAGAGTTTTAATTCTTTGTTACTCTCTCCTCATATAAAAGTTCTCAGATTTATTAACATGCATTTCGGGGACTTTTGTTGAACTTATCTTTCATGACCTGTTGTGTCTTTTTTAAGGGATGTGAAATTTTACACAAATTTTGAAGAAAAAAGAGTGATTAATTTCTCTTTCAATTTGTCACCTTTTTTACCTATGTCTCCTTTCTTTGCTCTCAGCCTCAGAGCCTGCCTATTTATTTCTCCCCCCTTTGGACTGTGAGCTCTCTGAGGACAATTGTGGCTTGCTTCTCTCCCCACAATGCCCAGCTAATGCCTGACACACAGCATTTATTTTATTCAGAGACATTTATTGGGCCTCTTACTCTATGGCATTTTTATCATCTTATTTTTTTCTCACTACTGTACTTCAACTCTTTTTTTTTTTTTTTTGCTAAAATTGATGACTTAAACTGCTTGAGAATGAAGAGATTAATATTCGAATTCCTTTTGGGCAATTTCTATTTTTTTATTCTCCAGGGTTTGTGCAGACTGAGCCAGAGCCCCCATTTTATTGATGTCTGATCCCTCTTTTTCTTTACTCTTCTTCCCCTTCTGTCAAACCTCAGAGTGACAGATGAAAGATTCCTTAGAATTCCTCTTGCTTTTTACCAGACTCAAATTTTATAACAGCCACTATGTGCCTCATATAGGCTGCCTCGACGAGGTTTCTTCCCTTATTCTTTTACTCAACAAATATTCATTGAGCATCTACTATGTGTCAGGCAATGTACTAGACTCTGAGAACATGACAGTGAACAAAGCAGACACAAATGCCTGCCCTAAATTCAGGCAGGTGAATGAAAACTGGATTTCAACACTGGAAAGAAAGGTTTAATAGCTTCTTAAAGCCATATCTGCTCATTGACTTAATGATGATACTTCTTAGACTTTCTTTTTTTTTTTAAATATGTGTTTATTTTGCAAGAACACTTCCTCCTTTTCCCCTTTAAGGCACACTGGATGTTTTGTTTTTTTTTTCCCTTCCTCTCCATTAAATATGCTAGTGGAGATATACTGTCTAGGTAGAAAATGATTTAATAAAATAAAGTTAAATAATATTAAAATTCATGGGGCATCTATAAAATTGTTTATAGTTCACGCCCAACACTTTTATTAGGTATTACAAATCAGTGTTATTTGAATTAACAAAAGATTATCATTCATGCTAGCAAGATAAACACCTCTTAATGCACCCAGTCTTCCCACTGTATTAGGTGGTGTTCAGTCCTTACCAGTTGCATATACTTTTTTCCTTTGCTAGAAGACCATATTTTGATGCTAAAAAAAGAGCTCTGGTGGTGCAATGGTTACACACTTGGCTGCTAGCTGAAAGGTTGGCAGTTCGAACGCACCCAGCTGTTCTACGGGAGAAAGACCTGGGGATCTGCTCCCGCTCCAGTAAGATTACAGCCTAGAAAACCCTTTGGGGCAGTTTTACTCTATCACATGGGGTCACCAAGTTGACTCGATGGTGTTCAACAATAACAACATATTAAATAAAAGCCTTGTCTGCATAAACAAACCCTTTAAAAAATACTATGACATCGAGTCAACTAAGCAGCCATGAATATAGCTGCACTCGGAGACGATATATATAATCTGTTTGTGTCCCAAAGAAGACATGCAGGTATTTTGTGGTAGTTGACCAAAGAGACCTGTGCAGAGAGAAAAAGAAACAGCTCTTAGTACACCTACTACATTACATCAGATCTCTTTCTTTCCAATGATCTGGCACTAAATGACCTTGCCCAATTTCAGTGGCACGTCATAATGCAGAATACGTTTCCTGGGGTGATATATATATTTTTTTATTTAGGGGGAGGAGTGAAGATAATGAGTTCTTTCAATATGTCCTCTTCTTCTCTATCTTATTTCTTTCCCTGTCTTTTTCAAGGCTTCTTGATCTTCTTATTTAAAGTTATCTGATCCTAAAAGGGTGAAGTATTTGTAATTCATGTTAAAAGAATGTTTCTATATACATTAAAAAATTTTTGGATTATTCTCATAGTACTTTAACACAACACTGAAAATTTGGCGTCTGCAAGCATAATTCAACGAAGAATTGTCTTTGCCTTGTTTGAGGACATTTAGTTTTGAAATAACAGCATTAGAGTCTTTTGAAAATAACAGAACATGAACAGAAAATTATTTCCCTTGGAAAAAACTGTAGCTAATTTTTCCTTTGGCTGATTTGCTGCTGAAATCACACATTCGTATAAATGCCAAGCTATACATATGCATATACATATGTATATGGATGGGCACGTGTGTGTGCGCGCGCACGTATGCATGTGTGTGTAAGATTCCACTCTACAATCATGCTACAAATGGGAGAGTTTGTCTTTTTAAATTAACACTCATTTATATACAGGTCAGGAAGTAACGCGGAATGTTGGTGTTGCTAGCACATTACATCCAAGATTTCAATTAATTAAGTTTTACAATTCCCCCATGCAGTGGGCAAATGCCGTCATTATCTCTGCTTTATTGATGGGAAATCTGAGAGTAAAAGCTTGTTCAAGGTCAAACAAAATCCAGGTGCTCAACACCAAAGTGAAAGGGAAATTTGAGACATTTAATTGATATTTCATTTGCTGATACGTATTTGTTGAGTGAATGAAGTATACATATTTAAAAAATAGATTTTGGTTCTGAATTAGTCAAAGTATTTCCTCTTTTTTTTTTTTTTTTTTGTTTTGTTTTGAGAAGAATGACATCTGAACATCTAGTTGAGCTTCATTCAGCATCAAGAGGCTTGATCAGGAAAAGCCAAATACCCCGCATAAACGGAGGCGGTCGCAGTTGTACTGCACAGGGTTAGCAAGAGAGATGGAATTCCACAGCCCATTTCTATCACCCCAGTTTGCTGAATGCAAGAGGATCTTGCCATCGTGATCTGGAACTGGCACTAAACTCCATACCATGAAGCTACATTTCTGTTTGACTTTATTTTGAACCTGTGGGTCCAGTTTGCGTGAGTTTTGGTGCTGTGAAAGTTCCAACTGATTCAGAACAGATTTGGATATTCCAGACAGGATCACCAGATTTAATGAAAACGTCTCTTAAAAATTCAAAGAGATTTTCATGAAACTATGGGGAAAATTCCAGGTTTGTGCACTTTGAAGTCTAATGCACATTCTGGGCCCAGTTCTAGTCTCAGTCCATAAAAACCCTGTGCTGACTTTTATGACCATGAGGAGGAGAAGTAAGAATTTTGTTTAAATGGATGTTAGGCAGTTGGTACTATTATTATTTAACCTTCTGATACATACGATTCTGACTCATAGCAACCCCATAGGACAGAGTAGAACTGCCCCACTGGGTTTCTGAAGAGTGGCTGGTGGATTCGAACTGCTGACCTTTTTGGTTAGCAGCCGAGCTCTTAACCACTGTACCACCAGGGCTCCAAGTATAATCATGAGATGAATCTTCCCAAGAACTGTATTTGTTCACAGTTCTTCTATATTTACTTTGTCTCATTTGCTTCTCTACAGTAATAGCGGGCCAGCATTCATTGAGTCCTTACTACTTCCCAACGACTGTATATACCATTATAAGTCTCACAATGAATACATGCTATTTTTCTTCTCATTTTACATTTAAAGAAACCAAGGTAGAAAGATTAATTCATTGGCTTAAGGACACACAGCTATCATAAGGTAGACTATGGATATAAATTGAATTTACAGGACTCCAAAACCTGAGTCTATAGGAAATATTACCACTCTTGCTAGCAGGCAGATATTATTGTACCCATGTTATAGATTGAGGAAACCAGAGGATTTAATTGACTTGCTTAAGTTCAGAGGATGTTGATTCTAGAATCTGGGCTATGTCTGATCTCTCTTTTTTCTAACAAGCAACTTACCATGAGCTTGTGGGATGACAAAAATGTTTGCTGGCTAGAAGGTTTTCATATGTATTATTTGTAAAGTGACATGTTTATTGCACAAGTAAATAATAATTGGACTTGAATCAATAGAAATTTAATTTTAAAATACAGGAAGAGAATATTAAGTAAACATTTTATTTTTTATTTTATTTTATTTTATTGTACTTCAGGTGAAGGCTCACAGAACAAATAGTTTCTCCTGAAACAGTAGTACACATATTGTTCTATGACATTGGTTAACAACCCCACAACATGTCAACCCTCTCGCTTCTCGACCCTCTTTCCTTTTGGTGAAAATATACATAGCCAAAGATACACCATTTCCAAAAATTTCTGCATGCACAGTTCAGTGACATCGACTCTGCTCTTCCAGTTGTACTGCTATTCTCACTTTAGATGAAGGCTTACAGAACAAAATAGTTTCTCATTCAACAGTACACATGTTGCCCTATGACAGTGGTTAACAACCTCACAGCACATCAACACTATCCTTACTCAACCTTGGGTTCCCTATCACCAGCTTGTCCCCTGCCTTCTGGCCCTTGTCCCTGGACTGCTGTACCTCATTAGTCCCATTTGGTTTTATGGGGGTGTCCACTCCCAGGCTGACCGGTGAACCTTGGAAGTGACTTCACCACTGAGCTAAAAGGGTGTCTGGGGGCCATACTCTCGG
>NW_004443956.1:7381515-7440474 GCF_000243295.1 Trichechus manatus latirostris | reverse complement strand
GAGACCATGGTCCCCACAGCCCTCCACCCAGCAATTCAGTCCCTCAGGGAGTTTGGATGTGTCTATTGAGCTTCCATGACCTTTCCTTGTACAAGTTGTACTGTGGAGAGGTTTTACAGCTGTTTTAGTTTTTAGTGAATGACCCAATCATTTCTTCATTTGTCCTACAAACATTTAGAATCAGCAACTGTATATTCTTTGTTAAGGGTGATCACATATCTGAAGTGCTGTATAAAAACCAGTTGTTGGAGAGTCGATTCTGACTCATGGTAACCCCATGTGTGTCAGCATAGAACTGTGCTCTACAGGGTTTTCAGTGGCTGATTTTTAGAAAGTAGTTCACCAAGCCTTTCTCTGGGTGGACTCGAACCTCCAAACTTTCGGTTAGCAGCTTAGTGTGTTAAGTGTTTGCACTACCCAGGGACTCCACATAGACTTTACTCAGTAAATGTTTATTAATTGAATGGATGATCAGGGGTGTCAGAGAATGGTCATTCATGCATTCATGCATTCATGTGATAAATATTTTTGAGCCTGTCCTGTGTCCTAGGCTCTGAGGATACTGTGTGAACCAGAAAGAGCCCGCCCTTAAAGCGTATCCATCCCAGTGTGCCCTGGTGCTGTATGGCTAGAAAGGAAATGGAGAACACACAAGACTGAGGAGATTAGGAAGAGTGAAGAGTGGCTTTTGAGTCGGGTTTAACAGGATGGATAGTATTTTTCTCGGGTGGTGGATAGACTTCACATGGAAAGAATGGCTTGAACAAAATCTAGACCAGTGGTTCTCAGTTGGGAACGATTTTGCTCCCAGAGTACATCTGGCAATATCTGAAGACATTTTGCTTGTCAGAGCTATGGGTGGCGCTACTGGCATCTTATGGCAGAGGCCGGGAATGCCGCTAAGCTTCCTACAATGCACAGGACAATCTTCCATAGCAAAGAATTATCTGGCTCCACATGTCAATAGCACCGAGGCTGAGAAACCCTGATCTAGAGGTATGAAAAATTGGGCTGAATTTGGGAAACCGGGCTGTTCATGACTGGCAAAACCTTAGGATATACACAGATATAAAAGGGAGTTTTGGTTGGGAAGAAATGTTGGGTTACAAGGGTCATATTGTGAAGAGTCTTGGGTGCAGGATAGCTAAAGCTGTTTGTTTTGATTTTAATTACCATGAGTCAGTCATTTGAAGTTTCTGGGCTGGGGCTGAAGTGGGTGGCAATAAGAGCTATATATATATTTTAGGAAAATGAATCCAGCAGTATGAGAGGAACATGGAGCAATCGGAGGTGGGAAGTTGTCTCAGTAGACAAGTGGAAGATTTGGAAGTCTAAATTGGAAGTCATGAGAGCTTCAACTAGGACGGTGACAATGGGGACGGGGGAAAAAAATTACAAGAGTGAAGGCCATTCCAAAGACAAGGGCTCTGGCAGTGGTGCTGCCATTCATGAGAAACAGCAAGCCAGGTTGAGGGAGTGGCTGGAGGGGAAGAAAATGAACTTGAGCCTGGGCATGCTGTGGATGAGGTGTTGGCAGGACCTCCAATTGGGACTGCCTAGCGGGCAAATGCAACTGTGCGTCAAGAGCTCAGAGCCATGGCTGAGTCTGGGGACCGTGCTAACATCTTTTTTCCAAGCCATAGGTCCTAAACCAGCAACCTGCAGGCCCCATCTGGACTACAGATGTGTTTTGTTTGGCCTGCATAATGTTTTAAAATTCTTTAACATGTCTAACAACATACAAATCGAGAGATTGCATACAGTTACCCATCTTTTTAGCTTGTCTTGAAATATCCAAGCATCTGGCAATTCTGAGTTCTTGTTTTTGCAGGCAGCAGCCTGAGCAGAGGAGCAGCTGCCCTCTTTAGATGGGCCGTGCTGCCCCTGGGTTGCCTCAATCCCCACCACTCCCTATTATATTTCAACTGGCTGGGCCACTTCACACATTTACTTTACGTGCCTCGAATTGGAGTTAGCAATCCCAGTTTAGGTTATGATTGTGTCATTTACACGTGTTAGAAGGACCCTTTCTGGAGCCTGGCTCCCTTCACCTCTTCCCAAAGCCACATTTTTCTTTTCCCACCTCTGTTCCCTCCATCCTGCTTTCTATCTATGGCATCTCCAACCACAGTCTCTAGGCTGACTTTCTTCTGCTGTGATATGCGTAGGTCTCCTCTAGCTTGCAGAATCTTCGCTTGATCCTTTCACCTCCTCAGATCCTTTGCCCTTTGATCAATCATTTTGTTCGATGAATGAATAATGAACGGTAGCTCACTAATCATTTTTTCTGGAATCCCCACATATTTTCGTTTGGTCTTTGCAATATTTTCAATTCCTAGGTTCGGTCTTAACCATTCTACTGAAAATATTTCTCAACAATTGTTCCGGGGCAAAGTCCATTGTTCCTTTTTCTCTCTAAGCACACAGTTACCCTCACAGCCTTAATCCTTGCTGTTCCCTCTGCCTGTGGTGCTCAGATGTCCACATGACCCACTTCCCCTACTTCATTCAAATGTCACTTTATTATAGAGATTTTTCCTGACTAGGATGACCCCCCCCGCCCACATTCTCTTTCTCCTTGACCTGCATAGATTTCCTCACAATATTTACTGTTACCTGACTTTATAGTAGGTTGAACTACATGAGATTACAAATATTGCAGGTCAAAACAGTAGATATTGGCAATATTATGTGGTTAATTTTAATATATTGATAAATTTATTGCCTGTCTCCTCCACCCTAAAATGTAAGCTCAGCAAGAACACAGGCTCTGTTTTGTTCAGTGCTGTATCTTCAGGCCCCACAACTGTGCCAAGCACAGAGTAGATAATAAATATTTGCCCAATATTATAAACTAGAGACTTTCTTCTTTGTGACCCTTCTGTAGCATTAACCTTAACCGTAACCTCTTATTTGATATTCCACTGCCCTTCTGCCATCTTGATTTTCTCCTACCTCTACAACCTCTCTGCCTCATTCCCTGAATTTTCACATCCACTCCTTTCTGACAGCACAAATAACAAAATGTGCAAGCTTTGGGTCTCTGGTTTTCTCTCCCACTTCTCTCTTCCTTGGAAAGTTCGTCTGTTCTCATCTCTGAGTTCTGTGTGGATGACTTCCAATCTGTACCTCTGGTTCTGACCTTAGTCCACTTGCATAGTGGACATTTCCTCTTGGACAGCTCACCACTCCTGAAGACTCAGGATTCCTAAAATCAAAACTGCATCCTTCTTTATTCTTCCAGATTTGACTTCCACTCCTGGTTTCCCATTTCCACCTATTATTCTGTTCTTAACCACAAAAACGTAAACACTGGGAAAGTTCTCTGTCTCCTGCTTCTCCTATGGGGCCCCTCTTACCCACCCAGTCACCAGTCTCCACTGACTTTCTTTGTACTTGTATCTGCCCCTTTTCTTCCTTTCCCTTGACACGTATCTTGATTAATGTGACAGCCTTTTATCTCACCATTTCGTACCTTTCCCATCCATCCTGCATACTTTGGACAGGTTAATTTTTGTATAATATTTAAATAAGGTCATTATTCTAGACAAACATATCTTTAGACCCACCACAGCCTCCTGAACATATTTGTCTTTTTCCAACCTGTTTTTCAAATTCTGTCTCCTACGATTGCCCTTTCAACCACTTTGCTGTTTACTACCACATGTTTTCTTGCTCTTCCTTGAATATGTAGCACATATTCCCAGTGGACGCATCCATGGGCATCTTGGGAGGTTAGCCCTTCCCATGGTCCCCATCTGGGGAGAATCTGGGTACCTGTTCTTTAAACACAGCTTCAAACAAATAAGTCCTTTAGCCATCCCCTCTCCTGAAATAGAATTTCACTCTAATTCCACCTATGGGGAAAGTCTACAACTGCCCAATGCACAGTCCTGCCTGCATCCTTCTGTTAACCCCATTTCCTTCCCCCAGAAAGCCTCTATCATCCTTTCTGCTAATCTAAATCCTTATTATGGGAGACAGAAGGTTCAGAGCATGAGCTACGGAGTTGGACTGACCAGAGCTTGAGTCTTACTTATCTCTTCTACTCTCTTGTTGGGTCGCTTGGGAAAGTTACTCATTAGCTCATTGGTGAAATGGGATTGTTAGGATGATTAAATAAAGTAAAGTTTTTAAGAGGCTTAGTACAGTCCCTGGCATGATGTAAGCATCATTATCATCAGCTTCATCATTCTTCATCATAAGACAAGGCCCATTGTCTATAATACATCTTTTCTAACCAAGTCAGTTCTAAGATTTCTTCTCTAAATTCCTACTGCACTTCTTGTCTGGGCTATTCAGAATTTATGCATTTTATATTTCCTAATTATATGACTAGATTGTAAGCTTTCAGAGGGTTAGAACTATGTTTTCCATCTCTTTTGGCCCCAAAGAGCACATTCTAAGTGTGAAATATGTAGACCACTACCCAGTTGCTGTAGAGTCGATTCCAGCTCATGGTGATCCCAAGTGTGTCAGAGTGGAACTGTGAGTGGACTTGAACCTTCAACCTTTCAGTTAGCAGCCGAGTACGTTAACTGTTTGCACCATAGTGCTCCACAAATATTTATGGGATAAAAAAATTTAGGGGAGCCCTGGTGGTGCAGTGGTTAAGAGCTACGGGGAGCTACAGCTGCTAACCAAAAGGTTGGCATTTTGAATCCACCAGCTGCTTCTTGGAAACCCTATGGGGCAGTTCTACTCTGTCCTGTAGGGTTGCTATGAGTCAGAATCGACTCGACGGCAACAGGTATGAAGCATAAAGCTATATTAAAACAGAATTCTACTGCTTTTCCATTTAATCAGAAGGAAAATGTCCCATATTTCTTATCTATCTACTGTGCTGTCTTAACCCTGTTACCGTTGAGTTCATTCCAACTCATAGTGATTCTATAGGACAAAGTAGTACCTGCACCATAGGGTTTCTAAGGAGCATCTGGTAGATTTGAACTGCTGACCTTTTGTTTTTATTTATTAATTATTATTTTTTATTGCACTTTAAGTGAAGGTTTACAGAGCAAATTATTTTCCCTTTGAATAATTAATACACAAATTGTTTTGTGACATTGGTTGCAGTCCTCACGATATGTCAACACTCTCCGCTCCCCTTCTTGACCTTGGGTTCCCCATTTCCATTCATCCAGCTTTCCTGTCCCCTCTTGCTTTCTCATCCTTGCCCCTTGACTGGTGTGCCCATTTAGTCTTATATACATGATTGAACTGTGTGTATTATTATTTGTTTTATAGACCTGTCTGATCTTTGGCTGAAGGGTGGACCTCAGGAGTGACTTTGTTACTGAGCTAAAAGGTGTCAGAGGGCCATACTCTTGGGGTTTCTCCAGCCTCTGTCAGACCAATAAGTCTGGTCTTTTTTTTTGTGAGTTAGAATTTTATTCTACGTTTTTCTCCAGCTCTGTCCAGGACCCTCTATTGTGATCCCTGTCCGAACAGTCAGTGGTGGTAGCCAGGCACCATCTAGTTACGTTGGACTCAGTCTGGTGGAGGCTGTGGTACTTGCGGTTCATTAGTCCTTTGGACTAATCTTTCCCTTGTGTCTTTGGTTTTCTTCATTCTGTCTTGCTCCAGATGGGTGGGACCAGTGGAGTATCTTAGATGGTCACTCACAAGCTTTTAAGACCCCAGACGCTGCTCACCAAAGTAGGATGTAGAACATTTTCTTTATAAACTATGTTATGCCAATTGAGCTAGATGTCCCCTAAGACCATGGTTCCCAGTCATCAGCCCAGTAACTTGGTCCCTCAGGGAGTTTGGAAGTATCTATGAGGCTTTTTATGACTTTGCCTTGGCCAAGTTGTGCTGACTTCCCCAGTATTGTGTACTGTCTAACCCTTTACCAAAGTTACTTCTTATCTATTGTCTATTGAGTGTTTTTCCCTCTCCAGCCTTCCCCTCTCTCATAACCATCAAAGCTATTTCTGTGTGTAAGCCTTTTCACGAGTTTTTATAATAGTGGTCTCATACAGTATTTGTCCTTTTATGATTGACTTATTTCACTCAGTGTAATGCTCTTCAGATTCATCTGTGTTGTAGGATGTTTTGCATGCAGATCCATCGTTTCGAACTGCTGAACTTTTGGTTAGCAGCTGAGCTCTTAACCACTGCACCACCAGGGTTCCTAATAAAATATGCCAATGACAAATTCAGCAGTCATTATTAGAAAATGAGGACTTTGACTACCGTTTAATTAAGAACTTGTAGTTAGACATTTGGCCAGAAGATGGTGTAGTGTTCAAGGGTTCCTTCCCTCTGAAAGTCAAAACTCTGATTTTGAAGGAATGAAATTGCAATTCGACCAAGGCCAAAGGAAGGGAAAGAAAGTGATGCCAGTTTGATTTTGACACCATCCTAGGGCTTAGCAAATGTCATGCTTTCGTGTATGTTTCTTACTTCTTACTGCTCACATAATGAGCTAAAGGATCTTCTAATTAGTTAAATATTATTGTACATCAGAGTGGGGCCATGCTTCCTGTACATTCTTATTTGTATTTTGTCAGCCAAGGGAAGAAAGCTGTTAGAGGCAGACGCAGATGTAAGGAAGGCACAGAATATGCCAAGAAGTCATGGCACTTCTTTGCTATTGGATGAGTCATTTTATTTCGCGTGCTTTTATTCTGATATTAGTATGAATCCTTCAAGTCAGTATGTCCTACTGGAAGAATCTTTTGTGTGTGCCAGACATGTGATGTGTGTGTCAGAGTTTCCTCCAGCCCTGAAAAAGTCATACATGAAGACTTATTGCTAAAATAGCCAATATAAAACAGAAACATAACTGACACAACCTTCGTGTTTTTATTATCTTCAATAATGTACTGAAAACCCAAAAAAAATTAATAAATAAACCAAACTCACTGATGTCGAGTCGATTCTGACTCATAGCAACCCTATAGGACAGAGTAGAACTGCCCCATAGGGTTTCCCAGGAGCAGCCGGTGGATTCGAACTGCCGACCTTCTTGGTCAGCAGCTGAGCTCTTAACTACTGCACCACCAGGCCTCCAATGTACTGAACCAGGTAGATAATATTGCAGTTGCTTAAAGTTCCTGTTTACATTGAGTGGGAACTAATTTAAAAAAGAAAGTTGATGCTGATCCACCATCTTCTATCAAGTTTGTGTCTCATGTACTTACTCCATTTTTTTTTTTTTTTACCATGTAAAGTCTTCTGAAAATTGAAAACTAATTTATTATCATGTAGTTATTAGCACAATCACAAAAGAGGTCACTGGTCTTTCCTTTAATTTCTGTCACAGGCTGCAGGCTGTATTATGCTAAATCAAGGATATGGGAGATAATTAACATAGCAACTCTGGCAAGTTTAATAGGTGAGTGATGAACAGTTGAGAGTTGAGCTTGGAAATCCATGTCTTAATTACCACCCACCCTGAGCACATCGATGAAGCTGATGCGTGGGTGCATGTATTATGGATACCCTCTGCCAGGCCAAAGTTTTGGAGAGTTGTCTGTAAAAGTATTATAGATTGAGAGACCTCAAGGCAAGAAAAGCAAACTGTGTTTTTCAATGTGTAGTTCTCCCAGTAGCATCCACTCTACTGCAGTGGCTCTCAAACTCATTGCCATTGAGTCAATTTCAACTCATGGCAGCGGATTGCCAGGCCTTTTTTCCATGGTGCCACTGGGTGAGTTCAAATGGCTAACCTTTAGGTTAGTAGTTGACGCAAACCCTTTGCAGCACTCTGGGCCATACTGTCTCTCAGCAATGTTCCGAGACAATTTTAGTTGTCACAACTGGCAGAATGGTGGGGGGTAGAGGGAGACCTGCTGGCATCTAGTGGGTAGAGGCCAGGGGTGCTGCTGAACCTCCTACATGGCACAGGACAGCCCCCACAACAAAGAATAGGTCTAAAGTGTCATGGGTGCCAAACGTCAAAGCCCTCTCTGCCCCAGAATAATCTAGTGTATCGGTTGTTGATTTTTGCCCCTACTTGCCAACAGGTGTCACCAGAGGCCCTGTTCATTCTGCAGCCCTGTCAAAGAGTCCATAAACTCTTGCAACATATGGAATGAAATCCCAACTGCAAAGCTTTTGTGAAAGGCAGTTACATGCTGGTGAACTGAGGCGCATGTAACCAAAATTGATCAATTATACAAATTAAGCATAGCCCTTAAGGAATTTATTTTATTGGTCTGGACATCTGTTGTAGTATTGTCCAAATCCAAAAATCAAATGGTGCCTCGGGTTGCCAAGTTAGGCAAGAAAATCTAGTAGCTATAAAAGTACAACTGAAAACCCTATATTAATATCACATCCATCTGCTGAATGTTACATAAATATGCAGACTTTTTATTTTCCTTGGGAATAACATTTATTTTTACTGTGCCCAGTTTGACATTCTTATGACATTCTGTTCGGTTTATTACATTGTAACTTTAAATGTTTCTTCAAAAATGCATTTATAATGTTGTTGTTAATCTTTTTTCAAGGGTCTGTACCACCTGTTTAACTTCTAGTTAAATAGAGAAGTCCTTCTTCTTATAGGAAGAATGGGAAATCTTTGGACAAAGAGGCTCAGAAAAGATTTTGACTAACACTCGTGTCGTGTAAAGGGAAATTATATAACAGCCATGAATGCTAATATTCCATCCTGCTCTTTTACAAGTTGAAATGTAATCTCCATTTTAAACGAAATTAGCATCATTTCCAAACAGAGTATCATATTTATATCAGATTTATACCACCACATCAGATTACTATTAACATGTAAAATAGTCTCTTTTATGCTGTGGGTAAAAAATAGATTGAGGAGAATGATTTGATTTCCACTTTAATATCAGGGATTTAAATTAATCTGAGTGGACATGTTTAGGTTGAGAGTTGCTCCAACGTTGAAGAAACAGCAGGTAGGCGTGGCTTTACCTTAAGAACCTGTTGCGGTCTTGGCACGAAGAAAACCTTGCAGTTATAAAAGTACATCTGAAAATCATGATGTTCCTATTATGTCCATCTGCCGAATGTTAAATAAATATGTTGGTTGGTTATTTAAATATGTTGAGTAGTTAAGCCAACTGGAAAATTATAGGATATATGTAGGAAAACTTAGAGGACATTTTTGTTCATATTTTTATTTTTCCTTTCATTTGTCTCTCACGTAGTCAGTAAAACACTTTTTTCGTAGTCAGTTATTGAATGGATTGTAATCTAATAATAAGGCAAGCCAGGATGGTCAGAAAAACTTAAAAAGAAAAAAAAAATCTCTGCCAAAAAAATAAACTTGGCACAGGCTGTGGGGAGACTTCCTTATGGTATTTTCTATTTTAACAGAAGAAAAAATGTATAGCATTTTATCAAATTCATTTCACAGAACATCTTTTATTGTAAACGTGATACATGCTTAATGTAGGACGTTTAGATAACACAAACCAAAAAGAATATTAAAAACAAATTTAATTTGGTTTATTTTCAATGAACATATATCAAAAATCCGTTGCCATCGAGTGGAATCTGACTCACAGAGACCCTATAGGACAGAGTAGAACTGCCCCAGAGGGTTTCCAAGGAGCTGCTGTGGATTTGAACCGCCAGCCTTTTGGTTAGCAGCCAAGCTCTTAACCCCGTAACTCTTAAGCACTGTGCCACCAGGGCTCCCCACCAGAGCTAGTGACCCTATGTTTTGACCCTAAATTACAAGAGTGTCAGATTCAAGAAAAGGGTAACAATAGCTGTTGTTTTTCTTGACTTTACAAGATTCATGGTTTAATTCTGTCATTTGTAAGAGAATTCTTATATCCCCCCTACATTTTGAACCAGAGAAAGAAAGCTTATGTGGATAAATCCCAAATAAATTTACATTTAGGGCAACACAGCTCCAGTGTTAGAGAAGAGAAGATAAACTTCTAGGGAAATGGAAGCATTGTCTGAGGCTCTGAATTCATAGTCCAATGCTGTCAAGGCAGAGAAGAGCCAGTGACTGGCCATTATTGATGATGAATCTTGTCTGAAATAAGGTGAGATACATTTTGCCTATACTTGAAAAGGAGGAGCAAACTGGGTAATAGAGAGTCAGCTACAAAGAATTTTAATGCTAGAGAGGTTTCCTTGTAAAAATGTGGGATAAGCAACCTGTTGAGGTAGGATGGTATAATGGAGTATCCATCAGATACACATGAGACCTGGTATTTTTTCCCTGAACACTGCTGTGGCCATCCTTTCTGTCTTGGGAAAGTTAGTTTACCCATTGGTGAGATAACGAATATGGAAACCGTGTCACAAGACAATCTGTGGTGGGGGAAACACAAGTCTATAAAAGGGTTCCATAGCTTAGAATTCAGCACTATATGAATACCCAGAGATCCTGATGATTTATACTCATGTACCCAGTTAAGAAGATGAATGGTTGAGGAAAGGAGGTAACTTGCTTTTGGGGAGATAGACTCTAAATCGCCAAGCTAAGAATAGCTCTTTGATTCTCAATAGTCTTAAAACCAACAGGCATTTTCTTTTCCTGTTACAGAACTGCTGCATTTATTGAAGTCATAAGCCCGTAGTCTATCTTTATACTCTTGATGTGATTTCTGAATCTCCAACCATTTCTGAGACCACAAGATATTTAAAAATAAGATAAGAAATATTGACTGAGACTCCCTGAAGCCTGCAAGGGAAACGAAGATCCCGCGGCAAAGGTTTACGGTGAAATTTCTCTCCTGTAGTCCGTGCACATTGAAAATGACATCATCTATCCCAAGGAATAACTTAAGACCTGATCCACTTAAACAGCTCCAAGTGATTTATCATAAATGTGCTTATTTGGAAGGTATAGCAGCAACTGCTGATGGGAGGTGGTGGGGTTAACTACCAAAATTGTACATAACTTGGATCCTGTGTATGGCAATTAATCAAGAAATTATATTCCTTGACTTTCTAACAACCCACACAGAGTGCTACATCTGTGGTGTGTTTAAAAAGAGAGAGCGATGAAATATTTCTTCTAATAAAATGCTAATGGTTTTGTTTTGGAGAAAAAAAATACTGAATTATTGTGGTGTTAGATTTATCTGTATGAGAGTTTCTCAAGTCACAGTCAATGAGCACTGATGACAGAAAGCTAACTATTTCCTGAATGTGAAATTCCAGGCCTCTAAGTGACTTCAGAATTATGGAGGGGCCCTTTTAGAATGCTGAAGAGCGAAGGCGGGAATAAACGGTGTTAGAGAGAACTGCAGCAGCGAGGCGATCACTGTGGGCATTTCTGACATTTTCGAGAATATTATTTAGCTAAAAGCACGTTGGGATATGTTAATGAAGACCAGTAAGGCATTGCCGTTTATTTGTGGCGTCCTTCTTAGATATAAACTCGCCCCGACTTGGTCGCTACGTTGTTGGTTGTTCAGAGCAAGGATCGTTGGCGAACGCCTAGTGTGGCTAGGAACCCAGCACTTACAACCCGTCTTGAGGGTTACTTTTACAAATTCAGTCTCTGAAAACATCAAAGAGATCCCATCATCTAAAGGGGAAAGCATTTCAGCAACAAGAGTGGCTTTGTGATGTCATTTCCACATTTACCTTCCTTTGTGACATGGTTCAAATTGCTGGTATTTATTTTTGAATTATTGGACTCCTAAAAAATTGAAATTAAGCAAATGTTTATGGAGTACCTCCTTTCTGCCAGACACTTGGCTCAGCCCAGGAGATAGAAAGATGGAATAATACCTGACATCTGCCTTTAAGGTTCTCATTGTCCAGTAAGACAGAGTTATAACAAATACTTAAACATGGTAAGTGCAATACTAATGAAATTGCCTGATGCTGGGCGCTTATCGTTTGCCAGACACTATGTCATTATTCTCATTTTACAGAGAAGAGAACTGCGGCTTAGAGAGAGGTTACAGCATGCAGCTAACGAAAGGAGGGGCCAGCATTTTAAGACCGCTCTCTGTGATTCTGGATCCCATCTTCCTTACACTATGTCTGAAGTGATACCCGAGGTCACAGCTGACATTCATGTAGTGCTTACCACACGCCAAGCACCGTGTTAAGAGCTTTGCACCCACTACTTCACTTGATTCTCAAACAACAAACATATACCATAGATACTGAACAACATGATGCGGTAGGTTATTAGCCCCATTTTACAGATGAACAAACTGAGGCTCTGAGAGGTAAGCAATTTGACCAAGGTCATGTAGGTAGTGTCAGAGCAGCAATTTGAATATGGGCTCATAACCACTAAGTTTTACTCCTATAAGATAGGAGAGAGACATTAATTCTGCCTGGGGCAGCAAGTGGGTAGAGAGATTGAGGCAAAGGACGTACAAAGCAGTCAGAGAAAGAGACATGGGGATTTTGAAGATGATAATGCTTATATTAGACTTCTCTCTGATCTGAGTTACTAGAAGGATATATTTCTGAACTTGTCAGGAATCTCTCTAAAAGTTGTAGAGCTGAATTTTAGTATCTCTTTGATTCCTACATTATAAAATTCCAACACATTGTCTGGGAATTCAGACTTATAAAATACATACAGAGGTAATGCTTTTTTTTTTTTTAACTTTTAATTTTGAAGTAATTGTAGACTCATAAGAAGTTGTAAAAATAGTAGAGTCCTGTATACCCTTCACCCAGCTTCCCCCAATGGTAACATTTTCATAAGCATGTTACATTATCAAAATCGGGAAATTGACTTTGACACAAAGATATTAACTAGACCACAGACCTTAGGTGGATTTCATCAGTTTTTACATGCATACTTGTTTTTAGTATAGTTCTGTGAAATTTTATCGCATGTATAGATTTGTTTAACCACCAAGAGGTAATTCTTTTTAATGCTGGCGTAGAGAGAAAGGAAAGTCCAATGTTTTGAACAATCATTCGCTTTGCTGTATAGCATTGTTATGTTTGGAGTTAACTTGCTGAATATCCTAGTCTTTAAAAATGATTTAAATTTTAAGAGAATACTACCATGAAGTGAAGATGCTTATTTATAATACGAAAAGGTTACACTTGTCTGCGGAAAATGATTTCCCTTAGAGGATATAAAATGATTCCATTAAAAAAAAAAAAAAAAAAAAGGTTTCCCTACCTCTATTACTTACATCTTACCTATTAGGTTTAATTTTTAAGCCTTTACAGATGGATTGACTAGCTCTTGATTTTTCTGTATATTTCAAACGAATGAGCAGTCAATACTGTATTCAGGGGTATATTGAAGATATACTCTTATATTAACATGGCTACTGTTTTCTGCAGTCCTTGGCTTTTTATTTTGTAACTCTTGTTTCTCAGAAGATACAGAGGTAAAAACCCAAGTTTTCAGTATGTTCCAAAAAGCTCCAGACACATAAGCTTAAAAGGTTAAATTTTAATGAAAACATACCCACTAGTCAATGTGCTTTGAATTATAATTTTAAAAGCCAATCATTTTCTTTTTTGACTGACATGTGGCATTTTGGAGAAATTTTTAAATGTTTAAAGTCTGTAAGAAATGAAATTTGGGGGCTTGTAGGTACTGTATTTAGAACAGAAAAAAAAAGATATGGCTCATAGTGAAGGGATTGAAAAAAAATCATTTGTAATTATGCATCACAAAGGCACAATCACAGTGCCCCCATTTATGTGTGCATCTGTGCATCTGCCTCTGACCCCAGCTTTCTGGTTTCTGTCTCCTTTCTTTGCAGAATCTTCAGTTCTGCGTAGATGCACACATTAGAGAGAAAATTGGGGCTAATGATTTAGGAATGTGCTAATTAATTCTCATTATGTCCTATGAACCGAGAGAAATAGTGAAAGGTTGTCTGCTTATGCATATACACTATGTATATTTTTCCACACGGTGTTTTCTTCTGAAGGAAAGTTCTCCTGTTTTCTTTTTCTCTCCTTTGGCTCTCACACACAGCGACAGCTAAGCAGCACCCAAAGTGCTGACGTGATGACTTAGAGATGTGATAAAGAGAAACATCTCTCGAATTTTCTGTAAATGTGGTTTTAGCATTGGGAGAACATACATAATCAGATACCTGCCCTCTTTGAGTTTCTTCATTTAAGCATCGTGATTCCTAATGAGCAGTTTGATTGCATCCATTATTATTTTGTATTTGGTTATCAATGATGATCAATCTGTGCTAAAGAAAGATATGTAATCATGCCGGGGACACTCGTGGATTTTTTTTTTTTTAAAGGTTTTAACATTTGATAACAGGTTTTCCAATAGCTTGAAGGGTAGCTCTTAACATTTCTTTTCCAGCTGAAGTATTTTCTGAGTTCTGTCCAAGCCCTCTGTAGTTAAAGAAAAGGCTTTTTGACACTTAATAGACAATGTTGTGGCTTTTTTTTTTCTTCAGACAAATGTATAGGCGTTTAAACAGTCACATTGTACTGTCGTAATTGAGACACCTTGCAGAAATGGCAATTATAGGGTGACTTGTGTCAAAAATATTCAGTACAAATTACATTTTGCCTAATTTTCGAAAATTTTCAAAGGCGTCTCTCTCCTTTTTCTGTCTCTCCCCCTTTCTGTTAAATATTAAGTAAACTCTTTACATTTTCACATTTTATCAAAGTTGTGCTAGGTTTTCTCTGTGTTTAGCAAAATTCCAAATGGGCTATCCAGATCAAAACAATCAGTGAGGGCTAAGGTGTTCTTCATTGCTGAAACGAAAATAAAATAGATGTTCAGGACATTCTGTTTTGCTTTGGCTTCCAGCTTGACTGCTTGCTCTGAGAATATTCTTGCTCCCAAGTTAGTTCCAGTTCTGTTTACTCTGCCCTGACCTCAACGAACTTTCCAAAGCCATCCCCTTCAAGCAACACGTTTTCTTTTTTTCTGAGCTGGAGTTTATTCTGTGCTCAGCCTCCATCCTGTGAGTCCCTTGAATAATTGTAACAAAAAGAAAATCTCTCCTGGCCAGTGACAGAAAGGAGAATCTGAGAATAAAGGTAAAATTTACCAAGAAGAACAATTGCAGCTTTACTCCAAAAAGCACAGGACTTGGGAAGAGAGAGGAAAGGGCAAAGAATAGAACTCGGTTTTAAGAAGGATTTCAGTACAAAACCAGTGTTTGATGAAGGTTAAATAAAAGAAGCGAACAATGATAAACTCAGTGTATAAGGTTCATGTGTTTGACACACAATTTTAACTTCTTAGCTATTTTCACTATGACAGAAATACGCAGATCTACAAATTCGAACGTGGAGCAAAAGTTTATATATTGAAACCTATGATTTCTTGGCTGATAATATGAAATAGGGTGATAGTTCCATTAAAAAAGCATCCTTAATTGGGTGACGTAAAAATTGGGGGAGTAAAAAAAACAAAACAAAACAAAACAAAATGAGATGCGACCCGTAGAACGTTGAGGGTTGTGACATTTTCTAGTTACGGGATCACTCTGCAATTGCCCCACAGGGAATTTTATTTTAAAACGTTAAAAGAAGGCAGAGGGACTCTACTTCTTGTTTGAAGCTGGCCCAGTATCCAGTTGGAGATGAATGGAAAACCAGGTCACCATTAGAGCATGGGATTCCAATGGCCATATATACCGAATCACACTAATGACAACTGCAAAATGGCTTTATGTATAGACCTAAACAATTTATGATTGCAAACATGCATGTGCAGTGGAATAAAATTGTTCCATCCTTGCAGACTTAGGCATCGACACATTCTTTTTTGAGGCCACGTGGACCATGATAATAGCTAGTTAAAAAGTGAAACATTCAAACCACAAAGAGGGAGAAAATACGTTGTTGTATTTCATTTATTTGTTTATTGAGTGCCCACAGGTGCCGGCTCTATGGCAGCCATCTGGGATACAGTGGTGACCAAGGCAGATGTAGTCCTGCCCCCACGGGGCTTACGATCTATCAGAGATGTTGTCGTTGAGTCGATTCCCACTCATGGAAGTAATAATAAAATGTGAAGAATGGGAGGCAGCAGGCATTACGGGAGCACCCAGGACGATGAAGTTCTTAGTTCAGCTGGCTTTTCTTTCTTTCTCTCTCCTCCCTTCCTTCTTTTCCTCGGCCTTCTCTCTTTCCCCCTTTCCTTCCTTTGTTTCTCTCCTTCCTTCTCTTTCTTGCTTTTCCAAACAGAATTCGACCATGCTCATTCTTAAAAAGAAAAACAATCTAAGTTTATTTACAAAGAGGCAGCATATTATAGTGGTCATAACCATAGGCTTGGAAGCATGTGCCCCAGACTGGAATCCTGGCCCTGCCATTAACTAGCTTACAACCTTGGTCAGAGAATTCACCTCAGTTTCTTTCTTTATAATATAGGGCTGAAAATACTCACTTCACATTAAAGTTCTAAAGGTTAGATGGGATACTGTAAGTACCTAGCGCAGTTCTCGACAGACAGTGAGTACGCTAAAATTGTTAGTGGCTATTATATTATTATTATCATTTTGCCTTTTATTTTGTAGGAACAGTATCTGTATTATAAGATAGCTAAGAAATAGTGAATAATGTTATCAATCAATTGAAAAAATATTCTCCCCAAACAACTGATTAGCTTTTATATTATGTATAACCCTTTAGTTAGTATTTTTGCTCATTCACAAGAGCAGATTTTTTTGAATGTTAAAAATAAAAACCATTTTCAATAAACTAGGTTTTCAGATAAACCTTTAAGGTACATTAGATACAATCACTGTCTTTTCCTCTGAATATTTTGAGGACTAAAGATTGAGCCAAATTTCAATTCACCCCTATAGGAGACAGGGAAATGTATTAGTATTATTTTGATTCCTAGGGAAATGTATTAATATTATTTAGATTCATAACTGATTGAGACACCCCCCTATAGGTCCAGGGTGACCATATAAAGCAATGAGCTAAGATTTTCTGTGTGTCTTGTGAAATTTGTCTAATTGTATTATAGACAACACCTACCCAAGTACTGTGTGTATATGCATTTATGTGAGTGGATAATTTTAAAGCCTGTTTTTAAAAATTAAAATGGTCATCAACTCTTCTGTCATCAGGACACCTTTTGGCCTGTCTTCACGAGCAGGTTTCTCTTCCTAAAGAGCTCACCCGGCTTTCCTCACACTGTGACTTCCCCAAAGTAAAAACGCACGACTTTCGTCCCACCGAAGATCTCCCTTCCAAGAATGGTCCCTTTACTCTCATGCCTCTTCAGTTTTGGTTGTGTGGTTTGATCTGGCTGAGATACCTTTCCCTGCCTGGGTGAAATCTCACTTATCTTTACAGGTCTGGTTCCAATGTTATCTACTGTGTGATTCCTTCTCAATCCCCCGGGCCAAATGAATGGGCCCCTTCTTTGTAGCCCATAGCGCTTTGCTTCTCTCCCTGGTACATCATAGTTGCATACCTGCCTTTACAGCTATGCCTTTGCCTACCTCTACACCATGAACTCGTAGATGATGGGGTCTATGTCTTATTCATCTTTCCAGGAAACTAGGTTCCTGTCTTCAGCGAGTGCCTAGTCTGGGGAGAGAGACAGACACAAAAACCCGCCATTAAACTGCAATTCGCAAAGTGATATAAAACAATTGCCTGAATTAGTGCCCGCAGATGAGTGCTAATTTACTAAAGAACCCTGCTGTTCTCATGAAAGAAATCAGCAGTGGCATGTAGGTATAGTGTGTTTCTTAAAATACAGATGTCTTCGCAGCCTTTAATCAATATTTATGTTGTTGCCAGTGCTTTGTAAAACACAAAACACAACCCAAAATCTCAAGTGACATTGCATACTTAATGTTAGAGATGGAGATTCTAGAAGTCCGTTGAAAACAGTATGACATACCTACAGCAGGAATGATGCTTACTTCTCCAAACCAAATAAAGGCTCATTGAACCTTCGCTGTAAGCCAAGAATTTAAGTACCATTTATTTGTTGAGTTTTGCCGCTCTAAATTGCTCAGTTTGACATGGACATGTAAAAGTATTTATAATTTAATTGGTATGGGGTTTATTTTAAATTATATTAAAATGACCTGCTTTCCAAAGTCTAATATTGTTTTAAAAACGTCGCAGGAAAAGATTTCAAAATGTTATTGTAAAAAGCCAGGGAAAGGACTTCAGACAGACACACAGCCCCTATCTGAGTATTTTTGTTTGTGTCGAGCTCCCAGGGCATAGTGAAAGAATCGTCTTCTCTTTCATATATGCCCAGAGAGGGGGGCTTTTAGAAACTGGCTTTTATTATTGTTATTTCTGTGGTACCTGTCTTTTTTATACTTGCTGCGAGGTGGTCAAATTACAGCAGGCTCATAACACGGTAACCTTTATCCATATATAGCCAGGCAAAGCTTTCTGCTGTTAAGTAGAATTTAGGAATACTTTAGAGATGGAAAGCATTGCTATTCTTGAGCAAACTCGGGAGAGTTTAGAAACATTATTTTGAAATATGCTTCCTTAAAGTCAGAAGAACTTAATTAAGTTCCCAGGGTTAATTGTTTCTGAAGTGTTAACATGTCATTTGTCTATTCAAACTCCAAAGCAAACCTAATACGGGATTTAATAACCTGTTTATGTGAATAGAAATTTGGGGTGGGGGTGGCGTGGGAGAAGAGGGAAAAGCTAATAAGCTTTTACCTAGTTGGTGGGTTTAGGGAAGAAGTCTTTCTGTCTTCATTGGAAACAAAAGATAAATTCAACGTTCAAAACTCTTTCTCTTTGGGAGTATACCGTAAATTGGGATGACAAGGAAGTTTCGGAACAAAACAGTATTTTTACACTTTGTTCATTTCATATTTATCACTAGCTTGTTTGCTAATTTTCATTTGCAAGAGGCAATTCTTCCAGCTAACTGGGTGCCTCAATGGGCCACTGATTTCTTTGAAGTGACGGTCTGTAAATATGCATAAAAAAGGGATGCAATTAGCGTGTGTGTGGTTCAGTGCGGCCTGATTCCATTGGCAAGTTTACCCACAGTGTTGATAAGCTACATTATCTAGAAAATTGGCCGCTGAAAAACAGCACCTCTGATTGCCAGCAAAGGTTCCAGATAACAGGGTGCTGAAGAGAAATATAATTGAGGTTGAATATATTAACCAAGGTGTCACATGCTCCTTAGAAGCTCTAATTTATCAGCATGTTGGAATTTTTATTAACATTTGGAATGCATTTCTCCCGCACTAATGAAGTGGAATTGGCAGTTCGGTTTTAGTTATTGTCATTTCTGAGAAGTTAAATGTAATTTCTCGTTAGACACAGTTATGTAAATATATTTGTTCAGGGCTGAAAAAATTATACATTTTGCAAAATACAAATATGTTGTTAAGAGGCAGTGTGACAAACCAGTAATGTCTCGAGTCCTGAAAACCAGCCATGTATTTATGCTGCATTTTGTACGTTACAGCTCTTCTTTGTAGGGGGAATTTGAGAGAAATGAACTAAGCTTAATTTCATTAACTCTGCGACTGGTTCACCATTGTGAAAAACAGTTAAAATTAGCCACTGTTTTCGGAGGCTAGCACGTCTAAAAGGATTTTATGATTAAACTATTTTTTTTTTAATGAAAACTTGCCCAAATTATAAGGTGAATTAAATGTTCATGGAAGATGTCTGCTTTTCTTTTTCACATTCATTTTGGAAACACCCAGAACTTCTGTTCTTTTTCGAATTCTGACAAGTAGGCTTGAAAGATATGTGTTAACAATAACATCAATTTCTATCAATTAGAAATAAATTGAGGCTGTGCCAACTTGCATACGTATGTGGTAAAACTATATATTTTTAAAGCAAGGGAATAAACATCATAAACTTTGGGATAATGGCTCCTTGGGAATGGAGAGTGGAGGAATCAGGTTTTAGGGAAAATGCAAGCAGCTTCAGTTTTTTGGGGATATCCTAGTTCTTAAGTTAGGTGGTGGGTTCATGAAAGTTTGTTTCTTTATTATAATTCATAATTTGCATATGACATGCGTTTAGCTATATCATATATCACAAAACACTGTGAAAAGAAGCTAACTCGGTTTACATTGACTCATAAATTTTGTTTTTCCACGGAGATGGTTACAAAGGGCAGTCCACACAACACTGTGTACTTGTACCAGGCTTTGTATTAGTTAATTGCACACGCCTGCGACCTCAGGGAATGATGCCAGCATTTTCATCCATTAGTAATAGACATGGTGGTCACAAGGCAATGGCTCCCTGGAGCCGCATGACCCATGTAAGACACTTTCTCAGCTTTCCTTTTGTATTCACCCCTTAGCAACTGTCAGCCATCTATTGTCCTGTGTTGTTGTTGTGTGCTGTCAAGTTGATTCCAACTCATAGTGACCCCATGCGACAGAGGAGAAAGAACTGCCCCATAGGGTGTCCTAGGCTGTGATCTTTACAGAAGCAGATCGCCAGGCCTTTTCTCCAGAGAAGCTGCTGGGTAGGTTCCAACCACCAACCTTTTAGTTAGTGGCCAAGCGCTTAACTTTTGTGCCACCAAAGGTGCTTAATTGTCCTATACCTTACCTTACCTGTTGCTGTCAAGTCGATTCCAACTCATAGCAACCCTATAGGACAGAGTAGAAGTGCCCCATAGGGTTTCCAAGGAGCAGCTCTTAATCACTGCACCACCAGGGCTCCATTTGCCCTATAAACCAAAAAAGAAAAAAAAAAAAAAAACAACCCATTGCCGTCAAGTTGATTTCAACTCCTGGTGACCCTGTCATGAGGACTCCTCGTTTCATTCATTCTTTTCCTGCTGGCTGCTACCACTTTTGGTATTCTCTGAACGGTTTCTTTACTTCTGCTGCAATACTTCCCTGCATCTCACACCCTTGTGACAGCCTTCAGCGGTCAACTTCTGATCTCTGTCGCGTCACCCAGGAAGAGTGGTGGCGGTAGCAGGAATGGGTTTCCTTTACCAGCAAGAACTTCTGGTTGGAATCGGATTTGTCACAGGGAAGTCTCATGCCAGTAAACATTTACATGCACACCACTGCCTCCATGAATATTAGGTGTTTTTCTTTAAAATGATGTAATAGATGCAGTTGGTGCCCCATCTGGATCTCCTTTAACTACCAGTGTACCCAGCCCCCAAACGAGCCGTGGTGGCGCAGTGGTTAAGTGCTTGGCTGCTAACTGAAAGGTCAGTAGTTCGAAACCACCACCTCCTCTGTGGGAGAAGATGTGGTAGTTTGCTTCCGTAAAGATGGACAGCCTTGGAAACCCTATGGGGCAGTTCTACTCTGTCACACGGGGTCGCTAGGAGTCGGAGTTGACACCAATGGGTTTATGAGCAGCCAGCCCCCAGCTGCTGCGAGTGTGGCAGCTAGCAGCTTATACCTCTGCTGTCCTAGGGGGCAGCTGATGACTTGTTGATGGCAGGGTGGTACAAAAGCCTAGCTCCCCTATACCACACTGTGGAACAATTTATGCTCCAGAAACACCCCTCCTGCCACAGATCAGACCAAAGCTAGACTTTGCCTGGAACCATGTTCTTGATTGGTTTGCTCACTTTCACCAGCCTGCTTCACTCCTTCTGTTGTAGATGTGTCCTAAAAAGCTTGTCCCAGGACTCAGACTAGAGTGAGGGGAGGAGGTGTCTAGGGCACACAATTGAAGGAGGCACTCTCAAGGTCAAGTGAGTTGCATGACCCTGAGAATGAGTGCCTCCTAAAATTTTGTGCCCTACGTACCTCACTCTTCACACCCTAGTCTGAATCCTGCTTGCCCTAATAGCTCACATGCACCCAAATTCTTGCTTTAGGCTTTACTTCTAAGAAACCCAACCTAAAACATATAGGTGTGATAATAACCACCATAGCGACCCTATAGGACAGAGTGGAACTGCCCCATAGTGTTTCCAAGGAGCAGCTGGTAGATTCGAATTGTCAACCTTTTGGTTAGCAGCTGTAGCACTCAACTGTTGCACCACCAAGGCTCCTGGGTGATAATAGAACGGTGTATATGATTAACTTGCCCAGTTCACCCAGGGGTGCCTTGGAAGAAAGGTCTGACGGTCTACTTCTGAAAAATCAGCCATTGAAAACCCTATGGAGCACAGTTCTACTCTGACACACATGGGATTACCATGGATGGGAACTGACTGGATAGCAACTGGTTGTACTAATTGTTTTAAGGACTAAATAATATAATGTATAGAAAGCACTTAGAACGGGCACTGAAACAATAAAGAATACATGAACAGATGCACAGATAGAAACACCTGAAATCAAACCCAAACCCATTGCAGTCAAGTCAATTCCAACTCATAGCGACTCTATGGGACAGAGTAGAAGAGCTCCATAGGGTTTCTAACGAGCGGCTGGTAGATTTAAACTGCCAATCTCTTGGTTAGAAACCATAGCTCTCAACCACTGCATCACGAGAAAGATCACACAGTTAACTTTTCGTGCCTTTATATATATTGTTCCCCCACTGGAAATTCATCTTTTTCTATTTGCCATTCTCTCTTCCCATTCAAGAAACTCTGTCTATAAAACCCTTACGGGTTACACCATTCTAAATGATACTACTTTACTCTAAATTACCCAAACCTTCAATTCTTGATGCCATTGTTTTTTAGTTAAGTAGATTGTTTCTTTTTCTTCTACCTTGTCTATCTCCTTTAACTTTTCTATATGATAACTTACTTGAATAAATTGACCCAAACCAAAACCAAACCCATTGCCAATGAGTTGATGCCTACTCCTAGCGACCCTGTGGGGTAGAGTAGAACTGCCCCATAGGGTTTCCAAGGCTGTGATCTTTATGGAAGCAGACTGTCACATCTGTCTTCCGAGGAGTGACTGGTGGGTTCAAACCACGGACCTTTCGGTTAGCAGCTGAGCGCTTCACCACTGTGTCACCAGGTCTCCTTAATAAATTGATAGACATTTTAAAACCAGTATAATGATGCAGTACTGCAAAAATGATCATGAGCAGTAGTTTGAAAAAAAAATTGAATTGATGGCTTTGGAAATGTGGTTCTTGTGCTTCCTGCTAAGTGCCCATTATTAGGACAACCCCAAGCCTACAGCTCATTCACTCAGCGGGGTGTTTGAATAGAATGTTATCTGTGTTGCCTACAAAAGTAGTTTCTTTGACTTTTAACAGATTTTTAACTGTTATCTTGATGGGCACAGAGAAATATTTTAGCCAGTTCAGTTCATAGATACTGTCATGGTGTATCTCACGACCTGGCTTAAGTTCTTCATAGATCTCATCGCTACTAACAGTTCTATAATTTACTTGCTTTCTAAAAACAATCTTCCTCCCTCATGAGACTATGAGCTAATGAAGACAGGCTCAATTAGTTATTACTGCATAACAAACCACCCCAAAACTTAGAGACTAAAAACAATAATTTATGATTTCTTGTGATTCTGTGAGTTGGCTGGACAGCTCTACTGTTTGACCCGGTGTTATGGATTGAATTGTGTCCCCCCAAAATATGTGTTGTAAATCCTAGCCACCATGCCTGTGGTTATAATTCCATTTGGGAATGGGTTGTCTTTGTTATGTGAATGAGACAGGATTAGTATAGGGTGTATCTTGAGTCAATCTCTTTGGAGATATAAAAGAGATTAAACAAGCCAGCAGGAGAAACAGAGATGGGGAAAGATAGATGCCAAGCCACATGGAGATCTCCAAGGAACCAAGAAACGAGCTGAAGAGACAAGGACCTTCCCCCAGAGCTGACAGAGAGAAAGCCTTCCCCAGAGCTGACAGCCTATATTTGGACTTCAAGCCTCTTAAACTGTGAGAAAATAAATTTCTGTTTGTTAAAGCCATTCACTGTGGTATTTCTGTTATAGCAACACTAGATAACTAAGACACCTGGGTTCACTCATGGTGCTGCGTTCATTTGGAGGGTCTTCAGGGGGCTGGGCTCAGTTGGGATTGCTGGGGGTCTGGTTTTCTCTCTCTATGTCTTTCACCCTGTGAAGGCAGGCTCTTACTATTTTCCACTGGTATCTTGCCAACCTAGCACATGGCAGGCACAGAACAAATAAAATGTTTCTACTTTCTGGGACTACTGTAGAGTGGCCTGGAGCGTGCTCAATAACTATTTTTAGAGTGAGCGAATGAATGAAGCCACTTAAAGAAACTTGGGATGCATGTTTCATGAAGCCAGGAGCATCTTATTTAAGCGTGTAGGCATCGTTCTTTTTTCTATATAGTCACGGGTCTTTTTCCTGAAATTAGTCCTCACGTGGAAAGTATAGGAACCATATCATACCTAAGATTGAAAATGTGGCAGCAAGAATTTTTGACTCCAAGTATATACAAGTCATAAGGAGAAAGATTGATTTAGGGTAAAGATTATGGCCAAAAATGATGAGTGTGCCATTCAAATGGTTTTATAGATTGAATCAAAGAGAGACAGGTCCACTTCAGAGTTCTTCTGCTGAGAAGGTGTGGAGCTGTGACCTAATTACAATAAGGCTTGGTTTGACTGTAACCTCAGGACAGGAGCAGAGAGCAGCTCCTGCTGAAGATCTCAGCCAACTCTGTCTTAGTGCCAGCTGTGTTTTCAAGCTAGGTTCCTTGGAACCCTAGGGGGTTCCTAAGAAGCTCCCTAGAGGCTGCCTATTGATGTTGTTCGGGAGGCAGGGAATGCATAAAGCAGGTTGATATTAGGACACTTACCCTGGTTTAGCGTGTTTCTATCTGTTAATGTAATGGGCATCTGCTTAACATTTAATGTAAAAATGTCAAAGACCCATTGGTATAGGGGGACTGAGAATTAAGTTAGAGTTGTAGACTCCATACTCAGAACACATGGGCCCTTGTATTCTTTCCAGAATAATGAGGTAATTTAACTGTCTGGGCAGATGACCTCAGTCTATTGGTTTGGTATTCACAAAACCATATCAAAATAAATACCCCTCACCAAAATACACACAAACATTTAAACTCATCTGGGGCTAATAGAGAAGTCATGTTTAGTAAATACTTCATATGACCTTGTTTTGTTTTAGGAAAGAACAAATGATGTAAATTTTGACTTAATGTTCCCTTTTACTTCCACTGATAAAAAGATCATTGTATTATTACCAGTATGTGATGCCTCAGTACTCACTCATCCATGGTTCCTAGCAATATTGTCCCAGGACCAAAAGTCCACTCATCTCTCCATCCATACCTTAAACATTCATTGACCCCCAATTATATGCCAAGAACTGGCTCTGAGGATAGATAGGCCACTAAGACAGACCTGATTCTTGCTCTCATGAAGTTTATATTCTCCAGGAAGAGGTGGATTCCAAACAAATAATTACATAAAAAATAATTTCAAAATAGTTGCGATGAGTATTACAAAAAAGTTCATTGTCTTTAAGAGAATTTACCAGAAGGAGCTAGGCTAAGGGTGCAGGTCAGTGGGTAGGGGGTTTCTCTGCAGAAATGACATTTAAGGGAACAATGGAAGGATTAACTGAAGTTGGACTGTATATTGGTGTGGAAGATGGCTTGGGACTGAATCAATGCTGGTGAATTCTCAGCCTTTGTTTTTAGAAAAATGGGCCCTCGAGCCACTTTGGTTTCTGGTTCTTTTCTGGCCTTCATGCACGCTCACTTGCCAATTCTTTTTTTTTTTTAAAGAGGCAACTTAAAATGCTTGTTTTTAAAGAGATAGTGTAAAAACCATTACTGCTTAGCTTGAATAAGAATATTAAGCTGAAGGGTCATCTTTGGTAAGGCAATGCTCATGTTATATTGGATATCTATCAATTTCTAAAAAAAATATTTTATTGTGTTTTAGGTGAAAGTTTACACAGGAATTAGGTTCCCTTTTACCAATTTTTGTACAAATTGTTCTGTGCCATTGGTTACAATTTTTACAGAATGTTGTCATTCTCTGTATTTTCCTTCAGTTTGTCCTGTTTCCGTTGATCTAGCTTTCCTTCCCCACCTTGCTTTCTCATCTTTGCTTTTGGATAAATTGTTGACCATTTGGTCTCACACAGTTACTTGTTTAAGGAAGCACATTATTCAGGGGTGATATTGTTTATTTTATAAGCCAATCTATTATTTGGCTGAAAGGTGACCTCCAGAAATAGCTTCAGTTCCAAGTTCAAAGGGTGTCTTAGGGCAATAGTCTCGGGGGTTACCTCTAGTCTCTATAGATCCAATAGGTCTGGCCTTTTTAGGAATTTGAGTATTGTTCTACATTTTTCTCCCATTCTATCCTGGACCTTCTATTGTGTCCCCGGTCAGAACAGTTGGTAGTGGTAGCTGGGCACCATCTAGTTCTTCTGGTCTCAGGTTAGAAGAAGCTGTGGTTCATATGGGCTATTAGTCCCATGGACTAGTTTCTTCTTTGAGTCTTTGACTTCCTTCATTCTCTTTTGTTCCATATGAATGGAGTAATAATTGTATCTTAGATGACTGCTCGCAAGCTTTTAAGACCCCAGACGCTACTCACCAAATGAGGATGTAGAACACTATCTTTGTTAACTATGTTATGCCAATTGACTAAGTTGTCCCCCGAGACTATGGTCCCAAGCCTTTTAACCCTGTAAACCAATCCCGTGAGTTATTTGAATATGTCTAGGAAGCCTCCATATCTGTACCCTCTATGTGGTTTGTTATATACGTGGATATATACGAGTGTACACAAATACGTGTATATATATGCCAAAAGATACACCTATAAGTGCATGTGCATTTACTCATGTGTCTTCCTATACACATATATGCATCTATATCTATCTAGGTAACCACACACGTATTTTTTGGTTGTTTTTACTGTTGTTGCATAATTGTATGTTTTATAGCATTTACTGAAGTTGTCCCTTTTTCCCGTGTACTTCTTAGTGCCTTTATTTACCTTGGTCAAGTTGTGCTGACTTCATCCATTTTTGGGATTGCTTTTCCCATCACCAAAACTAACAAGTGTCTACTATCTAGAAAGTGATTCAGCCTTCCTCTCTCTCTCATCCCTGGTAACCACCAAAGAACTTTGCTTTCTCTATATGTATCTATTCCTGACTTTTTATAATAGCAGAACCATACAATATTTATCTTTTTGTGATTGACTTATTTCACTCAAAATAATGTCCTCCAGATTCATCCATGTTACAAGATGTTTCACGGACTACTCATTATTGTTTATAGTTGCCTAGTATTCCATTGTATGTATATACCGCAATTTGTTTTTCCATTCATGCATTGATAGGCACTAAGATTGTTTCCATCTGTTTGCTGTTGTGAATAATGCTGCAGTGAACATAGGAGTGCCTATGTCTGTTTGTGTCACTCCTCTTATATCTAGGAGTGGGATTGCTAGATCATAAAGTATTTCCATTTCTAGCTTTTTGAGGAAGTGTCATACTGTTTTCCACAGTTGTTGTACCATTTTGCAATCCCACCAGCACTGTATAAGAATTCTAATCCCTCCAAAACCTTGCCAGCATTTGTTGTTTTCTATTTTTTGAACCTTGCCATTTTTGCAGGGATGAGATGGTATCTCATTGTAGTTTTGATTTGCATCTCTCTAATGCCTAATGATTAAGAGCATCTTTTCAAGTATTTGTTGGCCACCTGAATGTCCTCTTTGGTGAAGTGTCTGTTCATGTCCTTTGTCCGTTGTTTGTTTGGATTTTGTTGTTGTTGAAGTTTTCTATACATTTTAGAGATTAGACCTTTATCAGATATGTTGTTGCCAAATATTTTTTCCCAGTCTGTAGGTTCTCTTTTTACTCTTTTGGTAAAGTCTTTTGATGAGCATAAGTATTTAATTTTTAGAAGGTTCCAGTTATCTAATTTATCTTCTGATTGTTTGTGCATTTTTAGTTTTGTTTGAAAGTTTATTTATGCTGAAAATTAGGACCCCTAGTTTTGTCCCTGTGTTTTCTTCCAGGAACTTTTTATCTTTTTAGCTTTAACATTTAGGTCTTTGATCCATTCTGAATTTATTTTTGTGCATGGTGTGAGTTATGGATTCTGTTTCATTTTTCTGCATTTGGATATCCAGTTTTGCCAGAACCATTTGTTAAAGAGACTATTTCTTCTCCTTTGAATGGACTTTAAACCTTTGTCAAGGATCAGCTGCCCGTAGATGGAGGAATTTACTTCTGGGTTCTCAATTCTGTTCCATTGGTCGATGTGTCTATCATTGAACCAGTACCAGGATGTTTTGATTACCGTGGTTGTATAGTAAGTTTTGAGGTCGAAAGTGTGAGGCCTCCTACTTTGTTCTTCAATATTGCTTTAGCTATTCGAGGTCCTCTTCCTTTCCATCTAAATTTGGAGATAAGTTTTTCTATTTCATTAAAGAATGTGGTTGGGATTTGAATCGGGATTGCGTTGTATCTGCAGATGCCTTTTGGTAGTACTGACATTTTCACAATGTTAAGTCTCCCAATCCATGATCATGGGATGTTTTTCCTTTTATGTAGATCTCTTTTAGTTTCTTGCGGTAGTGTTTTATAGTTTTCCTTGTATAAATCTTTTACATCCCTGGTTAGGTTTATTCCTAGGTATTTTAACCCTTTGGGGGCTATTACAGATGGTATTGTTTTCTTGATTTCCTTTTTGGAATCTTCCTTGTTGCTGTAGAGGAACCCAACTGATTCTTGTGTGTTGATCTTATACCCTGCCACTTTGTCGATTTCTTCTATTAGTTCTGATAACTTTCTTATGCAGTGTCTGGGATTTTCTTTGTATAGGATTGTGTCATCTGCAAGTAAGGATAGTTTTGCTGCTTCTTTTCAAATTTGGATACCCTGTACTTCCCTTTCTTGCCTTTTTGCTCTAGCTAGGACTTCTAGTATAATACTGAATAAGAGTGTTGATAAAGGGCATCCTTGTCTCATTCCCGTTCTCAAGAGGAGTGCTCTCAGTCTTTCTCCATTGAGAATAATGTTGGCTGTTGGTTTTGCATATATGGCTTTAATTATGTTGAGGAATTTCCTTTCTATTTCTATTTTGCTAAGAGTTTTTATCAGGAAATGGTGTTGGATTTTATCAAATGTCTTCTCTGCACTGATTGAGATGATCATGTGATTATTTTCCTTTGTTTGATTTATGTGGTGAATTACACTGATTGATTTTCTAATCTTGAACCATCCTTGCATCCCTGGTGTGCATCTCACTTGATCATGAGGTATTTTTTTTTTTGATTATGCTGTTGAATTCTGTTGGCTAGAATTCTGTTGAGAATTTTTATGTCTATATTCATGAGGGATATTGGTCCATTATTTTCGTTTTTAGTGGTGTCTTTGCCTGGTTTTGGTATCAGGGTTATGCTGGATTTGTAGAATGAATTTGGGAGTATTCTTTCCTTTTATATGTTCTGGAATAGTTTGAGTAGAATTGGTGTCAACTCTTCTCTGAATGTTTGGTAGAATTCTCCAGTGAAGCCCTCTGTTCTGGGGCTCATTTTTGTTGGGAATTTTCTTTATGACATTTTCAATTTCTTTTTTTGTTATGGATCTGTTAGAATTTTCTACCTCTATTTCTGTTAGTTTCTGTAGGTAGTTAGTTTCTAGAAATTTGTCCGTTTCTTCTAGGTTTTCAAATTTGTTGGAGCACAATTTTTCATAACATTCTGTTATGATCCTTTCTATCTCAGTTGGTTCTGTTGTAATATCACCCATCTCACTTTTTATTTTGGTTATTTGCATCTTCTCACTTTTTTCCTTTGTCAGTTTTCCCAGTGGTCAGTTTTATTGACCGTCTTAAAAAACCAACTTCTAGTCTTGTTGATTCTGTCTATTGTTTTTCTGATTTGTATTTTGTTATTTTTGTTCTGGTCTTTATTATTTCCTTTCTTGTGATGACTGTTGACTTCTTTTGCTGCTCCCATTCTATTTGTTTAAGTTGTTGGATTAAGCTATTGATTTTAGCCCTTTCTTCTTTTTTGTTGTGTGCACTTATTGCTGTAAATTCTCCTCTGAGCACAGCTTTTGCTGTATCCCAAAGGTATGTTGTTTTTTCATTTTCATTTGATTCTGAGAATTTTTTAATTTCATTTTTAATTTCTTCTATCACCCAGTGGTTTTTAAGTAAGGTGTTATTCAGTTTCCATGTATGTTATTTTTTTCTTGTTCATTCTGTTACTGATTTCTAGTGTTATAGCATTATTGTCTTAGGCTTGGTTCTCTAGAGAAGAAAAACCAGTGAAGTATATGTGTGTGTATATATATGTGTATATATATATATATATATATATATGCATATACTCATACAGAGAGATTTATTTCAAGGAAATGGCTCAGTGATATATATATATATATATATATATATATACATATATATATACTGATACAGAGAGATTTATTTCAAGGAAATGGCTCAGTGCAGTTGTAGAGGCTAGCAAGTCCCAAATCCATGGGTCATACGTCAGGCTGGAGGCTTCTCCTGACTCATGTGGTTGCAGGGGTTGACAAACTCAAATTGGCAGGTCAAACAGCCCGCTGCTGGCTTACGTCCCAAGAACTGGAGGTCAGAGGATGATGAGTAGAATGCAGGATCCAGAGAGAGCGAGCTTTGCCAGAAGATTCATATGTATTGAATACAGGCCACACCACTAAAGAAACACTCTTTTCAGTTGATCGGCTGCTCACATCAGATCACAAAATGGAGGATGAATACAAATATCTGCCAAACCAGTGAGAATCATGGTCTAGTTAAGCTGACATATAACCTTAACCGTCACAGTTATGATCAGGGAAGATGCTTTATATGATTTCGATGTTTTTTAATTTATTGAGGTTCGCTTTATGGCCTAAAATATGGTCTATTCTGGAGAAAGATCCATGTGCATTGGAGAAGAATATGTACTGTGTGCTGCTTTGGGTGGTGTGTTCTGTGTATGTCTATGAGGTCCAGTTTGTTGATTGTGTTATTTATATCTTCTGTGTCTTTGTTGAGTTTCTTTCTAGTCATTCTGTCCATTATCGAAAGTGGTATTTTAAAATCTCCTACTATTACTGTAGAACTGTCTATTTTTCTTTCAGTTCTGTTAGAGTTTGTTTTATGTATTTTGCAGTTCTGTCATTGGGTTTGTAAATATTTATTATAGTTATGTTCTCTTGGTGGGTTGACCCTTTAATCATTATGTAATACCCTTCTTTGTCTCTTATAATGGATTTTGACTTAAAGTCTATTTTATCAGAGATTATTATTCTACTCCTGTACTCTTTTGTTTACTGTTTGCTTGATAGATCTCTTTCCATCCTTTGATTTTTAATCTGTGTATGTCTTTGTGTCTAAGGTACGTCTCTTATAGGCACTATATTAATGGGTCATGTTTTTTTATTCATTCTGCCACTCTCTGTCTCTTGACTGGTGCATATAAACTGTTTCCATTCAAAGTGATTAATGATAGGTATGAATTTACTGCTGCCATTTTGTTATGCTTTGTTTTTTTGTAGTGTTAACGGTTTCTTTGTTCCACTTAATTTTCTGTGCTGAGTTCTTTTTATTTATTGATTTTCTTTTCATATCATTTGTTGTGGTTTCAGCTTTGATTTTTAAAAAATAATTTGTTGGTGAAAGTGTACACAGCAAAACATACAAATTTAATAATTTCTACATGTACAATTCAGTGACATTGATTACATTCTTCAAGTTGTTCACTTACCATTTTTTGAGGGAGCATAGTGCAGTCAGTAGAGAAAATGGAGCAATAATAAACCTGGGTTTGCATTCCAGCTCTGCCCTTTAGCTGTGTTCTTGGACAGGCTGTTATTCTGAGTGTGTTTTCTTATCTGCAAAACAGGATTCTCCGTGGGATTGTGGGGAGGATTTGCCATACCCTCATAATGACAAACTGCTACGGTGCCTACTGGGCTAGGTTGACATGTAACTCATTTAATCATCTCAACAGCCTATGAGGTAGTTGCTGTTGTCATCTCCATTTTTCAGATGTGGAAACTGAGGGAAAGAAGCTAAATAACTTGCCCAAGATCACATTGGCTTGCAAGTCATGGAGCTCGTATTCAAACTCAGGCAGTCTGCTCTAGGATCTGTGGTTTAGCTGCTAACTCTTGATTTGTAATGCAGCTGGCAGAGCAAGCCCCCAGTAAGGGAGCTGGAATAATCTCAGGGCTATCCCCTTGGCTACTGGCATATCCAGGACCGTGAAGATCTTTGTTGATCTACGAGATTCCACAGGGGCATAGGACTCATTGGAAGAGACACCATTCACTTTTACTAAAGAGCTCTGGATTGTGTTTATTTGCCAGCGCTGGTTGTCTTGAAAGGATTTTTATTGTTTACCGGTTGGTTCTCATTCTCAGGCCACATGTGACTGTAACACAAATACTTGTGGAGGGACATCATTACTCTGAAGCTTCAAGTTTACATGTCAGCTCCCTGTCTTTACAACAACTACTGTGGGCTATTTCTCTTTTTCGGGTTTAAACCGAGGACACCGCAAAGTCATTCTCCTCCACAGATGTCTATATCACCCAAGCCATGACTTCTAGCAACTCAGGGAAGGCCTGAAGTTGTCTCTCCCTACCCTATCCCACCTTAGAGCCCCTGAGTCCTGCCCCACTCTGCCTTCAAAGAGCAAGACCAGACTCACATTTTGAGCTGCCTGCCCACAGTGGTTGTGTGTTGCTGGCTGCTTCTTGGTGTTGAGGGCATCAAGGAAGTGTCCTGCTTCAAGGCATCCACTCATACTCTCATCATTGACTTCTTCCCTGGTATCTTTGCCTGGCTAATTTTTATACATCCCTCAGGTCTTGGTTTTACATGTCATTTCCAGAATATAACAGTCATTGACTTGCTTCTCTGAATCTAAATCAGGCCCCCTTTTGTGAATTGTCAGCTCATCTTAACCTTTCTACTACTTATTACACACTACACACACACACACACACACAGATAGCCCATCTGTCAGTTTGTTGTACCGTGGTGGCTTGGGCATTGCTGTGATGCTGTCAGCTAGGCCACCAGTATTTCAAATACCAGCAGGGTCACTCGTGATGGACAGGTGTTGGTGGAGTTTCCAGACTAAGATAGACTAGGAAGAAAGTCCTGGCGATCTACTTCTGAAAATTAGCCAATGAAAACCTTATGGATCTCAACAGGACATTCTCCAACTCACTTGCTTTGGACACATCATCAGGAGGGATCCTTTGCTAGAGGAGGGCATCATGTTTGGTGAAATAGAAGGCCAGCAAGGGTCAGGGAGACCCTCAGTGAAATGGATTGGTACAGTAGCTACAACAATGGACTGGAACATGCTGGCAATTGTGATGCCTGTCTTTCAAAGGAAACTGCAAGCCGCTTCCCATGTAAACCAAACAAAAACCAAGCCTGTTGCCGTGGAGTCGATTCTGACTCATAGCGACCCTATAGGACAGAGGAGAACTGCCCGATAGGATTTCCAAGGAGCGGTTGGTGGATTTGAACTGCTGACCTTTTGGTTAGCAGCCTGAGCTCTTAACCACTGCACTACCAGGGTTCTATGGGTTGAACGAACAAGTGAATGGAGATGAGTGATGCTTACATATTTATCTTTCCTGATATAACCCATTTAATAATCTAGGCATGACTAGAATTCCAACCAGAGACCTCGAGATGTGCTATAAGCTATAAAAGCACACAAACACAAACTTTAAACAAGTGTTTATTCCCCATTACCCTCTTCCACCGTGACACTTTTGCATAAGGTCGGATCATTACACACCTGGTTTGCACATATTTGTGATGTTTTTTTCAGCACGAGGTTAATAAACCTCCCTGGAGCCCTCTGCAACTCATCCAAGCCGTTTTGCCTTGAGACTGTTAGGGTTTACCTCTTGCCTGCTGCAGCCTTTTCTAGAATCATGTAAGGGTAAAGTGGCAAACAAGAATGGATTTGAAACAGAAACCACCACTGCAATTGACACTAATTAACAGAGCTGAGAAAATCTTTCATTAGGAGCGTTTAAATCATGCAGCCTGGTTCTACTTAGAAAGAGGGGGAAAAAGTGGCTTGTGAACCAGTTAATGAAATTTCAAGAGATTGTTTTTTCCTGTGCCCTTTCGCGGAAGAGATAATTGGAACTGAAGAGGATGCATTTGTTCAGAATTAGAGTAATGGACAGGGGTGTAAGGTGTCCTGCCTTTGTGCCTGTTCACACTTCCCGTGGTCCGCACACCACCTGCTGTGTTGCCCAACTAGGCAGTTCTCTGCTTCACAGAGCTTTCCCTCCCCAGTAATTTTACATTTTTAAAATTCCACAGACATAACCATGAGACTGATAGCTTCTCAGTTACATACAACCACAGCAACAGCAACTACAAAACCAGCCGGCATTTATTGAGTACTTACTGTGCTCCAGGCGTATTATGCGAATTATTTAATTCTCATAACAATTCTACGAGATTAGTACCATTATTATATACAAGTGACAAATAGAAATGAAACCATAGCTGAGTGCACCAACTAGCTAAGCGGAGAAATTAATGAATCTGTAGCAATGGGTTACAAGTTTGGTTTTCCTAGACCAATGTGTGTATTTTAATAGCATGAGTCTGGAAACAACATGTCATATTTCAAGACTAGGGGCAGGAGAGGAGACATGGGAGGGGTTGGTTACTGCATTTAGAAAAAGTGGTCATGTTTGGAGGCAGTATGGTTTCTGATGCCTCAAATGGAGTGGGTACCTTTTCCCACTGTATGCTGCTCTGAACTGACCTGTGTTGTTAGTTGCCAATGAGTCGATTCCGACTCATGGTGACCCCATGTGTGCAGAGCAGAACTGCTCCCTAGGGTTTTCAAGGCTGTGACCTTTTGAAAGCAGATCGATAGACCTGTTTTCCAAGGCCCCTCTGGGTGTGTTTGAACTGCCAGCCTTTCAGCTAGGAGTGGAGTGCTTAACCATTTGCTGCACCCAGGGACTGCTGTGGAACTTACCTATACTCTGAGTGAATGACCAAGTTTGCAGTGAACTTCCTAACTCAACTTTGTTTGTGGGGGGCAAGTGGGCAGCAAGGAACAGCTAGCGGTTTCTCACCTTAGTATCCTTCTTGTTGGTAAGGTCCATCATTACCTAATGACTTGATGGCTAGCCAAGGTATTTATTGCCTCTTATGACATTAAGACAAATGCAGGCGAGCCAGTCTAGTAAGGCTCGAACGTTTGGAAGTTTTAAGGCATCCTTTGTTTTCCATATTCCCTCCATCTGGGGGTGGTCTGTGAGGTTACTTCGATTTGGATTGGTTTTCTAATTTGATTGAACTTTCAGTTAGAATTTCACTATGAGTTGGAATGGACTTGACGGCAAGGGGTTTGATTTGGTTAGAGTTTACATTAAACTCACTCTTGGGGACCTCTTCCTGATACATTGAATAAAGTCACCCATGTCTCCCAATTCCTACTTCTGCCCAATTTTATAAGTAAATTTCATATTTGTTTCTAATTTCAATAAGTACAATGATAATTTCGTTGATATTTTAACAAGCATAATGTCATATACATTGTTAATGGACCCAATTTAAGCACAGAGAATTGCGTAGCGTCAGCTTCTCTGTGTCTATAATGCAGCTACTGTCAACTTCACAATCTAGCCACCCCAGAGAAAGGAAGGACCAGTGTGAGAGGTAGGGAGTCCCTGGGTGGTGCAAATGGTTAAGTGCTCATTTGCTAACCAAAAGGTTGGCAGTTTGAGTCCACCTAGAGGCACCTCAGAAGAAAGTCCTGGCAATCTATATCCAAAAGGTCACAGCCATTGAAAATCCTATGGAGCACAGTTCTACTCTGACACACATGGAGTCGCCCTGAGTCGGAATCAGCTTGACAGCGACTGGTTTTTTAAATGTGAGAGGTAGAGCAATTTGACAAGCTCCCTTGTACTGAAATGCGATAGTCCTTTAAGAAGTCCTTAAGAAGTCAGACTGATCAAGCAGTGAAACCACAATCGCAGCTCAAGGCTCCAGGGGTTATGTTCAGACCTTAAGGCAGAAAATGTTATTAAGAGCTCTAGGTTGCTTATAAACATCTAATAATTGACTCTGGGTTGCTTAAAAGCATTCTTTTTCAAGTAAGAGTTTATCATGGCAGCTGTATTATATTCAAAAACCTTCCAAGAAATTCTTCTTGGATGTGGCAGGTCATCATTTCAACAAAAGGTCAGTATGTTATCACTAAGAAAATCACTGAAGGAAACAAACTCTGTCTTTGGCACTGACAAAGACAGTCCCCTGGTGAGCCTGGCTCGGGGACCTGGCTTGCTTTCTCTCTCCCCTCACATCCCCACGTGTTGTGGTTATAATACATAGCTCTATTTTGCGGCTGTTCTCTGTGGGGGCACCAATCCCTTTTTCTTTTGCCTCGAGTGTGAAAACTCTTTCCCCTTATTTTAACCAAGACCGATTTGGGTGTTTTTAAAAGGACTTATTACTCAGAAACTAAAGTGAAAAGAAAATAAACACAAAGACAGAGGACTGGATGATCTCACACTGCACAGATTCTTATCCTAACACAGTTGAAGTCGCGCTATTCATCGGCTTAGCTGGTAATGCTTACCTGGCACCCTGCCCTGGTTTCTTTCTCCACGCTCATCCCAGTATCTGGGTTGGATGCTAGAAGAAGCATCTCTGACTTGTAGCCAGAAGTAGGTGTGGGTTGGAATTTCTGCCAGACTTGGTGAGATTTTCTATCCCTCTACAACTAGCCTCTTAGAAGAATGAAAATTTAGATCCCCAAGTCATGGGCTATGTTGTTGTTACATTTTTTAATGTCATTGCTCAAAAAAGCTTTTTATATGATTGGTTCTTATAATTAGTTCTAATAGTAGAGTTAGCATTTATTGATCCAATGAGATGGATTGATATAGTAGCTGCAACAGTGGGCTCAAACATACCAATGATGATGAAGAGGGCACGGGACCTGGCAACGCTTTGTTCTGTTATACATAAGATCACCATGAGTTGGAGCCAGCTAGATGGCAACTCATTTACTTGGGGGTCTTTCAAATGCTAGGTCCCTGGGTGATGCAAATGGTTTGCTACTAACCGAAAGACTGGCTGCTCAAACCTACCCAGTGGCTCCATAGGAGAAAGACCTGGCGATCTGCATTGAGCTGCATGAGCCTGATAAAATCAAACCAGGTTGGCAATTTTATTCTTTTTGTTCCAGCCGTTCACTGATCATTACTGAATCGAACTGGCACTGAGCTAGCCATGGGGATGCAGTTCTCCAGAACGCATCTTCATCACCTCCCAATAGTGCCACCAAATCACCAGGACTGTTGATGGCTTAGACCTAAAAAAAGTCCCTGGAATCAATCTGCCTGGTTTTGAGTTTTGGTTTCTTTTCAAATTTTCAGACAAGAATAGAAGACCTTCTTTATTAAAAGGAGCTAATGGGTAATTGCTGAAGATTAAAAACATTAATAACATTAACTAATTAGCATTTAATAAATGCACACCATGAGCCATGTTCTAAATGCTTAATATGCATCAACAAATATAATCCTTGTAACAACTTTATGTAGTAGGTGCAATTATTATACCCAGTTTATGGATAGAGAAACTGAGTCAAACAAAGGCAAAGTTAATTTTAGCTGAGGTCATTCATCTTAGAAATGATGAAGTCAGGATTCAAACCGAGAAAGCTTGTGCTGCTGACTGTTTCATTGTCATAAGGGTGAGGGTTTTGTAGGCAAACAGACTGGTTTTGACCCCTAGCACAAACTCCACTATCATTGGAAAGTACCCATAAGAACAGAATCTACCCCTTGTGTTATTCTGAGGGATGAATGAGGTGATACTTTCAAGCTGTTTAGCTTAGGGTCAGACACATGGATGTTCTCAAGAAACTTAATGTTATTATTGTTAATAATAATTATTATATTTTATGCAAGATTTAAAAACAGTGTTTTCCCTGGTGCAACTTTTACTCTCATGGGTCAATTTTCATAGGCAGAGTGTAGGACTCAGCTTTTTCCCTCCCTGTCTCTCTCTTGGGGCCCCACTTGGGGTTCCTTTGATGGATTAAATGCTCCTTTTAAGCAGATGGCTGGGTGAATGTCCCAGGCTTTGCTGGCCTTACTTTTGTTGAGTGATTTCCTATTATAGGAAGGGAGTATCCCATAATAATGAAAAATTGACAGTAGCTATTGATTAAATTCTTGCCTAGCCTCTTTTCCTTGACTTTCTCCCATTAGTTAAATATGAACACCTCGGAGATAGATGTAAAAAGGTGAAGGAACAGCAGCTGGAGTAGGCTGCCTTCTTTCTTTTTCTAAGAAAAAAAAAAAAAAGATTATTGTTTTGTTTTGTTAAAGTCCTAGCTTCCTAAAAGATCAAGGGAAGAGAAAAAGTTTAGATTACCCGATTACTGGCAATAAATTCTTTTCTTCTTTCAGGGACATATGAAAGCTTAGGATGGCAAATACCATCTGAGAAATGTTCTTTTAGTTTGGTTGCACAGCCACTCCAGAAAATAGGTTAATTGGTTCAAAGATTTGCTCTTACTGTTAATGGCATTTAGCTTGTGAAATTGAACAACTGCATCTCAAGACAGAATGTTCGTACAAATCGATATTCTGGTTGCTAAGTGTGTGTTTTTAAGATATAGTTTGAATTAATTTATTCAAAGCCAGCTGGTGTTGTTCCCAGTATAACCCCTAGGAGGAAACCTCAACCCATGTTGTGTCTAAAATAACTGAGTTTCCCGTTCTCTCTTTTCAACTTTCGTATTGTATTTAAGTTAGTACTTTTGATAGTTCTAAGTATTTTTTTTTTTAACATTTATGTAGAACACCACATAATTGCGGAAAAGATAATAGTCACACACCCTAGGGCCTACTGTACACTTATGTTAAAAGTACAGCTTTTATTGGCAACTAAAGTAATAACCTTTCCATGTCAAATCGCTTTAAATTAAACTTAAAAAAAAAAAAATCACTGGCTGATACACACACTTAGTAATTGTCAAACATTAACATAATGTGGAATACTAATGCTGCCTAAATCTTAGCTTCAAAAATAATTATTTACTTAGATAAAATTTCTATGCGGTACCATGTTATTAGAAATCCTTTTTCCCCCTTCTTCTGGAAATGCAGGATCAATGTACATGTTAATATTATACTTAGGCTTGACATGTAAGTGGGATTGTAACTTACGTTAGCCTCTGCAAAAGGGTCTCGTTTAATCTGTCTCATCTATCCATCATAGACCACATACAAATGGGGTGAATCGACACTTTGGAGGGCTCTGCGTATCGCACCTTGGGTTGGGTGACCTAACCCGTGACCTCAGGGGGAAAAATGTGCAAGTCTATTTTTGATTAGGCTGCAACATGGCACCTTCTGCATAATTTCCAACCATTTCAAGGCACTTGGGAGATGAGGATCCTAAATGATTGTGTTTGCAAAGTCCTCGGGCATAGGTCACTGCAGCCTTTCACACTAATGCATTCATATTTTCCAAATCTCTCTCTCACGGCTCAAGGCTCAACCATAGAGCTTTCAATGAAATGAAGCCCACAGTGAATTTAGGTTGGTGGGATACATTGATTTACAAGGTCTCTCCAGAGATTGAGTACCACCTGGGCACATCGGCAAGCTACCTGGTGCCATGCCTAATCTAAAACTAAAAAACTAGGATAATTTTCGTCAACTTTGATGACACATTACTAATTTGAAGTGGAACTTTATCACTAGCGATCCACTTTCTGTAGATCACTGATTTCACCAAGTCCTGCTCAGGGTCACTTGGAACAACTACCTTCCAAATTTGTCGATGAAGCATCTTGAAAGTAAGCACTTCAAGTACTGAAGAACGCTGACATCTCTGTACAGGCTAACAAGCCTGTGGGCATAATCAGACTATCATTCAGTGGAAATGTCTGACAACATCATAAACCAAGAGTGACGTGTAAATATTTGGCGATGTCGCCAGAAGCCAGAGATTCAGAGCACAAGCACATAACAGATGCCAAGCCAGCCCTGATCACCCCCCTACGCTGTGTTTTTCTAAAACTCGGATGTGAACTCAAGATAACTTATAGTGGTGCACACACAGGATTATCAAGAGGAATAATATTCTCTTGCTGATGTAGGAGATCAAATCTTCGGTTGGACCTAAGTTGCCTACATTCTTGGACCCCTGGCTGCCTTTTTTTAGTTCGCAGAAGAAGTGAAAACATTAAGAGTTTTTCACCTTCTAAGATAAGTCTAGGAATAAGAAAATGAAGATCTGGGCTCTAGCCCTGGGTCTCCACTATGCTAGTTGAACTTGGTCTTGAAACCTGACCTCTCTAGTCTCAATTTACCCATATGCAGAACTGGAAAAGTGAGATCTACTCTGAAATTAAATGATGAAATGAGAATGAGATAAGATTGGATTTCCAAAGAGCAGGTTACTTTAAAGATATGTATATAATATATATGTGTGTGTGTGTATATACATATACATACATACATACATACATATATACATTTAATTGGAGTTCCTGGGTGGTGCAAATGGTTAAGCACTCAACTTCTGACTAAAAGATTGGCCGTTCAAACCTGCCCAGAGTCATCTCAGAAAAAAGTCCTGGCGATCTACTTCCAAAAAGTCATAGCTTTGACAACCTTGTGGAATGCAGTTCTACTCTGCACACATGGGGTCGCCATGAGTCAGAATCAACTTAGCAGCAACAGCTTTGCTTTATGAATACAGACACTTCGCTTTCCCCCGAGGATGCCCTACGTGTTCCCACCTTTGAGTCATCGCTGGGTTTTTAGTCATCTACTCCCCTTTTGGTCCTCTTTCGTAAGTTGGCTCCTGTCCTCTGTTCTTTACAAAACTTTCCTCTCATTGCCCTGTCCTTGCTCTCAAATCCTGTGACACACTATCTCCACTACATCATTTATCATTTGATTATATTCTGCTTTGTACTCTTTAGCTTTAAAATGCTATTCTTTGTCCCATCCATCATGCAAACTGCTTGAAGCAGAGGCCCTGCATAAACTGATTCTGTATTATGTTTCACACGCATGACATTGCTGAGCACATAGTAGGTGCTTAATATACACTGGATTGATTGCTTTTGGTTTTCATGGACTTCTTCATTTAGATACTATTATGAGTTGCATTGGGTCCCCCAAAAAGATGTGTTCAAGTCCAAACCTCACGATACCTGTGAATATGATCCTCATTTGGAAATAGTCTTTGCAGATATAATCAGTTAAAACACGAGGTCATGCTGGGGTAGGGTGGGTTCCAATCCAATATGCCTGTTATGAGCCAAGGAATGCTTGGGGCTGCCAGAAGCTAGAAGAAGCAAGGAAGGATTCCTGCCACCAGAGCAGTCAGAGGGAGGTTGGCCCTGCCAATGCCTCGATTTCTGACTTTTACTCCCAGAACTGTGAGACCATGTGTTGGTGTTGTTAAGCCACCCAGTTTGTGGTTCTTTCTTACGGCAGTCCTAAGAAACCAATGCTGATTTCCTCTTACTCTTTCCTAAAGGCGAGTGTGCTTTTGTGTATAGATGCGCCTGTGACTCCTTTCTTCTGTGGAAGGGGAACCCGAGACAGACAAGTGTAGTGATTTGCTTTACCAAGTCTCAGCAGAGAGTCTCTGGACATGAAGTCCTGTGTTCTTTTCACCAGATCAGTGTTTTTCAAACTTTGTTCTGCAGGTGTGCGTCATCGCTCCCCAAGGGACACTCCTGAGATGACAGCCATGGGAACAAGGGGAGAAGCAAAGGAGGAGGGCAGTCAGGGGCAGGGCAGAGTGCCTTCACTGTTCCTTGTTATTAAAAGCCTTCATGTGTTCCATAGCTTTTCCACTGGAGTGTGAAGCTGTACTAGCGAAGGCCTGTCTTTTCTCTGCTCTTGATGTTCTTGCCTTCTTTTATCCTCGACATGGCATAATCCTAATACTGAACACTTAGAGAGAACACATTGTATGTCAGGCAATGGGATAAGCATCTTATGTGGATTACTTCACTTAATTTTCACAACAACCTTATGGGGGGCACCTATTATACCCATTATGTAGATAAAATTGAGGTTAATCGAAACTAAATAGGGGCTGGCCGTAAGACACTAGAGGACTGTATTATCTTGCACTGCTGTTGACTTACTTGGATTGTAGATCTTTTTTCCTGCAGGAGGAAGATGGTTTAATTGTTTGGAGACAGCGAGGTAACCAGCTCTGTGTTAGAGCTGTGCCATGACTGTCTTCTGAATGAAAGAAACTTCCTCCAAGATAATTTCTTACGCGCAGGGTGCACTCTGGACTCCTCGGTGGGTGCCCTCTGGACTCCTCTGTGGGTGCCATTTGGGAATGTTCTTGCCAACAGAATGTTGGGTATGGTTCACAGAGGAGCCCTGGACCGCTGCAGAAGGAAGGAGTTGGGATCATGTAATTCCATGCATCCCATGTGGTGGAGTGGAGAGGGCAGGTCTCTTTGGTTCTTCAGCTGAGAAATGCAAACTGAGATTCAGAAATCCTTTTGAAAGGATGCCTAGAGCAAAACCATATTGGCCCATTCATTTTAAAAGAAAACAAATCTGTTTTCTAAAACCAAAGCTCTTTGATTTTTAAGTGAGTGACCGAAGTCCTCAGTCAAAGCCCTCAGGTGCCTTCAGGGGATGTTGCGAAGCCCGGAACCTTCTATAGTAAGGCGTCCGTGTTTTCTGCTGTGATACAGGAGCAAAGCACATACCTGATTCCAGGGGCCAGCTTTCCAGAGGCACTGCCTTTCACTTTGGAAATCGTGTAGTCCTCAGCCCGCAACTGGTGAAAATTATACAAAGTTCAAGTTGGGCAAGGCTGAAACCTACAAATTGTTCTTGATCTCCCCCCCCCCCACCTCTGTTGATCCAATCTCTGTTGGTTTTCACCTCTTAAATGTCTCTCGGTTATGCCCATTCTTCTCCATCCTCACCACCGCTATCGTCTCTTGCCTGAGTTAATCTAATGACCTCATCCATCTACTCTTGGCTCCTTCCAATCCATTCTGTTCTAGAACCTGGAGTAACATTCTCAAAATGCAAATATGATCATGCTAGCCTCCCATTCTTCCTCCCCACCTCCCCCAACCCCCAATTAAAATCCTTCAGTAACATTCCACTCCATTGTTCTTAGGAGAAAGACAACATTCCTTAATGTGGTCAACAAGGCTCTGTGTTTTCTGGCTCTTTCTGATCTCCCTAATCTCTCCCCCATGTCTCAGCTCTGCCTCTAATGGCCTTACTGCATCCTGTCTGCTTTAAATTGTTCCCTCCTGCCACAGGGCCTTGGCATTTGCTCTTCTTGCTGTTTGAAATGCCTGTCTCTCCCTAATAAACTCTTAATCATCCTTCAGATTTCAGCTCAAGTGTCCCTTTCTCCCTGACTGGGTCAAATCCCTATTATAGACTCTCGCTACAGTTGAGTGGTAGAGGGTAGTGGTGGTTCCGTGGTAGAATTCTCACCTTTCATCAGGAAGACCAAGGTTTGGTTCCTGGCCAATGCACTTCATGCGTAGCCACCACCCATCTGTCAGTGGAGGCTTGGGTGTTGCTAGGTTTCAGCAGCACTTCCAGACTAAGATGGACAAGGAAGAAAGGTCTGGTGATCTACTTCCAAAAACCACCCAATGAAAACCCTATACATCACAATGGTTTGATGTGCAACCGATCACGGGGATGGCACAGAACCAAGCAGTGATTCATTTTGTTGTACATGGGGTCGCCATGAGTCGGGAGATGACTCAAAAGCAGCCAACAACGGCAACATAGACTCAGGACCACACACTCTTCCATTCTAGCACTCACCCCAGTGTGCATTTTGCATTTGTGAGTGTGGTTATAGCATCATGGTTAAGAAGTAGTTTCGATAGCCACGTCTGCCAACTACCGGGACTGGGACCTGGGAGATTACTTGGCTCCTCTTGGCCTTAGTTTCCTCACCTATGAATGGTGGGCAATGGCAGTAGTTGGGCTTGTTATGAGAATTACAAAGAAAACATAGAGAAAGTGTTTAGAATGTTCAGTGTCTGCCACATGGTAAGTGCTATATAAGTGTTAACTATAAATATTATTATGATTACTATATAAATGCCTATCTCCCTCTATTACAGTAGATGTTCTATGAAGTCAGGGGAAGTGGCCAGTTTTACTTTCAATTCTATCTCCAGTGAGTAGCACAGACACGTAGAAGGTTATTAATAAATAATTAGTGAATTAATTTTGTTAGTCATCCGTTGCTGCGCAAGAAATTATCACAAACTTAGTGGCTTAAAACAACACATATTTCTGATCTCACAGTTTCTATGGGCCAGGAGTCAGGGTACAACTTGGCTGGACCTTCTGTTTTAAGCTCTTACAAGGCTGCAGTCAAGGTGTCACCCAGGTCTGCGGTCTCGTCTGAGGAATCTACTGGAGAGAAATCCACTTCCAAGCTCACGTGGCTGTTGGCAGGATTCAGTTCCTTGTGGGTTGTTGGACTGAAGTCCTCAGTTTTTTGGTGGCTGTTGGTCAGAGGCCGCCCTCAGTTCCTTGCCATATGGGCCTCTCCTACATGGTAGCTTGCTTCATCCAAGCCGGCATAAGGGATAGTCTGCTAGCAAGAAAGAAGTCATAACTTATGTTACCTAATCATGGAAGTGACATCCTATCACCTTCCAGATAGAAGCAAGTCACATTTCCATCCATACTCAAAGGGAGGGGATTACTCTAGGAGGCAGGGACCATTGAAGGAGACCGTAGCAGCTGCCTGACATGAGTTAATTAATTAAAGTGTTGTCACTGCCCATGGAGCTCCTGAAACATCCTGGTGACAGGGTAAAAGGATTTGTGTATAGAACAGTGTTTACCAAACCCCATTCTATGTAACCCTATCGTGCTGTGAGATGCTGAGAAGTGTCCGTGGTCTGATGAATCTGAGAAACACTGGATTAACAAAGTAAAACTAGATTGTGACATTTTCTGAGTTAAAAATACCAATATGACCTATGAGTTTCCTGGAAGAGACTATGGCAACACGCTTAATGGATCATATAACCTGCCCCCACCCCCCTCCCCCTGCCCCATAGAGATCACCTATTGACATCTCATAACACAATTGGAAAAATGCTAACCCAAAACATGAATGTAGGATGCCACCCAGCCACTGGTTTTAATGTAGCTGATGAAAGATCAGTTTGAAAAGCCATACCTCTGGTATGTAGTTATTGTTATTTTGTGCCATTGAGTCAAGTCCAACTCATAATGACCCCATGTGACAGAGTAGAACTGCCCCATTGGGTTTCCTAAGCTGTAATCTTTATAGGAACATATCGTCAAGCCTTTTCTTCCACGTAGCAGCTGGTGGGTTCAAACGCCTACCTTTTGGTTAGCAGCTGACGGCTTAACCCCTGTGCAACCAAGGCACCTCAAATAATTGTCGGATCAGTGAATGAATTTGGAGTTTCCACAAAATTGCCAGGATTGTTGGTTCAAGTAGGGAAATAACAAAGCTAAGGTCAGTTGAGATGTGAGCCCTGAATGGCACTTGACGACTTTATTTCTAGGCCATGAGTCCTTGCTCCCCTTGAAAGTGGGCCAGGCTTATTCCAAGTACATATTCTTTTTCCAAAGGGAGACCAGGTGAGGGAGTGTTGATGAATCAGTATGAAACATTCCCACTACTACGAAAACTACCAAAAAAAGCTTTGTTATGTACTGTTATCCTTATTAAAAGCATAGTCTACGTATTTTCATTGAATTTTATTACCAGATTTACTGCCTTCCAGCCAAAATCCTAGCTTATTCCTAATAGACTCCTAATCAGGATGTCTTTGTACTGGCAGACATTTGGGTGCTGAGGCCAAAGTCACTTTTTCTAAAGTGCTCAGAATTATTGTGGCAAATTGAAACCCCAAATACAATTTGTATCATTAACCTCTTAGGGATTATATTTTTGACTTTCTCCTGTGTGACATATATCTGGTCACATAGCCATTGTGAACCACCGCTTAAAATGCGTAATCCTCAAAGGTTACTCATGCTCATTTAAAAGACCCCATATTCATCTCAAAACCCAGAACTGGGAGATAAGGCTTAAGGAATGGCTGAATGGGACGGAAGGATAAACAAGCCATTTCATAGTTCTTAAAATAAAGCACTTATGGAGTACATTTTTATCTACAAAGCTTGAGAAATGAATTTATTAATCTTCACAACATCCTCTGTATTATTATCACCACATAATAAATATGGAGCAAGGGGTTGAAAGGTTAAGTTAACTTTTTATCCCCTTATCCCCTCTGGGAACTTGGTATTACTTTTGAATTAGAATGGAGTCTATGTTCTCCAGCTTCAAGTTTCTGCCCCTTTTGCCAAATGGACCCACTTGTGGATTTTTTTTTTTTTTTTTTTTGTGGGGAGGGGATATAGGATTATTATACAGTTAATTTTTTAGATTAAAGTTTAGGTAAAGCCACTCTCTTGTCTAATCCTTGTCCAAACAAATATAGGGTTCATGTGTCATTTCATTAATGACAGGATTCGCAGAAATTGACATTGGTCTTGCTGCCTCTCGCCTGTCCTCCTGTTTTCTCCTCCCTGCTCCGTTCTCCTTACTGCCCTCTGAGGGAACTTTCTGTTTATTTAAAAAAAATATGTATATATTTTAAAGTGTTTTGGACATACAAAGTTGTATAAAGAATATTATAATGAACTCCACGTTCCTACCACCCAGCTTAGAAAATAAAATACTACCAGTGTAAGCTGAAGCCCCTGTGTCGCCTCTCAGGGTCTTTGTATATAAAACCTTCTCTTAAGTGTGGCGATTATCTTTCCCGTTTCCCATGCCTTTCTTTCCGTTCTGTTACATATAACAGTGTCTCCAAGCAAGGTAGATATTATTTTGCATGTTTTTAAGCTTTATATGACTGGCCTATGAAGCTTAAAAACACATGTGAAATAATCATCTGTATTGCTTGATTTATATCTTGTGAAGTGGTTAAGCGTTTGGCTGCTAACCAAAAGGTCAGCAGTTCAAATCTACCAGACGCTCCTTGGAAACCCTATGGGACACTTCTACTCTGTCCTATAGGGTCGCTGTGAGTCAGAATCGACTCGATGGCAATGGGTTTGGGAGTTTTTGGTTTGCACTTCTTCTTTTCTTTGCTCAGTATTGTATTTAGAAGAGTCAGCCTTGATGTATCGGGCTGTAGTTTATTTTCAATACAATTTAATATTTCATTGTATGAATATATAAAAATTTGTTCAGTTATTTTCTATTAATAGACATTTAAGTTATATATATATATAATATATACATATTGCAAACACAAACACTACTACTATAAAGATTCTTACACACAAATATTTGCATATATGTGTGTGACTTTTTTTCTAAGATATATTACAAGGAGGAGAATGCTGGATCAAAGGGTATGAATATCTTCAACTTTTGTTGTGTATTGCTTGATTTTTCTCTAGAGTGATTGTACCAATTTGCTCTCCCATTAACAGTGGATGGGAATCCCAGTTGCTTCACATTTTTATTACATTCACTACTATCATAGTTTTAAATCTGATGGGTTTGGAATGGTATCTCATTGTGTTTTAATTTACATTTCTCCGGTTACTCCTGAGAATAAAAATTCTTTAAAATGCTTTTATGGTCATTTAAGCTTTGTTTTCTGTAAATTGCCTATCCGTATTCCTTGCCCACTTTTTAACTGGGTTGTGTTTTTTAATTGATTTGTTGATGTTCTTTATATATTCTGGATACTATTTGCTTATTAGCTATTTGTTTTGCAAGTACTGGTAGCCCCTAGCTTTGTTTCCCCTCGTGGGGAGCCCTGTGCATTGTCTGTGCCCCAAGACTGTTAGAGAGCCAGTGAACCCAGCAGGGCCATCTTTCTGGTGACCCCTTAGGGACTTTACTGTTACTTTTTGTTTTAAGCAACAGGGAGTCCCTTTTGTTACTCTTCAGAGTAATTGTTCTTTGGCTCACAGTTTGGTCATTGTCTACGTGGGTTAGTTTCCTTATCTTGATCTCACTAGAATGTAAGTTCCAGGAGCTCTTGAAGGGCAGATATTTTTGTCTGTTTTGCCCTCTGTTGTATCACCTGAGCCTAGATCAGTGTCTGGTGTACATAGTAAGTGCTCAATAAAAATGTGTTCAACGAATGGGAAAAAAAAAGTTTATTCTGATGTAAATTGAATACTTTTTTTTTTTTTTACTTTTCATTATTATTGCCTTTTATTATCAATATCTTTATAAATCTGATCTTTATTTGTCTTTGGGGGTTGGAAACATTACTTATAAACTTACAGATATGATGACATCAGCAAATTATGTGCTGCAACAGTGTAGGTAGTACATACAAGGATAAGATGTACCGAAAAAATCCCAAAACGGATGGTTGTAAGTGCGGTTTGTCTTAACTCGAACACATTGTAAATTGACAACTACTTGTATTTCATATTGTAATATTACTAATATCTTCTTCAAGCTTGTTCTTTACTGCCTTCAGGATAAAATCTAAACTAATTAGCAAGGCAAATGCAGACATAGATAATTTGGTGCTTGATTTTTCCTGCAGTGTTGTTTCTAAGCATTCTTCACCTTGTATTGATGTTTCGGCAAATACGTCTCATCCTTCCAAGTTCTTGCTTAGGTTGTTCTCTCTGCTTGGAATGCGTTTACCTTTCCTTTGCCTGGTTGACATTCTTAGCTCCTTCACAACCCAATCTTTCAAAAAGTTTTTGCCGCCCTCCGCTGTATCCTATACCCCATCTCTGTACTTGCCTGGTTCCCTGTGTAGAGCTGAGAAGACCTTTCACACTTTCTCTTCTTGGAAATAACTGTCCCAAAGTTGAAAATAGTATCTGATGGATTTTGCCACCCACACATTTGGCTTTGGTGAAGTCTTTCTGAATGGCCTACCAGGAATGGGTGGGAAGATTGCCTTTTGAGGAAATTTTCAGCCAAGGCTTGGCTACAGAGTCAGGCACTATATAAACATTCTGATTAATTTAGTCTTGGCACTATTTCCTACTGAGTTCCATATCATCATAGTCTTTGGAACAAGCAGCATTTTATTCTGGTTTTCAAAGGTGATTACCCATTTGGGAAAAAAAAAAAGAAAAATCCCAAATGTAGTTTTTGGAAGTCTAGAAAAAAAAAATCTGTAGATATTTTCTCCTCGTATCTGAAGAAATGGAGTTTATCAAAGGACTTCTGATTTCCTGCCCAGTATGTGCCTGGATCTGAGACACATGTCAATTTACTGTTCTCTTGTGTGGATGACAAGGACATGCACTGGGCCATCTATTATTTTGAAGCTGGAATTTAACCCAATTAAGGAAAAAGAAAAAACCCAACACACCAAACTGTGTATTATTTACACATTTCAATATTTAATTTCCTGTCCCCATTACACACATTTTAGTATGCAGATTATTTGCCCAACATAATTTATCAGTTCCTTGTTAGATAATATTCTCCTCAGGGTACATATTGTTCATATTTAGAAATTCTTATTAATCTCAAGAATCACATTGTTTATCCAACAAAATTATTACAGCTTTGATGAAGCTTTTAAAGTGTAACATGTAAATCACTATTTTCTCACTTTCATAAGCAGCTGAATTTTTGATCTGGTGGATTATTATGATTTAGAAGATATTAACTCTTAAGACGGGGAAATACACAAGATGGTGCTGTAATGTGTAGATGAGGCTATTTAGTTAGAATGGCTGTTAATGACAAATTGCCATCGCTGTAGCTCCCCCCTCCCCCAAATTGCCTTTCTTAAATAGATAAATAAGCATTGCTATCCAGTGTTGTTATAAATCAATTGAGGGCTAATATTTAAAGTTATAAATGTTACAGTAACAAATGATAGGGTGAAAGAAGTAAGGGAATGTTTAAGTATTTATAATCATTTATTTTATCAATTATATATTGATTACTTTACCTGGGGAAATATTAGGAACATCCTTTAATGAAAAAAATATATAGCGAAGGATTCACACTATAGGAGATATATTTGTTATATTGATAATTTTTCTTGATGTTTATATACAGATATATGTGGATGCTGGGCAAGGTCATTCTAGTTGCATTAATTATATAGAGTGAGAGAAAATAAACATGTTCAGTCATCCTTTGACTTTTTATTGTCTTCGAGAAAAACTTAACTGTTCGTGAGTTACGTTTTTATGTGAGAAAATATCATTATCCACAAAGCATGCTCATGTTTAATTAATAATATCTCTGAAGCACTTTTTTACCTTTTCCAAACATTTGTACATCCCTCATTGCATTTTGTCCTTTCAGTATTCCTGAGATGGTAGAGTCCCTCTTTTGACAGACCAGGAAACAGACCAGTAAATGTGATGTGGCTGGTATATAGCTGCAAAATGAATTAATAGCAAAGCTGAAATTATAATCCCTTGACTTCATACATACTATCTTCCTGCAAATGTGGACAAAAAGTAGAAAGTGAGCAAGTTGAACACTGCTTACAAGTTATGAAGGTTTACAATGTGCATTATGAGGGTTTGGGGGAATTCCAGTGTCAGAATATTAGAAATAAATGATCAGTTACATCCCACCTACGGGTTTCTGTCTTGGATATATTTGCAGCATTTTCTGTATGTTCTTTAATTTTTTCTTCTCCTTCACAGCTAGACACACAGTTTTAGTCCGATGAGCATTCAGTTGAAAAGAAATGCTTGCCATTTTCAGCATATTTAATGATTTCCATCTCTGTCTTATTTGTATTAAGTTTCTAAATTCTACACTTTTTATTACCAGAATCAGCAGCTTCTTTTCTTTTCCCTCCTCACTTCTGTTCTTAATTATAATAAGCTAAGACCCAACACAGCTTTCAAATAAATGCCCCTACTTTGCAATCAAGATGAAATGTAACATGGCCCTCATGAAACAGCTGGAAATACCTGTTTCTCAGTTGATTTAAAAATGTTGGAATCTGCCATCAGCTGTGTTTTAGTAATCAATCTAATATGTACTGAAGCGCGGGTCGTGGGTTGTATAAAATTTGCAGGCCACCTGTAGTCATTTTTCTGGGAACTCCTGGTTTTTTGTTTTTCTGGGAATCTGGGTTTCTAGTTGAATGGAAAGACCACTGGAAGAGTATCTTCATTTCAGGCCCTTTCTTGTTTCTCAGATTCTTCACTCCTTGACCAATGAGCTGGAGTCTGTTCTACAAGGTGAATTGGCCAGAGGAGGGAGAACCTATCCCTCTTCCTGGACAAACAGCTCTAAATTCCAGCTCTACAGCCAAGGAGATTGGAGAGCCACCTTCTTGTTCAAAGAACTGACCTTGTCCCTGGTCTTCCAAACGCCAACTAACTGGACCTGTCTTTGTCGTCACCAGGAGACCATTGGACACACATACGTAGTGAAAATTAATGGGTTTATTTTATTGTTTCTTAGGCAAAAAGCACATGTTTTTCTGTCCTGCTATCTGATTTGGCCCTGATCTCTCCCCTTATGTATTGTGATCTCTTTGTTTAGTGGGATGGATGGTTAAAGAAAAGCACAGCATCCCCTTGACAGCCAATTTCATTTTTTTTTTTTTTAACCAAAAACCTTTCTTCTATTTGAGGGGTTGCAAATGCAAAAGCATAGTGAAACAGGTAACATAAGAGAGTAAAGCAGGCTGAGTATGGCAATAGAGAGTGGTGTGGACTGTGGCAAACTGGAATGCCCCATCTAAAGGAGTGGCCTCTACTCAGCTTCAGCATATTGGTACCCTGCTGGAATGCAGGCCCACTCTTATCTGAGTCTCTGATTTTTTTCCAACAGAAACCAGGAAACTGGATTTTTTTGAGGGGGGGGCGGGGGGTATAAAATCTCTTGGTTTAACAATTAAAAAAAATAAAGCAAAATAAACCACCATGTAGAAAAATAAAACATGGAAGGTTGCACCCTCTGTGTACACATGTATTTGGAAACCAGGTTGAGGGAGAGAGGAGGAGCAAGGCTATGGGAATGCTTCCAGTTTACATATTGTCACCTACTCTAGACGCGTGGAATCCATTCCAACTCCAGTGATTTTTTACCACGTAGCTATGGGAGAGCAACGGCTTGTTATTCAAATGAAAGCAAAAATTTGCACATCTGTACATTTTTATGGAGAAAATATCCATGGCTTTTTATTAGACTCACAAAGTCTATCATCCTAAAAGATTATGAATTTCTTCTGTTACATCCTTGACAAGCAGTCATCTAGTTTCTAGTTGAATTCCCCCGAGGGGCAGGGAACTTACTACTGCACAAGGTAGCCCACTCCTGTTTTAGACACTTCTGAAGAAAGGTCAGTTCTTACAGGCGAAAATTCTTAGCCTAAGCCTCCTTTATTATTGGCAGCTAAAAAAGGCATCTAATCTTGAACTAGGAAAATGCACTTGAAAAAATAGCCTTAGAAATTAAGAGGTTGCTATAATTTCCTGTAACTATCACCCATTCTTAGAAAAAAATGAGCATTATTAAATTGTGATAGTTACTAATGGAATTTCTAATTCTTTTACAATTAAGGTCATTGCATCTTTATGTCTTGACCTTCATCCTGAGACTATTTGCATGAAAATAAAGACTCTAAGTTCCATCATGTTCTATTGATTCATTTAAGCTTTTTTTTTTTTCTAACACAGATTTCAAGAAACGTAGAAATTGAAATTATCTAAGGATCTGTGCTAGAACAGAAAACTGAATGGTCTTAAGAGTTAGAAGATCTCGGATTTATTGTTCTTCTGCTTATTAATCGTATGATGTTAAGCTGGGAACCTTGGTTTCCTTTTCTAAATCTGACAGGCTGATAAAATTTGATGGGTTATTATGAAAAAAGAAACAAACACGAAGAGGTGGTATAGTATTCTATATTCAAAAACCTGTTTTTCTGGGCTGTGTTACCATAAACTAGTTATTTAACGTCTCTGAACCTCAGTTTCCACACCTGTAAAATGGAGTTGACAGTTCCTGCCTATAGGCTATTTTAACTATTAAATAAGATGATGTACGCAAGTGTTTGCATAATGCCTGACATGCAGTACATATTCAATTAATGTTTGCTATTAATGTCTTGGTAATCTGATAGAAGTAAAAACACTGGGTAAATGTAAAGTATAAATCTGGCCCTTGATTCTCAGCATAGAATCAAGAGGCCATGAGCTTCCCCGAAGGTGGAAGGAGTCATGTCATGATAAACCAAAAACCACAGTGAACCTTCGACGGGTGGCAAGGAGCTGAAAATATTTTTTGCCCAGAGCTTTAAAACAAATAGATACAAATACACACCTGTCATGAATCTTTAGGACCCAACAAGAGAGTTCACAGAAGGTTTGCTTTTGTAATAGTCCATTTAAGCCGTAGGCCAAGCCCTTGGGTGTGTATCGTCATTCTGTGGGCGAACTGGAAAGTTTGAAACGCACCAATTTGCAGGCTCCCAGTTTTCAGATGTGGGCCTCCAGTGGGCAATAAACGGGAAACTGCTGGATCCTGTCCCCTCCAGTGTGAATTTCTGGACAGCAGAGACCCCTTGTGATGACAGTTCTCGGAGCCTCAACTGCACTGTGATTTCTGAAGATACTAAGTATGTGTAAATAAGTGTAAATTCGGGCGGACAGCAGCAGGGGAAAAACAAAAGTCAGCATTGAAAAAGGAAATCAAAACGTGTGCACTAAGAGAATAACTCAAGCCCTTTTCAAGGTTTGCCCTTCAGGGAGAAGGATTTTATAAGGAGGTAGCTTTCCTTTTGACTAGCTCACTTTGCTTTCCCAAGGTTAAAGGAAAAAGTTGTTGGTTTTATACTTGGCTAAAAAGCAAAGGGACATATAATAGCAATTATTTTGCTCCACTCGCCTGCCTTTTTTTGTATTGGGGGCATACTCCGGCAGAATAACCCCCTGTGATTCAGAACTGATGAGCGGGGAGAAGCTGTAGGTGTAGTGTGGACACCAGTCCTTTTATACTGAGGCTATAGAATAATTGGATTTGGGAACGGAATATTGGAGGGTCATAGGCGCCCTCCCCCTGGAAGTGCACGAGACCCTGAAGCTTGAGCGCTCCCTCATTTCAGCATTTGAGTGGCATGTCAAGATCCTTCCAGCACGAGGTGCATAATGTATTGTGCAGGCTGACTCCCATGTGGAAGAGAGCACAGAACTTCCTTATGCATGAGGCATTTTTAGTAAATTGGACCCCATTTCAATCTTGATGAAACTTGATGACATTTCCAACTCGCAAGTGTGCAAAATGAAAAAGCAAATTTTTCGCTATTTACGTGTCAGAACATCAAAAGCTCAAAAGCCATAATTAAGGGTGTCAGTGTGGAAGGGAGACCATATTTCCACCCTTCTCAGGGGTCTTCTGGGTCTCTCCTTAGAGGTTAGAGCGAAGCTCCTCTTTCCCTGAAAGACTTGACTCAAACAATTTGTATTTCATGAATCCCACCTGGGAAACCGCCTCGTCATTCCCCACCTGTCATGTTGGTATTTAGGGTTTTTCACTCCTGTCGTGAGAAGAGAAATTTCAGGAACAACAATATAGTTTGTGCTCCATACTCCTTAACTATTTCCTTGTGCTGCTTTTCTGGAAGTCTGACAGCAAAATGTTAGAAACAGTGATTTCATATGGTATTTTTGTTTATTTTTCTTTTTATAATGTATCTAATTAACTTCCTGACTTTAAATTGTGCTAAATATACAGAACAGACATTTATGATTACTATATGTTATCACGGAGCCCTGGTGGCGCAGTGGTTAACAGCTATGGCCGCTAACCAAAATGTCAGCAGTTTTTCTCCACCAGCCACTCCTTGGAAACCCTATGGGGCAGTTCTACTCTGTCCTTTGGGGTTGCTCTGAGTCAGAATGGACTCGATGGCAACGGGTTTGGTTTTGGGTTTTATATGTTTTCATAAAAACTTATTTATGAGCATTTCTGGGTGGTGCAATCAGTTCAGCACTCAGCTGCTACCTAAAAGGTTGATGGTTTGAGTCCACCCAGAGGTCCCTCAGAAGAAAGGCGTGGCCATCTACTTCTGAAAAATCAGTCACTGAAAACCCTATGGAGCAGTTCTCTACTTCGACACATTTAAACATTTAAACTAGTGCTTCTAAACTTCTACTGTGCATACTTGTTACAAGGCAGATCTGTGTCAGTGGGTCTGGAGGGTAGCCTGAGAGTCTGCATTTCTAACTAGCTCCTAGACTGAGCCCTGCCGATGGTCTCTGGACCATACTCGGAGTGGCCTGGCTTTACGTATTTTTCAAACTAGGGAAGGAGTCTTCAAGTTCAGCCGTGGTCACTGTGATTACCAACAGGTGCGCTTGACTGGGATGTACATGTTTTGGTTAAGATAGCCCTTTGAATTCTGTAACAGAAACATTATTAAAATTAATCCCCAGTACTGCTGCTGCCTGCTAATGATTCACAAAAATCCTTGCCTAATAAGAGCTATTTTCCGAAGAGCTCACATTGAATTGCAAATACTACTTTCAATTTGAGTGACATCCACAACTCACTTACATAGCTGGAGCTGGGTACAGCGCAGCGTCTGCACGTGTTGGACACCCATTCCATGCAAGACATTGTCTTAAGAGCTGTGTGTGTGTATGTATGTACGATGTTGTATGGTGTTGAATAATGCATATCTGCCACCAAGAAGCTTCAACTCCATCACTGGGGTGGTTGCGAGAGGCGGGGCGGGAGGCAAAACATATACACATGAAAACCAGGATAAAGAAGAAACTGTTTAAAGTGATCCCTGTGTGGTGCAAATGGTTAACACTTGGCTGCTAACCAAAAGGTTGGAGGTTTGAGTCTACCCAGAGGTGCCTCAGAAGAAGGGCCTGGTGATCTACTTCCAAAAAATCAGCCACTGAAAACTCTGTGGAGCTCAGTTCTACTCTGGCACACATGGAGTCTCCATGAGGTAGAAATCAACTCGATGGCAGCTGGTTTATTTGAAGTGATATAAGAAAGGCCTAAATTAAACGTTAATTGGGTTCAAAGAAAAGAGAGAGAGAGTGCACCTGACGGTGAACCCAAAGGGAGTCTTCCTGGAGAAGCTGGCATTTATTTGAACTCGGCCTCGAGTGATTGGGATTAGGTGTGTAGCAATGAAGCTGTAGGGTGTGGAATGAGGTAAGAACACGTAAGGGGAGGGAAAGTCTGAGAAAATATATGAGGTAGAAAAAGTAGCTTAGGTAGCATCACTGGGAGTAGCTTCAATTTGGCTGAAATGCTGAGTTTATGTAGGGAAATGATTGACAATAACCTTGGAAAAGAAAGCTAGGATTACTACTGGAATGACCTCAGGTGCCAATGGAACATGTTTGGGCTTCATTTAGTAGGCAGTGGGGAGCTGGGCCTTCCTCAGCCCACTCTGTCTCAGTGCTACTTTCAGAATTCATTCTTTAGTTTTTTGTTTTCTTTAAATTACTTGTGTCTGTAAATTGACAGTTTAATCTTTCTCAAATTTCTTTTGATAGGCTATGAAAGAGATTATAAAAGGAAAATAGATTTGTCATAGGAATTGACAGGATATGAAGGATGGGGAAGAAGAATGAGTCTATGTATTGCCCTCTGAGGGGTGACTGTCTCACAATAACACTGAAGGAATAATTCAGAGATGTGGAGAACTGAGCCAGGAAGTATTTGGGTTTGTGCCTCTGAAGTGGAAAGCATCCAGTAATGTGTTAGATGAGAGAGGCAGGGTAAACCTACTACATCTTCCTGGGGCTTCAGTTTCATTCCATCATGAGTTCACTCAATAGTGTGTAATTTAAAGCCTTTAAAATATAGTAGAAACAACTAGATATGTCCCTAAACTTAACTTACATAGTAATTAGTGAGAGTCTAGACTCAGTCAGAGGTACCATTTTGGATTTAGATGTGTCTTCCTCCTGTTCTTTAAATGTTAATGTTTACCAATGCTGGTTGTGTTATACTAATTTAATGAAGAACTCTTTCTCATTTAAAACAATAAACAAATATGCATACAGAATGGAAAGGTGTGCTAATTTCTCACTCTGTTAATCACACATATGGGAATCCTGGCTGCCCAAGCCACATGGCTCTAATGGTTACTAACAAGGCACCCTGGTGGTAGCATACTGGTATTGCAGGTATAGGAACAAAGGGAAAGCAACCTTGTGAATGATAAATGTAGAAGGCTAAATATACAGAGACAAGATAAATTCTACAAGTGTTCTCAGTATCAAGCTTGGCATAGCCTGTGTAGACCACTGTTCCTCAAATTTTTTTAAAATTATTATTATCACCTCCCTAAGGAGCATAAATATTTTTTCCCCTAATTTCTACCCAGAGCCTATAAAATTTTAATACCACACACATCTGTTTATGTAATGTGTTGAGGAGCCCTGGTGGCACAATGGTTAAGTGCTCAATTGCTAACCAAAAGGTTGGGGATTTGAATCCAGCAGCCATTCCATGGGAGAAAGACCTGGCAATTTGCTCTCGTAAAGATTACAGCCTAGGAAACCCTATGAGGCAGTTCTGCTCTGTCATATAGGGTCGCTATGAGTTAGAATTGACTTGACAACACACAACAACAATATGTACTGTGGCCCATTGTAATAGCTAAGTTTTCTTGACCCCATAAGAACCAGTTTTCACCCCCTTGCAACAATATTGCCCTATTGCAGATGCATGATCTAGAGCTTTCCAGCCACCCTCTCTCTTGAAGTAAGAGCTTGTCGTCATACCCCAGTAGCAGCTCTAAACCGGATTATCTGGTGCCACCCTTCTATCAATCAGAGACTTGTCAGTCACTTATTGAGACCCCCTGTTATTGAAACTTGGCCTTCTCCTAGGACACAAGAAGTTAGTAACTAGGGAGGAATATTTCTCTGGTCAAGTTTAATACCTTTCTGAAACCATTTGCTCACAATGTCCCCGGATATCCTCATTTATCAATATTGCCAAATGACAGGAAGTCCCACTTATCAAGAAAGGCATAGGTGGGGCCAAGATGGTGGAGTAGTCGGACACTTCTGGTGGACCCTCTTACAACAAAGACCCCAAAAAACAAGTGATTCAATTATGTATGGCAATCTGGGAGCCCTGAACATCAAAGGCAGAGTTGAGGAACCGGACTGAGTGGCAGGGGGAGGGAGAGACGGTTTGGAAGCAGCGAGGAGTTGCCAGACCTGACCCGGGGAGAGCCTGAGCCTTTCAGGCCTGATCAGCTTGAGGGGTGAGTGATGAGGCAGGCAGGCAGCCGTGCTTGGGAGGCATGTTTTCCACACCGGGGGATACCCAGTGCCAGAGAGTCTACATGGCCACCCAGAACCAGTGAGAAGCAGCCCTCGATCCGGCGAAAGATAATTGCATACAGCTTACTGTGCATATCAAAAACACCCCCCTTAGGGAAAAACCTCTCCCCCATTTACCTCGCTGCTCCCTGCTCTGCACTGGGTCTCAGACCGGCTTCAACAATTGCTGGGTTCCCTGGGCTGGAAGTAGGATCCATCACACTCCCAGAGCCATTTTCCCGGCCTTGGAGAGTGAACAAATTAACAAATGGGGAAAAAATAAACTGCTGGCTCCCCTAAGCCAGGAACCCAGGGTAGGCACAGTTCCTTTGCCTAGGCACAGGCATAAGGTATCCACGGACTTTGAGTGCTTTTCCCCCTGCATAGACTTGTGTGAGCCCATCTCAACAGCGCGGGCCTTCATTACCGCAGTACAACAGGGTATATACTGGAATTCTAACTTCAACTGTTTCAGCTGTGAAGTGGCAGGTTCTTGACATTTGACACTGCTCAGCCCATTAAACAGGGTCTTCACCTACCCACATCAGGGGCCTGAGGACTGGTGCTTCCACCCATACCACCTAGCCACCTGCAATAGGAGCCCATGAATAAGAGGTGCCCCCTAGTACTTACAGCCAGCAGCATTAGGTGCTCATAGTCTGGCTGCAAAACCCACCCACCTGCATGCTCTAGGGAACAGGGACATGCCTTCCTCCTGGACACACGGTGGCAGGGGGAGGCGTCAGCCCCCCGCCTTGCTCAGAGTGTCTCTCTCTGCTGCAGCCATATGCTGTGCCTACACCAATCACCCATGCCTGTCTAGGACTGTAAGTGAAAGCCTACACCACACACTTGGTGGTTATCTACCTGGGCACCTGAGCTGAATCCATACAGGAGGAGT
>NW_004443956.1:7364632-7381415 GCF_000243295.1 Trichechus manatus latirostris | reverse complement strand
CTGAGCTCACATACCTAGTAACAGATCTAACCACCTGGTGACAGGACATTAGAGCTTCAAAGGTGCCAATAATCAAACTAGCTTATATAAGCAGCCTATTTGGGCATATCATAACAAAACAAGAAGCTAGGACACAGTAAGCAAACATAAAATAAATAAATATAATAACTTATTAATGGCTCGAAGACAATAGTCAACATGAAATCACATAAAGAGGCAATCCATGATGGCTTCAGCAAGCTCCCAAAATAATCTAGAAATTTTCCAGAAGAGGAAAATTTCTTAGAATTACTGGAGGCAGAATACAGAAGATTAATATACAGAACTCTTCAAGAAATTAGGAAGGAAATTAAGCAAAACGCAGAACACACAATAGAGGAAATTTAAAAGATTAGAGAAGAGAATAATGACAAATTTAACAGGCTGCAAGAATCCATAGAGAGACAACAATCAGAAATCTACAAGATTAACAATAAAATTTCAGAATTAGACAACTCAACAGAAAGTCATAGGAGCAGAATTGAGGCAATGGAAGTCAGAATTAGCGAGACTGAAGATAAAGCACTTGACACCAATTTATTTGAGGAAAAATCAGATAAAAGGTTTAAAAAAAATCAAGAAAGTCATGACCCTCCGTTTAATCCCACTGATAAATAACAATTTTTCACCATGAGTAGTATGACACATGTGATACAAACATTCGTTATTCTTAGAACTTTACATAATGATATAGTGAGGGGACTTCTAGCTCTTAAAATACAGTGGAATTGTTGAAGGTGTTTCTGGCCCTGAATGAGAAACACATGGATAGGCTAGATAAACGAAAATAACAACCACCACAAAAAGGTATAGCTGAGTTCAAAACAAAGGAAGAGAAATATCCAGGTGCCAAGGATTTTTAAATAGTGGGAGTCATATCCAGACTGGTTAGCAGGATAGCAGACTTATTATCTTTAATGACAAGAGGCTGAATTCTTAACACTGATGTGAGAAGGTAAGAAAAGCCTAGGTCACCGATCAAAATCAAATAAAAATTGTACCATGGAAATGTTTGCATGACTCACAGTGCATTGGACTGCCACAGAGAAATAACCTCAGCTGAACATGTGCTCACAATAAAAACTTACAAATCACACAAGGAAGTGATTCAGTTTTAGGGAGAATCAGCCAATTCTACAAACAGGACAATCAACACTAAAATGACCTTAGGATTATAAAACCAAAAAACCAAACCCATTGCTGTTGAGTCGATTCTGACTCACAGCAACCCTGTAAAACAGAGTAGAACTGCCCCATAGAGTTTCTAAGGAGCAGGTGGTGGATTCGAACTGCTGACCTTTTGGTTAGCAGCTGAGGTCTTAACCACTGCACCACCAGGGCTGCTTGGGATTATAAAGAGGATATTAAATAAGTAGATGTAAATTTATTAAATACTTAATGAATGAAGAGGGACACTATGAATAAAAGAACAGGCCGTTTTGATATAAAAAAATTAAAAAATAAAAATTTGATCACAAGATTAAAGACTCAGTGGATGGGTTAAACAGAAGATTAGATATGCCTGCAGAGAGAGAGAGAAGAGCTGAAGAAATAACACCAATTGCTATCCAGAAGGATGAAGAACTATAAAATAAGAAGGAGGTATTAAAAGACATGGAAGATAGAATGAGGATATTAAAAAATTTACTAGAAGAATAGAGTGGGCAAAAAACTATCTTATATTTGACAATTTTAAGCATTACTGAAAAATTAAATCTTCAGATTAAGGAATCAGAAGCAGGACAATTTTTAAAAAATTAACACTTAGAAACATCATAAATAAATTGTAGAACAGAAATAATAAAGTGAAAATCTTAACTGTGGAGAAAAGATTGATTACCTACCAAAACCCCAGAAATACATTGCTGCTGAGTCGATTCTGACTCATAGCAACCCTATAAACCCAAACCAAACCCATTGCCATCGAGTTGATTCCAACTTATAGTGAGCCTATAGGACAGGGTAGAACTGCCCCATAGGGTTTCCAAGGAGAGCCTGGTGGATTCAAATTGCTGACCTTTCGTTTAGCAAGCCAAACTCTTAACCACTGTGCCACCAGGGCTTCTGCCCCATAGGGTTTCCAAGGAGCAGCTGGTGGATTCACACTGCTGACCTTTGGTGAGCAGCTGAAGGCTTAACTACTGCGCCACCAGGGCTCCTGATTACCTACAAAGGTGCAATATTTCAACTAAGAGTAGAATTTCTATTAGTAATACCATGTGTCAGAAGACAATGATATATCTGCAAAGTACTGAGACAAAATTTAACAACATAACATTGTATTCCCAGCTAATAAACTATCTAGGGTAAAGGTAGAGAGCAAGGCTCCCTCATAGAACCTTGCTAAAATAATCACCAAAGGATGGCCTTTTGGAAGAAGGCAATCGCACTCCAGGAAGGAAAAGAGTGGAGTAGAAGAAGCAATGAGGAGCCAAGACATTGGAAATTAGGTGAGTTAATCTGAAAGGATATTGATATTGAAGGAAAAAGACTAATATGGTTGTTGTGTGTGTCATCAAGTCAATTTTGACTCATAGCGACCCTAGAGGGCATAGTAGAACTGTCGCATAAAATTTCCTAGGCTGTAATCTTTATAGGAGCAGATCGCCAGGTTTTTTCTCCCAACTAATACGATTGAGGGTAAAAAACAGGGTGGAACTAAAATACTCCTCCACAATAAACATGGAAGAGCAGAGTTCAAGTGCTCTTGGGTCCACCTAGGCTTTTTCTGTATTTTGTTAAGAAATCATGGTAAAAATTTAAGGGTTGGGGGGCAGGATGGTGTGGGGAAGGCAAAGGAAAAGCATGGTAAATAGAAGAAACAAAGTGACAGAAATAAATCCAATTATATTTAAACCACAATGAATGTAATTGAATAAAATAGCCAGTTAAAAGTCTGATATTTTGATTGTGTTTTTTTCTTTTAAATCCAGTTATATACTTTTTGTAAAAGACGGACCTTAGATAATTGAAGATGTCTGTTGATATAGTGAACTTGGTTTCCTTTAAATCTCTTCAGGGCCCAGAGTCTTCCTAATGAAGTCATGAAAACTCCTTTCTCATGCTTGACGCCAAAATTCACGCACACATATTCTGGAGCAGTTAGCACCTTCTACAAACAAGAAATAATAGCAATTGAACATGGCTGGATCTAGGGTTCCAAATATTTTAATGCTTTATAATACCAAATTGAAGAACTGCTGATCTGTGTTTGCTATAGGATTACTTTTCACAGATGGCTGGGAATTAAGCATATGAAATGATACACACACACTCACACACACACATACACATACACATATCCTTTCTAAAGTATACACACCCTTTATTAAAAAAAAGGACATGTTTAACAGCATATGGTGTAGTTACTTTAACTATGAAGTTTTTACCGCAGTATAATTAATGTGGTAAAACAGAAATTTAAAAGACATAAAAGCCTGAATTTGCTATTGTCATGCTACAGCATAAATCTCCCGTTGTCTTGTTTTTCTATATTAATTTTTTCCATGTTATTGAGTATTCTTTACTTTGATTATGCACATAGTTCATAAAAGCTAGAGTAAATAACGGGCTGGATTATATTCATGTAACTGGATGCAAACCAAATTCACAAACAATTATATAAAATAAATACATTCACTAATGTAGAATTAGGCTGCTTTTGAAAATTCAAATAATCAAATCTGAAACCACATTATTTATATCTTACTTGGCCACTGATTCAGATAATAAAGGAGGAGATTGACCTTGTGATTTGGTCTGGCACACACATTAATGTAACATGACATGGACAAGTTTATCTTCTTCTACTGGGAGTTCTGATGCGTTAAAACGGGGCTGCCTGGTAAGGTTGGAATTGACAATTGGATCAAATTGGAGGTGCCAATTGATTTCACTCAGCTTTGGGCCCACAAGAGGAGAATTTGGAAGGGGGATTGGAATTTCAGTGGTCTGTGACCAGGTGAACCTAACCATCTGCTGTGTGCTGGTCTACTTGCGTGTGTCCATAGTGAGAATGTTATAAAACCAAATCTTACCTTGCATTTTGTTGAGCATTACAATGAGTACGTTACCCAGCGTGTCTTGTCTTAGTGGGCTCTCAGGAGGAATAAAAAAAGTCATCTAGAGTCTGTATTCTTATCCAGACGTTCCTTTTGGCCTCAGGTGGAAAATACTTGGTAATTTTATTCATCCACCTAAACCTCTTTGTCAATGGAGTCAGATCTAAATGAAAATTGAAAGGGAAGTAGAAATATAAAAGTTGTTTATCCAGACAGGCCTTAAAACATGTGAATCAAAGGCATCTATGGTAAGTTTTCTGTTTTCAGTATTTGTCAAGAAGAGACTGATTTAAGCTAAAGTGGATCGTGATCATTTCGTTTCACACAACCGTGCTTATGTTTTAGTACTCTTTGGTGCTCTGCTTAGGGCATTTCATTATTCATATGTCTGGACCAAAAAACTAAGTCACGGTAAGTTCAGGTTTTGAGAAATCAAGACACTAGGAAAAGGCTTTTAAGAAAACACCTTTAATAAGAGCCAAGAAGAGATGATAAACAATGAATCACTGTGAAAAAAAAAAAAAAAATCCCACAGTGTTTCAAGTGTAATATGGGGTTCAAAGTATCATTATATATGAAGAGATCAGTTATTCAAGTGGAGATTTTTTCTAACAAATATCCAATTATGTTTAAGATACAGCTTCCTTTGGGACATTCTTTCTTGTAGCATTGTCAGAAGTGCTTTATTTTCATATTTTTGCTGAGGATTTTTATAGTTACTAACAATAATCTTGTCATATCAAAGAAATCATGTCAACATTTCCCGAGAGAAAGGGAGAGTGAGCAAGCGATAAAGAATAGGACCATGTAAATCATATGAAAAATTATGGAGTCAAGAATACAATGCTATACTGAAGGGGGCTAGATTTTACATCAGATCATAACTTCTGTTGACCCAGGTAAACTTTGACAAGATTGCAGAAGATGCTTTATTACCTCTGAATATTCATTATTCATTAGCTCATATTCATCAAGTACCCACTGTGTGCCAGGTAGTGGTCTGAAGCTTTTGGATGGGTTGTCTCCTTTAGTCATCTTGGTAATCTGAGAGGTAGTTACAAACCATGAGGTAGTTAGTATTATTATCTCTGTTTAAAATAAAAAAAGAAAACACAGAAGTTACAGTCTTAGTTACATAACTTAAATTAGACTACTGAAGATTTAAGCATCCATATCTCGTCTACAGAGGTAGAGCTGAGAGATGGTGATTAATGGCAAATATGAATTCATTTTCTTTTGTTGTTAAAGTCTTTGCTATTGTAATGAACTCAAAGCACTTTATAAAATGGAATGGGTTACATCACTAGATGGAGGCAGTTATAATGGATTTCTCGTCCCAGCTGTCCGGTGAGTCTATAGACAGCAAAATTATTTCACTTCCCCTTTCCCAACACTAGTTTTACATTAAAATGGATAAGCAGACCATTTCCTTAAACAAGATTTGAAAAAAACAAACAATAAAGACGCATCAACTCTAAAAATATGTTCAGCAGAAGTAACTGACTTTGACCCACATCTTCAAGTTTCCTAGGACATTGCCATCTCAACCATGTCGTCTTGGGTGTGTGAGATAAACTGTCGATTTTTACTGGAGGAAGATTGCAGATTATGTGTTGTTGAACTCAAGCTCCCTTCCCACATATCTTCTGAAAGTTTGGAATATGCTCTAACATTTTGAATGCAGTCTTACGATTACTGGTTTCCTTGCAAAAGTTTTGCACGATTCTAATCACCAAGTTAAGTGTGTGACACCCTCTTCAATTTTAAAGCAGGAAGATTTAACAAAGGTGACTAAACTCATGGCAAGAAAAAGGAGAGCAGGGAGATAGATCATAAAGACTCTGGCATTTATCTGAGCACAAACATAGATCATAAAGACTCTGGCATTTATCTGAGCACAAACATCGGAAATTATTGCAAAGGGAATGTAGAACATGACTTAAGTTAATGCCTTGTTTTCAAATTCTAGGAGAAGGGCAATGCTTTTCTTTTTTAAAAGAAATGGTCTGCGCTGCCCTTTTTTTCATTTTGTTGTATTTTATTTTGATTTAAAGTATTTTCTAGGATTCTACAGTTTTGCTGTATTCTATGCACTTTCCAATAAATGATCTATTTATTTACCTGAAAGGCGAGATTCACTAATGCAGATTCAACTCGAGAGAATTTTTCCTACCAATTTACTAATGAAAGAGAATGATGGTTTTTTTTTTTTTTTTTCTTATTTGGTTCTAAGTTTCATTTGCTTAAAATGAAAACTGTATTCTTAAAGCTAAATAAAAAAAATATCATATTATCGGTATTTCTGGCAGGAAGTGAATGAATACTTACTCTGAATAGATCTCTCTGAATGGCCCCTCTGTAACTACTGTGTTTTGTTAGAAAAGTATATTAAAAAGTAGAAACAGCATCATGAATGAAGAAAAGGGATAGAAACAAAGTATAAAATATGTAATCTTTTAAAAGGACCTTATCAAGGGGAATCTTGGTGAAACTTTAAATGGGAGAGTCACACAATCCCAAAGCTTTCCCGTTTCCTATTCAGTGAATAATTTACTTTTGAGATGAGATTCACCAACATTATTGCAGAATAACTGTAACTGAAAATTATTAAAGCTCTATCTTTATTGCATTTTAAAACCTGTGCTTTTGGTGTTTGACCAGATCTGCCTCATCATTAAAAGTTTTGAGGGAAAGCAAAATCGCTGTCTCCAAAGACTAAAGAGCGAAAACCTTAATTGCTTTCTTGTTTCTCACAAAGATGCTAATATGATGAACTGAATGTCAGGCATAATAAGACAAAATGATGGTGTACACCCTGCAAAGAGAAAATAAAACATCTTTTTATGTAAACTGTCACCAGAACCTCAAGGAAACTCTTTGCTCTTTTCCTGCCCTGATTTTGAACTGCTTCATTAAAAGTAATTTTGTTTTTCAGGAGGAGAACACCCACTTTATTCTATAAAAAAAATTTTTAAGAGAAATCTTCAATTAAGAGGTTATTGTTGTCTGAAGGATTTTTCCATAGTTGATTGGTAGCTGAAAATGTGATCTTCCCAAATTTGAATGGAAATATGACATTCGTAACAGTTTAAAATAGGCAAGTGTCTTCTCTACTTGAAATGCCAAAAGACTTGGTATTATTTATACCAAGCTATACACCAGTAAGGAGCCCTGGTGGCGCAGTGGTTAAGAGCTTGGCTGCTAACCTAAAGGTCAACAGTTCAAATCCACCAGCCGGTCCTTGGAAACCCTGTGGGGCAGTTCTACTCTGTGCTATAGGGTTACTATGAATTAGAATCGACTAGACGGCAATGGGTTCTTTTTAATACACCAATAAAACCAAACCTGTTGCCGTCAAATTGCTTTTGACTCTTAGTGACTCCATGTATTACAGAGTAGAACTGCTCCATAGAAGTTTCTCGGTTGTAATCTTTATGGAAGCAGATAACCAGGCCTTTCTTCCACAGTGCTGCTGGGTGGGTTCAAATGGCCAACCTTCTGGTTAGTAGTGGAGTGCAAACTGTTAGCACCACCCAGGGGACCTCATCTAAGCTACCAAAAAAAAAAAAAAAAGCCCGTTGCCATCGAGTCAATTCCGACTCATAATGACCCTATAACACAGAGTAGAACTGCCCCATAGGGTTTCCAAGGAGCAGCTGGTGGATTTAAACTGCTGATCTTCTGGTTGGCAGCCAAACACTTAACCACCGCACCACCAGAGCCTCAGGGCTCCTATAGCCCCCTGCAATTCTTTTTGGTTGGTCTGGGAAGAAAAGACTATAAACCCCATCTTATTGGCCACCAAACTCTGACCCAGGGCGTGTCCTGATCTAAAAGTAGATACTTACTTGGTCCCAGTCCAACTTGATAAATGTTTAGATACATGAATACATCCAAACCACTTAAAAGGAAATCTCAGATTCTTACTAGGAAAAGTATTCCTGGCAATTTATTTACCTAATAAATTGATTCTCCAGAGAACTTCTCAATCAGCACAGGAAAAGTACACTTAATTGTTGAGTCAGGCCATGAAAATCACTTTGTAGCTGAGGCAACAGTGGTCTTATTTACCACTCTCCCAGTTCTTATCCAGTTCTTATTACATCGTCTGTGTGCACAGAAGTGAAGTCCAAGTGTACCGTAAAAAGATTTCTGTTGACCTGAGATGCCTCTTAGAATTGTTGTTATTAGGTGCCATCCAGTCAGTTCTGACTCATAGCGACTCTGTGTACAACACAGCAAAGCACTGTCTGGTCTTGCGCCATGCTCACAATCATTGTTGTGCTTGAGCCCATTGTTGCCGTCACTGTGTCAATCTATCTCGTTGATGGTCTTCTTCTTTTTCGCTGACCCTCTACTTTACCAAGCACGATGTTGTTCTCCAGGGACTGGTGCCTCCAGATAACATGTCCGAAGTGTATGAGACATACTCTCGCCTTCCTTGCTTCTAAGGAGCATTCTGGCTGTGCTCCTTCCAAGCCCCCTAGCCTTTTAGACCCTACGTAATAACCTGACGTTGTGACCTGAAAATACGAGGAAATACCTACATTTGAACATACGGACTATTTCTAGCTAGACTTAGTGATTGTACATATTTATTTTTCTATGCACGCTCTAATGGATTTCTTTTTTTCCTCTTGTTCATGGTATTGGGATTTTGTAAAAAAACCACTTTTATTACATACAGCATGTTTACTTAGAAAAAGATTATTAAATTCCATGCAATACAATAATGAAGACTGAGCCCACAGAGCACGCAGATTTTATAGTCTATATGTAGTGGTGTGGAGTCAAGCAACACGTGTATTACATTAGAGCTGAGAATGATATTGTGATTCAATAGAACAACATGAACTGAAGAAATCCATTTGCCCAAAATAACCTTAAGCTAATTTCAGAAAGATTTAAAAGATTCCATTTCATTTGTCATGTTAAAATTAGGGCTACATTGAGAAAAAATATTTCAGTGCATTAAAAGATTCCTTTCATAGTGAGAAACTATACATATTTTTTCAGTCTGTATGTACTTGTGTTATCTATGCGTATATCTTTATATATATAGGCACGTGTATTTTTGTGGTTAGAAAAGTGTGCCTATGGGTATATAAATATATACATATATTTAACCAATAAAAACAATCTCACATCGGAATTGTTAAAAATTCATTTTTAGTTATTTTAAATGCAATATAATTTTAGATTCCTTTAATAAATGTCCAGAGGATAGATTTATTATTACTATTATTTTTAATTTCCTGCATCAGATCTAGGTCTTTGATAAATGCCACAGACAACCCCAGAACTGTAGGAAGGGCTTGACAGTTCTTCAATAAAGGGCTGTGTGGTTTTTTTGTCAGTGTCTTCCTTCCAGTGACAGCTGCTTTGTTCTTTTCTAGTCAGATTTTCTAGTTAACACATCAAAAGTGTATCTGTGTACACGAAGTACGAAGAAAACAGTTCAAAGAGGTAAGAGATTCACTTTTAACTCTTCGCTACATTTTCCCCACACTTGTCACAAAAGACATCTCGTATGGAAGCTTTGGAACAAGGTGAGGAGTTCACAGCAGAGCCCAGGGACGGATGGCATTCTGGGATTAGCGTGTAAGCAGGCGAGTTGGTCACGCGAGGCACTGAGAGACCCCAAATTAGTGAGAGTTAATCTGAGATGAGGAAATTTGCATTTTCCCAAGACAAGCAAGCCCAAGGGCTGGACACAGGTTTTTATATTTGATTTACTGTCAAAGCCTGGTTTCTTCTTAGCATATCGTAATGACAGTTGTCTGCTTTATGGGTACATCTCTGGAGCTGTTGCTTGTATCTATACCAGCAGGAGTTCTCTTCGAGAACTGATGATTGACCTCGCCCATGTGCTTAAGCAAATGTCCTTGAAGGTGAGACTCCAACATCTTTTTGCCTAAGGTGGCTGTTATGGATGGAATTGTGTCCTCTCAAAAGTATGTGTTGTAAATGCTCACCTTTATACCTGTGGTGTAATCCTATTTGGGAATAGGGGTTTCTTTGTCATGTTGATGAGGCCCTATTGGTGTAGGGTGTGTTGTAAACCCATCACTTTTGAGATATAAAAGAGCAGATCAGGTACCAAAGAAAGTATAAATGGAGGGGAAGATACAGGCTAAGGAATGGAGGAACAGAAGCTGAAAAGAGACAAGGGCCTTCTTCCAGAGCCAACAGAGAGAGAAAACCTTCCCCTAGAGCCGGTGCCATGGATTCAAACTTCTAGCCTCCTAAACTGTGAGAAAATAAATTTCCGTCCATTAAAGCCACCCACTTGTGTTATTTCTGTTATAGCAGCACTAAGAAACTAAGACAGTGGCAAAACCTGGATTGGTACCAGAATATTAAAACCCCAGGAGAGTAGCTGTCATATCTACATCCTTGTGGAGCTCTCTAGTGGTAGGTGCATATTGAGTGAGAGATGTAATATGGCAAAGACCAGGGAGAAAGAAGCTTCCCTTCTCCTCCTTTCAACCTTACCTAGCATATACCTTGAGTAGGGGAATGTCTAGAAAGAACCCCCTTCACTGGATCAGATTGAAATAGGCTAGTGCTGGCCAATACCATATGTATGTTTTTAGTACACCAGTAAAGCAAAGGCAGTAAACATTTATTTCAAAGAATTTTTATATTTGATCTTTTAGAAAAGCATCAGAGTAGTCATCATGAGAAAAATCAGAACTTTGTTGGACTTTCTTAGGCTTACTTTATAGTTAGGCACAGTTTTTAAATGTGGTATACATAAACTTTCCAATACTTAAAAAAAACAGTTACTGCTGAGTTGACTCTGACTCATGGTGACCCCATGTGTGGCAAAGGAGAACTGTGCTCCATAGGGTTTTCGGTGACTGATTTTTTGGACGTAGATCACAAGGCCTTTCTTCCAAGGCATTTCTGATTTGACTCAGCTCCACCCTTTCAGTTAGCAGCTGAGCCTGTTAAGTGTTTACACCACGCAGGGACTTTCCAGTATTTAGGGATTCTGAATGTTGTAAGCCAGCTCAGGTAAAAGCCATATGCATAGCAAACAAACAAAGTCTCCCTGTATTTCCTGAGTGTCTGCTGTGTTCCTGGTACCGTGTTAGGCGTAAAGGAAGCACAATAGTGACAGAGAAGGGACATGGACTGGAGTCAGACAAATCAGCCAGTGGCTAACCTCTTTAAACTTCAGTCCTCTCTGCAAGTGGGGATTCTAATCATCTCGCACTCATAGTGCTGGGCCAGGAGTAATGGGGGTTTATGCATGAAAGCCACTTGGCACAGTCCCCGCATATGGCCTGAACCTCGTTTAAGAGGCTGAAAAGGACTCAGTCATTGACCGGGGTCTCCACTGACCTGGAATTTAATGAGTATCTGTGATTTCCAAAGTTTATCCTATTATAGTGCTTCTGAGGGACATTTCCTTTGGACTCAATGAGAGGTTAAAAAGTTTTAAAGCCTTTGAGGATTTTATTTTCGCTTGTGCCATGCAGTCGACAGTCAGAAATGTGATGTCTTTCTAAATTTTACCTCTTTCCTATTGATTTTCAATTATTAAAGAACATCAAATACATAGATATGCTTGATTAACAAATATATAATCATGTTATAAACATCTAAAAGACACAAATGGTTTAAGCTAACACTAAGTGTAAATAGAAAAACTGACAGGAAAAAATAAAAAGCCACATGTTTGTGCTAAGATAAAAAGCTGTGAAAACGTTTAATATCTCTACCAATTTCAGGCATTTGTTGTTGTCATTAGGTGTCATCTAGCAGGTTCCAATTCATGGCTACCTTACATATAACAGAATGAAACATTGCCCAGCCCTGCACCATCTTCAGGATTGTTGGGATGTTTGAGCCCATTGTTGGGGCTATTGTGTCAGTCCATCTCATTGAGGGTTTCCCTCATTTTTTCTGACCTTCTGCTTTACCAACCAGGATGTCCTTTTCTAGGAATTGGTGTTTCCTGACGATGTCTTGATGATGGTGTTTCCTGATGTCCAAAGTAAGCGAGGTGAAGTCTCGCCATCCTTGCTCCTAAAGAGCATTCTGGTTGTGTTCTCTCTAAGAATGGTTTGCTTGTTCTTCTGGCAGTCCATGGTATATCCAATATTCTTCACCAACCCCTCAGTTAGAATCATCAATTCTTCTGTCTTCCTTTTTCACGATCTACTTTTTGGATGCATATGAAGTGATTGAAAAGACCATGACTTGGATCAGAAGCACCTTAGCCATCAATGTGACATCTTTGCTTTTTAAAACTTGAAATAAGTCTTTTTCAGCAGATTTGCCCAATGTGATACTGTTTGATTTCTTCACTGCTTATTTCAGGCATATCTGATTTAAATTGTTTTCCTTCAAAAATTATGACTTTAGAATGGATAACATTAAACGATCAGCTTTCTAGATCTCAACATAGGTTTAGTTTACAAAATACAACTTTTTTAAATTTTATAGTTGAACTTCTGAATGTAGTGCAATTAATAGCAAGACTCTTTAGTTTGTAACTTCTCCATCATGTTTTTTTCCATCCTCATTTCTCCCCAATGTTTATCCCAATTTTTTTTTGGTACAGTATTTAACTGACCTCCCTGGGGAATTCCAGATGGTGTTTTTAGCTATGAGGAATACTCTCCTGTGGTTCCCAAACCTTACTAGTCTTCAGAATCCCTGGGGGTGTGTAAAAGTAATTCCTAGCACCTATCCCACAGCTAAGGAGCCATGGTAGCACAACGGTTAAGCGTCCGGCTGCTAACCGAAAGGTTGGTGGTTCATACCCACCCAGCGGCTCTGCAGTCCAAAGACCTTACAATCTGCTACCGTAAAGACTGCAGCCTAGAAAATCCTATGGAGAAGTTCTATTCTGTCACATGGGGTCACCATGAGTCAAAAATCAACTCAACAGCTATTAACAACAACAGCCCTACAAATCTTAGATCAATGGTTGGTGTCTCAGAATCACCCAGAGGGTTTGTTAAAACACACATCACTGGGCCCCACCTCCAGAGCTTCTGATTGAGTAGGTCTGGAGTGGAGCCCAATATTCTGCATTTCTAAGAAGTCCCCAGATGCTGCAGGTGCTGCTGGGCTGGGAGCCACACTTAGAGAAGCCCTGTTCTAGATCATACTTTGCTGTGAGACTTTAGTTTGTAAAGGCACTACCAGCTGGTTCTGCTGTTGAGCCAGGCTTGGGAACCATTGTTCTTGTGATACTTCCTAGGACATGTTCACTTCTCCCATGTCACCTGGGCAGGGACTTGAGGTGCATCCAAGTGTGTGGGGGAAGAACAGATCTCTTCTCGTAGATCTGAATGTGTCCTGGGAGGGCAGCCAGAAAGTTTAAAACCAGGATGCTTTGGAAGGCCTCTGAGGAAAAAAAAAACTTGCTCCAAAATAATTTGGAGAAGATGTCAGAATAAAGTGGAAAGTGAGGATGAAATGAGTTCATGTTACACAAAGCACACAGCTGACTCACACTCAGAGGGCAGGAAGTGGGAGCCATTATCAATATTGTTAAGTTCACATTGATTAAGGATAATGGTCGTACGCTGATTGGTGTAATTGATGACACTAAGTCGTATACCTGTCATAAGCTGAATTAGCAAATGTTGTGTGATATATATTTTTACAACAATAACCAAAAAAAAAAAAAGAAGTAAAAGAGTAGCTACTGAGGTTGCTTATATATAACCAAACACGCATGGTATCTGGTTTCTTGGTTTGGAGGTTTAAGATCGTGGTTTCATGGGACATACTAGTTAATTGTCCTAATATTATTTTTTAGTGCTTGTTCTACCTCTTAGTTTGTTAAGTAGTGCCTGGGGCCTTAAAAGTTTGCAAGAGCCCATCCGAAGTACAATTGGTCTCTGTTTGCCTGGAGTAACAGCGGAAGAAGGAGAGTCATGAACAGCAGGAGAAAATTGCCTTTGTGAAAAACTATCTCCTTTTCCATGAGACCAGAACTAGATGGTGTCCAAATACCATTACTGAACATTTTGATCAAAGATTCTATAGAAGATTCTGATCAAAAGGGGGAATATGTGGAACAGAACTTAAAATTTTCATGGAATCCAGACTTTCTGGAGCTATTATGGCTGGATGAACTCCTGAAAAAATTGCCCTGAAGTAATCTTAAACCTTAAACCAAAAATATCTTCTGAGGTGTTTTTTAAACCAAACAACTGTTTAGCTTAATTAGTAAATAATGTCTGCCTTGAGCATTGTCCTGTTTTAAAGATTATCTATATGGGATCAAATTGACAACAGCAACTCAAAGGGCTAGATGGGAAGTTCAGGGGGCAGTGAGTTTCTGTTAATTGGTGGGGGGGAACAATTCTGCAAAAGCAGGGTGAGAACGGTTGTATGACTTGAAGAATGTAATCCATGCCACTGAATTGTACATGTAGAAATTGTTGAATTGGTGTATGTTTTGCTGTGTATATTTTCAGCAACAATTTAAAAAAACGTTACCTCGGAGTAGGATGGGGGGATGCCTAGGAGATGATTCTAGGCCCAGCTTCACCACCAACTTACTGAATGCCCTGTACAAGTTGCAAACTTTCTTGACCTTAGTTTTCTTGAACATGCTCTTGTCTCTTCATTCATCACTATCATTCATTACTGTGATTATTTGATTGTCTTGTTCACCACTGTATTACTAGCCCATAGCACAGAGCCTCGCTTGCAAAGATTTGTAGAATAAAGGAATGCATTTTAACAAGTGAGTTTCTCTTTGGTGCTCTGAGTACTTGGCTCATTGTCAGTATTCCATAAATATATATATCGAATGAACTAATGAATGAACCTATAAATTAGAGGGTGACTAATGACAGGTTTTCACTGTTTGGAGGAAAAATGTATATTTTTTAACAGCTCAGTAGTTAGGTGCTAGGGAATTCCATATACAAAAAAATTTGAATTGTCCTACCATTAGCTGAGAACATTTTTGTCTGACATGGAAGCTTTCCTTCAGAATGAGACTGTTAAAACATTGTACCTGCAAAATTTGAGTGTCCAATTCTTTATGAAATTTGCCTAAAAGCAAGTACAGCAGACATATTAACAAGTACCTTTTGCTTTAAGAAGGTATCTATCAAACGGATATTTCATATCTTTTTTTTTTTTTTTTAGTTTACAAAAACACTTGACAAATCTCTTCCCTCTCTGTCTTATTTGGACTCATAGCTTCATATGGCAAGATGGACTGTGAAAAGCTGAGTAAGGTTAAAAAAAAACTGGAGCTTTAATCAAGTAGAATTAAGTGGAACATTTAGAAACATTAAAGGTGAATAATCTACTTATATATAAATAAATGCTTTAAATAATGATAGTAGATTTTCCACTGTGTAGCATCGGCTTCTATGTCTGGAGAAATGGGTATCTAATCCCAAATTTCCCAAATAAAGATATGTATTTTTATTTCAAAAGGAAGAATAGAATGTTTATGTCTAAATCTTTTTTGTCAGTATAACAGGCAAAAGCCAAAATCTGTGTAAGGGGAAATCTGTCAGAGAAGGAAAACTCAAATATTTTCCACAAAAATGAGTGATAGAAAAGTGGTAAGACTATACCCTGTCAAAGGTGGAAAACTTGCCAGACCTGGAAAAACAAGGCAGTCCTGTCAAGTTCCACCGTATTCACAGCTTTCACTGCCGTCTTTTTTTTTAATTTTTTGTTTACTGTACTTTAGGTGAAGGTTTACAGAACAAATAGTTTCTCATTAAACACTCAGTACATATACTGTTTTATGCCGTTGGTTAACAACCCCACGACATGTCAACACTCTCCCTTCTTGACCTTGGAGGATCTCTCTCTCTTTCTTTTTTTTTTTTTGGTGAAAATATACATAGCCAAAGATAGACCATTTCAAAAATTTCTACATGTACAATTCAGTGACATTGATTATGTTCGCCCAGTTGTGCTGCTGTTCTCACTTTAGATGAAGGTTTACAGAACAAAATAGTTTCTCATTAAACAGTTAGTACACATATCACCCTGTGACAATGGTTAACAACCCCACTACATGTCAACACTGTCCTTACTCAACCTTGGGTTCCCTATCACCAGCTTTCCTGTCCCCTCCACCTTCTAGTCCTTGTCCCTGGACTGCTTTGCCTCATTAGTCCCATTTTGTTTTATGGAGGTGTCCAATCACCCGGCTGAATGGTGAACCTTGGGAGTGACTTCACCACTGAGCTAAAAGGGTGTCCAGGGGCAATACTCTTGGGGTTTCTCCAGTGTCTGTCAGGCCAGTAAATCTGGTCTTTTTTGTGTGTTAGAATTTTGTTCTACATCCTTCTCCAGCTGTGTCCAGAACCCTCTGTTGTGATCCCGGTCAGAGCAGTCAGTGGTGGTACCGGGCTCTATCTAGCTGTACTGGACTCATCTGGTGGAAGCCTTGGTAGCTGTGGTCCATTAGTCCTTTGGATTAATCTTTTCCTTGTGTCCTGTTCTCTTCATTCTACCTTGCTCCTGAAGGGATGAGACCAGTGGAGTATCTTACATGGCTGCTCACAGGCTTTTAAGATCCCAGATGCTACTCACCAAGGTAGAATGTAGAACATTGTCTTTATAAACTGTGTTATGCCGATTGAGCTAGATCTTCCCTGAGACCATGGTCCCCACAGCCCTCCGCCCAGCAATTCAGTCCCTCAGGGAGTTTGGATGTGTCTATGGGGCTTCCA
>NW_004443956.1:7326944-7364532 GCF_000243295.1 Trichechus manatus latirostris | reverse complement strand
CCTCAGGGAGTTTGGATGTGTCTATGGGGCTTCCATGACCTTTCCTTGTACAAGTTGTGCTGGCTTCCCCAGTATTGTGTACTGTCTTACCCTTCACCCAAGTTACCATTCAGTGTATTTTTAACATTCACATTCCTTCATGACATTCCTCCTTTGAGGGAAGATAATGGAACAGCATTCAGGGAACAGTAGTCTATGGGCTTACCAGGCTCAGCATCATAAACTGTCCGAACTTATCAAGCCCCTAGGCTGCTAATCGAAACATTGGCAATTTGAAACCAGCCAGCAGCTCCGCAGGAGAAAGACTTGGTGATCTGCTTCCATAAAGATTACAGCCTAGAAAACCCTATGGGGCAGTTCTACTCTGTCACATGGGGTCGCTATGAGTCAGAATCAGCTCAATGGCACCTAACAATAACAGTGTTCTTTACTACCACTGATGTGTCACTTTGTCGTACTATGGTGGCTGGCATGGTGCTATGTTACTGGAAGCTATGCTACCAGTATTTTAAATACCAGCAGGGTCACTTATGGTGGACAGGTTTCATCCGAGCTTTGAAACTAAGACAGACTAGGAAGAAAGGCCTGGCAATCTACTTCCAAAAATCAGCCAATGAAAACCCCGAGAATCACAACAGAATATTGTCTGATATAGTGCTGGGAGATGAGCCCCCTATGGTGGAAGTCACTCAAAATACACAGTGGCCGTAACAGTGGACTCAGACAAACCAACCACAGTGAAGGTGGTATAGGACCAAGCAACATTCCCTCTGCTGTACATGGGGTTTTCATGCGCTGAAGCTGACTCCATGGCAAGTAACGACAAGAAGAACAAAGTGCTCGTTAAGATGAGCGCCATGGCAGACGGGAGGCCATATGTTGCCGCTTTTCCCACATAACCCGAAAGCAGGCCTTGGTTATTGATAGTGGCATGGTTTCCCAACAGACCACAAGGGAGATCTCAAAATCTCTTTAAAATTTTTATTATTAACAAAATGGAATGGAAGCCACTATCACTGATCAGTGCTGGAAAGTGGGATGAAACCTATTTGCTCCCCCCCCGACTTAGTTCATAGCCTCACATTTTATAGATGATGGTTCACTCGAGTACAGGGACTGTCAAGGACTAGCATGAATGAATCCTTGGGACAGGCATTTTAGAGTTCACATGAATGAACTGCGTGACTTGTAGAAGTTTGTAGGATTCAAGAAGATAGTGTAAAGCAACACAAACTTATTTGGGGGAGCCACTCTCTTTGCTTTCTACCCTCCTCTTGCCCAGTGTCAAGGCTTTTGTGGCTTTCCACTGATCTTGACACCTGCAGTGCTGCAATATGCCACCCCATCCAGGACTGTCCACCCTGGATGTGCGCTAAGTCCCCTGATGCACTTTCCCAATTAAAACTACCCTCTCTGCAGCTGAGTAGCTGATAAGATGTGTGTTACTGATCAGTCCATCCCAAACCCATTGCCGTCATTCTGACGCATAGCAACCCTCTAGGACAGAATAGAACTGCCCCATAGGGTTTCCAAGGCTGCCATCTTTATGGACTCAGACTGCCGCATCTTTATCCTGTGGAGCAGCTGGTGAGTTTGAACCGCTGACCTTTCGGTTAGCAGCTGAGTTCTTAACCACTGTGCAACCAGGCCTCCTTTCAGTCCATCTCAACGGTCCCTAAATTATTCCAATAAGTAAATTCTTTTCTAGTAAGAAAAAAATGACTTTCAAGTTTAAATATATATGGAAAATGCTTTATGAACCCTTCCTAGAGATGTTCAGCAAATATTAATACAGGCAGTCCCCAGATTACAAATGAGTTCCATTGTTAAATGTGTCTTTAAGTTGAATTTGTACATAGATTGGAACAGGTAGGTACAGTTCGTATCTAACATCAGTCAAATGTTTATCTTAGTATATATATATAAATATACTAAGTATTTATATGTAAACATAAATATATAATATATAAAATAGATAATAGTGTACCTTTCCATGCATAAAAAAATTAAATTTCCAGATATATTAAAACATCTTTAACATAATAATACAGTAATAGTCATAATAATGTTTGGATGTGTATCACAAAGTAGCAGCCATTTGTTATTACACACTATTGTATGTCTCTCAAGTTTTTAATATAATAGGCCTTATGGGGTTGGCTCATAAGTATGGGTTGTATGTAAGTTGGACGTTCATAACTCAGGGACTGCCGGTACTAAAAAGCCCTCAGGTAAGAAACCAGTTCAATTTTTTTAACCATTTCATATTTGCAAAAGGAGCTCGGTAATAATCCAAAAGATATTACCTCTAACATTTGGAATAAGGGCATTATATGATCCGTGGATTTTTCTATGTCCTTCGCCTTGTAGGAATCTTTTCTGTTATGTTAGAAATCTTCATTTAAAAGGTCACCCTTTCCTATTCTGTTTTAGATTGTCTAACTCTTTAAGAAAGAGAACACTGATCCTTGGCTGTGCTTTGGGGTGATAGGAAGCTGAGAGGGCCAGTCAAGGAATTTTTTTTTCAATCAGGAGCAAGATAAGAGGCATTTGGGGCATGAAATTAACACTGTAGTTTATTACTAATGATGTCTGTTAATAACCCCCAGTATCTCGCTTAAACATTTTCATGTGGTATATCTGGCAGGGCAGGAAAGTGAGAAGTATTAAAACTGTAGAGAATTTATAGCAGCATAGAAGGTAATATGTCACAGCGTAGGTAAAGGTAGTAATTTTCAATTCTAAAAACTGCTTTATTCAGTTGATATGAGCATCCGGTGAATGTAAATCTTTAACACCTTGCTTGGTACCAATAAATATTTTATATTAAAAATAACGGAAAAGAGCAATTTCTATTCACATTTGTTTGAGACTGGGTCTATAGGTATCTGGGCTGTGTCTGTATCATGCTGATTTAATATTTTAATAAAAATAGCCTCGTTTGTAACTTAAATGCTTTGCAAATAGTCTAACTAGTATGGTTGTCAAAATGTGACTGAATGCTGTATTAAATAATAGCAACATTTATTGAGTACTTACTATGCTCCAGGTTTTGTTCTAAGCTTTTGTTACACGTATCATTTTATCGTCATAACAACCGTAGGGGGTAAATAACTGTTATTATACCCATTTCACAGATGAGGACCCTGATGTTTAAGTAAAATTAAGTAACAAAAATCACACATATAGCAAGTGGTGGAAAACATTTGTGCATCTTTTAAATTGAATGACTTATAGAATATTTAACATGGAAAGAACTTCAGAGATCATCTGGTTTTAAAATCCCTTTTATAAAGAAGAACACCGAGTCTTAGTAAGGGATAGAATCTTGTTTTAGATGACCCAGCCTCAGACTGAAGTCCTTCATACAGCCAGTGCATTTTATTCAATGATCCTGTTTGGAACTGCCTACAGATTGCTGTCTATAGACCTACAATTAACCCTCATTAGAGCCTGGTTCTCACTCTTTTCTGGGATGCTCACCTTTGGGACCTGATCACCACATATTGAGGAAGTCCAGGCTACATGGAGAGGCCATGTGTAGGTGTTCCAGCCCATAGCTTCAACAAAGATCTCAGCCAATAGCCAGCAAAACCATGACAGCTGTCTCGGGTAGGATAGACATGGCAAAGTCACCTTCATGTCCACTGTTCCCTTCTGCTATTTATCTCATCCCAGTCACTAAGAGAAGAATGGGGTTTGGTTAACTCAAAGTAACAGAATTTACAATTCTTGACTGTGTTATAAGTACTCTGCTTAAAATCAGGTCTAAAGAAGAGATAGGGGATGATGTGCAATGTCTGCCATTTCTTTAAAGATTGGCTTTGCAAGCAGACTCTATAGAGTCTACTTTAAGATTCCAGTCTCCGACTTCAATTTGAGTATTTGTTACCAGCTGAATGGTGGTACCTGTTCATGGTCTCACCTGTGAATAACAGAGAAGCAAGTGTATAGGCCACAATCATACAGTCTGCACACTAATTAGTTTTCTGTGGTCTAAGAATACAGGCCTTGGGTTCAGACCAATGTGAGTTGGAAACCCAGCTCTACTGCTTAATCTTTCTGTTTCCTCCTCAGTAAGGTGGAGGTAATATTTTTTACTTTACAGCTGGTTTTAAGATTAATTGAAAATAACGTATGTGAAGAAACCAGTGATATGCCAGGAAAATAGGAAGTACTCAATAAATGATTATTATTGTTGTTTTGATAAAGGGTACTTAGTATGCCATGACCTATAAATCGAAGAAAAGGTTAAATGTTCCCCAGAGATAGGCATGCTTTTTAAGTTTTTGTTGTCTGGAATTGCGATGGCACACGATATTGTATGAACAAAAGAAACTATTTCTCATTGGATATGTACTGAAAGTAGAAGTCTGTAGTAAGATGTAAACATGGTGTAACTTACACACTTTGCATTCAAACATAGTTATAGTCAGCATAAGACACAACTAAGGTATTTCATTCTTCAAATGTATCTGACCTAACAATATATTATAGTACATAATTTAATCTCAGTAAAATATGAAAGCACTTTTATAGCATATTTGTAATTCACTATTATTTTATTACTTATACATAAGATACATATTTATTTCTGAAACAAATATATCTCTTTGGCTACCTATTTTATTTTCCTAAGTTATAGGCAGTACATTACTCATGAATGGCAGAGTATGTCAGTTATTTATCTTTCCAAAGTATCTAAAAGTGACTGAAGCTTGAATTGCGCAAAGAAGTATCATAAATTAAAAAGTGAATTCTCTAAGAAAAGCTGCCATAAAGTGTAACTGTCCAAATGGTACGAACTCAAATATGAATTAGGAGTGGGTTCAGTTTATATTTTTATCTGATGGAGCACTAAGGAATCCTTTCGAAATCATTGATCTTGCCTCGCTTAACTCTTTATTTTTTTTAGATAACATGTCAATCAGGTAAAAAGTGGTGAGAGACAATTTACGCCTGTGCATTTATTTGTCAATAAAACGTGTGCTCTATTGGTTTTTTCTCAGTTGCATTGTTTTATCATGTCAATATTTCATAAGATTATATGACTGACTAATGGGAATGGCTATTACCACTGTTGATGTACTTTGAAAATAGCAATCCATATTTTATGGACCAGAAAGAGACAAAACCTTTACCTTTGACCTTACTGAGCATAAAAGTAAGTTAATGTAAATGAAATTTACCTCTCATTTTACCTTTTTCACAATTAGCTTCTAATAGCCTCAGGAATAAACATTAGAACAGATAACTTATCCTTCTTGGGTTTGTGGGAATGATTTATGGATCTGAAATGAATTTCTTCAAAAGGCAATTCAGTGGCCAGAAATACCTTAATGTGGGCCAGGACAACAGACTATGGTTATTTCTACATGATTATTTTTCTTATTATAAAGGCGATTGATGCGCGTTCACTGGAAATGTCATAACACATAAGCCAAACACATAAAAACTCATAAGCCAAAGGGAAAACAAACCCCTCTAATTCAAACACACAGAGATAGCCACTGTTAATATCAGCATACATCCTTCCAGTCTTTTTTCTATGCTTACATATTTCTTTTCCAAATATGTATCCTACGTACTGTTTAATAACCTGATTTTTTTTACCAAATGATGTGCCCATGAACATTTTTGTACTTTCTAGCTATACCACTTTGTCCAGAAATAATAAGCTAAGGCCATTAATATTTATAAGGTGTCTCCATCTAATGCCTTCTTTTTTTTATTCACTTGAGCATGTGGCTTACACAGACAGAAAATTCACTTGTGTAAAATACCCCATATTCTCTGTTTTAAAAGCACTGATTTGTTTGTTGTCATATATTTGATAAGTTACAGTTAAGTATGCTTTTAATATGATACAAAGAATTTTTTCTCTGGCAGTACAGCTATAAACTCTAAAACAGCTATAAATTCTAAAATTAGAATACTTTAATCAGATATCCATTTCTAAAACCTAGCCAATAGCTAGATTTAGGTGATGCCCATAGGTATTTGTGTAAATATGTTTGGACAGCTGTGTGGTAGCCAGCCCTAAGATGTGTCCAGTGATTCTCGTTTCCTGGTATTCATGCCCCTCCCACATTGAATAGAACTGACTTTACACCAATAGGATGTTGTAGAAATGATGACGTGACTTCTGAAGCTAGGTCATAAAAGATACTGTAGCTTCTACCTTGCTACATCTTGGGTCACTCACTCTGGGGGAAGTCAGCCGCCATATCATGAGATCACTCAAACCGACTGATGGAAGAGTCCATGTATCAAGGAGCTGTGGCCTCCCTCCAACAGCTGTTGAGTAAGACTTCTTGGAAATAAATCCTCTGGCGTCAGTCAAGTCTTCAAATGATTTCTACCCTAGCTAACAGCTTCCCTGCAGCCACCTAATAACTGCTTCCGAATTTCTGACCTACAGAAACTGTGTGAAATAATAAATGCTTATCACTGTTTAGGCCTCTTGGTTTGGGGATAATTTGTTATGCAGCAATAGATAGCTAGTACAAACTGAAAAGTGAAAATGTCTACTAAATTCTTGTATGTTCTGAATTAATAACAGCTTGTGAGAACATTGTACTTTTATCAAGAACCCAGAGAGTGTTTAAGGATTTAAACACTCATTTAAAGGGTGGAATTTGGGACAGCTTTGATGTACAAATGGAAAGACAATGCAAAGAAGGGCTATCCTTTAACTTAAAAACATTCTCTGCCATTATGTTGTGTTCTAAGTTTTTCTCCCGTTTTTGTAGTTGTGATAAACAGACTTGTTCAGAAGAAATAAACATTAATATCAGCCTTTCAATGATAGCACCTTTCAGTAGATATGATGGAAATTTTGTGTTTTTATGAAACTTATATACATGTTATTATATCAGAATTTTTATTATAAGAGTCATACATGGTTGCTGTAATAATACAAACACCACACGAGCACACAAAGAAAAAGCCACAGATTTTTCTTCTTTGCCACCAATCTTATATCCAATGGTAACAAGTGAGATAAACAGTTTGGTGTGTACCCTTCCATACCCCTCTGGTCATATAAATTATGAAAACATATAAACACAATAATTTTTATAAATATGAAATCATGTTATGTATATTACTCTGCAGTATATATTTTAGGTCAGATAAAATATGTATAGTATATATAGATCTAATTCATTATTTCCAATGACTGTTTATAGTCTATAGCATAGGTTGGGAAGCTATGGCTTGGGGCTAAATCTGTAAATCTGGTTTGCTACCTGTTTTTGTGGTAATTTGTTTTTTAACGGTTGGAAAAAAATCAAAAGAAAAATAATATTTTCTGGCATATGAAAATAATACAAAATTTAAATTTCAGTGTCCATTAATCAATTTTTATCAGAACACAGCCATGCTCATTTGTTTATATGTCTATAGACGCTTTTGCACTACAATAGCATAATTGACTAGCTGGAGAGAAACTTTACATGCAAAACCTAAAATATTTACTATCTGACCCTTTACAGAAAAATTTGCAAACAGTGCTGTCCAATAGAAATATAATGCAAGCCACAAATGCAATTGTAAATTTTCTATTGGTTACACTGAAAAAAAGGTGAAAGAAATAGGAAAAATTAATTTTAATGTTTTATTTAACCCAATATATCTAAGATATTATCATTTGAGCATGTGTATAAAAAGTTCTTAATGAAAATTTTACATTCCTCTTTTTCATATTGAGTCTTTGAAATGAAGTGCATATTTTATGCTTGTAGCACATCAGTTTGGACATTTCAAGTGCTCAGTAGTCACATATGGCTTACTCTTGTTATTAGTTGCCATCAAGTTGGCTCCAACTCATGCCTACCTTATATGTGACAGAATGAAACGTTGGCTGGTCCTGTGCCAACTTCATGATCGTTGGTGTGTTGGCTACCGTATTAGACAGTTTAGTTCTATAGCGCATACATACCATAAATTATTCATACATAGTTTTCTGAGAGAAATTGAGGTTGTTTCTAGTTGTTTCTCTCATTATAAAGAATGCTGTACTTGTACATATTTATTTCCATGGGATATAGTGTCCCAGAGGTGAGGTTGCTGCGTTTAAAGCATACACATTTTTAATTTTAATGTTGTTATTGTTGTTAGGTGCCATCAAGTCGGTTCCAACTCATAGCGACCCTATGTACAACCGAAAGAAACACTGCCTGGTCCTGTGCCATCCTCATAATGATGGTTATGCTTGAGCCCATTGTTGGAGCCACTGTGTTAATCCATCTTGTTGAGGGTCTTCCTCTTTTTAGCAGACTCTCTACCAAGCATGATGTCCTTCACTAGGTACCGGTCCCTCCTGATAACATGTCCAAAGTATATGAGATGAAGTCTCATCATCCTTGCTTCTAAGGAGCATTCTGGCTGAACTTCTTCCAAGACAGATTTATTCCGTTTTTGGCAGTCCACAGTATATTCAATGTTCCTTGCCAATACTGTAATTCAAAGGCCTTAATTCTTCTTTGGTTTTCTTTATTCATTGTCCAGCTTTCACTTGAATATGAGGTGATTGAAAACACCTCGAGTGCTGCTTCCATGGGTGTTGATTGTAGATTCAAGTAAAATGAAATCCTTGACAACTTCAATCTTTTCACCATTTATCATGATGTTGCTTATTGGTGCAGTTGTGAGGATTTTTGTTTAATAGACCCAAGAATTTGTTTTGGGGATGAGGTTCAAATGTAAAAGCATGTTGATTGAAGAACATCACAAAATATTTTTTGTTTTGTTCTGTGTTGTTTTTTTCTCCAGAAGAAAAAGAACATTTCCATTGGTACTTTAAAACCCGTATTAATATGAAATTCTTATAGTTATTTGGGTCTGGTAAGCAATTTCAGTAGTAAAGATAGTGTATATTTTAGAATGCCTTACATTTTATAAATAGCTTCAATCATTTTATTTCCCATGATGTTTTTGCAGCCCTGTGTAGCATGGATTTTACCCCTGCTTTATGGCTGAAGAAACTGGAACTCAGAGACATTAAATGATCGCCCTAAGGACACTGAAAAGCTACAAAGTCAGAGCCAGGGCAATACGCTTTCTAATACCAGATTGCCTGTCTAGTTTACTTGTTAATTTATTCAGAAATATCCACTGGGCTTCTACTCTATGCGAAGCACTGTACTAGTCGTACGATTTTAGCAGCAACAAGACCAGCCGGTCCCTGCCCCAGCCAAAGCCTGAGAGATATATTAGGTAGTAACTCTGTGAAGCACCGGTACAAAAGAACCATAATTCAATTGCTTTAAGCATGCTTGATTCCCTATTTCACTGAGAAGAAGCCCTTCATCTCATTAGAGGGATTGGGATCAAGTGATGTTAAAAAAGACAAGGACTCAGAATTATCTCGATTTGCCTTCTGAATAAACCACTTAAAGCCTCAAGCACTTTAAATCATTGAGACATTTAGCTACTTGCGGGTTGCATGATCAAATGTACTTAAGGAACTTCAGATTTTTAGACTTGTTGCTTGGCCGTTTGCTGTCCCGATTCCAAGCCCAGTCAGTTAAGATGATAGGCAAAGTGCAAGGATAGTTCTTGTACTATATTTGAAAGTATCATGATTTCTCCATGTGATGAAACATCTGGACCTGGAATTTTAATATGCCACATGATTTTTTTCAACCCACACTAGTAATCAAAGACTTGAATTATTTTTTTAAATTTTACTGGGATGTGTAACAAGAAATTCGCCATTTTAACCATTTTAAAAGATACAATTCAGAGACATTACTTATATTCACCATGTTGTGCAACCAAACCATTATCCATTCATAAAAGTTTTTCATCAGCCTAAACAGAAACTCCGTGCCCTTAAGCAATAACTCCCCATTCTCTCTTGCCCCCAGCCCCTGGCATCCACTAATACACTTTTGTCTTTATGCATTTGCCTATTCTAGATATTCCATATAAATGGCATCCTACCATGTTTATCCTTTTGTGTCTGACCTATTTCAATCAGCATAACGCTTTCTAGTTTCATCCATGTTGTAGCGTGCGTCGAAACTTCATTTTCTATACAGTTGAATACTATCCCATTGTATGTATGTATATACCCCGTTTTATTTATCCATTCATCTGTTGATGGACACTTGGGTTGTTTCCACCTTTTGACTATTGTGAATAATGCTGCAATGAACATTGGTATACAAGTGTCTGTTAGAGTCCCTGATTTCAAGTCTTTTAGGCATATATCCATGAGCAGAATTTCTGGATCACGTGGTAATTCTATGTTTCATTTTTTTTTTTTTTTTGAGGAACTACCAAGCTGTTTTCCACAGTGGCTATAGCATTTTACGATTCCACCAGCAAAGGATGAGCGTTCCAATTTTTCCACATCCTCACCAACACTTGTTACTTTGTTTTTCTGATAATAAATGTTATGGATTGAATAGTGTCTCCCAAAAATGTGTATCAATTTGGCTAGGCTATGATTCCCAGTATTGTATGGTTGTCTACCATTTTGTGATCTGATGTGATTATCCTATGTATTGTAAATCTTACCTCTATGATGTTAATGAGGCAAGATTAGAGACAGTTATGTCCATGAGGCAAGAGTCAATTTCTTTTGAGATATAAAAGAGAGAAGTGAGCAGAGAAGAGAGGCACCTTCTGTCACCAATAAAGAAGTGCTGGGAATGGAGTGCGTCCTTTGGACCTGGGGTCCCTACACTCAGAAGCTCCTAGACCAGGGGAAGATTGACCACAAGGACCTTCTTCCAGAGCCAACAGAGAGAGAGAACTTTCCCCTAGAACCGGCACCCTAAATTCAGACTTCTAGTCTCCTAGACTGTGAGAGAATAAATTTCTGTTTGTTAAAGCCACCCACTTGTGGTATTTCTGTTATAGCAGAACTAGATAACCAAGACAATAGGCATCCTAGTAGGGGTGAAGTGGTATCTTATTGTGATTTTAATTTGCATTTCCCTAATGACTAATGGGAGCCCTGGTGGTACAGTGGTTAAGAGCTCAGCTGCTAACCAAAACGTCGGCAGTTCGAATCCCCCAGCCACTCCTTGGAAACCCTGTGGGGCAGTTCTACTCTGTCCTGTACGGTCACTCTGAGTCAGAATCGACATGACAGCAACAGATTTTTTTTTTTGAATGACTAACGATGTTGAGCATCTTTTCATGTGCTTCTTGACCATTTGTATATCTTTTTTGGTGAAATTTGGTGAAATGTATATTCAAGTCCTTTGCCCATTTTTTGATTGGGTTGTTTGTCTTTTAGATGTTGAGTTACAGAAGTTATTTTTAATACATTTTGAATATTAGACCCTTATCAGATATATGATTTCCAAATATTGTCTCTCATTTTGTGCATTGTCTCTTCACTTTCTTGATATAGTCCTTTGATGTACAGAAGTTTTTTAATTTTGATGAAGTTCCATTTATCTATTTTTTTTTTTCTTATTTGTGCTTTTGGTGTTATATGTAAGAATACATCATCAAAAATGAGATTTTGAAGCTTTACTCCTGTTTTATTCTAAGAGTTTTATGTCTTATATTTCAGTCATTCATTTTGAATTAATATTTGTATATGGTATGAAGTATAGGTCCAACTTCATTCTTTTGCATGTGGAGAACCAGTTGTCCCAGCACCTTTTGTTGAAGATACTCTTCTTTCCCCATTGAATGCACTTGACACCCTTGTCAAAAATCAGCTGACCACTGATGTGTGGGCATATTGCTTGACTCTCAATTCTAATTCCACTGGTTTTTATGTCTATCCTTATACCAGTACCACACTGTTTTGATTACTGTAGGCTTATAGTATGTTTTGAAATCAAGAAGTGTGTGTCCTCCTACTTAGTTCTTCTTTTTCAAGTTTGTTTTGGCTGTTCCGGGTCCCTTGCAATTCCATATGCATTTCAGGATCAACTTTTCCATTTCTGCAGAAAAGGCTGTTGGAATTTTAACAGGAATTACATTGAATCTGTAGATTGTTTTGGGTACTAATAATATTTTAATAATATAAAGTCTTCTAGTCCATGAACATGGATGTCTTTTCATTTATTTAGGTCTTCTTTAATTTTTAAAATAAATCAAAATTTTTTGAGCAATGTTATAGTTCTTGCAGCAAGTTACAGTTTTCAGTATATAAGTCTTTCACCTCTCTGGTTATATTTATTCCTAGGTTATTTTATTCTTTTAGATGTTACCATAAATGGAATTGTTGCATTAATTTCTTTTTTAGATTGTTCATTGCAGGTGTATAGAAACATAGCTGATTTTGTGTGTGTGTGTGTGGTGGTCTTGCACCCTTCCACTTTGCTGAATTCATTTATTTCCTCTAGTAGGTTTCTTGTGGTGTCTTTGCTTTTTTTATATATGGGATCGTGTCATCTATGAATATAGTTTACGTCTTCCTTTCTGATTTCAATGCCTTTTGTTTCTTTTTCTTGCCTGATTGCTTTGGCTAGAACATCCAGCACAATGTTGAATAAACCAAAAACCAAACCAAATGCACTGCAGTTGAGTCAGTTTTGACTCATGGCAACCTCATGTATTGCAGAGCAAAACTGAGTTCCGTAGGGTTTTCTTGGCTGTGATCTTTATGGAAGAAGATTGCCGGGCCTTTCTTCCATGGTGCTACTGGGTGGGTTTGAACCACTGACCTTTAGGTTAGTAGTTGAGTGCAAACAGCTTGTGCAACCCAGGCACCATACAATTTTGAATAGCAGCAGTGAGAGTAGATATTCTTGTCTAGTTCCTGATCATAGGGGAAAAATTTTAGTATTTCATCCCTAAGTATAATCTTAGTTGTGGGTTTTTCACAAATGGCCTTTATCATGTTAAGGAATTTCTCTTCTATTTCTAGTTTGCTGTATGTTTTTTTTATTATGAAAGGGTGTTTGATTTTTGTCAAATGCCTTTTCTGCATCAATTGAGATGATCATGTGGTTCTTTTCCTCTGTATTACACTGGTTGATATTCTTATGTTGAACTACCCTGCATTTCTGAGATAAATCCTAGGTCATGGTATATAATCCTTTTAATGTGCTATTGGATTTGGTTTGCTAGTATTTTGTTGAGGAGTTTTGCATCTCTATTCATAAGGGTCATTGTTCTGTGGTCTTCTTTCCTTGTGATGTCTTTATCTGGCTTTTGTATCAGGGTAATACTGCCTCATAAAATAAGTTAGGAAGTCTTGCCTCCTCTTCTATTTTTTTGTAAGACTTTGAGAAGGATTGATGTAAATTTCCCTTAAATGTTTGGTAGATCTCACCAGTGAAGTCATCTGGCTCTAGACTTTTCTTTGTTGGAAGGTTTTTGATTACTGATTCAAACTCTTCACTTGTAACAGGTCTGCTGAGATTTTCTATTTCTTCTTGAGTCAATTTAGGTAGTGTGTTTACTTGTAGGAACTTGTCCATAAAGACGTGAAGTTTTGTGAAAGAAATTACACATGTGAGATTTACTTAATGAGCAGATATTGTGTATGTGTGTGTATGTATCAGTATGTGTGTAATGGGGGGTGGAATTGGAATTATTTCAGTTATAATATTCCCAACAGAAATTTGTGATTTCATGTACCTATTTTCAGTGTTTTCGGTTGCAGTTTTCCTCACCTTCCCCTGCCCTCCCAATCTGTTTTCTACTCTTCTCTACTCTGTTCTCTCTACCCTGAGAGGCCGAACTTTGTAGTTGCATAACATCCTGTTGACTTTGATGAATGAGAGTTACCAGCAGGGGTGAGAGAGTGGGAGGAGAGTGAAATAAGGCCCCTGTGGTTTGCTGCAGTGGTGGTAGAGGAGCACCACCGTCTTCAACTATAGCTGCTTTCAGGGTAACCTTCGGAAAGCACTCCTTCCCTTAACCTTTCAGATTAAAGAGTGAGCTCCCCACTGTTGCTAGCCCTGGTGGGCTTCACCATTCCTTGTTGATTTCCCTGAACTCTGTCCACACCTTTGCAAATAATTTCTTTTTAAATTCTTCTCCACATTCCTTTGATGTGACAATGGTTTCCTACTATCCTGCCAAGACCCTGAATGATACACCATTTTTTTAATGAGAAGTAATCGTTTATTATTCTTACTTATAGATGTTTATAACCACATAAGTAATGGACCGTCATTATGCCTCTTGCTAAACATTTTTGGAGAGAACATTGAATTCATATCAAAGTACACTTAGATATTCTTAAGCTGCTAGAGTAATTGTATGCTGTTAAGTATGTGCATTTTAAAAACAGTTTTCCTGGGTAGAAGAAATTATCAAAAAATATTTAGAAAGGGCAATGACCTTTTGTAAAGGCATACCATTAAAATGTTTTACATTTTTACCTTGACCATCATTTTTCTCATTAAACAATATGCATTATTCATTAAAGAGGCCATTCATAGGGACGGGCAGCCAATTGGCAATTTGGCCTTTGCGTTAAACTTTTAATGCTAAGTCTGTAATGAATACACTGAGCTACTGTGTATAAAATAATTCCCTGTCCCTCCGCTTTCTACCCCTAACTGAGAAAACCACAGGGGTCTCAGTGCTGTTGTGTGTACAAGGTCCATTTCTTTCTGAATGCTTCTGTGTCCTAAATTAATAAGACTTACTCTTTCTAATCCTACTATTTTTGGATGTTCAAGTCATCTGTTTATATTTTAATTAATTAATAGATCACCTTTCCCTCTAAAGGAACCCTGCATTTTATCCACAGTGCCCTAAACCTGATCTTGTCTATTAGGGAACAAATCAGAGCTGGAAGTCTGGAGAACTTTTTCTAGGATGCTGATGTAAAACACCTGCAAACTCAAGTCTAAAAGTCAGTAGTGGCTTAGAATAGTGTATGATTCAGTGGTTCTCCGAGTATTAATAGTCCCGATCTGAGAGTTTGTTGGGAGTGCAGATTCTTGGGCTCCACCTCAGAACTACCAACTCAGAATCTCTTGGGGTGGGACCCAGCAATCTGTGTTTTAACAGCCCGCCATGTAATTCTGATCCATGCTAAAGTTTGGTAACCGCTGTACAGTTAGCTTTTCTTCTGATCTATTTCCAGCAGGGCTCAGGACTCCCCCAGAGGTGACTTTCAGGCCCTTGAGAATTCACATCCTGCTCTCACATGCTGGCTGCCTGGTTACCAAAGTTCCGCTCAGCCCACTACTCGCTTAATTCAAGCAGTAGGCATCAGAGAAATTAATACTCCATCGCAAGTCGGTCTGTTTCCTACTTACAAGCCATCTTGTTTTGCAGCTCCGAACTACAATTCCCTGAACAGAAAGAAGGAACCTAAATATATACCGCTCTGTAGTTTCTTGTGGGATTAGCTCGTTATCAGTCCATTTAAGAAGTCATATTCTTTCTAAATTATGTGTCCAGCTTTAACTTCCTTTTATAACATGATCATTACACTCATGACACTTTTTTTTTTTTCATTTCCAATTGGTAGCTATTTTCTCATGGTACTTGCCAGACTGAGTTTAAACCTTCACTGTCTATTTTAATATCTCAATTGGTTGCAATTATATGACTGTAGAGGTTTCTTGAAGCTAGAAGCAAGTCTGCCAAGTAAAGCTTTCTGTCTGAAACTTGAATGTGACACGTTTCCTCATCATTTAAAGCACTGTTATAATTAAGGATTGGTGAACCCTATTTCAGTTTGAGTTAGTTGAAAGCCCTAATGTTTATTCAAACATCCTGGTTTCAATAAAAACTCTAAATGTGAATTGCCAGCACTTTTTCCATTAACTTTTAAACCCTTGTGTGTTTCAAGGGAAATACAGTTTGTGTGTTTTTGATTCATTTACACTTAACTCATCAGAATATTATTTTGCTAGAACTAGTTCTTTTCCAAGCATCAAGTACCTCTTGAAATCTTTAGAATGTTAGTTAAAGCACTACAAAATATAAACGAACCTGAAACTCAGAAAAGTTGAACCATATTTGGCTTTGTTTCTGAACTTGGCCCCGGATACCTTATGCTGAAAGGTATAATAGATTAGCAGTCCTCTTTTTACTTTTCCAGAGAAGTACTACTGTTTGCTGCGTACCACTGGACACAATCACTTGTACAGTATTGGGAGTAATTATAAAGAACATAAGTGAACGTAAACTACATTTAGTACCAAGGTTTTAGTTTCAGTGATGGGGAGACCCCTTTACTAAAATGTCCACAGGAAGAGAAGCTGTATGCTCTTTTAAACCTGGAACTTGGAAAACATGGATGGAAACTATGTGGTTAGCTGCTGTCCTGAAGGCTGTACATAGTAAATTTCTGAGAGCAGGGTATTGTCTGAATGAACATTTAGTTCATTTAATCAGGCTCGTCTTGAAAATGTGACATTCTGGGTTACTGGATTAACAGGTATGTATATACGAATAACTGGTTTTTATTTATTGTTAACACGTCTGTATTAGTCATGGTCCAGTCAGAACAACAGACCTACTTTTTGTATTTCAACAGAGAGAATTTAATATAAGGAACTTCTTGTTGTTGTCAGGTGCCATTGAGTCGGTTCTGACTCATAGCGACCCTATGTACAACAGAACGAAACACTGCCCGGTCCTGTGCCATCCTCACAATCCTCACACCACGTGACTGTCAGTTTGTTGTGCTGTGGTGGTTTGTGTGTTTCTGTGATGTTGGAAGCTATGCCACCTGTATTTCAAATACCAGCAGCATCACCTATGGTGGACAGATTTCAGTGGAGCTTCCAGACTAAGACAGACTAGGAAGAAGGACCTGGCGGTCTACTTCTGAAAAAATTAGCCGGTGAAAACCTTATGGATAGCAGTGGAACACTGTGTGATGTAGTGCCAGAAGATGAGCCCCTCAGGTTGGAAGTCACTCAAAATATGACTGGGGAAGAACTGCCTCCTCAAAGTAGAGTCGACCTTAATGACATGGATGGAGTCAGGACCTTCATTTGCTGATGTGGCACGATTCAAAATGAGAATAAACAGCTGCAAACATCCATTAGTCATTCGAACATGGACTAAATCTTGGAAAATTGGAAATCGTCAAAAATGAAATGGAACGCAGAAAGATTGATAACCTAGGCATTAGTGAGCTGAAGTGGACTGGTATTGGCCATTTTAAATCAGACAGTCATGTGGTCTACCAAGCCAGGAATGACAAAGTGAAGAGAAATGGTATCGCATTCATTGTCAAAAGGAACATTTCAAGATCTATCCTGAAGTACAGCACTGTCAGTGATAGGATAGTATTCATATGCCTGCAAGGAAGACTAGTTAATATGACTATTATTAAAATTTTCGCACCAACCACTAAAGCCAAAGATGAGGAAATTGAAGATTTTTCCCAACTTCTGCAACGTGAAATTGATCTAACATGCAATCAAGATGCATTGATAAATATTGGTGACTGGAATGTGAAAGTTGGAAGCAAAGAAGAAGGATCGGTAGTTGGAAAAATATGGCCTTGGTGATAGAAATGACACTGAAAATCGCATGATAGAATTTTGCAAGACCAACAACTTATTCATTGCAAATACCTTTTTTCAACAACATAAACGATGACTGCACATATGGACCTTACTGGATGGAAAACACAGGAATCAAATTGACTACATCTGTAGAACAACGATGGAGAAGCTCAATGTCATCAGTCAGAAAAAGGCCAGGGGTCGACTTCGGAGCAGACCCTCAATTGCTAATATGCAAGTTCAAGTTGAAGCTGAAGAAAATTAAAACAAGTCTGCGAGAGCTAAAATATGACCTTGAGTATAGGGAACTAGTTTAAAAACAAAACCAAACCAAATTTGATTCCAACTCATGGTTACTCCATGTATTACAGACTAGAACTGCTCCAAAGGGTTTTCTTGGCTGTGATCTTTATGGAAGTAGATCACCAGGCCTTTGCTCTGTGGTGCTGCTGGCTAGGTTCAAACTGCTAACCTTTAAGTTAATGCACAAGAACAAACCATTTGTGCCACTCAGGGACCTAGGTAAACAGGTATTAAACCAAACCAGTTGCTACTGAGTTGATTCTGACTTATGGCAACCCCAAGTGTGCAGAGTAGAACTGCACTCCATAGGATTTTTAAGGCTGTGAACTTCCAGAAGCAGCCTTTTCTTCCAAGGCACATCTGGGTGAGTTCGGACCACCAACCTTTCAGTTAATAGTTGAGCATTTAACCATTTGTATCACCCAGGGACATTAGAAGACTCAACAAGCAAAATGGGAGAACTGAAGTCACACAGAGCTAATAACTACAGGAAGAAACCACCACCCCTAAGGAACAAAGGGAAGAAGTTGGGGTTATCGAACCTGAAAGCCTAGAGAAGGGACCTCATGGAGCTGGAGCTCAGACATCTGAGAATGGGGTGGTGCTGTTTGGCTCGTGTTGGTACTTCTGAGTGCTGTTTGATGTCATGGATTCTTGGAGTGCTGAAAGAAGCTAGATACTAGAAACAACTGCTGTGGCCAGGGTGAACCAGCCAACTGGTGTCGAGTTGGCTCATGGTGACCCCATGTGTGTTAGAGTTGAATTGTACTCTGTAGGGTTTCCGATGGCTGATTTTTTGAAAGTGGATCACCAGGCCTTTCTTCCGAGGTACCTGTAGGTGAACTCGAACCTCCCACATTTTGGTTAACAGCCGAGCTCGTTGAGTGTTTGCACAACCCAGGGACTCTGTTGCCAGGGTAAAGGGACCATTATTCTTAGTTATGGTCCAATCTGGGTTCCTGATGAGACAACTTATGAGTGACATATTGGTTAAACACTCGGCTTGCAACCAAAAGGTCAGTGGTTCAAACTCACCAGCTGCTCCATGGGAGAAAGACATGGCAGCTATAACCTCATCATCTAATCAAGTAAATGGTTTCATTTTTTTCCACACACTCATTCAATTTTATTTACGTCCTGCTCTTATTGTCATTTTAAACTCACAATCCTAGAATTTTGTCTTTGAGTACATGAGTGAAATAGAACCAAAATTTTTTTAATGTGGACTTTGTTTTTTTTTTTTTTTTTAGGAAATACATATACAGAAGGAAGGAAGCAATTTTAAATAAAATCAGACTATTACGAAATAGTGTTAAGGATGTTTTACAGCTGTAGATTGTAGCAGTAAAAGGAAAGCGTAGCTGTGTTTATAAAGTTGTAAACAGAAATATAATTCCATGTTCCTTGATCCTCTCTTCCTATTTATACTGCTTTTATGCAGGTTAAAGTGAAAATATTTATAGAATAAGATATGGTTATGGCCCCTGATGTAGGCATATGCTCACCCTTCACTTTATAATATTCCTATACTGAAATAGAGCACTTGGTTTATAATCTCATGAGGGAAAAAAAAAGTCATCAAACAATTCTGGGGAAGACTTTAAAGGAGCCATTTTAAGTATATATTTTTGAGCCTTGACAGTCCCTGGAAATACGGATAGCTTGCGTTCTCTGAATAACACTGTATCATTGTGATGCCAGTTTGTTTTAGATGTTCATTTAGTAAAGCAATGTACACATTCGGTGAGATAAATATTACTGGTGAATTGTTTTTCCAACTCTCTTCTAATCAAAAGTGACAGTGGATGTCCTCTCCTTTATTTCTTAAACAGGCACAGTTTTCATGACTTTTTTTTTTTTTTTTACTTTTTCCATCAAAACATATAGCGTTGGCATCTGTAGGCTTCAAGGTGTTTTATTCTCTAGCCCTCCCCATCCCCATCACTAAAAGTGGATGGCAATCGACTATTTTCCCCTTGGGATATTGTTGGAATAGGCTGCCTTTATGTGTATTATTTTCTTAGTCAATGAGCTTTGGAAGACAAAAAGCTATCAGTCTGCTACTCAGTGAATTGCTTCAACAGCAAAATACCCTTAGGGGAACCACAGGGTCTGGTAGAGTAGACGGCATTGCTTCGTGTTTAGACTCTTCCAGGGAAAATGAATTGGAAAGTTAGAGCTGTTGCAGCATGGGAGCATTCCAGGGGGAGGGCCACGATCAACTGGAAAAGGGAAATGTGAATTTGCAATAACTATTTGGTCTTCCCACTCCAGTAGCAGAAAATGTTCAACTTGCGACTGGTCTGAAGCCTTCAGTCACAATGGAATTTCAGTAGAAGTCTCTCACAGAGGGCATAAATGTATGCTGAGGCAGCCTTCCCTTGGCCCTTTCGTGAATCTGAAGGAGGTGCCGAGCCAACACACTGTCCTAGAAGGCATCTTTTTCTCTATTTTTTTCGTCTCAAGAAAATGATCCCAACGAGAGGGGCATTATTCTGTCAATATAAGTGCCCTTGGGATGTCAATGAAGTATTTTTTTTATTCCTCACCCCACCCTCCTCCCAAATTAAAAAAAAAAAAAATGCTTTTATGAAGTCAAGAGAAGTCTTTGAATATGGTTGCGCTGACAGTATATAAGGTTGGAAAAAGCTGTCAAGGCATCAATCACATGTCAATGCTACAGAAACTTTACAATGTCAGTGAAAATTTCCCCATTAATGCTCAGGATTTTCTGTTTGCGGGAACCCTAAAAGTCACCGTACAATCTCTACAGCTCCAATTCATTGCAACAAATATCATTGAGGAATATTTTTCTGGCCGGGTCAGTTTCTCATTGTACCTGTTAAAAGTGAAGTCATAATTAAAAAAAAAAAAATTGAAATGTTGCCTTCATTTGGGGAACATGAAAGAGAAAAAAGAATTTGAATTGGTTTGTGATTGAATGAAGGTGATTTTATAATCAGGGAAAACTACGTATAGTCTACATTCCTGTGATTTTTTTTAAAAAAGGTATTTCTTCTCAGTATTAAATAGGGAAGCTTTAGTGATACCAAAATACTCCTTGAAACTGACCTTTTGTTTGTTTCAACACACAGTTTTCAGAGCTATGTAAGGCAGCATTCAATAAAATTTAAATCAGAAGAAATGTATTAGTCCGTATATATAACTCACTGTCTTATATCTTCAAGAATAGTACTAGTAGCAATACTATACAGTGATTTCTGTGTGCTAGGCACCATTCTAAATGCTTTTCATGTATTCGTTTACTTACTTCTCATAATCTCCTTACAGAAGTGGTCTATTATTATCCTCCTTTTACAGAGAGTAAACCGAGGCACAGGAAAGTTGAGTAACTTGCCCACATACAAGTGGCATAGCCAAGTTTGAAGCTTAGGCTGTCTGGTTCCAGAAGCTGTGCTCCTAGTCACTGTATTGTATTGTCTCATGCACCCCTGCCACCACTAAGGGATCATGCTTAAATTGGTTTAGGGTAGGATCTGGGCACTCACTGTATTTTAAAGTTTCTCAACTGATTCTAATGTGCAGTTGGGGTACAATGAATTGCTTTTATATGGCCTTTTTAGCCATGGTCTTGTAACTCCTATAATCTTGCAGGAGATTGGTCCATTTGCTACACAAATGGTGACTTGAAAATCCACCCAATAGGGTTGAGCCCCTTGTGGTCTGGCTAGGGGATTAGTTGGGTTTGCCTTCCTGTTAGGCTTATATAAGGACTAATCCTACTGAGATTGGGGGAACCTCACTACCATCAAGAAGAGTATGGAATAGAGTATGTCCTTTGGACCCAGGGTACCTACTCTGAGAACCTCCTAGACCTGCAAGAAAGAGCAGTAACAGTGAAGACAGAGAGATGAGAAGGTGGAGAGAGAGAGAGTGGCAGTGGGCCAGCTGGCCCATGGAGACGAGGCAGTGGCTTTGTGTAGGAGGTTGTCGTGGCACGCCTCTGTGCAGGAGGTTTGCCTGCTGTTAAAGAGCTGTAACACTTGTCCGTGCAGGGCAGAGGCCTGAGTGTGCTTTGTGCAACACGCCTTCCCCAATGGGCAGCATGGTGGGAGTCACGCAGGTCCTCAGGCAGCAGGAGCCCGGGCAGCATGGCAGCAAGAGAGAGAACTACGTAGCCCTGGGTAGCGTGGCGGGAGCCGGGTGGAGTCCTAGAAGGACCTAGCAGGAGAGGCTTGGGAGATGCTGTTCTTCCCACTGCTGAGGTGAGGCCCAGCAGCAGAACAGGAGCCTCAGGATCTATGCAGGCCCTCCAGGCAGCGTGGTGGTAGTCAGAGGCAGTGGTGATGTGAAGACAGCATCTGACCTGAACCATAGTGCACCGGCCCCAGGGACATAAGAATGGACATGGGTAATTTGGGCAAGGGTAAGCATTTCCCCTTTGAGAATATGTTGTTATTGTTTGCTGCTTGCTTTCCATAAACAATAATTACTTTAACTTTGCCAGTACTGTGTAAGCATCTCGTGGGTCCAGCTTGATCACAGATGAACATAGCCCCCATGGAATGGTTGATGCTGGTGGGTGTATATGTCTCATTCCTAGCAGTCTTATGGCTGCCTGGAAGTTTGAGGCACAGCCTGTCTGCATGTGCAATGCAGCTAGACAGATAAGCCCAAATAGCTATCAAGTTGAGAATTCCTAGGCTAGAGCTTTATTGTCGTTGTTGTTAACTGTCCTCGGGTCAGCCCCCAACGCATGGAGACCCCATGCACAGTGGAGCAGAGCACTGCCCGGTCCTGCGCCATTCCCATGATTGGTTATTGATCGAACCCTTGTGATCCATAGGGTTTTCACTGGCTGAGTTTCAGAAGTAGATCATCAAGCCTTTCTTCCTAGTTTGTCTTAGTCTGGAAGCTCCACTGAAACGTGTTCAGCATCACAGCAACACGCAAGCTTCCACTGATAAATGGATGTTAACTTGGGGTGCATTGGCCTGGAATCTAACCCAGGTCTCCACAAGGAAGGTGTAAATTCTACCACTGAGCCACTAACCATAGGGAAATAATAAAACGTGAGCCTGGGTGCCTTGAATCTCAGTCTGCCTAGAGAAGTTTGGCCTTGATTTAGTAAGCAATGGAGGAAGCCATGGAAGTTGATGGGAATTACATGAGCAGAGTTTATTTTAAGACGGTTAGTCTGGTAAAGTTCTTGGTAACTAGCTAGCTTGTAGAATGTTATGGTAGGTCATACTGCTTCTAGCTGACTTTGATTTCACAGTTGATCCTGTGGACAAGGGACACTCCAAAGGTGGAACGTTTCACACCACAAAGGGGAACTTAAATACAGACTGGAGAGAACAATGCATTGGAGATGCCACATCCCAAGGGTAAGGAGTCATGCAATGAACCAGACAGGAGCTTGGGGACAGTCAAGGATGTTATAGAAAGTAAGAATCATGGACCAATCAAATCAACTGATGACATTCCATGATTATTTTTTAAAAATGTATTTATTTTTATATTTACAGGTCACAAAAGTTCTGGTGAATCTCTAATTTACATCAACCTTCCCTTCTCTCAAAATGTTATAACACATATCAGTATCTATAGCCTCAGACACACCACTTTGTCTGAGCCTCATTTTCCTCATTTGTTTGTAAAATATAAGGTTTGGAGGGTCTCTTAAGTGCTTTTTAACATAGACTTTCTGACTCTGGGATTTTGGGTTTGCTCCTCTAGATCGTAAAGCCCCTTATCCAAGTGGAGAGCTCCAGGGGAGGAAGGAGCTCTTTCCAGAAGATAAAACTAGTGCATTAGAATTGGGTAATAATGGAAAATGGAATCCTCATTCCTCTTCTTGTTGGGACAGGTACTGGTGATCCATCTTTTGCCTCTGTCACCCTCATTTAGGTCATTCCTACTGTGAGGCTTCTCAAATAGTACCTGTCTGGGTATAAAATTTATGTTGAAGAAGCATTAATGCAAGCTGTTAATAAGATGAAGAACTTAACAGTATGCTGTTATCTGGGGATGATATATTTTATATACTCGAGACATGTTTAATTAGCTTTACAGGAGTCAAATTGGCTTGGGTGGTAATGAAGCTTTCTTTCCATCCCTTTCTCCTGTCATCTGCTACACTAACAGAAAAAAAAATTCAAGAAATTTCCTTTTAATTTTGGTGTATTTGTAAATCAGTCTGTCTCTGTTCCTGCAAAACCAACCTGTTTTGAAAAATCCAGTTCTTGCTAAGGATGGAGAGTTGGAGCGGGCGGAGAGCTTATCAAGAAATATACAATGGAACAACTAATAGAGCTGATAGGTGCTAGAGCTCCTCAAATATTGAACATGCATCATTTTGAAACAGAGTTATTAAATATTTAATAAGTATTTATATCTGAGCAGCACTCCAGAGCTTTATAACCTTTGATACTCACTCCCATTATGCAGATGAGGATACTCGCTTCACAGTTTGAGCAATTTGCTCAAAGTCTAAAGCTTTAAGTGTTTGGTCCAAGACTCAAAACAAATCTTCTGACCCAGAAACCTAACTCCTTTCAAATGGAAAGATCCAAGTTTAATTTATGAGGGCCATTCCCTTGCTTAATGAATAAAAGAATAAAGTTGACTATCATATTTTTTACGCAAATAACACACAACTTCTGCATTTGTTTGCCACCTGTGTCCTCCCTTGCCCCCACAAGGTGCCTTCACAAGTGCCACCATGCCAATCCTTTTCCACATGTTGCCGTAAAAAAATTAGCATAGTGCTTACAAAAATACCTCGGGGGTGGGATGGCTCAGCCGGCAAACAAGCACAAAAGGCACGCATTATATGTGTAAAAGTACGGTAACCCAGTGGTACTTTTGAACTTCCCAGATTGGAATAAAGCCAGACAGGGTTTTGTTTCTGGTGTGTCCATCCATTCAGAGCTAAGGAAGAAACATGATGAGCATAAGGATGAATTTAGAATTTTATACCAAAGCCCTTTATACCAAGTATTTTTGTACTTATGACCTCTGTTATTCTCTCAATATGCCTTTGGTGGGCCAGGCATTTTGATTGCACTGTATATCCTTTAGGTCTGGGTGGCACAAATGGTTTGTGCTTGGCTACTAATCGAAAGGTTGGCAGTTTGAACCTACTCAATGGTACCATGGAAGAAAGGCCTAGAGATCTGCTTCCATAAAGGTCACAGCCAAGAAAACCCTATGGAGCACAGTTCTGTAACACGTGGTGTTGCCATGAGTTGAAATCAGCTTGACGGCAGTGGGCTTTTACAAGTATATCATTTTGAGACTCTTGTCCAAGGTCACACACATGGCCAGTATTAATGCAAGCCCAGGAAAATGCTGCCCTGACCTCCAACCAGGGCAACCATGAAGTTTTATCAAAAATTTCAATAACTAATTGTTCTAATAGAGACAAGACTGAAGCAGGAAGTAGAAAAGTAAAGATCCCATCAAAAGTGACAAAAAGTTGAATGATGTAGGTCGTTACCTGTTGTAATGTATTTAAAAAAAAAAAAAAAAAAAAAGTAGCGGGCCATTTAGAAATCGTCAGAAGAATAAACACCTTAGCAAGAGCCATTATTTCCTTTGAAAAAGACAGGCCTTTGGTTAAAATTCTGATGTTCAAACTCCCAAAGAATGTCTGATTTTCTTCTTTTTGAAAGAATCATAGGAGGTAAAATAAGGGGAAAATTCTTACAATGTATGTTTCTATTTTAAGAATTAGAGAGTTGATAAGTTGTGTCTAATAAGAATGATTACCTGTGTCTACGGTAATGGATTGCTTCATTCACAAAAGCACTTCGAGTGTTTGCCGTATGTTGAGAGAATTCAAAAGAAGGCTTAGCCACAAGTATTTGACACACTTACTTTGTGGCCTATTCCTACTGACTTGTGTGTTTGGGTGTTTGACTTGGGTGTTTGACTTGGGTGACTGGTCTTGGGTGTTTAACTTTTGGAAAATAGGGTAAAAAGAAATAGCCTCGGGTTTTAACAAATTCTTGGGTTTATTTTTAAATATATATTTTGTAGGACTTTTACCTTTTCTTAAGTACGTTTATTTATTTATTCCACCATCATTCAGCATTGTTTGGTGCAAATACTTCCCCTAAAAGATTTAATGTAGATGCAGGGACAATAAATAACTGTCAAATGGCGTGCCACTCTGCCTGGAATGGTGGTAAGGAAGGATTTAGAAGTTACTTCTGAGTTTACTAGACAAGAATCCTATGAGTTGATACCTTCTGTGGCCTCAGGTGGGGATTGAGGAGGAGAGTGGGAGCACATGAGTCAAAATATACACTCAGGGAAAAATAAATGACAGTGCTTATGAACCACAAGAGTGATACATATATAGTAATTTATGGAAGAGTTTAGAAGGGAAGCATCCATACAGGAGTGGGATGCTAGTGGATTCCATAGGAGCTAGTGGAGCTTAAAGAATGAGTAGATTTGGTGAGCAGGAGATCTAGAGTCCTTTAGATAAAGAGAATGATTGTACAATATGCCAAGTTAAGAATGTCTAGGGGCAGTAATTTAACCGAAATAGCTCTAGCTGAGCTCATTTTGGAAAAGCGTGGTAGTAGAGTTTGGAAATATAGCTAATAATCCTAGCTACCAATCAGGAGGCATTTATTCTGTGCCTAGTATTTTGCTAAGCGCTTTGCATGCCCTGCCTCCTTTAATTCTCATAATGATCTTGCAAGGCGATATCATCATAGCCGCTATGCTATAGATGAGAGAAGGAGCCCTTGGTGGTGCAGTGGTGAAGCACTCAGCTACCAACCCAAAGGTTGGCAGTTCGAACCCACAAGCTGCTCCAGAGGAGAAAGATGTGGCAGTCTGCTTCCGTAAAGGTTACAGCCTTGGAAGCCCTATAGGGCAGTTCTACTCTGTCCTTCAGTGTCGCTATGAGTCGGAATCAACTTGATGGCAGTGGGTTTATTTATTTATTTATTTATTTTAATAGATGAGGAGTGTACTGCTCAGAGAGGTAAAATCATTGCCCAAGCACACAGCAGGTAAGTGCCACAGCCAGATTTGAAGCCGTAACTGTCTGACTCCAGAGTTCACGTTCTTATAACCTCATAGATTTTGCATCTTTGGTAGGCAGGATGGAACCAGACTTTGTAGGGTCTTAAATGCCAGACTGGATTTAAAAAAAAAATTGTTTTTAAATAACTTTATTGAAGTATATTTGGCATATCAGATAATTCTCCCTTTCTAATTGTACAATTTAAACATTTTTAGTAATTTACCAGGTAGTACAACCATCACTATAAACTAGTTTTAGAACATCTGTAGGAGCCCAGTATGATTCTTCATGCACATTTACTCTTAATCTTTATCCCCCTCCCCACCTCCACCCACAGCAACCACTAATCCACTTTCTATTTTTATAGCTTTGCCTTTTCTAGGTATTTCCTATAAACAGAATTGTACAGTATGTAGTATTTTGTGTCTGGCTTCTTTTACTGAGTGTGATGTTTTTGAGCTTTGTCAAAGTTGTAACCTGTGTCCGTAATTCATTCCTTTTTATTGTTGAATAATATTTCAATGCATGCATACACCACATTTTGCATATCCATTCACAGTTAATAGACTTTTAGGTTGTTTTCAATTTTTGGTTATTATGTGTAGTGCTACTTATACAAGTCTTTGTGTGGATATATGTTTTCATTTTTCTTGGGTATACACCTAGGAGTGGAGTTGCTGGATTATATTGCAAATGCATGATTTAACTTAAAAAAAAAAAACAAAAACACAAAAACCTTGCACAACTGCTTTCCAAAGTGGCTGTACCATTTTATATTCCCACCAGCAATGGATGAGTGTCCTATTTCTCCACATCTTTTCCAGCATTTATTACTGTCTGTCTTTTTTTATAGCTATTCTAGTGAGTGTAAATTAGTATCCCACTGTGGTTTCAATTTGCATTTGTCTACATGAAATGATGTTGAACAACTTTTCTTGTGCTTATTGGCCATCCATATATCATCTTTGGTGAAATGTCTATTCAAATCTTCTGCCCATTTTTTTATTGCATTTTTTTTTTCTTACTGTTGAGTTGTAAGGGTTCTCTGTGTATTCTGGAAATGAGTCTTCTGTCAGATATGTGTTTCACAAATATTCTATTCCAGTCCATTGCTTCTCTTTATTTTCTCAATGGTATCTCTTGAAGTACAAAATTTTTAATACTGATGAGATTCAATTTAACCATTTTTTTCTTTTATGGACCATACTTTTAATATCATATCTAAGAAATCTTTACCTAACCCAAGGGCTTGAAGGTTTATTTCTGGACTCCATTCTCTCCCATTGATCTATATGTGTATCCTTGTGCCAGTACCATGCTATCTTGATTTAACTGTTGCTTTATATTAGATTTTGAAATAGGGAAGTGAAAGTTCTCCAACTGCATTCTTTTTCAAAATTGGTTTGGCTCTTCTAGCTTTTTTCCATTTCCACATTGATTTTAAGATCGGCTTATCAATTTCTGCAAAAAAAAAAAAAAAAAGCCTGAAGGAAATTTAATAGGGGGTGCATTGAATCTATAGATCAATTTGGGGACATCTGCCGTCTCAAAAACACTGCATATTCCAATGCATGAACATGGAATGTCTCTCCATTTGTTTAGATCTATAATTTTTCTCAACAGTGTTTTGTAATTTTCAGCCTGCAAGCTTTCTACTTATTTTACTAAATTTATTCCTAAGTATTTTATTCTTTTTCATTCTTTTGTAAAAGGTATTGTATTCTTAATATCATTTTTGGATTTTTTTGTAAAAAAAATTCCATTGATTTTTGTAGTTGACCTTGAATGCTGTGATCTTCTTGTACTTGTTTATTAGCTCGAAACTTGTGTGTGTATTCGTTAGGATTCTCTACATATAGAATCACATCGTCTGCAAATAAAGGCACTTTTACTTCTGTTCTGATTGGGATGCCTTTTATTTCTTTTTCTTGCCTGATTACACTGGCTAGAATCTCCAGTATAATATTGAAATGAAGTGGTGAGAATGGGCATCCCTAACTTGTTCCCAATCTTAGGAGATGACCTGCAGTCCTTTACCATTTAGTATGATGTTCATTTAGGTTTTTCATAGATGCCCTTTTTCATGTTGAGGAAATTCCTTTTTATTCCAAGCTTGTAGAGAGTTTTTTTAATCATGTATGGAATTTGGATTTTGTTAAATGGTTCTTCTGCGTCTATTGAGATGATCATGTATTTTTTTGTCCTTTTTTATTATTAATATGGTGTTTTACATTTATTGCTTTTTAGGTATTAAGCCATCTTTGCTCTCCAGGAATAATTCCAACTTGGTCATTGTGTTTAATCTTTTTTATATGTCATTCAGTTAGGTTAGCTAATATTCTGTTGAGGATTTTTGTATCTATTATCATGAGAGAGAGTGGTTTTCTTTTTTAGTGATGTCTTTGTCTGGCTTTGGTATCAGGGTGATACTGCCCTCAGAGAATGAGTTGTACAGCATTCTTTCCTTTTCTATTTTCTGGAAGAGTTTATGGAGTATTGGTATTATTGCTTCTTAGATGATTTATAGAATTCATCAGCAAATCCATCTGGGCCTGGGCTTTTTGTGGGAAGCTTTTCAATTACTAATTTGTTTTCTTTATTTGCTATAAATCTATTCAGATTTCCTATTTCTTCTTGAATCAGGTTTGGTAATTTATGTTTTTCTAGGAATTTGTCGATTTCATCTGGCTTGTTCAATTTTTTGGCATAAAGTTGTTCTTATGTAAAAATAAATGTCTCATAAGTAAATATCTTACCCATTGCCGTCGAATCGATTCCGACTCACAGCGACCCTATAGGACAGAGTAGAACTACCCCATAGAATTTCCAAGGAGCGGCTAGTGGATTTGAACTGCTGGTCTTTTGGTTAGCAGCTGAGCTCTTAACCACTGCACCACTAGAGCTCCAAGTAAATATCCAATAAATAAATGAACATATCTAATATTTTTAATCTAAATAATCCTTTGAATTTCTGAAGGGTTAGTGGCAGTATCCCCTCTTTCATTCCTAATTTTGGTGATCTTTTTTTTAACTGGCTAATCTTAGTTTGTCAGTTTTATCAAATATTTTCAAAGAACCAAGTTTTGGTATCATTGATTTTGGTAGTTCCCAAAGTAATTGCCTTGTATAATTTAGCCATTCACCCCCAAAACCTTGAATTCTTTTTTTAGGGCAATTTTCTGGAGGTAACTGGCAAAATAGTCCCGTTACCTCTAAAAGATTGATTAATTGGAGACACTGATCCATCAGTTTTGTAGTAGTTGTGTTGATGGGTTTTGGTTCATAAAAAGCTTATTTTTCCATTGTTACTAAGTCCTGTGTTTGTCATTTAAGGGGAGATAAGTGGTAAGAATCTGAGATTATGACCCAGACAAACGAATGTCCATATGTTAATTCTGCAGCTAATTAGCTGTGTTATTTTGAGAACGTTACTTAATGTTTTTTCTGAGCTATAGTTTCCTCTTCTGCACAATAAGGGTAACAACGCTTGCTTCTTCATGTTGATATAAGAATAAAAAGAGATAACGTGTATAGAACCTCTAGCACAATGTGGGGTGGAAAGTTGTGTTTGGTTAATAGTAACTATGGTTATCATCCTAAAGGACATACCTGAGAATAACTAAGTCTTCAAGAGGTGAGCCCTCTTCTTCTTTTCTGGGACCTTAAGGAATTTACTGGGGTGAATTTCATTTGTTGCACGAATTTTATGAACTTTGCACCTACACTATTTCTGATTAGGTCAAGTGGTTCCTCCGAGATTTCTCCACTGTCACTGCAGAGGGCAAGCAATGATAGAGCAGGTAGAGCTCATGACTTCCCACAACTGTAGCAAACAGGGCTGCTAAAGTAAAGCAGGGTGCATAGTGTTGTGGGCATAGGCCCTGGAGCCAGGTTATCTGGGTTCTGTGTGACCCTGGCCAATTTTTTTAACCTCTCTCTACTTCCACTTCCTCATCTATAAAATATTGTTGTTAGGTGCTGTTGAGTTGATTCCATCTCATAGTGGCCCCATATGACAGAGTAGAAAACCCCATAGGGTTTCCTTGGCGGTAATCTCTATAGAAGCAGATTGCCAGGACTTTCTCCCATGAAGACATTGGGTGGGTTCAAATTGCCAACCTTTAGGTAAACAGTTGAGTGCTCCTTCATCTATCAAATAGAGATGATACTAATAGAACCTACCACAGAGGATTAAGTGAATTCACACATGTAAAGTTCTTGAAAGAGTGCTTGGCACACAGCAAGTTCTACATACATTTTAATGTTATTGTTCTTGCTGTTGTTATTTGGGTTCCACATAAAAGTTCCTTAGAAAAAGAGATTGGAAGCTTTAAAAAATAAACTTGAAAAACATTCTTTTATATGATTGAAGCTGGCAGCAGGATATTTTTTGGAACCAGATAATTTATGTCTGCTGATTTGGGGTATTTCCACTAGATGGCAATATTCACCGGAGAGCCCAGAGGATGTACGTTCTCTGGGAATGTGGAGTAAGGGTTTCAGAACTTATTATGAACAAGACCCCGCGTGATGCAAACTGGGCTGCTAACCGAAAGGTTGGAGGTTTGAGTCCACCCAGATGCACCTTGGAAGAAAGGCCTGGTGATCTACTGAAAAATCAGACAATGAAAACCGTAAGAAGCATGGTTCTACTCTGACACATACGGAGTCATCATGAGTCAGAATGGACTCAATGGCAACTGGTTTTTTTTGTTTTGTTTCTTTTTTTACTGTCTATTAACACGCCAATCATTTATTCAGAACAACAAAGTTTTTAATTAAAATGTAATTGTGTCAATTATATAGCCATTTTCAAGATGATACAGAAAGAGCAAGGCTTGGTGCAGCCGTACCAAATAATCTAGGCTAATGTAGGAAGTTGTCCTCTAGAAATTTTATGAAGAAGCTCATTGCTGGACACTTTGCCCTGCTTTACCTGTCAAGGATCAGGAATTTCTCTGAAGACAAGGAAATTGAAGATGTTTCCCTGTCTGTTCTTCTAAAGTTCTTTCTCATCCAATTTACCATTCGCGCAGGGGCTGTTAGAATGTACATGTTTCCCAAAATTCAGTGTGTCACATTCTCAAAGCGATTGCCACGGGAAGGTGTGCCACCCAGCTCTCCAGGTGTTTTAACCAAGAAGCATTCTGAGGAGAAAGAACAGGAGCCTGTGATAGTTGAGATTTCCCACTAATCAATTATGGCAGGCTTAGGCAAAACATTTAAATGCTCGGAGCCTTACTTTCTTCATCTGTAGGACTCCGGAACTGCACCAAATGATCCCCTTGCATTGTGTGGCTTCTGTGTGTAACTTCTAGGAATTCAGAGGCAGGCACTGGGATGGAGGCATTGTTTTGTATTCTGTTGGCTAAGACCACGGGCATTGAGGTCAGATGCGGAGCTGAACCTCAACTCTGCACTTGATTGGCTGTGTGATATTGGGCAAGTTGATTTACCTTTTTGAGCTCATTCTTAAGCATCCATATATGAAGGTAAAAATTTCTAACTATTAGGGTTTTACATAGTGAGTAACTTTCCTAAAAAGAAGAGGCTCTGTGGTAGCTATTATTATGATGGTGGCTTGCCTCTTTTAGGTTGAAAATTGCTTTTAACAGCTGGCAGAATATCAGCCAGTTCTAGACCGTTTTGCTTTCTCATATCCTATTTTTAATGTAGCTATCTAGAAGATATGTTCTTTTAAATAGTAAATTTTATTCAAAAAGAACAAAAAGATGAAAACCAAACCCATTACCATCAAATCAATTAAGACTCATGGCGACCCCATGTGTTCCAGTAGAACAAGATACCACAGTAATGTCTAAACCATTGATCACAGTGCCATATTCTCCACAGCATTCTTTTGTAAAGTTACGGTCCTGCTAAAAGCTGTTAACCTTCAGGGTGGCCAACACAATGGTCAATGCTCCCCTAGAGGCAGGGAGTGACTTAGGAAGAGCAAGGTTGGATTTTAAAGTCTATCCACACTCCACAGGCCACTTCAGATTTGAATACCAATGCTGAGTTTAAGCCTTCTAAGTCCAGATTGACTGTGTAGCAATTTTCCCTTAGAATCATCAACACCAAACACTCACCTAGGGCAAAAATTCAGTAAATCCTAATTCCTTGAAGTCTGCGGTGTATAGAATAAGCACCTTAGCAGATCTTCTTTTTCCTTTCCCTCCAGGAAAAGGGGATATTGGAAGTGAGCGGTGCTAGAAATTATTATATTTTGTTGGTATTAATCCCTTTAGTTGACCAAACAGCCTTATCTTCTATATCAGAGCTGTCTAAAACAAATATATCTGTGAGTCACAAATGTGAGAAATGTAAAAAACTTAAAACTTTTCTAACAGCCACATTTAAAAAGGTAAACAAAACCAAAAACCAAGCCAAAGTTGTTGCTGTTAAGTCGAATCCAACTCAGGCACTCTACAGGACAGTGTAGAACCGCCCCTACAGGGTTTCCAAGCAGGGGTTAGTGGATTCGAACTGCCAACCTTTTGGTTAGCAGCTGCGTGCTTAACCACTACGCTACCGGGGCTCAGTAATGAAAATCAGGTGAAATTAATTTTAATAGTATGTTTCATTTAACACAATATATCCGAAATATTATCATTTTCATATGTAAACCAGATAAATATTATTTTGTTGTAATTTATTTTTTGTTGCTGTTGAGAATGTACTCAGCAAAACATACACCAGTTCAACAGTTTCTACGTGTACAATTCAGTGTCATTGATTACAGTCTTTGCGAGTTGTGCAACTATTCTTAACCCTCCTTTTCTGAGTTGTTCCTTCTTCATTAACATAACTCACTGCCCCTGAAGATTCTTATCTAATCCTTTGCTTTGTTTTGTTAATTTGATCCCAATATATAGATCTTTAAAGGGCGTAATGCTCAAGGCAGACTTTCTTTACTGGTTAAGCTAAACTCTATATAAATATTATTGAGATATTTTATATTCTTTTTCTACCAAGTCTTTTAAATCCAATGTGCATTTACAGCTCATCTCAACTTGAACTAGCCATGTTTCAAGTACTCAATAGTCACATGTGAATAATGGCTACGCTATATTGAATGGCGCAGTTCTATATACTGGCATATTAAACGCTATTTTGCTAACAAATATTAAATAAGTAGGTTGGTACTTTGGGCATGTTATCAGGAGGGATTAGTCCCTGGAGAAGGACATCATGCTTGGTAAAGAAGAGGGTCAGCAAAAAAGAGGAAGACCCTCAACGAGTTGGATTGACACAGTGGGTGCCACAGTGGGCTCAAACATAGCAACAATTGTGAGGTTGGTGCATGACCGGGCGGTGTTTCGTTCTGTTGTACATGGGGTTGCTATGAATCGGAACCGACTCGATGGCACCTAACAACAACAACAACAGATTGGTTGAAAGACAAATAATTTGTTATGTGCTATGTAGTAATAAGCACAGAATATAGTCAGAAATTTTTGCATATAAGTAACATTGAAGCAGAATTCTATCATCTAATAAGTGATCTTCTTGTCAAATGTTATACATGAAAGTAAAGACCATGCTTAGATGCAGTATTTCCCAAAATACATCTGGGCATAATATGTATCTTCACGTCTTTGAACATGGTGAACAATGCAAATCTAGCAAGATGGCGATGAAAACATGACGACTGAGAAATTGAGCTGAGAAAAATATGGCCAGGCACTCCTTTAAACTTCCTGGTAGAAAAGTCCTGATTTCTTTCTACTAGGAGATCCATATCTCTTGGATATTTGGCCAACTAAATGCATCAGCTTTCCTGCCAACATAAAGAGCGTTAGGGGAACGAATGGCCATAACAATCAGATGAACATCAGCAGTGACTGCATTATGACACTGTAGCTGCTAAATCTTTAATGGTAATGGGCCTCACTGGAGATGGCTACAGTGATAGACTTCATACTGGAAGAAGCCTATGGCCATCGCAGGTGGTGCTAATGTCATTCTTATCACTGGATTTGAAGGCTCACTTGAACAGCTTATAATGAGAGTGGCTAAAGCTATTGATTTTGGACTACATCAGAATGTGAAAAAGACGATGATTTTGAAACTCAGAAAATGGCCCTCCCTGGGAACAGGACTACCTTCATGAAGCAGTCTTAAGGAGTGAAAAATCAAATCGTTGGCTCTGTGGTCAAAGATGTGCTCCATGAAAGACATATATTTTGAATTAAGGGCAAAGGGTGCTCTCCTCATCTTTTCCAATCCATCTTCAGATGTCTTGGTTCGAATATTAATAGGCTTAAAGATTTCAAGGTCAAAGGTTCAATCACCATGCAGACTAGTGAGTTTCAATATTTTCCAGCTACTGAGCCCCTCCGTCCTCCAGCTATTGTCATGAATGAATATGTAGTTCGTCCCAAGGGAATCAGGGGAGAAAGGAATGATAGATAAATACCATCCCTCACCCCTACTGGAGAAACAACTCAAAATCTATAGAACATGGGTCAGTAGTAGCACCTTCTTAAGAAAAAAAGCACATAGAGCTTATGCCCTTGGGAAGAGCCATATGTTTGTAAATGGAATCATGGTGAAATTTCAATGAAAGCATGCTTGGCACTAAAGCTCAGAAAGGATGTGAATCCAGTAAACAAAGCAGCAGCAGAAGAGACTGCTCTTTGAAATATGGTGCCATCAGTAGATCCTAAAAGAACTCAAGCCAGTGAGATGAAAGAGTGCGGATAAGAACACTGTTAGAGTTAGAATTGGTAGCCAACATCATCACTAATGTTTCCATATCAATACTTATTTATGGCCCCTCTTTTCTAGCAGTACTTGGAGTGTCCCAATAGACAGTATCATTTCTGCTTGTCCATCATTTTATTAGCATACTTCTTAATTGCCTATTATGTTTCCAGTGAAGTGTTATTTCTTATATAATTCTAAAGGGGGGAGATGTTGATTATAGTTTACCAAGAAACAATGGGTTATATGTGGAAATCACACCAATGTGTTTGCTGATACTTCTTTCAAGATATCCAGCAGTTTTCTGTGTTTGCTAGTTGTTTCCATTCAAAAGCAATGTGCTTATCGCTGTGCTAAAACTGGAGTCCCTGGGTAGTGCAAATGGTTAACGTGCTCGGCTTTTAACTGAAAGGTTGTAGGTTCGAGTTCACCCAGAGACACCTCGGAAGAAAGCCCGGTGACCTACTTCTGAAAAATTAGCCACTGAAGACCCTGCGAAGCACAGATCTACTCTGACACACATAGGGGTTGCAATGAGTCAGAATCGACTCGACGGCAACCTGGTAGTGGTGTATGCTAATGCTGCATTAGTAAGAGAAATTGGGTAGAAATAAGGTGAAGATGTCATGGTCCCCGTCCAGAAGGAGTTCAGTATCTAGATGGGGAGAAAGACACATAAAACTGAAATATAAAAGGAAAACTGTTGTTATAGAAAGTGGTTTTGGGTACACGTGTTTAAACTCACGATCTGGGAGGAAAAAAAAAAGAGATTTTGAATATCCTTTAGTTTTGCTTACATTGCTACCTATGAATAATCTTTCAAGCGAAAAAAATCCATCTCAGCTTTTAAGATGGAAAATACCATTCGAAGATGCTTAATAAAATAAACATAAGTACCAAATACACTATAAAGTCATTGAGTACAGGCTACTCAGCCACAGCGTTCGGGATATCAAAACAGCACATGATGTTTTATGCAAGGAGAATTTGTGGCTTGCACTTCAAAACTTCCTGGATCTAGGAAAATGTGTGTATCTCTTATTTGGTATGATTTAGGGAAACATTTCTTTAACATCTCCTTTTCATATTGCTCAATTCACACTCGAGACATGTCTATGAAATATTTACACATGATTTTTATTTGAAGAGAAATAGCTGGTAGCTGTATAAAAGCTTCATGGTGAAGATTCTTTCCTTTCCAAAGAAAACTGAAGCTAAATAAAAAGATTTCAAGTAGAGTTTAGAGAGGTCTTTTCTTTTTCTTTTCAAGATGTAATTGATTTGCTCCCCAAACGAGTCTTTCCAGAACTCTAGGTAGACAATGCTCTAACCTTGTCTGAAGAGGATAATAAATTTAGAGTTAGACTAGTTTGGAAGGAAGGACTTAGAATGAACTACATTTTATAGGAACAGAGCACCAAGAGTCTGTTGTTAGTTTACAGGTCCTTGATTAGATAGGTTATTGATTTTGGCTGCTGGTGATATGGTTTATGTTCAGAAGGTATCAAACTCATGCTGAATAAAATAGAAGCAAACGCTGAAAAAAACAAAAACAAAAACAAAAACCCAAAAAGCAGCAAGACACGGTCTAGCGGTCTAGTTGTAGTGCTTCAAATGGAATGGGCAGCTGTGCCTTATTGCCTTCAGCCCTCTGGAAGCAGTTATCTGTATTAAGTACTGGAATAACTTGATATTTTAAAAGCTTATATGCTTATCCAAGTAAAATGGTTTTAGAAGACTACCGGGAGTTTCATGATTTTATAGCTAAATCAATACCCAGATTTATGTCTTTTGGACAGAGGAACTTGTATTTAATTGAGAAAATGGATCTAATGAGGATAGACATATTTTGTGCAGATGTAGGAGAGATTTTTTTCTCCCCCCACTTATTATCTGAAAAATGAAACAGGTAGTTTTGATATGAAGATGGATATAGCTTTACAGGAAAAATGACAAATGTTCAGAAACTTGAAAAGAAGATCTGTGGTATTATATGAAGGTTCGTGAATGGCTGTAATCTGGGGGAATGATTTTTTTTTTTTTTTTAATATTTTATTGTACTTCAGGTGAAGGCTTACATAACAGATAGTTTCTCATGTAACAGTAACACACATGCTGTTTTATGACATTGGTTAACAACCCCACAACATTTTAACCCTCT
>NW_004443956.1:7311306-7326289 GCF_000243295.1 Trichechus manatus latirostris | reverse complement strand
TGTCCATGGGGCCTCCATGACCTTTCCTTGTACAGGTTGTGTTAGTTTCCCCTGTATTGTGTACTGTCTCACCCTTCACCCAAGATACCACTTGTCTAGGGGGAATGATTTTTTTTGCCTTTTTTAAATCCTTGAAATTAAGATCCATTAATTATACAGAAAAGCACATAATGTTTTACTTTATACTGCACAATTAATGGCCATATGGTATTAAATTGGCAACCAGACTTGCGAGGATAACAATTTTAAGCAGAATCATTTGCGGTCTAGATTTTCTTCTTTTTGGACTCATGATGTTTTACCCAGAACTTTGTATTTTCTTCCCTGGCTAAATAGAGGTAATACTTTTTAAAAAGGAAATGGCAAGAGACACTGTTAATTTTTTAAGAGCTAGGTATAAATAAAAATTCTCTAGATACTACTTTCTATGTTCTCTGAAGTCTTCTTGGTGTTCCAAGTGGAAGGAGAAACTTCGTAGGAAAATTAGCAAGTGCAGAGATGTTTTGGTGATCTGCAATTTGTTTTCCACTAACCCTAATTATTCACAGTCTTTGACCACATGTTGCTTCAGGAAATATTTAAATACACTTTTCTTACACAAACAAAAATTCAATTTCATGAAGATTCTGCCTCTGTAATAACTAACTGCAAGATTAGACCTTGAAATACATTGAAGCAAAATTCGGCTTCTAGAAGCATATGGCCTCAAGTACCTTTAAGAAAAATCATCAGAGGGCAGAATTTGGCTCTGTGATATTTTTATGCAGTGGAAGAGTTCCAGAAATAACCGCCTGCTTTCCTACTGTCCAGAAAACACGCATTTAAAAAAAAAAAAAAACAACAACAATTTTTCATCTTACTTTTTATCCATACTCTGTTTCTTACAAATTAAGAAGTCTATTCTCTTAGGACCATCTATGAACATCATATTTTTAAAAACGGAATTTGTACATCAAAGCGTCAAAGTGAGACTACCCTATGTTTTTTTACAAGCGTGGAGAATTGATCGCCGGTAAATCTGCGAGTGCCTGAGAGTTATGTCTGGAAGGTTAGCTGAAGCTTGACTTCATTGCCATATATTTCTCTTGGAAGTTATTGTGAATATAAGTTAAAAAAAAAAAAAAAAAAAACAACTCTTCAGACATACCAAACCCATGCTGTTCAGAGCATTTGTAGGTTTTATGTGTAATGCTATAAATAAAAATATATTTTCAAAATGAGCTCTGCAGAAAATGGAAAATCTAAGTATAGTTTTGGCTGAAATAATTTTGAAAAAGCACCCAAAAAATGGACACTGATGTAACTTAAGAGGCACAATTTTGGGGAGGAGTTGGACTCCTACTTTTTTACTCAAATATGATCTTTGTTAAAAACAAACACAAAGCCCCCAAAAGATGGTTATCTTCTTCTATTGTAACTGCATACTCGGTATTTAGGAATTAATTGTACCTTTTAAACCTTCTTGACTTTTTTCGAAGGGCATGAGTGTTATCCCAGAAAATCAAACCAAGAATCACTGGATATTCAAAATGAATGAATTCCCCCATGACCCCCTCGTCCAGATTTCCGGAAGTCACTGGGCATATTAGATAAAGAGGTACAGAATTAAGTGAAAGAAGCTTCAATTTGCAGGTTTCTGTATTTTAAGGCTATAGTGGAAATGATTTGTCTTGTGCTGATGTTTTGAAAAGTAAGCAGTGACTCAGTCGTTTTGTCTCTGGAAGGTAACCTGACAAGGAGATACTATCTAGGGAGAATCTGCTAAACGGCAATGATTTAATCTAGACAGCCAATCTGATCCATTAGAAATACGCTTCCTATTACAGAGAACTTTCTATTAAGCTTTATTGAATTACGTTTTATTTTTCACTTCTTTTGCATTTATTCAATAGGTAACCACAGGCCAATAAAATATTTTTAAATTCCTTATAGGCAAGTTAGTTATTGGAACCTGAACAGATTTTCCCCCCAAGTTGTTACTTTGTTACATTAGTGGTCTTTTCTTTTAAGGTGACAGTCTCGTGTCGGACACGGGGAGCATTCTGCGTCATGCCAGAAAGAGTTTATGGTCCCACCTGCATGCCTGAGAAAGACAAAACAAAGCTTTATTTTTAAGTCCTTGGAAAGTCCACACCATTAAGTAACTGCTACTGCTAGCTTTCTGGTGTTATCTAAAATGGTAAAAAGTTCATTACACCAGTTTGCTTATAACTACTGCTTTTATTTTCGAAGAATATGAATAGACATTCTATTTAAAGACAATAAATTGATCAGGAGATGTCAGTCACACGTATGAGTTAGGGATGGCTTTCAGCTGCAGGTAAGAAAATTCAAATAAGATGAATTAACCGTAACAAAGGGGAAGGGACAAGGGCAAAAGGCACATGCCAGCTGGATCTGTCTGTTATAAAGATAATATTTTCCCCATAAGCTACTTCTCGTGGCCCATCACAGCCACAATGAAGCCTGGGAAAATTCAGGATTTAGCTGGGCATATTTGCTATGCTGAATGAAATCTGAGTTCTTATTTAAAGAAAAAGAAAGGAATGGTATTGGGGAGAGACATATTTTTCACAGTAGTTATGTCTCTGATGGGATTCACAAACACCAGTTGAGATCTAACGTCAGTTTTACACCTAGAGTATTCTTTTTCTTTATTGGAATTTACATTTTCTAGTTTTTTTTTTTACTCTTAATGAAATCTGCCTCATAGCTTCTTCATAAACTGATCTCATATTGGTGCTCTCCTACTGAGGATATACAAACGATCCACAGAAGATGATCCAGTGCTATACAGAGGTTAAGAGGATATATAAATTATTGCTTGCAAACTTAGCCACTAACAGCCTATTGCATTTTCTTGTTGGATAAATACAAACAAGCTAAATTTATACTGATGGAGATATGATTACTTTATGGTAGTAGATGGTACTACAAGCCACTGCTTCTTCAACCATTTGTTTTTTAGCATGAATTACCTTTAAAATAGTCTGTTGTTTTTTTCACATGGCCTGTGGCGACTCTGCATTTATCAATACAATTTAACGCATTAAAATTGTATTTAATGCCTACTATTTGCCATGGAGGGACCCTGGTGGCACAGTGGTTAAGTGCTTGGCAGCTAACCAAAAGGTCAGTGGTTCGAACCCACCAGCTGCTCTGCAGGATGAAAATGTGGCAGTCTGCTTCCGGAAAAACTATAGCCTTGGAAACAGCTATGGGGCATTTCTACTCTGTCCTGTAGGGTCACTGTGAGTCAGAATTGACTTGATGGCAAGCATGTGGTTTCTTTTTTTGAATTTGCCATGGCTTTTCAAAATCTACTTAAAGAAATAGCTTTTGGATATTTCAGAAAATAATGTAAAATTTGTTCTAATTTTTCACAGCAATAAAAAATAAAACTCTTTTTAACTAAAACAGTAAATATGTCTTAAATTTCAATTTTAGGACTTATGTTATATTCCCTGACCCCATCCCCTGCCACTATTGTTGTGTGTGTTTTTAATACGTAGGAAAATTTTTATGTGCTCAAACTGGACAATTCATGTAGAAACTTTTTAAAACATTTTTCTCTGAGTTGTCCATTGCTTACAATCACCAGGAGTCAAAATATCAACAACACACTTAAAATTTTGCATAATATGTTTTTATTATCTTGTTATTCACATAAGCCAGGTAAAAGCCATATCTCTACTTAATTTTGTTCTCTAAAGACAACAAAGATCAGGGTTATCATCCTTAACACTTATAAAGTTTTCTCCTTGATGTGATATTTTCTAACTCTGTAGTATAAGAAGTAACTGAATGTGTTGAAAGTTGTAGAGACATGAGCTAATTGTATCAGGATGTGTTTCCAAGTGACATGTTTCTGCATCTGTAGAATCATAATGGCTGATTTAAAGAAAACAGCAACAACAAAACAAATCCAGCAATTCCCCAGGAGAGTCACTAAAGTTGATAACTCTTACTTATATATTCCCTTTGATTATTCAAATATTCTTTTTATGGGGTGTTCAGTCCAGTTTAGTCTCTCACATATTTGTTAGGTAACTAATATATGCTGTTTTTTGACTGAACTTGATAGTTTTTTGGATGATTGTATTGATTTCTATTTGTTCTCAGGCTTAAAGCAGGTCCCCTTACACCTAAGTGTTTATTAAGACTGTACAGAGTATGATGAGAATAGAAATTGTTTATTCTAGGTACCTGTACTATTGCATCTTTTGGGGGAAAAAAACCTTCTAAAGGACAAATTTAATCATACTTTGATATCTTTTAAAAATATGTTTTAAAGAGATTTAGGGGTTGAATAGAGTTTTTTTAAAAAAGTATTAGCTGTTTTAAGAAGCAGTTGTATCTGAAACCCAGGCTCAGAGGCAGGCCAACGTAAAATGTTTATCAGTCCATACAGAGGAGAGGAGCAAAGGAAGATAAAATATGGAAATAAGAAATCCTGGAAGTGGTTACAGATATCTCGTAACCCTACATTTAGGTAAATAGCTGTTAATTAGAAGAAAAAAATTTATGTGAGCTAGAGGTACTTCATGGTATCTAAACAGACTTTTTCTTCAGTTGTTTCTTCATAATGCATCTATTTACTTACTGAATCTAGTTTTATTGTATTCCTATGCCTAAAAATGGAAAACTCTAGAAAAGACACAGATGGAAAAATCTAGAAAAGGCTAATCTATCTTTTCAATTATCTACTCAATTAGTATCAACAAGGTCTAGGATTTTTAGGCTACCACCACTCATCTCTCAGTTTGTCGTACTGTCGTGGCTTGGGTGTTACTGTGGTACTGGAAGCTATGCCACCAGTATTTCAAACACTAGCAGGGTTGTTCATGGTGGACAGGTTTCAGTGGAGCTTCCAGACTAAGACAGACTAGGAAGGAGGACCTGGAGAGCTACTTCTGAAAAAATTGGCAAGTGAAAACCTTACGAATAGCAGCGGAACATCGTCAGATATAGTGCCAGAAGATGGGTCCCTCTGGTTGGAAGTCACTCAGAATACAACTGGGGAAGAGCTACCTGCTCAAAGTAGAGTCAACCTTAATGACGTGGATGGAGTAAAGCTTTCAGGACCTTCATCTGCTGATGTGTCAGGACTCAGAATGAGAAAAACAGCTACAAACATCAATTAGTAATTGAAATGTGGAATGTACAAAGTATGAATCTAGGAAAATTGAAAGTTGTCGAAATTAAATGGAATGCTTGAAGTATCCTAGGCATTAGTGAGCTGAAATGGACTGGTACTGGCCATTCTGAATCAAACAATCATATGATCTACTATGCTGGGAATGACAAACCGAAGAGGAACGGCATAGCATTCATTGTCAAAAAGAACATTTCAGGAATCTAATCTGAAGTACAATGCTGTCAGTGATAGGATGATATCCATACACCTACAAGAAGACCATTTAATACAACTATTATTCAAATTTATACACCAGCCACTAATGTCAAAGATAAAGAAATTAAAGATTTTTACCAACTTCTGCAGTATGAGATTCATCACACATGCAATCAAGATGCATTAATAATTATTGGTGGTTGGCATGCTACAGCTGGAAACAAAGAAGAAGGACCAGTAGCTGGAAAATATGGCCTTGGTGATAGAAACGACGCCACAGATGGCATGATGGAATTTTACAAGACCAGTGACCTATTCATTGGAAATACCTTTTTACAACAACATAAATGGTGACTTTATACATGGACCTCACTGGATGCAATACAGAGGAATCAAATTGACTACATCTGTGAAAGAGACAACGGAGAAGCTCAATATCATCAGTCAGAACAAGGCCAGGGGCCGACTGCAGAACAGACCACCAATTCCTCATATGCAAGTTCAAGTTGAAGCTGAAGAAAATTAAAAGAAGTCTACAAGAGCTAAAGTACGACCTTGACTATATTCCATCTGAATTTTAAAGACCATCTGAAGCATAGGTTTGATGCATTGAACACTAATGATAGAAGACCAGATGAGTAGTGGAAGGACATCAAGGACATCATATATGAAGAAAGAAAAAGGTTACTAAAAAGACAGGAAAGAAAGAAAAGACCAAACTGAATGTCAGAAGAGACTCTGAAACTTGCTCTTGAATGTCGAGTAGCTAAAGAGAATGGAAGAAATGATGAAGTAAAAGAGCTGAACAGAACGTTTCAAAGGACGGCTCAAGAAGACAAAGTAAAGTATTATAATGAAATGTGCAAAGACCTGGAGTTAGAAGACGAGAAAGGATGAACATGCTTGGCATTTCTCAAGCTGGAAGTACTGAGGAAAAAATTCAAACCTCGAGTTGCAATAAGGAGGATTCTATGAGCAAAATATTGAATGATGCAGGAAGCATCAAAAGAAGATGGAAGGAATACACAGTCACTGTACCAAAAAGAAAGAATTGGTCAACATTCAACCATTTCAGGAGGGAGCATATGATCAAGAACCAACAGTCCTGATGTAAGAAGTCCAAGCTGCTCTGAAGAGAATGGCGAAAAACAAGGCTCCAGGAATTGACGGAATACCAATTGAGTTGTTTCAACAAACGGATGCAATGCTGGAGTGCTCACACTCATTTTTGCCAAGAAATTTGGAAGACAGCCACCTGACCAACTGACTAGAAGAGATCCATATTTGTGCCATTTCCAAAGAAAGGAGATTATGAAACAGAATGTGAAAATGTTTGAACAACATCATTAATATGACACGCAAATAAAATTTTGCTGAAGAAAATTTAAAAATGGTTGCAGCAGTACATTGACAGGGAACTGCCAGAAATTCAAGCCAGATTCAGAAGAGAACATGGAAAGAGGGATATCATTGCTGATGTCAGACGAATCTTGGCTGAAAGCAGAAAATACCAGAAAGATGTTTACCCGCGTTTTATTGACTATACAAAGGCATTAAACTGTATGTATCATAACCAATTATGGACAACATTGCTAAGAATGGGAATTCCAGAACACTTAACTGTGCTCATGAGGAACCTCTACATAGACGATAAGGCAGTCATTCGAACAGAACGAGGGGATACTGCATGGTTTAAAATCAGGAAAGGTGTCCTTCAGTGTTGTGTCCTTTCACCATACTTATTCAGTCTGATGCTGAGCAAATAATCTGGGAAGCTGGACTATAAGAACGAGACCAAGGCATTAAAACTGGAGGAAGACTCATTAACAACCTGTGATATATAGATGACACAGCCTTGTTGTCAGAAAGTGAAGAGGACTTGAAGCACTTACTGATGAAGATCAAAGACTACAGCTTTCAGTATGGATTACATCTCAACATAAAGAAAACAAAAATCCACACAAGTGGACCAATAAGCAACAACATGATAAATGGAGAAAAGATTAAAGTTGTCAAGGATTTCATTTTACTTGGGTTCACAATCAATACTCATGGAAGTGGCAATCATGAAATCAAAGGATATATTGCATTGGGCAAATCTGCTGTAGAAGATCTCTTTAAGGTGCTAAAAAGCAAAGATGTCGCTTTGGGGACTGAGGTGTGCCTGACCCAAGCCATGGTATTTTCAGTCGCCTTATATGCATGTGAAAGCTGAACAATGAGAAAGAAAGACCAAAGAAGAATTGACGCCTTTGAATTATGGTGTTGGCGAAGAATATTGGATATGCCATGGACTGCAAGAAGAAGGAACAAGTCTGTCTTGGAAGAAGTACAGACACAGTGATTTTTAAAAGGGAGGATGGTCAGATATCATCTCACTTACTTTTGACCTGATATCAGGAGAGACCAGTCCCTGGGGAAGGACATCATGCTTGGTAAAGTAGCAGGTCAGTGAAAAAGAAAAAGACCCTTACAGAGATGGATTGACACAGTGGCTGCAACAATGAGCTCAAACATAGCAACAATTTGATGAGGTGCAAGACTGGACAGCATTTTGTCTGCTGTGCATGGAGTTGCTCTGAGTTAGAACCCACTCAATGGCACCTAACAAGAATAAGAACACTTCTATGAAGCCTTTGAACTGGAACCACTTCTAAGTATACATCATAAATCTTGAGTGTACAATCCAATTTCAAAATCGTGAACCAAGCCAATTCAGACATATTTTTGTATTATAGCTTATTTCCCAAAGTCTAATAAGTACTTCTTCCCCTCACTCCCTGCACATACATTTTAATGTTTTTCAAATTGAACTATATCTTAAGATCAATATGGACATTTAATGTGGTAGTTTTTCTTTTATATCACAAAAGCCTATATTCATTGTCTTAAGTAATAAAGAAATTTGTTATCTCACTTAACACAGAGTCTGGAGATGAATAGATTTGCCTTTTGATTAACACTGTGGCTTCACAATTTTAGAGATCTTAGTTCTTTCATCTCTTCTCTACCAGCTAACCAGAACGTTGGTGGTTTGAACATGTACAGCAACTCCATGGGACAAAGACCTGGCAATCTACTTCCGTAAAGATTACAGCCTTGAAAACCCGATGGGGTGGTTCTACTCCATCACGTGGGGCATGGGGTCACTATGAGTCAAAATCCATTTGACAACACCTAACGACAACTGCCAGTGAATCTGGATATGGCATTGATTTAATTGTGGTCATACGATGGAGGCCAATAGTAACCAAAACATCTCATTTCTTTGTTCATGTCAAATAAACACAAGAAAGAGTACCTCTACCCCTAGCCTAATATGTAAGTATTTCCTTTCAATCTGATTGGGACAGTTTAGGTCACCTGACCACTATTGGGCTAATACAATTTGTCAGGCAAATGCCTCACTGGTTGGTTTACTCTCATCAGACTCTACTCCTCCACATTCCCCTGAGTCCCATGAATCACTTGGGCTGGTAAAGGTAAAAAGTTGGGCTCTGGGGCTACCTATAAGAGTGCTAGTTTGAGGATGGGGTGTCTATTCGTGGTTGTTCTTATCACTGGGCCACCAAAACACCTTTGCACGTAGTAATCAGGCTTAAATTTTTATTGTTTGCCATCCAAGGGCATATTTCTTCCAGAGATAGTTTCCATCCCTGCTCCAAGACTCAAAGCGTAATATCTCCTTGTATTAGGGATCCATACTTCAGGTAATAATTCAAGTTCACCAAATTCAGCAAGACACAAAATATTTACAAATGTAATGTAAAATATGCTCATTCTTTTCTTCATGCCTTAATGTGTTCTCTTTTGTGGAATTTAAAACCCGTTGCTGCTGAGTCAGCTCTGACTCACGTCCACCTGACCTGTGCCGGAGTAGAAGTATGCTCCATAGGATTTTCAATGGCTCGTTTTTTGGAAGTAGATCACCAGGTCTGTCTTTTGAGACGCCTCTAGGTGGTCTCAAACTTCCAACATTTTGGTTAGCATCCAAGTGCGTTAACTGTTTGCACCACCCAGGGACTCCTTGTGAAATTTAGTATGAGACAAATTAGGGAGGTAGGGGGGTCAGGGAAGGAGGCACTCAATCCGTTTTTACTTAGCTGAGTTGTACCTAAAAGAGGCCATTTGGTAGAGCTCCAGTTGCTCAGAGGAAGCTCAAGAAATGTGTTGGAAAGAGATCCCATAAGCCTCGGTTTTACCCAAGTAGTTGGAGCAGGAAGAAAACAGAAGTGGCCTGTGTGAGTAACATGGATCCAGCGTTTGTGAGCGTATCACTACTGGAGAGTTTAGCCTTATCAACTTTTCATGAATGTCTTAGCCAGACATGGATTTAAAAAATAACTTTGGAATGTGAAACTTGAAATTTTGTTTCTTATCTTCAACCCCAACCCCAGAAGGAGGCTCAGTAAGTTGTTCCAAAGACAATTCAATAAAAGCTTTTATGGCTGACTGCTGCTTGAGCAATCGTCCTGGCTACTACTAATTCTCTATTTCTTCAGAAAACGTACTCTGAGCACTTGTAAAGACAAAACTACTCTAGTACACCTAGCATTTGATTTGTATACTAACAAGAGTCAGTTGACTTCATTTCCAATGCTGTTAATGCCAAACGTACTTGTCATGTACATATCTGATTAAATATTAAATAAATTAATCATTAAGAATGTGAAAAGATAATTGTTTTTCGGAAAGCTAAGTTAAATATTACGGAAAGACTTGATAAAGGCCTTAAATTTAACATTTCTCTCTGATTAGGTGGACGAGAAGAGTATAAAAGGCTGGGGAGTGTGAGCACCATAAATATCTAGAAGAATTCTTCACACTGATTTTTTTTAAGGGTCTATAAGTTCTTAAAAAAAAGACAAAACAAAACTGCAGTGGTTAAGCACTCGTCTGCTAACTGAAAGGCTGGAGGTTCAAACCAACCAGCCACTCTGCGGGAGAAAGATGTGGCAGTCTGCTTTCAGAAAGAGTTGCAGCCTTGGAAACCCTATGGGACAGTTCTACTCTGTCCTAAAGGGTTGCTGTGAGTTGGAATTGACTCGATGGCAATGAGTTAGGGTTTTGTTTTGTTTTTGGTGTAAGTTCTTACTTTGCTTTAAGAGCCGAAGCTGAAAATTCTAGATGATGCATTAAATAGGTTGTATATGCAAGAAAAATGATAGAGAACTTTGATTATCAGACATACACTTGAAGAAAAGTCTTTTGGCTTTATACTAAAAGATTAGAGAATGCATGTACATCTATGTGTTTTCAGTGAAAGAAAATATCTAAAGAGAGTATGTCTTTTTTTTTTTTTTTAATGCTTCTCTCCTTTATCCAGACTTCTTTGTTTAAAAGGTCAGCTATTACTGTGATCATTTACATTTGTATGTCCTCCTGCTCGGCCCAATCTGATACCACACAATGTGCAGCAAGAACGATGTGTCATACATTCATAATCGTTTATTCGGTCAACATGTATTGAGCACCTACATGAACAGCGTCCCTGGACCAGAAGCTGAGAGCACAAAGATGAATAATACACTGTTCCTGCCTTCAATAAGGTCATAGTGTAAGGAAGGGAGAGAGCTTCAGCAGGTGAGTACAGTGATCGAGGTGGGCTGGAGTACAGTGAGAGATAGAAGAGGGGTACTCAGTTGTTGAATGCTCTAGATAGACATTCTATGATATCCTGCCATTTGTTTTGACCTTTCGTGGTTCTGAAAGAATTTTGGTGATCACAACCTGGTATGACACTTAGTGTTAATAACACTAATATTCATTGAGATTTTACATGGATCTAGACGATGTGCCAAGCCCTCCACATGCGTAATCCCACTAGTGTTCACAATAATCCTACGAGGAAGATCCTAATAGTATTCCCATTTTATAGAAGCAATCACACAGCTAGAAATGATAAAGCTGAAAATCAAACCGGCTCTATCCATCCTTATAATACATGCTCTGAAGTGTCCACTATGGTACCTCTAGCAACTTTTAGTGAAAGGAAATTCTTATTTGCTCATGATATAGTTTAAAAATTGTTTGAACATATGGACAATATATGTGCATGTTTGTATGTCTGCAAAATATACAGTTGGATGATCTCTATATGTACTTGCTGCAAAAAATGTATGGTGTATGCATATGTCTATAAACACTCCCTCCCCATATGCCCAGCGTTATAGTTAGCACGATGAACCAGTTGGCCATTGCACATGTTGGTAGGACCACTGTAGGAGCAGTTGCTGGGGATGGATATAGTGCCTCTTCTCCCCCTAGGAAGGCTGTCCTATTGTCTTACGAGGGTTCTTCAAAACTGTTTGGGGCTCTTCCTTAATGCCAGCATCTCCGAAGCCAATGGATCTTTTCTGCCTTTCTCTTATACCGGGGATGTGTGGAGAAAGGAGAGGGCATTAAAATAATTTTCTGCTCTAGGCCCTCATACATTTAAGACAGCCTTCTTCCTGGAATACATAAATGCCAGCAAATCAGCATTTCTTACGCTGCAGTATCCTTCCTGGAAATCCTGTTAAAGGACATACCCTAGCTGCTTGTCTCGGACCGAATGAGAATATAGTGAGCCTCGTGATTTCCACTGCTGAGATATTAGCATAAATCTCCCACTAATGCACCCCTGTCTGTTAGTAGAAGAGTCAGTTGCTGCAACCTAAGAAAATACGTTAAATGGAGGAGGGAGTAATGCTTCACGACTGGGGCGTGACACAGCAGAGGAGGCATTTGTGGGGAGCTTCCAGCTCCACAAATACCACGGTTGGAGGCATTTCGAATTTTTCCCTCTTTGGGTCAGGAGAAGTGATTAGATGCCTCACTAGGAAAAATGATTTTTGAGTTGCTCCATAAGCAATAATAGGAACTTTACAATTTACAGACCAGTTTCATCATGCATTATTTCCTCTGACACCACAACTACCTCCTGAGGTAGGCAGGATCATTATCACTATTGTAAAGATGAGGAAATTGAAACGCAAGAGGTTATGTGACTCTGAAACTCAGAAAGCTGCAGTTGGAAGGTTCTCAGATTCTTCTAGGTCCCTGGCTTGCTTGCTCTCTCTCTCTCTCTCCAGGGCACTCTCTCTCTTTACTTACTTCTTTCCCTCTTTCTTCCTCTCCATCTTTAAACACTTGCTCTCCTTCTTTTTAGAAGTGAATTTTTAAGGCAATTAAACATGGCCTGGAGCATAAAAGACCCATCTGCCATCAAGTCAACTCCGACTCATGACAACCCCCTGTGTGTCAGAATAGAACTGTGCTACATAAGGTTTTCAATGGCTGATTTTTCAGAAGAAGATCATCAGGTCTTTCTTCCGAGGTGTCTCAGGTGAATTTTAACTTCCAGCTCCTTGGTTATCAGCTGAGCATGTTAACCATTTGCAACACCCAGGGACTCCCCTCGGAACATAACGGTACTTGATAAATATTTTTTACTTGTGTTTAATGAAGGTTCAATGAATTTAAAAGAATCATACATGGGACCACAGTCTCTAGGACAGATAAGGCAGACTGGCAGTGGCTGGAGGGGGATGAACAGGCTGCTTCCCTGCCCACTGACCTGCTAAACTCCACGGTTGAGTACACCCCTGGTGGAGTCCAGCATTTCATTTTACTGAGGTCTACTTATTTACCCCAGTAAAATGAACATCATGCTTGGTAAAGTACGGGTTCAGCAATAAAGAGGAAGACTCTGAACGAGATAGACCGACACAGTATCTGCAACAATGGGCTCAAGCTTAACAATGATTGTGAGGATGGCATATAAGCAGGCAGTGTTTCGTTCTGTTCTACGTAGGGTCCCTATGAGTTGGAACCAACTTGATAGCGCCTAAGAACAACAACAACTTATTCTGAAAGACAGCCAGCTCCTTCATGGCAGAGTTAAGTCTTAAAACTAGGATCATTATCTGAAAGCCCAAGACTTTGCTTCTCAGTCTAAGGACCCTGGTTGTACTTTCTCTCATGTATGAAACTTGTTTCCGAGAATGACTTTGTCTTAGAGTTGGAAGAGGACTTAGAGTTTACAGTACTTAACTGCTGACCAGGTGTTGGAATGCCCTCTCCTCCATCTCTGCATGAGGTCATTGAACTCTTGGATTATAATGACAGCTTGCTATGTCCAGAAACGTTCAGGGAACAGCTCAACTCGTAGAAAGATGTACTCCTTCTTGAGCAGGTGGATGTATGTGGCATGCTGATGTTCAGTGGGCAGTTTAAACCATCTGGTAGCCTTTATCCTCCTGTTTTTTACATTTAAATTTTATTTTTATTGTGCTTTAGGTGAAAGTTTACAGCGCAATTAGCTCCTCATTCAACAATTTCTACACAAACTGTTTTGTGACATTGGTTGCAATCCCCATAATGTGTCAACACTCTCCCCTTTTCGTTTCCACCCAGGTTTGCCTGTGTCTGCTCATCCAGTTTTCCTGTCCCTTCTGCCTTCCCTTCTTTGCTTTCGGGCAGGTGTTGCTGCCCATTTGGTCTCCTGTATTTGATTGATCTAAGAAGCACATTCTTCACGTGTGTTGTGGTTTGTTTCATAGGTCTGCCTAATCTTTGGCTGAAAGGCGGACTCCAGCAGTGGCTTCAGTTCTGAGTTAGCAGGCTGTCCGGGGGCCATAGTCTTAGGGGTTCCTCCAGTCTCCATCAGACCAGTAAGTTTGGTCTTTTGTGTGTGTGTGTGTGAATTTGAATTCTGTTCTACATTTTTCTCCCACTCTGTCCGGCACCCTCTATTGTGATCTCTGTCAGAGGGATCGGTAGTGTTATCTGGGCGCTATCTAGTTCTTCTGGGCTCAGGCTGGTGGAGGCTGTGGTTCATGTGGTCCTTTAGTCCTTTGGACTAATATTTTCCTTGTGTCTTTGGTTTTGTTCATTCTCCTTTGCTCCAGACGGGATGGAACCAATAGATGTATCTTAGATGGCTGCTTGTAAGCTTTTAAGACCCCAGATGCTACTCACCAAAGTAGGATGTAGAACACTTTCTTTATGAACTATGTTATGCCAGTTGACCTAGATGTCTCCCAAGACCATGATCCCCAGCCCTTAGCCCCAGTAACTCAGTCCCTCAGGGTGTTTGGATGTGTCTAGGAAGCTTCTATGACTTTGTCTTGGTCAAGTTGTGCTGACTTTCCCTATGTTGTGTTGTCTTTCTCTTCACCAAAGTTGACACTCGTCTACTACCTAGTTAATGATTTCCCTCCCTACCTTTCCCCTCCCTCATAACTATCAAAGATTGCTTTTTAATCTGTGTAAACCTTTTCTTTGCTTTTTATAATAGTGGCCTCATACAATATTTGTCCCTTTGTGATTGACTTATTTCACTTAGCATAATGCCCTCCAGATTCATCATTGCTGTGAGATGTTTGTTGTGAGATTGTTCTCAGATTCATCATTGTTCTTTATCTTTGCATAGTATTTCATTGTGTGTATGTTCCATAGGTTTGTTTATCCATTCATCTGTTGATGGGCACTTAGGTTGTTTCCATCTTTTGCGATTGTATATAATGCTGCAATGAACAAGGGTGTGCGTATGTCTATTCATGTGATGGCTCTTATTTCTCTAGGATATATTCCTAGGAGTGGGATTGCTGGATCATATGGTATTTCTATTTCTAGCTTTCTAAGGAG
>NW_004443956.1:7265935-7311206 GCF_000243295.1 Trichechus manatus latirostris | reverse complement strand
GATGGCTCTTATTTCTCTAGGATATATTCCTAGGAGTGGGATTGCTGGATCATATGGTATTTCTATTTCTAGCTTTCTAAGGAGATGCCATATCATTTTCCATCGTGGTTGTGCCATTTTACACTCCCACCAGCAATACATAAGAGTTCCAATCTCCCCATAACCTCTCCAACATTTGTTATTTTCTTTTTTTTTTATTAGTTCCAGTAATGTCGGGGTGAGATGGTATCTCAGTGTAATTTTGAGTTAACATTTCTTTAACGGCTCATGATGGTAAGCATTTCCTCATGTGTCTGTTATCTGCCTGAATGTCTTCTTTGGTGAAGTGTCTGGTCATATCCTTTGCCCATTTTTTAATTAGATTATTGTCTTTTTGTTGTTAAAGTGTTGAAATAGTCTATAAATTTTAAAGGTTAGACCCTTGTCAGATATGTCATAGCCAAATTTTTTTCCCCGTCTGTAGGGTCTCTTCCTACTCTTTTGATGATTTCCTGGTATTTGTTTATTTTTTTGTTTATATTGTTTTATTTTCTTATCGTGGGATAGAATCAAATTTTGTTGTTGTTATACTTTAAGATTGGTGTGTATATGTGTAGCAAAAGAAAAGATGGGTAAAGAAGAAAGAGTATTTTTTTTTTTTTTTTGGTTTTTGAATGATGGAATAATGAAGACTGGAAGTCAGCTCTCACTAAAGATAAAGGCTTTTTGATACACTTAGATTTTAATTCTGGGTCTGAGAAACCTCAGATAGATACGTTGATTATTCTAAGCCCTAATTCTTCTTATGTAAAACAAGGAGGCTGTTGTTAGCTGCCATCGAGTCCTGCCATTGCGTCAGCTCTGACTCATGGTGACCCTGTGTACAATAGAACAGAACTTTACCTGGTTCTGCACCATCTTCACAATCGTTAGTTTACTCAAGTCTATTGTTTCGGTCACTGTGTATTTCCAGGCTAGGGGCCTCATCTCCCAGCACTAGATGGGACAATGGTCTCTTGTAATCCAGAGGGTTTTCATTGGCTGATTTTTGGAAGTAGATCACCAGGCCCATTGAAACTTGTCCACCATGGGCGACCCTGCTGGTATTTGAAATACCAGTGGCATAGCTTCCAGCATCATAGCAACACACCAGCCACCACAGAACAAAAACTGACAGACGAGTGGTAGAAAATGGCAACAGTAATACCTTTTTAATGGATTTTTATGAAGATGGAACTAAATAATATATATAAATTGCTTAGGTCAGTTCCTAGAACATGGCAAGTTTTTAGACTACAGGGGCTACTTGAATAATAATATTAACAATAATAACAACAACAATAATAATATTTAAACCTATCTATCCATCCATCTCACATACTTTGGACATGTTATCAGGAGGGATCAGTCCCTGGAGAAGGACATCATGCTTGGTAAAGTAGAGGGTCAGTGAAAAAAAGGCAGACCCTCAAGGAGATGGATTGACACAGTGGTGGCAGCAATGGGCTCAAGCATAGCAATGATTGTGAGGATGACACAGGACCGGGCAGTGTTTCGTTCTGTTGTACATAGGGTCATTATGAGTTGGAACTGACTCAATGGCACCTAACAACAGCAACAATCCATCCATCCATCCATCCATCCATCTACCCACCCACACACCCACCCACCCATCCATCCATCCATCCATCCATCCATCCATCCATCCATCACCTCGACCTTAGAAAGTAGAAATCTAAGACCTGAAACCTTCTTACAGGCCAGGGTCTCTTTTGCATACATAGTATACAATGAAGAACCTCCTTTAATCCCACTAGTGTCCAATCAAGCAAATGTTCATGTTCTTGGCTGAATTTTCAGATGTACTATTTCTCATTGAGCATTCAGGGTGTACCAGAGTAGATTGTGCTGCCCTACATCCATTCATTCATCCACAAAAATTTTACACTCATTTACAAAAATTTTAAATCGGTGCCTACTGTGGACCAACAACTATGCTACTTGTAGGATATACAACAGAAGACATATTGTTCCTGCTCTTTTATAAAGTTACGAAATCAATTAAGTGCTGTGAAGAAGAAGAAAGGTATTGCAAGACAGAAAATAACATAAAGCCCGTAATTTAAATTGAGGTTTCATGGAAGAAGGAACCAAACCTGAGACCTGAAGGGTTTACTGGATCTAGATGGGTGAAGAAACAACCTAAGCAAATGCCTGGGGTAGAAACAATCTCCTCATGTTGGGGGAATTGACTGTGGCTTCTGCTAAGGCTGGGAAAGGGTCAGAAATTCCTCGTCTTGTAAGTTATGATGAGGAGCTTGGCATTTATTGGGGGAACAATGGGTGAACATTGAAGATATTAAGCAAGGATGTGACAGGATTCAGTTTACTTTTTTTTTTTTCACACTACAATAGTTCATTTTATTTTTCAAGGGTTCATATTGCAAATACTAAGCCAAGCATGGACTTTAATCCTGTGGGCCCAAATTCTCATACTTAGGAAGAGAAAAGCAAACTGTGATGCATATACATGGATGATAAGATAAGTAAAGGCTCATGTTAATCACATTATAGTTTTTAAATTTCTGCAGTATAGAGTTCGTACGTCACAGTCTTTTAGGTCCTTTCGGATGTCCCACAGAGTGTCTACGCTCTTCTTGAGTTGAGCAACCTCATCATCCTTCAGCTTCTGGTTGATAACACTGGTTAACCCCCAAGCATTCAGGATACATGGTAGGCTCAGGAAGACTTCATTCTCAATGCCGTATATCCCCTTCATCATTGTTGACACTGGATGAATCCTGGATAGATTTTTCAACATGGATTCAATCAGATCAGCCACACTTAATCCAGTAGTCCAGATGGTGTATCCTTTTAGCTTGATGATTTCATAGGTACTTTCAACCACCATTTTATACACTTCCTCCCAGTTTTCACTGTCATTGTCTGTCCCCATCTCTGGATTCAGTTCCTGGAGAGAAACCCATGCCACGTTCACTCCACTCCACACCTCCACACTTGAGTCATTATGTTTTCCCAAAATCCATCTGTGGCAGCTGCTGGAATGAATGCCAAGTTTTTCAGCCATATGATAGTGAAATCTAGCAGAATGCAGGTTACACCCACTTCCAATCACCTGGTGCTTAGGTATCCATTTAGTTTCCAGGTAACACATGTAAGAATATCCACTGGGTTGGAAACCGCAATTACGGTGCAGTTGGGACTGTACTTGATGATCTGAGGAATAATGAATCTGAAGACATGAACATTCCTCTGCACCAGATTGAGATGCCTCTCCCCGTCTTGCTGATGAACTCCTGCTGTTATCACCACAATCTCAGAATCTGCCATCACAGAGTAATCTTTATCTGTTGCGATTTTAGATGTCTGAGGAAATAAGCTCCCATGCTGCAGATTCATCGTTTCTACTTTGAGTTTATCTTCCAAAACATCCACAAGGGAAAGTTCATCAGCCAGAGACTTTCTCAGAATGCTGATGGCATCTGCCATACCAACTTGTCCAACACCCACTACGGTGATCTTATTGTTTGGAGCGGTTGTGTCTTGTTCAACTGGCACAATAAGTTTTTCTTTAAGAGTTGTCATTGTGCACAGGGGAGAGAAGGCGTGCAACATGGCAGTAACAGTCGTGTGAAGAAGACAACGTCAGCTATGTATGACTCCTCTGGCACGGGGTCTCCGAGGCTCTGTTTACATTTTTAAGCATCTCCTTCAGCACTATCTTCCCACCAGTACCTGCTGTCCTCTCCCTCCATTCCTATCTACAGCTGCCCAGAGATGCTTCTGCCCTCTCTACTGAGGGCAATGTGCCCAGAGAAAAGGATCTGATTTTCTCCCTCTTGATGAGGACAATGAAGTGGTCAATGAAACTGTATGTTTTGTCTTCAAAGGACAAAAGGAAGTGAATCAGAAACTCTTCCGTTGTGATCTATAGGGTTTTCATTGACTATTTATTGGAAGTAGATCATCAGACCTTTCTTCCAGTCTGTCTTAGTCTGGAAGCTCTGCTGAAACCTGTCTCCCATGGGTGACCCTGCTGGTATTTGAAATATCATTGGCAGAGCTTCCAGTATCACAGTAACACACGAGCCACCACAGTAAAACAAACTGATAGACAGCTGGCTTTCCTCATCTGTAGGTGGGGTAAATAAGAGTCCTCACCTCAAAAGACTGAATTAAATGAGATAGTACATGCAAATTGCTTAGCACTATGTTGGCATATATTCATTGCTTAATAAATGTTATCTGTATTTGACTATAATTTTGGCAGTATATCTGAAGTCAGGTCAGGTGGATAATCACCTATCTACCGATGTACAACTTCCATGTTTTGAAGTCCAAAATAAAATTTCACACACACACACACACACACACACACCCCCATACCCCATCAGGATGCAGAAGGAAAATAAGAAACAAGTACACTGAACACTTCCTCTGCTGTAGGAATAAAGACACCTTTGTGGGACCGTTTATCCTAAGTTACTGCTGTGCAGGGTCCGAGAATGCCCTCCCTTCCCCTGATTTCTCCTTCCTTTGCAAACACTGTAGCAAGGTTCCAGCGTAATTTCAAATTGACTCTCTCATGATCTGTATCATGTCATCTATGTTTAGACATTTTCACACTTTCATCCAAAAACATTTTGGGTGTTCTTCCTTTAAGAAACATATACTTTCTTCCACACATATTTTTGCATGTTACAAACCGTCTCCACATGCAATTTATTTCCTTGAAATAATTGGCAATTTGGTGTCAGTGATGAGCAGGGGTGATTCAACTGAGAGTTCAAGAAAGAGATTTCAGACAGACGTAGGGAGGGTGGGGAGCGGGGGTGGTCATCAGAATGCACCATGATGTATGGAAGGATGGAGTGAATGTCAAGGAGGCTCAGGCTCTCAGAATTCTGGCACCAGATTGGCCGGAGGCCCTCATGTTGCCTTCCTCGAGGGCTCTGAGGAGGAAATCAGTGTCTGGTGGTGGTAACGAGTTTTTCGATTCCTATGGCATATGCCCTCAGAAAGCTTGCTTATCTCCTCAGCCCCCGCCCCCACCTTCAAGAGAAGGGGGTGGGAGAGCTGAGAAACACTTGGCACAGGTGCAAGAAAGCTGAAAACGTCTGGCAGCGCTCACAGGCGTCTTTTTCCACTCGGCACCAAATGTTTTACAGTCTTCGTGAGCCCATATAGATCCTGGCGTCTTCCCAGTCGTTTGTTTGAAACTGTAGGCTCCGAGAAAAGGCTCCACACTGCAGCTGGCCTTTAAACTGTATTTTATGGGGGAGAACGTTCAGGGTACAGTTGGAATGAGGAGGGCCTGCCTTTGACGTTGGACGTAAAAGTAACAGATTGGAGTGGGGTGGGGCTAACACCAAGGAATTGTTGGTCTGTTCCTTTTCCCAATGACGACTAAGCTTTTGGAAATTTCACCTCCAATCTCAATGATTTCACAGACTAATTGATGGTGAGGCCCCCAAATGTGGCTTTAGCCCAATTTAGCTCAATTTTACTCAAACATAAATCTAACAGTTCCAAGTAATGGGAGATGGCGGAGTCGTTCTCAATGATGTAAATTTCTCGCTAATTTAGGGCGTTTGGGAGTTAGCTTCCACCTGTATGCTACTTTATTATGAATGAACATTTAATAGTTAACTATTCCTCTTTCTCCTTTCCTGTAGCCCTTTTTTGGTTCCTTTTCATGCTTATGGCATTAGTCAAAGGACTAACAAGTAATTAGATTTTTTGATAGCTATATATTAATGATGCGAAAGAAAAGGACTCCCAACAAGAGAGTTAATCACAACTGAGATGTGGACATAGAAAGTCCCTTTTCCTCTGACAATTTAGGGAAAAGTAGGCATTTTGGCCTTCCTCGTGCCTTTGGATTTAAATAGTAACTATCCCTTTTTGAACACTTGCTGTTTGTCAGCCCTTCTCCTAAACGCTTCCCATGTATTTTTTTTTTTTTTTCATTTTATTGTCACTGTAACTATGAGGTATGAGTATGGTTTCCATGTTCCAGGCAAGGAAAGTGAGGTTTAGAAAATTTAAGTGATTTGCCTAAAGACGTCATTATGAATGTACATCATGGATTTCTTTGTTTGGTCTTTTTTTCGCTTTTAGGAACCATGAAGACCAAAACATTCCACACTTTCTCTGCTGTCACTAGCTCACATGGAATGGCTTATCCTAGCATTGAGTCAAAGCTAATCCAGATACCCCAGAGAGCAGGGTGGTTCCCAGAGTTAGATACTTCTCAGAGTTTGAGTTTGGCTTATTTTGCAAAAAAAAAAAAAAAAAAAGGCATCATTGATTATTCAACTCATCTCTGACTTAACTCGTTTAGTTAATGTGAAGTTACAGGTTATTTTTGGGGGAGCAGCTTTCTCTGATAATTAGCAGGTACCCAGTGCCTCCTGGGGTGCCAGAATTATGACAAAAAGGTGGAACAAAAACCCATTGCCTTGCAGTTGATTCCAACTCCTAGTGACCCTATAGGACAGAATAGAACTGCCCTGTAGGGTTTCCAAGGAGTGGCTGTGGATTTGAGCTGCTGACCTTTTGGTTAGCTGCTGAGTTCTTAACCGCTGTGCCCTGGGGTGCCAGAATTATGACAGAAAGGTAGAGCCAGCTTGAAATAAACTAGACATCACATAAATGGCATAATGTGATTGCAGAGTCCCAACGTTGTAACTCTATTCTATCCTTATCAGCAAATTCAATAAGTAAAGGAGCACTTTCCCAGTTCCAAAATTGAGAGCAGTTAGAAGAAGAAAAATAAAAGCATTGACATAGATCTTTAGAGGGATGGCAAAAGAGAGAGGAGGAGAGATTAAGTTGCATGCCATAAAACAAAGAGAAAAACCAGAAGATCCAGTGTGTTGCTACTTCCCTGTGGCAGAATCACAATCTTCACTTGGATGTCGTGTTGAAAAGATTCCCAATTCTTCGTTCTGTGAGCTAGAGCAGATGGATGCTCCATGTTGGTGCAGATTCCCATTTGAAGCAGTGTGGTTGCAGAGATGGGGTGTGGGTCATTCGATTTTATCTGAAAAGCTGTTTCAGGCATCTAACTAAAAGAATTATAATACCCAATAAAGTGCATCATCCGTGATGCTTAACAAGGTTAGATAGATGCTTAAACCAGTATTTTACATATATTTGCCCTGATTAATAGGTTTCTTTGATTAATATATGTTTAGGAAATGCTGACTCAAGCAAATAGAGACAGAACATTTTTACCGTAGGACTTCTCAGAGCCTTTACTATGCACTGTGAGTCTCCAAGAAGGGGTAATATTGTATCACTTCATCTTAGAATACTTCTTCCACAAAGCTTCTATCTGTGCTGCCAAGCACTTTTAAGAAAATGCTGGAAAACTACTGCTTAGCTAAAGCAAGGCTTTACTTTTTAACGCTATTTAGGGTGATTGAGACCAAACCCCCACCTACATGGAAGTTTAGTATAAATTAATTTTTAACAGTTAACTTATCTTTCTCCTCTTTGGTTTCTTATCATGCTTGTAGCACATAATTTCAAAGGATTAATAACTAATTAGATTTTTAGATAACCATAAATTAAAGATGCAAAGGAAGAGATTAAAACAGCAGGGTAAGTCAAAACTGAAAATCGGAGTCTCAGCGCCAACTGAATCATTTAGTAGTAAATACTTGATGAAATACCTGTATGCAATTATATCATCTTTATGGGGATTCCTGAAGAAGATTCCTGAAATGAAGCCTGAGATACGTCTATGCACACCATCCTTTACTTCTCAGGGAGTTGTATGAGACTGAGGCATTGTATACTGTGGTTAAGCATGGACCAAGTTTGCTGTGGTCTTTTCTTGTAAGACAGGACTGTCCACATGTAAGGAGAATGCCAGCATATGCACATTCCATGTCTGCAACCCCTTCTGATCAGGTGTAAAATTTCTTGTCCCTTTGATGTGTAGGTCTCCATTAACAGATTGCAAAGAACGTTATCTCTTTGTATGCCAAACAGAAGTGATTCACCTTGAAGCTCATGTACGGTCCCTTGCTTATGCTGAACTCTTTTCAACATGTCTTTATTTTGTGTAAAATTGAAAAATTAAGTTATTTTTGCATCCTTGACTCTTAAAGAGGTTCTCCCAATTTTTAAGTATCAAACTCCAAAAACTTGAGTCTGCACCCGTTGCAAAAAAAAAAAAAGCCTTAATTGCGTTTTACTACAGAAGGGAGGGCCATATTAAAATTTCATCCATGGTATACATCTTATCCCTGGAAAAATAATAAAGAGGCTCAGAACACCGCTTCCACTTTCTGGAGTGTCCACCATAAAGTTCCCTAAGAGTGCTCAGCTGTAGCTGTGGGCATCCATTTTTTCTTCTCTGCCCTATTATAGAGGGGGAATGCCAGTGCAGGGGCTCTGGACTCTTCAGTGATTGAAGCTTCCCACCTCTAGACAGAGGATTGAAAGCCTTTCCAGGAATGTCTAGATGTTCGATAAGATTCACAGTGCAACAGAGAGCATGAATAACCCTTGGGTTGTCTCTGGTGCTTGCTTTCTGGAAACTCCCTTTTCATGGCGATTAAAAGAATCAAAAAATCATCCTCAAATTTGGCAGAAAATATCACCTAAGGTCAACTTCCAGTTTTGGTTTTAGAACTCTTCAATGGGACCTTCAAAGCAACGATGCTATAGTCCTGATTTGTCTCTGCCACAAGCTGGCCACGTGACCCACAGAGAACCTTTTTTTTTTTTCTTTTTTACTGTACTTTAGATGAAGGTTTTCAGAGCAAACTAGTTTCTCATTAAACAATTAATACACCTATCGTTTTGTGACATTGGTTGCCAACCCCGCAACATGTCAACACTCTCCCCTTCTAGATCTTGAGTTCCCCATTACCAACTTTCCTGTCCCCTCCTGACTTCTTGTCCTTGTGCCTGGGCTGGTGTGCCCATTTAGTCTCATTTTGTTTTACAGGCCTGTCTAATCTTTGACCGAAGGCTGAACCCCATAGAGAACCACTTAATTTATTTCATCATCACCTCAATACCCCCATCTGCAACACAAAGCTTTGTATTCTCTAAGAGAGGATTTATGGAACTATTTATTTCCTTACCATTATGACCATGTTTATCCACTGGGAAGAAAAAATCAAATACTAATAATAGTTTCCTTTTCAATAATGGAATTTTTATTTTGAAAGGTTAATGAGTAATTGGAAGGAAGCTAATTGGCAGCAGCAAGTTGGGCGATGGGTAGGAGGAGGATCAGAAACCAAACATCTTGGATCTTTGTTGGCTGAGTTATGGTGTGATCAACACAGAGGAGCCCCAAAGAAGCTTCCACAGGTCTATGAGAAACAGATATCACCAACACGTTGAACAAGCAGTACTCATGGGTTATAAATAAAAAAAATAAAAAATAATTCATATTTTTCTCTCACTGTCGTTTAATATTTATTCAGCAGAGGGAGTCCATCCCCACTATTGGACATAAACTGTAGAAGGCCCCATGGCATTTCTGTTTACCTGCACTCGTAGACGGTCTTTGAGTCCCTTTAAGTCATACACATAGTCTCAATTCATAACTTGGTTTGAGTAATGATAACCATAGCTCTGAATTTGATTTAGTCAATGTCTTCTCTTGCTTTAGCTGGGGCCTACCACAAGAAAAGGAGCACTGTTGGTGCAATGGTTAAGCTCTCAGCCGCTAACCAAAAGGTTGGCTGTTCAAACCCACCCATCAGCTCAGGGGGAGAAAGGCTGGAGATCTGCTCCTGTAAAGATCACAGATTGGAAAACTTTATGGGGCAGTTCTACTTTGTTGCATGGGATTGTTATGAGTTGAAAATTGACTCGATGGCACTTAACAATACTATTAGGAAGAATATGTGGGCCTTTTCTCTTTTCCCAATTACCGTTTTTCCTTCTCAGCTAGCTTACCCCTTAGTTTCTGACCTCAGCAAGGCTGAAGGGGTGAGTGGGAAAAAGGAGGGTAAGGAGGATAGAAAAATTCTCTTTTGGCTGATACCATTATAAGATGGTTTCATGTTCTCTGGACCTGTTTAAAGCTGCCAATTTCCTTACTGGTGGCTATCATGGAGCACCTATCATGGAGAACGGTCCCCCTCCTGCTGTTCCTTTGACTTGGGGATGTGAACCTTATTCCTCCAGGACTTGGTATTTGTACCCAATTTCCTTTCTGCTGAAGTCTCATAGACTCTTTAAGTAGTGCTGTGGACCAACTCTCTCCCAGGCATCTCAACCACATGAGTCCATCAGAAACACCCCTATGATTCCTCGTCCATATCACTATGGAGTATGTGGCTTTCTGTGGGCAAAGGAAACTCACTCTGCCACCAAAGCAGCTCACCTCTCTGATTTCCTGAATGAGAGCTGACACAGTCTACCTTATCCCCATTAAACAGGGGATACCTATCAAGCTTTCTGAGTGGCCACACTGAAGTTCCTCTCACTAGATTAAGGAGAAGGACAGGTACCACCTCTCCCCTAGGGGAGGCATCGCAGGGTAGAAGGACATCACAGCATAGCTCGCTCCTAGGAAATCTGCTTCATCAGATCATCTAGTTCCTTCCCACAGACTACCCGTGTAATCCTCAGAGTGGTGAATTGGTCAGCCTAGTGCTCAACTGTCGTCTTCTTACAGCTCTCTTTTATAGTAAAGCAGTTACAGCGTGGGCTTTGGAATCAGGTAGATGCCTAAATTCAAATCCCACTCTGCCATTGCGTTAACTTGGTGTTAGAAAGTTATTTACACTCACCAAGCTTCACTTTCCTCATCAGTAAAATGGGACCATAATACCTCCCTCAGAGGTTGTCAGGGAAATTCAATGAGGTAACGCATTAAAGGCTGTTGATAGAGTGCTTGGCACTTGGTTAACACTTATCACAATCGCCTATTTTAGTAAGCATTGTCCTAATCTTTTGAGAAAATGGTACAGTATCATGAGAGAAGGAAAAATAGGGATATAAAAGGTACATAGTTCCTGGAGGGGAGCCCTGGTGGCACAGAAGTTAAGAGCTATGGCTGCTAACCAAAAGGTCAGCAGTTCGAATCCACCAGCTGCTCCTTGGAAACCCTATGGGGCAGGATAGTTCTACTCTGTCCTATAGGGTTGCTATGAGTCGGAGTAGACTCTACGGCAATGGGTTTTTTATTTCCTGGAGAAGTAATGAGGGAAAAATGAAAAGGGTAGTATTTGGAATAAGTCTCAGAAAATGAGTATAATGTGGGGGCATTGCAGAAATAAAGCCTCGATACTTCGCATGTGTTATGGAAACAGATGAAGTGGGTGGTGATACTAATAATTATATCTGAAATTTAGAGAGTGTACGGTACTAAACCTACACTAAGGTCTTTGCTGAATTATCTCTTTTACTCCTCACAATGGCTCAATGGAGTAGATACTATTAACCACATTTTATCAGTAAGGAACCTGAAGCTCAGAGAGATTCAGTTACTTTAGTAAGTAACTCAACGCACTTAGTCGTAAGCGGTGGAGGCAGGTTTTGAACCTATGTCTGTCTATAGACCTCAGTCTTCTTATCCATTATGACATGGCTAACATAAAACCCTTTCCTAGAACCTACTTGCATTATACCAAGGGCATTCTGGAGCAGGAGTTCCCTAAAAACCCAAAGACCGAAAGAGAAGATGTTTGGAACTGTGGACATCTGGGATGTTCCTCTCATTCAGAACGCTTAGGTAATATTCTGCCCCTACTGACAGAGAAAGATGAAAAGTCTGGTGACCTGTTTCCGAAAACCAGAGAATGAACACCCTATGGATCACAACAATCTCATCCACAACTGATTATGGGGATGGTGTAGGACCTGGCAGAATTGTATTCTGCTGTGCACGTGGCCAACCCAACAGCAGCTAACAGCCAACAACTCACAGAGAAGTATAACCCTTCTAAGATGGCTTTAAATAAAAGGTGGCCTCCATTCTCCTACTTCCCTTAGCCCTAGGTGGAATCTTAAATTACTAATAATTGCTGTGTTTACAACAGATAAAACGAGAAGAATTGACAGGGACTTTTCTGCATAAATGGTATTAGTCATAAAATTTCTGTTTGTTCTAGGGCTTTGCAGGGCATCTTGATTGGTGTAGTGGTCTCTCTTATGCAGAAAGCCCCACTAGGGCAGACAGAAGTAAATGTCAGGCATGACTTAAATACACTGGGTTCTAAGCCAATGCAAATGTGCTGAAAGTTCATCAGACGAGTTCTCACTGATTATTCCTGCAGGACCAATCCAGCGATTGAGAAGTCAGTTTCCATCAGTCTTCTCCAAGCAGTAAACTTGCCAGGGGCCTGGAATACAATTTAGGGTACAGTCAGACGGGATTTGCACTTTGTCCAACCCTGCAAAGTCACTCCTTGGCTATCATTTTTCACTGCATTGAAAAAAGCAAAAGGCAGATGAAAAGGTAAAAAATATGTTGGTTGGAAGATACTTATTCTTGCCTGCCTAGGGTAATCAAGGGGAGACATCAGCTCCAGATTTGGTAAGCAGTAACTCACATTTGACTTGAATATACTGTGATAAACTTTGAGGAATATTTCTTTTAAAACATAAAATGCTTTACCTCTGATTTAAAGTGTTGTGGATTGATCCTGCACTGCCGGCAGGTTAGATTTAGCATCTGTGGAAATTCCAGAGCAATTTTAAACTACTCTTTTTGATCACTTGCTACAGCTCCAGCTTTCAAAGAGAATGAGATGTTTTGGGAATGAATTGTGATGGACTTATATGAAAATTTATATGACCAAGAATTGGATTTGTTCCTCTGGAATATTATAGATTATGTTTTATGTTGGAATTACATCAGTGTGCAGAGCAGCAGAAGGCTGGCTTAATGTAGCTAAAAATATACCTTGACTTTCCACTTGGAATAGAACTCCCTCCCTACCACACACTCACCCGTTTCTCCCCTAATGAAAATAATGGCTTCATGACTCATATATGTGATAGACAGTAGGGAATATTTGAGTCTTAAAATAAGAAGAGTTTGAGAAAGGACTAATGGTCCTTTTCTAATTTTTTTCCCATCCATCTCTTCCCTCCTGTTGTTCCTGTCACCATCCTATTTCAGGCCTTCAACACCCGATGCCTTATTGCAATGGCTCCTGCATTTGCCCACAGTCTCTCCTTGCTTTAACTGGTCTTGTACACTGCTGTGTGGTCTGTCTTCCTCCCACCTCACTTTAATCATGTAATTCCCTGCCATTCTTCACTGACTTTTCATCTGCTTCTAAATAAATTGTGAACTGGCATTCAAGACCTTTCATGGCGCTGACCCTTGCTTCTGCCTCTCCCCTACAGCTACCACCTTGGTCCCGCCTCTACCAGCTCTTACCTGGAGTTGGGTGTGATAGCCTCCTACTAGTCACCTAACTGGTCTCACTCTTGTTTTCCTTTAACCTAGTGTTCCCCAAAATATTATACAAGTACCACTGGCAGCATGCAGGATGATTTTTGATGGTGTACACATATTTTTATTCTCAAAATTATTTCTAACACGCAGCTAATGCATTATTCTGCCACCCGTCTGTCAGTTTGTCATTCGGCGGTGGCTTGTGTTGCTACGATGCTGGAAGCTGTGCCACCAGTATTTCAAACACCAGCAGAGTCACCCATGGTGAACAGGTTTCAGCAGAACTTCCAGACTGACAGACTAGGAAGAAAGTCCTGGTGATCTACTTCCAAAAACCAGCCAGTGAAAACCCTGTGGGTCACAACAGAAGATTGTCCGATGTAGTGCTGGAAGATAAGCCTCCTAGGTTGGCGGGTACTTAAAATACACAGTGGTCACAGTAATGGACTTGAGCATATCAATGACCGTGAAGATGATGCAGCACTGGGCAATGTTTTCTTCTGTTGTATGTGGGATCTCCATGAGTTGGAGCTGACTTGATGGCACCAAACAACAACAACGATACATTATTATAGAAAGGTAACTCCCCCTCTGGTTGCTGTTGAGTTTATTCTGACTCATAGTGGCTCTGTAGGACAGAGTAGAACTGCCCCATAGGGTTTCCAAGGAGCAGCTGGTGGATTTGAACTGCTGACCTTTTGGTTAGCAGCTGTAGCTCTTAACCACTGCTGAAAACTATGCACTCGTGCATATTATTGCTTAGGATGAGGGTCAACACAAAAGTGAGCCGAAAGTAACTTCATGGGATCTGAGGAACTGCTGAAGCCTTTGCAGCCCCATCTCCACCTCTCCTCCCAGGGCACAGTCCCACAAACTCATATCCTGAGCCAGATGGTTTACTACCATGCCTATACCGGTATTTATATAACTGTAACAATGGCAGAGTGGTGACGTTGGCACCATGCTTGCTTCTTGCCTGGCTCCCCCATTGCAGGGACCTGCATCTAGTATTGTAAAATTGCTCAGCAGTGATTTAAAAGGTTAATGCTTTCCAAAGAGCCTCAATTACAAATGACGAGTGGCTTAGCTACTGAGAGTCGTGTTCAATTTTCTTATTTTATATTTTAAAAATTTTACGGGAACTTGTTATTAAATGAGGAAACATGGGCAGAAAGTGCTGAAAGAGGAAACGAAGAGGAAGCTGCAGACTCCTGAACTGAATGAAAGCTCTGTATCCACAGAATAAGCTGTGGCTTTGTAAACTCACTCTAAGTACATTTTAGAAACAATAAACTATAAAAGAGGTTACGGTGACCTTGGATTCTGCATCGCTTTTGAGATAAGAGGTCTAAGTATCAGAATGCATTTGGTTGACCATAGTGTTGTTGACTGATTAAAAACAATTCATGCTCCTAGAACCCTCCGGTGGAATGCTGATGAGGGGCTGGCCTGGGTGCCATGATCAGGATGGACTCTCTTGAGGCAGAGATCAAAATTGCTTTGCTAAAATGGAACGCTAAAAGGTAAGTCTTCCTAGCCATAGATGGATGCAGCAAAGCTACTGACATAAAGATTAAATTGTAATATATTGACTTTGCATTTATTACTTATTGGGTACATAGCTTAAAAGCATTTTGAAGATGCTCCAAATTCTAATCACTGCCCAGGATAACAACTTTTAAAACATTTACTACTATCAGCAAATATGTTTCTTTGAATATAGTCATTCCATTTTTCTGACTGCCTGAAAAGTGAATAATTAAACTTTTTCTTGATTTGATCATTTTTCACATATAAAAGTTGTAGGTTTAGTGGTAACAAGCATGGGCTTTGGAATTAACAGACCTGGGCTCAAACCTTGGGACAATTGTTTATTTGTTGAGTGACCTTGTATAAATTACTGAATCTCTTTAAGTTTCTGTTTCCCCTAGGCCCTGGGTGGTGCAAATGGTTACCACACTCAGTTGCTAACCAAAAGGTTGGCGGTTTGAGTCTACCCAGAGGTGCCTCAAAAGGAAGGCCTGACAATCTACTTCCAAAAAAAATAATTGTTGAAAACCCTATGGAGCACAGTTCTACTCTGGCACACGTGAGGTCACCATGAGTTGAGGTAAACTCAACAGCAGCTGGTTGGTTGGTCTCTGTTATGGATTGAATTGTGTCCCCCCAAAACGTGTGTCAACTTGACTAGGCCATGATTCCCAACATTGTGTGATTGTCTACCGTTTTGTCATCTGATGTGATTTTCCTATGTGTTGTAAATCCTACCTCTGTGATGTTAATGAGGCAGGGTTAGAGGCAGTTATGTTAATGAGGCAGGACACAATCTACAAGATTGTCTTGAGTCAATCTCTTTTGAGACATAAAAGAGAGAAGGGAGCAGAGACAAGGGGACCTCATACCACCGAGAAAAGTAGTGCCAAGAGTAGCGTGCATCCTTTGGACCTGGGGTCCCTGCGCTGAGAAGCTCCTAGACCAGGGGACTATTGATGACAAAGACCTTCCTCCAGAGACGATAGAGAGAGAAAGACTTCCCCTGGAGCTGGCACCCTGAATTTGGACTTCTGGCGTCCTAAAACGTGAGAGAATAAATCTGTTTGTTAAAGCCATCACATGTGGTATTTCTGTTATAGTAGCACTAGATAACTAACGGAGCCCTGGTGACTCAGTGGTTAAGAGCTCGGCTGCTAACCAAAAGGTTGGTAGTTTGAATCTACCAGCCGCTCCTTGGAAACATTTTGGGGCAGTTCTACTCTGTCCTATAGGGTCGCTATGAGTCAGAATTGACTCGATGACAACAGGTTAGATAATTAAGACAGACCCCTACGTAAATAGGAATAATGATAGAATCTGTTTTATAGGAGTGTTGAGAAAATTAAAATTGTGTATATAAAACAATCATACAGTTTCTGTGTAATATTTTTCTCCTCTGTAAAATACATGGGAATAATAATAATTATTCAGCTTCTCTGGTCCACTTCTAACAATAGACTAAGTGCATAGTGTAATTTGAGGGGAGTAGATGGTATTACAACCCAGCACCAAGAAAGACCTCGATATCACCTTCCCATTCACCCTTTTCTTCCATGGGGTTCATGACAAAGGAAGCTATATGTAAAGGGAAATAGGTAGGCAGGGAGAAAAAATTCCCTTATAGCTGTGCCAGCTTCTCTCAAGATAGGGTTTTGTTCACAAGGCTGAATCAGAAAATGTGATTTAGGCCTCAAGCCTAAGTGAAGACTTTCGCTTCCTACCCTCTGGATGGAGACAGCCCTTGGTTGTGGGGCCTCCTCAGTTGCCAGGCGTGATGTGAAGCAGAGAACACAAGACATAGTTAGCTCGGTCTGAGGCAAAGGGCCCTGGGCAAACTGGAGTGGCAAGGAAAATGAGAGTGTCATGCTCGAAACTGATCTTTAAGACAGGCTCCCCTGATCTGTCTTAAACTGTACTGCATTGTAAAAATGTGGCCCAATGAATATCCTGGCCTTTGACCAAAGAGATAAATAACTCCTCCTCTCGTGAAGTCTGGGAGGGAGCTGAAGGGATCGATTTCATAGATCCCTTCTCAAAATATAGAGTCTTTTGGGTGAAATTTGCTAGATTTAGCAAATAAAAATAAAGGGCACCCAAATAAACTTGAATTTCAGATAGATGAGAAATAAATTTTTTTAGCATAAATATGTCACATTCAATATTTCGGATATACTAAGAAAAATTCCTCAAATTCATATTTGACTGGGCATCTTGTATTATAACTGGTAACCCTTTCAACAGGCTTTTTTTTTTTTTGCCTTAAACATCAAAAATTTATTTTCCGACAGTTCAGAAGGCTAGGAATTTAAGTTCAGGAATTTAGGATGTGGCTCTAGTGGGAGGTCCTTCTTTGTCTATTTCAGCCTCTAGGAGCTGCCAGCAATCCTTGGCGTTCCTGGGCTTGTAGAGGCATCTGCCGTGTGTGCCTGTTTTCATATGGTGTCTTCCTCCCACGTGTGGTGTGTCTCTGGGTCTGTTCTACTCTTTTCATAACTCGGAAATGATTAGGTTTAGGACCTACCCTACTCTGGTATGACAAAAGAAAAAACCTGTTTCTAGCCAAGATCATATTTACAGACACTGGGGTTAGGATTTCAACATTATGTGTGTATATATATATATATATATGTATGTATGTATACACACACACATATATATCTGTATCTGTACATATATAGGAAGCCCTGGTGGTGCAGTGGTTAAGAGCTATGGCTGCTAACCAAAAGGTGGGCAGTTCGAATCCACCAGGTATTCCTTGAAAACTCTTTGGAGCAGTTCTACTCTGTCCTATAGGGTCGCTATGAGTTGGGATCGACTCGATGGCAATGGGTTTGGTTTTCGTTTTATATACATATATGCATATATATATAGACACACACATATATGTATTTTGTTTTTTTGGCAGGGGCATAATTCAATTCACAACACCATTAGGGTTAATTTTCCCATTTTACAGATAAAAATACAGGGGTCAACAGTTTCTTAAGGTAAATTTGGTGACGGTTCGTTGAGACAAATGAAAAGACTTCAGAGCTGTATTTCTCAACCTTGACACTATGGACATTTGGGACTGGATAATTCTTTGTTGTGAGAGGGACTGTCCTGAGCATTGTAGGATATTTAGCAGCATCCCTGGCTTCTGCCCACTGGATGCTAGTAGTGTTGTGGCAATCAAATATATCTGCAAGCTTTGCCATTTGTTCCCTGGGGGATGAAATGGCCCCCTGTTGAAAACCACTGCTTTAAAAGTAGCAGAAAAGACTGTAATGCATATCAAGATGGTAGACCAGAAGGTGGCACTTTCATACAAATAATGATGCAGGTCCTTCCCTGGCCTCCATTCTCCGTTCCCTCCTTACCTTCTGGGCTCCCTCCCTGTAAGGGCAGGAGCTGGCTAGACCTTTGTCTGAGGAGCCCAATGAGATAGTTTTAGACACATGTTGATCATAATCACTAGAAAATCATTCAACTCTATCTGCTTTGCCTTTGTACACAGCCCACAGGGGCTCATATGTGACAACTCTTGAGGTTCTGTCTCAGATCTCTTCTTCAAAGAGCCCCCAACATACTATTAAATCAAGTATTCACATTTTATCAGAGGACATCATTGTGTAGCCTGGGGGAACCTGGCATTTGATGGGCAAATCTCTTATAGTCAAGCTACTTAAGTGTACATATTATTCTTTTGCTCCATTTTGTAGAGGGCAAAACTTGGAAGCATTGGGTAATGAATTCTGTCCTTTGAATATTTTCTGCCTGTACATTTATCCTTGAAAAAAAAAATGCTGATATACCCCAAATGATGTTTCCTATTTGTAAAGTTCCCCTGCTTGAGTATGTTTTCTTAGCCCCTTGGAAAAAAATTGAAGCGACTTTCGCTCTATTAACTTTGATTGTCCAGCATTGATAATTAATTTTGTAGGCCTATCAGCTTATGTAGTGGGAAAATTTCATTAGCAGGTTAAATGTAACTTCAGTTCTTTGCTGCTCTCCATATTTTGCAGGCTTTTAGAGAAGCAATGGTTTTATGAAAATCCATTGAGCAAAGCAAAGACAATGTAACTATCTGGTTATATTACTGTGGGAAATTCTCCTTTCCCAATTTGCTATAAACGTTGTATATTCTCAAATCTCTTTTATTCTAGTGTGCTTCCTTAAATAGGAACACTCTGCTTCCTAAGTAGCCCTACCTGAAAGAACAGCATTATCTTTATTTGTAATCACAGGCTTTCATCATTGCAGAAAATATCCAAGCATTCTCAGATTCTGATATTTGTGTTTAATCAATAACCACATCCCTTTTTGATCTGTCTTACCTCTGCAATTGTGTTTCCCCAGCTGCGTACGTTTTATTGTGTAAGAATTCAATTGAAGGAACCATTCATGTTTGCAAAAAGGATGATGTTTTATTATTGGTTATAAAGAAAAGAAATTTCACACTTTGTATAACCGACCCTTTCTGTTATAGCACGGTGAATTCTGAAAGTGAGGAACAAGTTAACAAACCGTGGAAAGAAAGGCCACAAAAGATCTTGCAGTATTCTGACCACGTTAGAAAATAAGACCTCGTGATTTTTACATATCTAATTGACAAGCATTCAGTTCAAATTAGAAATGCACAATCTTTGCATAACTTGAGAGTATGTAGACTAGAAAGAATAAAGGGATGATGATCAAAATATGTAACTCCAATGCAGCATGTTTGATCAATGACCCAGGTATCATATTACTGGAACAGGGTCCTGTAGATCCCCCTGCAGGGCCAGGTGTTACTCCTTTAGTACTTAGATCATAGGAAGGCGGGGTGGGTCCTTGGAGAGGGGCCAGGGTGGCTGGGCGAGAGGGAGGAGCACTAAGGAGGTTCAAGCTACCAACTACTCACGGACCAGCCTGGTCATATTTTCCTATTTGAACACTTGGAGGAGCTATACCCTTGTGTGCCAGCTGGACTAAGAGGTGGAGAACTATGGAGTGGTACAGTATAGTCAGAAACCTGGAGCATGAATTCAGGTTCCCAACACTGCCATTAATCCACTGTGTAGTCTTGGATAAGTTACTTCACCTCTTGGGGATCTTTGTTTACTCTTGCCAAAAAATGAGACTATTGAATAGAATAGCCCATGTTCTGTTTCTGCTCTATGAATCTACTGTTTTTTGTTTGTTTTCCTAAAGATCTGTAGGTTCTATGCATAGAGAGTTGTCTCTTTGCGCTTCAGAAAAGCAGAAACTAAAGTGTTGGTGATCAGGTGTGGGGTCACGCTCTTGTTCGGTGGTTTGTGAATAATACGATAGTCCGACAGGAATGAAGCCAGCATTAACCATGGCTGCATTGCGCTGTTGGGAGCAAGTCAAGAGGAGTTAAATGCTTTTTTAGAGGCGGCTTAACAATATTTTTTTAAAGATTAATAGTTTTCAATGTTTTGGGGAAATTATTGCGGAGTAGAAAAATGTGCTCATATACTACAGAAACAAACAAATGCTGCTTTTGCCTGAAATTACGTAAAAAACAAAAAAACCAAACCCGTTGCCATCTAGGTGATTCTGACTCATAGCAACCCTATAGGACAGAGAAGAGCTGTCCCATAGGGTTTCCAGGGAGTGCTTGGTGGATTTGAACTGCTGACCTTTTGGTTAGCAGCTGTAGCTCTTAACCACTACGCCACCAGGTTTTCCAAAATTACCTACATCAGACAAAAACAGGTATTTCGGGTATTTTGTTTGTTGTGTACATAGATCTCAAAAAACTACCCTGAAAATTCTCCATCTCACTTTTCTGTTCTTTGTTTGGTTATTGATACCTTATGGTTTTCTTTCTTTTTTTTGGTCTCAGTAAAATATGTTGAGATACCTCCATGAGAATATACAAGCACAATTAAGGAGCAATCTATTTCCCTAGCAACTGTAGAATCGCAAACCATCACCAAAGCAAAGAAGATTCCAAAGTAACTTCAGCCTCGATGGGGTTTCCCCCTAAATTGTTTGTTTTAATTTGCTTGAGTAGAAAATGGCTTTTAAGTTTACAGCTATCTTTGTAAGTGTGAAGAAGGGTTTAACATAATTATTAATTACTTTAATTATCAAAGAAAAACCCAGATTATCGTTCTGGAAGCACACGCGGTATTAGAAAACTCCATGCTGAATAAATATCTGCGTGTGTGTTTTTTTCGGGTGCCTATAGAAATGATAGTTTCATAAAACGACCTGATTCTGTTTCAATATCCTGTTGCTTATTATACCTGACAAACAGAAACGAGGAAAATGAAGAACTGATTTTCTGAGGTCATTCTCTTGAAACTTGTATGTAATTCCCATTCATGCTCGTTAGAATAAAGAAGAGCCTTTCTGTAACAAACTAAGAATATACATAACGTGTTATGACACAGTCGTAGATATATAATAATATGGTCTAGAATAACAGTACTCTCTTGAAGTACACCACATTCAAAATCCACTGGAGATGTTTTAGAGACATCTGTTGTAATTACAGGAACATGGTTTCTAATTCATTTAATTCCCTTTCCTACCTAAACTGTACATATAAGTGAATTTTAAGAGACTGTATAAATAAATTTTTAATTACAAAATGATGTTATATAATACATTATTAATAATCACCAACAATGCATAATGTTTATGCATGAGTCCATTAGAAAGACGAGCTAACGTATGTCAATTCTAAAAGAACGCACTAATTTGTCCTGATTTTGTGAATGAGGTTGAATCCATGTTGCAAGCTGATGAGAACAATAACATGGAGTGGTTTACCATGCTGTTTTCTAGGCAAGAAACATCTCGTACCTATGGTATTTAAGAGATGTGTAAAATGTGCTCATCCCATGTGATAAAGAATTTTATTTTTCAGCAAGCCATGCGGTTGTGAATTTTGGAATGAGACCATGTAGTTGACAATACTAGCTTTCCCAGACAGGTGCAGAATAAAATGGCCTACAGATCCAAGAAATGTGTACAGTGCTTACATTTCAGCACAGGGAAATCACAGTCTTGTGATGAAGCTTTCTACAGCGGGCAAAGGGTCTGCCGGAATGTGGTGGCCTCATCACGCTAGCGATAACAGATTTCTGAAATCTCCATGGCCAGCTCCAGACACTCGCCAGTCTCATGGCAAGATTCAAAAAGGCTGCAGTCCAAGTCACAGGCGCAGCTGCAATCATTCCGAGAGTGGTTTTCATCCGAAGTGTGGTGGTATCTGTGAGAGGGGCAGCACAGGTTGATACACACTGTTTCGCACGTGTCGGGGAGCATCAGGAGACAATCCCAAAACTGGCAGAACAGGCAGGTGAGGATAAGGGAGGCACACTCATCTGTTCAAAGAAGAAAAAGAACATTACTAGTGGGAACTGGGCGGGGGCGGGGAGGTCTGGGAAAGGCAGGCATATACATAGTATACTTGATAACTTTATTTAAAAAATAAGAACAAACCAGCTGTCATCAAGTTGATTCTGACACATGGAGACCGCCATGTGTGTCAGAGTAGAACTGTGCTCCATAGGGTTTTTAACGGCTGATTTTTCGAAAGTAGATTGCCAGGCCTTCCTTCTGAGGTGCCCCTGGGTGGACTCGAACTGTCAATCTTTTGGTTAGCAGCCAGGCATGTTAACCGTTTATACCACCCAGAGACTCAGGTAACTTTATAGCTGATTCTTATTCATCCACATGAGGGGGAATGTACACCACTATTCTCTCCAGCTCCCCCACCCCGACGCCAGCACTCACTCTACTTAAGTAATCGCTTCATTAACTTCCTGAGCATTTCCTATTGATTCCACGTAACCTGGTTATTTAAAGTGCTGTCACTTTTTCTAAGCTCCTTTATTTACTTTGCCTGCGGAGAGGTGCTGGGAAGCTGTACAATTAGCTACCTTTCTGGAAAATTTGCACCCTTCTGGAAAAATCCCGAAGTCCTCCCCAAGTGCAGGAGGTTTTCAAGAGCAATTAGAGTTGGGGACAAAAAGACTGCAAAATTCCTGCTTCTAGTCACAAGGCTATGTTATTGGTTCGAAACAGATTCTCAGAAAGCTGCCACACCCATATTCAAATGCAAGGAAAAAGAGTATTTCAAAAATCTAATATAAGTGAGTTAAAAAAATAATTACAGCTTTTCTGGGGTTGTGTTTTATTTTTAACCCCTATTTCCTTTTTTCCTCCGGTAACGTAAAGCCTTGATTTTATCTTCAAGTTGTTGAAGTGCAGTACGTCATCACGTGCCTAAAAGGGTATAAATCTTCTCAATTCTCCTTAAGAAAATTTGTTTAAAAATTTACTATGCAGACTTGTAAAATTCTGAAAAGTATCTCTAAGGCATTGAAGGTAATTGGTAATTCTAGCCAAACAGCTGTGATGGGTTATAGATTATTTTATTTTTGTTTCCATAAAGGGAATTAGTTAGAAGATGTAGCAGCTTTCTAGTTAAAATTATAACTTTTCTTTTTTTTCCAAGTTAAAAATTTCCCCAAAATGTGTTTTATGAAGGGTATGTACGTGTTCACGTTATATATCATCTAATTAGTTAAAACAGTATCCTAAAGAGTGTTACTGGTTGAAAGTAACATTCTATCATGATGGGTTTATCAGTAGATTTGACTTAAAAAAAAAAAAAAGAATGTTAATAACTTGGTTTTCAGAGCTCGGTCAACAGAGACTGCATAAGCATACAGGATAGATTTTGCCCTCTGGGTCGTATGCTTATAACTCCATTTATTTACTTCTAACAATATTTTTCAGAGAACTTTTTTCTTTTGTTGTTCCTTGCTTGTTAATCTTTAAGAGAAAGGAAAACATGACAGTTTTCCCCAAATAGGAAAAGAATTTTCAAAACATTTTAAAGGGAGCCATTTTCATTTCTTGTAAAAACACTGTATAAAGTTCTAAAGTAAGTCTGCTATATAGGTAAACAGAAATCAATTGATATTCCTTCCCTCCTTCCCTCCCTCCCTCCCTCCTTCTCTCTTTCCCTCCCTCTTTCCTTCCTTCCCTTCCCTCCTTCTCTCCTTCCATCCCTCCCTCTCTCCCTTTCTTCCTTCCTTCCTTCCCTTCCTTCCTCCCTCTGTCCCTTCCTTCCTTCCCTTCCCTTCTGCTCTCCTTCCCTTCATCCGTCCTTCCCTCTTTCCGTACCTCTCTCCCTCTCTTCCTTTCTTCCCAGTAAGGTGGTGGTAAAAAAACTCCACCATGGCTTTTACGACCGCTTAATTAATGTTGCAGGTGCTATGGCTGTTATGTAGTACTTACAGTTTAGGCAGCCTGCTCAGTAATAGCTCTATAATGTACACACTCATCTCTTTGCCAGGCTTGGTGTCCTTTTATTCACTTAGAGGCAGCTTCTAGTATATGACCAACTCACCTATCTCTCATAAGTCACCACAAAACCACCCACAAAAATTCCAGACTAAGTACACTACATAGACTCTGTTTCGTCCGTGCGTTTCCGAAGGGGGCATGCTGGCGATCAAAGATGTGGACGTAAAACCTCATCACGTGTTACCAACACCAAGGGGGCTACTATAGCAGCTCCTGGCAAAGAGGTTCTCAGTGGAAACTATTCCAAGAAAATACTCCTTAATCCCTCAAGCTGGAGGCTCAGGAGATTTACCCAGGCTTATGACCATATAAAAAATTGTCCCACTGGATTCTGTCCTTTATAAATGCCAGGCTGAAAGTTTGGTTTGGAAGTAAATAGGGCTGGATGCGGCGCGAGTTGTAAGGAGAGGAGCTGGTGTTTCCTATGAGAGTGGGAAGAACCTGTTTGTAAAATGGTGGTGAAATTTCCTGAGGGCGTGTAACATTTTGGTCCAGTCGCTCTTGCCAAAGCCTTCTTAAGCTGGCAGACTCTGGAGATCTCGGCTTCTGATGTCCACTGTAGATTTATTTTAAAAAAAGTTTTGGCATAATCCTTTGGCTAAATTGGCATTTTTTTCCCCTTCCACCTCCCTATTTTGCACTTGAGAATACAGTCCGTTTTTGCTGTTTCTAAGTCAGTCCTTTTTATTCGGTTATAAAAGGCAAACCCTCTTGCCCAAAAAAACACGGCAACATTAATGAATTGAAAACAGATATTTCCAGACTTTCAAATGTGTTCCACACTTTTCCTAAAAGGCATGCTGAATAATTCTACACAAGCAGGCAAAACTGTTTCGCATACGGCCATTTTTGTTTGTACAAAAGTAACACAAGCAGTTCACGGGGAAATTCGCAACTGTTTGAAGGGAGAGCTGGACTTGCATTTCTACTAAATGAGTCTATTTTCCTTTGCCTGCACTACTTCATGGGGCTTTAAACTTTAATAAACATCATATTCAAAGCCGTAGCCCGTGGTTAGCACCCCCTCTCTGGGTCTATCCTAGGGAGTTTGCTAGTATCCAACCGCCTACTTCACATCTGCAATGTCTCCAGAACATCTCTCCCTTACCAAGGCATAAATCGCATTATTGTTCCCCCTCTCTCCCCCGTTCCCCATCCCTATCCCTCCTCTCGTTTTCTCTCGTGAATGGTTCTCCTGTCCACCCAGATGAATTTACTGGAAACCTGCAACTCACTCTTGTCATTTTTCTTCACCTTACTCTCCTCCATCCAATCCATTGCCAAGTCCTGCTAATTATACCTCAGGGACATATTTCAAATCCATAGACCTGTATCCCCTGCCAGCTCCAACACCTCAGCTCTAGCCCCCCTCACCAGTCATCAGCTCAACAGCAACAGCTTCCTGTCTAGGACACCCCGCTTCCACATGAGCCCACCTCAAATGTATCACCCCCTGTGAAAGCCTTATGGAGCACAATTCTACTCGGACACACATGGAGTCGTCATGAGTCAGAATTGACTCGATAGCAACCAGTTTGGCTGTTTTTGGTGGTATTTGTAATTATAAATTGGAACAACTCACTCTCCCCTTAGAATAAAGTCCCAAATCCTTGCCATAGCCTGAAAGCCCCTGCGTGATCCAGCTTCTGCCTCTTTCTCACTTCCCGACCTACTCTCCTTACGCACTGCGCTCCAGCTACACTGGCTAAATTTCAGTTTCTGGAGTGCACCGAGCACCGAGCCTTTGCACATGCTATGCCTTCTGTCTGTGGTGCACGTTCTCGCCACAACTTTATTTAACACCTACTCGTTCTTTAGGTCTCTCGCTTAAAACGCACTTGTTGTTAGCTGCCACTTAGTCAGCTCCGACTATTGGCATCCTCATGCATAATGGAACGACGCGTTGCTGGTCCTGCGCCATCCCCAATCCCTGCGCCATCGGTTGCAGATTGGACCGTTGTGATCCGTAAGGTTTTCACTGGCTGATTTTCGGAGGTAGATCACCAGGTCTTTCTTCCTAGTCCATCATAGTATGGAAAATTAGCCACATGCAAGCCTCCACTGACAGATGGGTGGTGGCTGAGCGTGAGGTGCATTGGCCGGGAACTGAACCTCGGTTTCCGGCATGGAAGATGAGAATCTAGGACTTTACAAACCTCTACACCACACCCTTGCGAAAACTGTCAGAGCATCTACTTTTTTGCCCCCTCCTAGCACTGACCAGAAGATGCCATTAAACTAACTAGTAGTTCATTAGTAGTCCCTCCTACTAAAATCGAAGAGCCATGTCTCTGTTGAAAGAATGAATAAATGAACAATTCTAAGAGATAAATATTATGATCCTCATTTTGTAAATGAAAGGACTAAGATTTAGAGATAATCACTGACCAAAATCCTCCCAACTGTAAGGTGCTGGGGCCAGGATTCGAACTTCAGTCTTCTGACTCCAAAGTCTACACTCTTCTCTCTTTATCCCTTTGTTACATATGTCAGTTGTTCTGAATAAAGCAAAGAGACAGTCCTCTACACTGTATATGCATCTCACATAACCCAGAGCTGAGTGTTGTTATTATCCCGATTGTACAGATGTGCCTCAGAGAATGTAAGAAACGTGCCCAAGGAAATGCCATGAGGAGGAGGTGAGGCTGTAATTTGAACCCAGGCTGTCCCCCTCCAGAGCTCTTAGCTATGAAGCTGGCCTGCCCCTCACAGTTCTCTCCTCTTTCTTCCTGCTGCCTAAGAGCATAGCCCAGGACCCCGCAGGCTCACTGAGGGCGTGTTCCCCTCCATTCCCTGCTCTTACCCTGCCCTGCTCTGTGTTCCCAAGATGAGCAAGGTATGTTCTTCAAGCTCCCCTAAATGGCTTCTTACCAGGTTCAGTCTATTATTGTTCGTTGCTGTTGAGTTGATTTTGACTCATGGCCACCCGATGTGTGCAAAGCAGAAGTGCATTCCTTACAGTCTTCAAGGCTGTGACCTTTTGGAAGCAAATTGGCAGGCCTTACTCCCAAGGTGCCTTTGGGTGGGTCTGAACTGCCAACCCTTCGGTTAGTAGTCCAGTGCTTAACAATTTGCGCCACCCAGGGACTTCATTCTGTCCATAGAGGGCAGTAATAGGAAATAGAGTGTGAGGAAGGGAAAACCCAGGGTAAAATCCAAGAGAAACCCTCTCCTCTCTGCTTTGTGGGAAGACAGGCCTGCCAGTCTACTTCCAAACAATCAGCCACCAAAAACCCCATGGAGCACTGCTCTACTCTGATCCACATGGGGTTGTCATGAGTTAGAGTCAACTTGAAGGCAACTAGTGTGGTGTGTGTGCTCTACTTTGGATGGTATCTCAGGCAGTCGTGTATTTTCTCTGATCTCGTTGCTCTCTGAAACTCTTTTCTCTCTGTGGCTCCAGCTAGTACTGGGTTGCTCCTACTTGTGGTAGAGGAGGGACAAAGGAAAGGGGTGGTAGAACCTTCCTGTGGTTACTAATTTCTAGGTTGCCTCACTGTTCCCCTATATGACTTTTCAGCTCATCCAATACCTCTGTAACAAGTTTCCTGTCCATTAAAACCCCTCTGTGAGACCACCTGGCAACCTGGCATAGACTCTAAGTATTGCTGTCTGAGACCCATCTGGCTTTCCCACCTCTTACCTTCTAAAACATGGAGTAAAGAATTGTGGTGGACCAGAGACCTGCGGACCACAGAGCCACAGGTGGTATTTGGCTGTGAGCACAAAGCCATGACAAGCATCCTTGCAGGGTATCTTTGGGACATGGAGGCTATAATGTGCTAAATGGCACCCTGGCGACACTGAAGGATTTGTGCAGCTTCCAGAGGTGCTAAATGTTCATCTGGGGATTGGCTAATTAATAAGAGGACCTGCCTTGTTAGAAAGGATCATGTTTAATTATAGTGGAAAAGGCAGCAGTGCCAGGAGGTTCCACAAATGTACCTGTGGTCAGCCCCACGGTCCTGTGCTTCCTGGGTTTGCTGTTTCACCTTTACATCTTGTCACTGTGATGCTCGAAATTAGGAGGGGGGGACAAGAGGCAGCTTTAGCTGCCATCTGTAGTTCCTGTACCATTGCTCAACTCCAGGAAAACACCTCATGCTACCTTGGGGACCATTATCCAAAATAGCAAGAATATGACTCTTCCAGAAGTGACCTCAGGTAAACACCACCCCTTCTCCGCAGAGCGAAGGGAAAAAAGCCCCAAACTGGCCCAATCCTCTCTTGCATTCTGATAAATTAATGTGCTGTTCCAGAGAATCCAGCATAATAATGAGCTTCATGACACATTAGCTCCAACGGATTACCCAAAGTTTTTGACCAAAAAGTATAAAAACTTGTTCTCACTCCTCCAACATTTAAGTTCTTTTTTAAAAAAATAATAAAGCCTGTAATGTAGAATGGGAATAAATAAAGTATGACTGATTGCCTTTCGTAGCTGGGGTATCATCCCTGATGTTATCAATTTTAATAGATACTTAAATATGTCAAGATCTATTTAAGCTCAGACAAGCACAACTAACATTCTAGTCAGTTCTTTAGAGCTAGAATGACTGGATTTGGGTGATACTTAGTAAATTTGTGCTTATGTTTTTTTCTGAGCAAATGAACTGAAATAATTACAAAATTGAAACATTTTATAAGGTGACACTACTGCATTTAATTGTATGAAATTTACGGTGTAGAAAATGTAATCATTTTATTCAGTAGTCCATGGTGTAATTAAGACTATTCTTTTGCGGGATCTTTTATTTATGATTTTCCTCTTCCACCTGGATGAGACGTCTCAAATTCAAAATTATACATCAATTAGGTGTATTCTCAGGAATTGTTTTCTTTAAGGAGCCTGTTTTCTACTCTCTTGTGTGTCCCTGATTTTATTATCCACAGGGATGTTTTTGCAATCAGAAGAGGGTAGAAACCGAAGCAGGGACGCAGGGAGTTCTTTGGACTTTTTCCATTTTATTCGGGAAAAGGACCACACACGATGAACCACCATTTCATAATAATGTTGCAGCACATAGTCTGTGATCTGTAGTAAAGATGCTTTTAAATTCCCATCAGAGCACACACCATGAACTGTGCTAATGGATGTCACACATTTTACAAAATCTGCATGTGTGAGGCTTTTCCGTCCTGTTTTAAGTGGGGCAATGTATATAAATAATAGATATTAGCAATTAAGCATCCACTCCTTTGCACTCATTTATACATTTGAAAATAAATTAAGCACAAACTACATAAAAGTAGATGCAATCTTCTCTTTTCCCTTCTGTTTTCCCTGCTGTTCTTGAAAGATATTTCTGTATTTATCTCAGTATGAACAATGACCCCAGCTCTCAGTTTCTGCATTCTTAATTATCAAAAATTCTCAAAAATGAAATAAGCCTGATGTAACTCTTGATTTTGTTGATGTTTGATGTTTAGGATACTGAGCGTTTCCTATCACTATTTATGGGTCTTACTCGGGACTTCTTACTTTGTCTTTCATCCAGTCCCAAAAGCTCTTACCTCTATTGGGAGAATTTTCACACTAGGAAAAAGGAAGGATATCATCAACTTAAAACCTGTATTTCCTGGGCGATACTGGCTTTAGCCCAGGCCATAAGAAAAACAACCTAACTCAATAATCCTCACGAATAGCCTTTGCTCTTTTTGGATAAAGAGTAAAAAATCTGTCATTTTTCTGCATGAGGCTCATGAGTATCAGTTGCTATTTTAATAGAGCAGTCATTTTGACCCTTCCCTGAAAATACAAGGTTTCAGGTAGCATGCTAGATGGATTGGTCCTTTTCACTCCCAGGACCCCAGATAGGACAGATCAGAGTGGTTCTGGAGAGGCACTATTGTTTACTGCGTGCATATGTATACTGGTGGTTCCTGATTCCGGGATCATTAGCCTAATACACACAGCAAGGAAGATCTATGCATCCCTGATACAATCCATTAAAATACTGTAGCATCAAAATGTTCTTGCAGATTATCTCAGGGCAATAGTTTCAGGGGTTCATCCAGCCTCCATGGCTCCAGGAATTCTGGAGCCCATGAAAATTCAAAATTCTGTTCTGCATTTTCCCCCTTTTGATCAAGTTTCTTCTATCAAATCTTTCACCAAAGTGCTCAGTAATGGTAGCTGGGCACCATCCAGTCCTAGTCTTGTGGCAAAGGGGCAGTTGTTCATGGAGGCAGTTAGCTACACATTTCCTTTCCTTCTCCTGTTCCCAACTCTCCTTCTTCTTCTGTTGCTCCGGACGAATAGAGATCAATTTTTGTGCCTTGGATGGCCGCTTTCAAGCTTTTAAGAACCCAGGCACTACGCAGCTGAAACTGTTGCTCTGAGATAATCTTTAAATCTTAAACCAAAAATATCCCCTGAAATCTTCTTAAAACCAAACAATATTTTAACTTAATTAGTAAAGAATGTCTACCCTGAGCATTGTGTTCTTTTAAGATCTATCTATATGGGATCAAACTGACAACAGCAACTCGAAAGATTAGATAGGAAGCTGAAGAGGCAGTGAGTTTGTGTTAATGGAGGAGGAACAACTCAGAAAAGGAGGATGAGCATGGTTACACAACCTGAAGAAGGTAATCAATGTCACTGAATTGTACATGTAGGAATTGTTGAACTGGTCTATGTTCTGCTGTGTATATTCTCAACAACAACAACAAAAATAAAATACATTATTTTAAAAATGATCTTGGAGAGAACTCTCCTGTATTATCTGTTTTCTTGATTGGCATCAACCTCTACCAAAGCCAGAAACTGGGGCATTATCTTGGATTTGAGGTTGTAACCTGACAGTGTACAGGCTAAAGTTGGCCCAAAGATGTGTGTTGTTTGGAGTGTCTGAGGCTTCAGAAAAAGAAAAAAAGATCTAGTTGTCAACACTTGAAAATCTGGAGAGTTCACATTACACTCCAGGTCTCTGGCTTTTCTTGAAAAATGTGATGATCTGCCAACTCTGGGCCTGCATTTCCTTCTGGCAACAATTAGCTGGAGCTGAGTGGAGGCAGCAACCTTTAGATGAGACGTGCGCCTCTTCAGCTTGCCACAGTCCTCACCAATCCCTATTGTGTACTTCCAGCTTACTTCAGTATTCACATTATCTCCTGGCAACTGCAGATAACTGAGTCTGTAGCTTCTGGTCTAAAGCATTCATGACAATTGCAGAAGACACCACATGTTAGAAATCTTCTCTTACTTTCTAAAGCCGTAATGAAAATGAAAGCTAAATGTGAGTACCTAACATATGCTAATTTCTGTACTAGATGCTTTGCACAGGTTACTTCATTTGATCCTCAAAACACTCGATGATGTGTTAATAGCCCCTTTTTTACAACTGAGAGACTGAGATTCAGAGATGGTAAATGATTTGTCCAGGTTTACGTAGTTAATAAGCTGCAGAGCTAGGAGTTAAACCAATGTGTTTCTAAAGTTCCTGTTATGCCAAGTTTATGTATTTATTTCTTCTTATTTTCTAAAAGTAAACATACATTTCAGAGCAGACAAGAAACTATACCCTGTTACATTTTCCTCTGAGAAACTCCAGGCTTTCTGTAAATGCAAATGTAGACATGGAACGCTACAAAATTCTTGAATGGTTTATGTCTCCTGTACAGGTGCCTGCAAAATGAACCTGAGTAAAATTCCACATGTCTTGGTGTGGGGTCCTTGACTATGCTGACAATTTATCACCAGATCAATTCTAAATTGGCTTTGCAAATGGACTGTGCTTTTTATGTCATGTACAGGGATGGTGTGGTCTAGGTTTGCACTGATCAGAATGCCTAGGAAGTGATATTGCCTAGGGAAACCAACCCTTTTTCATAGGTTGCTGATGTAAGCATCTTGATCGTTTGTACGTCTGTATTTATATATTTCCAGCACTTAAATACCATTATGCCACCTTCTCTTTGCCTAGAGTCACAGGCTGAATAATCCCAGATCCCAGAAGGGAAAGAAGTTTGCCATTTTTCTTTTTTCATTTCATAGTCCTGTAGCAAGAATGCTTACACTCGACCCCAGCTATTTAAAGCACATTGCCTCCAATTCCCGGCTTTGAGAGCAAACAATCTGCCAAGCACCCCATAAATGCAAAGTGACCTTGACATGTGTCATTCACTGGAGTGTTCTCATCGAAGTCTTCCTGTTTAATATTCATAAAGACTTTTTTGCTAACAGCATATGTGATGATTTTACAGGAAGTGGGGGTTGGGAGGCTTTATTTAGAGATGGGTTGAATTCTGAGAAACGTACCCTCGGTGTCTCTCTGATGAACTGAAGTATCAGTTTGGAGGTAGGAAAATCTCGTTTTGCATTCTTCAAGGGAGGACAGTGATGTGCTGGATTCTGACAGTTTTTTCTCATTGGGGGTTTCCTGGGCTGGTCCATCTGTGATATTGAATTCGGATACTGAATTTATAACGATAGCATTAATGGGTTTCTCGTCTGCATGCTTTTCGTTTGTGAGTTGTGTATCTAGACAAAAAAAGAAAACACACATACACAGACTCTCTATAGTTTGCAAAGCCTAGCGCTCTAAGAAGGGATATTTGCAGAAAAGTTCACATTCTACTCTTTTATAAGAAGGAAGTCTTATTTAAAAGAATAAAGCATTATCAAACAGGATACTTTTGAATGAAAATATAAATAAGAATAAAAGAGTACAACAACTATAAAGTTTAGCACACATTAGGAATTTCACCTATCACAGTAATTTGTGACAGTTATTTCTACTGCGGGTTTTTGGTGATGGGTGGGGAATCAAGTAATATGTTTACCTGGATCAACAAAATCTCTTAGTATGTTGTCAGGTTCTGTTACAGTGTATTACGGAGCTGAGAAGTAATAAAAGGGTCTTAGATGCTGAGCATTCCTGCTGACTAATTTATGTGGCCTCAGCCAGTCACTTTGTTTCTTTGCCTCTATAGACCTCAGTTTCCTCCTCTGTACAAGAAAAGTGGAAATAGATGAAAAGTCTGTAAGCTTGTTTCTACTTCTGCTCTGAAGACTCCACTTTCTCTGCCACCCCTTTCTCTGCCTTGGTGTGTGCTAAGTGCCTGTTCAGATGATAGCCTATATGGCCTTAGGGTAAGTTTCTTGAGAAGACACTCGATTTCTGTGTAACTAACTGGAATAATTGTTAGAGATGTTCAGGGAGCTTCTAGGAAAGTCCTTGACTGAGACTTCGGTTTGCAAGGGCATAGAGAAGGCTGGGATTCTCAGGATGGTGCGAGCGATTCATGTGCTGTGCTGCTAATGGGAAGGTTGTGGGTTTGAGTCCACCCAGAGGCACTTGGAAGGAAGGCATGGTGATCTACTTCTAAGGATCAGCCATTGAAAAATCTATGGAGCACAATTCTACTCTGACACACATGAGGTCACCATGAGTTGGTGTCAACTCCATGGCAACTGGTACTGGTAGAGAAGGTTAAGAAGTGCTTCATATATTTGAGAGCTCATGTATTCGTTCACTCATTCCCACATAATAATTGACAGTCTGTTAGATAACAAGCACTGGGTTGGGTGCTGAGGGTACAGTACTGACTAAGCCAAACATGGTCCCTTGCCTTTAGGAGTATCAAGCAAGGTAGCAAACTGATACCAAAACCAGACAAAGACACCACAAGAAAAGAAAACTACAGACCAATATCTTGTATGAATATAGATACAAAAATCCTCAACAAAATACTAGCAAACAGAATCCAACAGCATATTAAAAGAGTCATACACCATGACTAAGTGGGATTTATTCCAGGAATGCAGGGATAATTCAACATTAGAAAATCACTCAACGTAATACACCACATCAATAGAACAAAGGAAAAGAACATGATCATCTCTATGGATGCAGAAAAAGCATTTGATAAAATCCAACACCCTTTATTGATGAAAACCCTAAGAAGATTGGAATAGAAAGGAAAATCCTCAATATGATTCAAGGCATACATGAAAAGCAAATAGCCAACATTATACTCAATGGAGAAAGACTGAGAGCTTTCCCCTTGAAATTGGAAACAAGACAAGGGTGCGTGCTCTCACCGCTTCTGTTCAGTATTGTATTAGAAGTCGTAGCCAGAGCAATGAGACAAGTAAAAGAAATAAAAGGTATCCAGACTGGAAAAGAAGTAGAAAAATTGTCTCTGTTCGCGGATGATGACCCTGTATATAGAGAATCCCAAAGAGTCCTCAAGAAAACTTTCAGAGCTTATAGAAGAATTTAGCAAAGTTGCAGGGTGCAAGGTAAACAAACAAAAATAAGCTGGGTTTCTACACACCAGAAATGAGAAATACAAAATGGAAATTAGAGAAACGATTCCATTTACAATGGCATCTAAGAGATAAAATCTAACCGGGGACGTGAAGACTTATACAATAAAAATTATAAAACACTGCTAAAAGAAGACTTAAATACATGGAAAGCTGTTCCATGTTCTTGGGTTGGAAGGCTTAATATTGTTAAGATATCAATACTACTCAAAGTGGTCTATAGTTTCAATGCAATCTCAATAAAAATTCCAATAGCCTTCTTTACAGAAATAGAAAAGGCAATCCTCAACTTTATGTGTAATGGCAAGAGTCCCTGAATAGCTAAAGCAATGTTAAAAGAGAATAAAATAGACAGCTACAGTAAGTAAAACAGCCTGGTACGAGTATAACAATAGACACATAGACCTATGGAAAAAGTCAGTGGTTTGAACCCACCAGGTGCTCCATGGGGGAAAGATGTGGTCTGCTTCCATAAAGATTACAGCCTTGGAAATCCTATGGAGTGGTTCTTCTCTGTCCTATAGGGTCTACTCAATGGCAGTGGGTTTGGTTTTTGGATAGGACGGCTAAGATGCAAAAAACAGAAAATAACAAATGTTGGCAAGGATGTGGGGAAACTGGAACCCTTATCCATTGTTGATTGGAATGCAAAATGATACAGCCATTGTGGAAAATGGTGTAGTGGTTCCTCAAAAAAACTAAATATAGAACTACTATTAAAAAAAAAAAAAAGTTGCCATCAAGTTGATTCCTACTTACAGCGACCCCATAGGACAGAGTAGAATTTCCCGATAGAGTTTCCAAGGAGCGGTTGGTTGATTCAAACTGCCGACCTTCTGATTAGCAGCCAAACGCTTAAACACTGCACCATCACAGCCCAGTGGAACTACCATATGACCCAGAAATTCCACTCCTACGTATATACCCAAAAGACTTCAAAGCAGAGACTCAAACGGAGACTTGTACACCAATGTTCATTGCAGCACTGTTCACAATAGCTAAAAGATGGAAACAACCTAAATGCCCATCAACAGACGAGTGGATAAACAAAATGTTATACATACATACATACAATGGAATACTACTCAGCCAGTAAAAGAAACGAAGTCTTGATACACGCTGCAATATGGATGGAGCTTGAAGACATTATGCTGTGTGAAGTCAGTCAGTCATAAAAAGACAAATATTGTATTACCTCACTTACATAAAAAGTCAAGAAAAGGCAAATGTACACAGACTAAAGTTTACAAGTGGTTATCAGGGTGGGAGAGGGAAAGGAGGAGTTAATGCTGATGGAAAAATTGCATTAATTAAGGGTAAGGTTGCACGGACAATTATTGTAATTGCTGTCAAAAGTTGTACACCTGTAAAAAGTTGAATTGGCAAAAGTTGTGATAGATATGTTAACAACAACAACAAAAAGTAGCTGCTGAGACTGCTTATGTACAACCAGAAATATCATGAGATTTGGTTACTTGGTTTGGAAGTTTAGGGTCATGCTTTTATGGGACATCCCAATTAATTGGTTTAATAACATATTTAATGCTTCTGTTCTACCTCCCACTTTGTTACATAGTGCCTGATGTCTTAAAAACTTGCAAGCAATCATCCAAGGCATGACAATTAGCCTCTATTCTCCTGAAGCAACAGAGGACAGAGAACCAGGAATAGGAGGAGGATATTGAACATGTGGCTAATTGCCTCGATGAACAACTGCCTCCTTTGCCATGAGACCAGAACTGGATGGTGCACAGCTACCATTACTGAACATTTTGATCGAAGATTCTGTGGAAGAGTTCTGATCAAAAGGGGGAAAATGCAGAACAGAATTTAAAGTTTTAATGGACTCCAGACTTTCTCGAGGCACGGGGTCTGCAAGAAACCCTGAAACTATTGTTCTGAGATAATCTTTGAAACATACACCAAAAATATCCCTGTAGCCTTTCTTTATGGGATCAAAGTGATTAACAACAACTCAAAAGATTAGATAATTAACCTTAGAGGGCAGTGAGTTTATATTAATGGGGGGAGGAACAACTCAGAAAAGGAGGGTGAGAATGGTTGCACAACTCGAAGAATGTAATCAATATTACTGAATTGTACATGTAGAAATTATTGAATTGGTGTATGTTCTGCTGTGCATACTCTCAACGACAACAAAATAAAAAATAAGGTAGCAAAGAAATAATTGCTTAGGTTATAATATTAAGGAATGTATTAAAGCGTACCGTGAAATCATGTTAGAGACAGAACCAGACTAGGTAGTGGAGCAGATAATTTTAACTTATCTTCACCCATTACATTAAGAGAAGCTTGGTGGTGCAGTGGTTAAAGTGATCGACTGCTAACTGAAAGGCTGGCAGTTCGAAACCACAAGCAGCTCCGCAGGAGAAAGATGTGGCAGTCGGCTTCCAAGGTTTACAGGGTTGGACACCCTATGGGATCATTATGAGTCGGAATTGACTTGATGGCGCTGAGTTTGGTTTCTTTGAAGATGGTGAAGGAGCCCTGGTGGTGCAGTGGTTAAGAGCTCTGCTGCTAACCAAAAGATCAGCAGTTCACTCCTTGGAAACCCAGTGAAGCAGTTCTACTCTGTCCTCTGGGGTTACTATGAGTAGGAATTGACTTGATGGCAACGGACTTTGGAAGATGGAGAAAGGAGTTAATAGAAGAAACACGGAGCAAGGCAGATTGATTCCAGGGACTTTTTTTAGGCCTAAGCCATCAACAGTCTTGGTGATTTGGTGGCATTATTGGGAGGTGATGAAGATGCGTTCTGGAGAACTGCATTCCCATGGGTAGCCCAGTGCCCATTCGGTTCAGTAATGATCACTGAATGACTGGAACAAAAAGAATAAAATTGCCAACCTGGTTTGATTTTATCAGGCTCTGTGCCGCTCAATGCAAGAAATACATTGTTGCCAAGTTCATCCTTGTTCTTTCAAGGGTTGCTACTTAGTTTGGGGCAGAGGGAAATCTCTACTTGGTCCTACCCAATGGGGCTGTGGTTCCAGGAGTTGTCTGTGCATTAGAATCACCTGGGAAATCTTTTTAAAATCTGGATTTTTTTTTAAAGCCCGGACGACCCCCTCGAGACCTACTAAGTGACAGTCTTTGGGGGGATTTTTGAAGCTCTCCAGGTGATTCCAACCTGCAGACAAGTTTGGAAACCACTGCCCCAGGGGTCTCCTGCTTTTGAGAATGAAGGAAGGAGAGAGAACATCCACTGGCTTGCGCATAAGTGATTTGCAGAAACTAACCATGAGGTAGCTGCTTTCTGAAGGGTTCCAACTGTACCAACAGTATGGGGCACAATGGTCTTAGACCATTTTTGTTTGTTTCTGATTCTGCAGACAGCCTTGGTTTGCAACAATGTTTAATTTTCTTCCCTTCCCCGTCTGCAACTGGCTTTAAAGTTTAAACCTTTAAACTGGTTGTGGTTTCATACACCCTAAAAAGAAATAGGGTTGCATCAAATAGGCTAGAAGTAGGTGTTCAGGAAAACATCTACTGTTGTCAGCAATTATGAGTGTTATTGAGTACATGATAGAATTGGCTAACCAGATTGGGAAGCTCCAGGCTTCCTTTAACCCTGAGAGGGATTCATCAAAATAGTGATGTGATGACAATGACATGATTATGATGGTAAAAATAAGAAGGATATTTTTCTTACTTGGGTATCAAAGCCACCAGGAACCAGCTGACACCACAGACATGTGGACATTCAAATTATGCCTTAGAACAGGGCTTCTCAACCTCCCCACTGTTGACGTTTTGGGCTAAATAATTCTCTGCTGTGGGGCTGTTCTGTGCATTGTAGATGATTAGCAGCATCCCTCTCTCTCTACCCACTAGATGCCAGTAGTACCTCGTTCCCCCCACGCCCAGTTATGACAATCACAGATGTCTCCAGTCATTGCCAAACCTCCCCTATGGGGCAAAATCACCAGGTTGAAACCATTGCTTTACACACACACACACACACACACACACACACACACACACAGTTATATACATTTTATGTCAAATTCTCTGGTACCACTTACATCTCATTTAACTTAAGCATCACAACAACTCTAGGAGGTAGACATTGTTAACCTCCCTGAATAGATGGGAAATGCATGAATTGGTATCACCAGTTAACAGATGAATGAGAGTAATAAAGGTTTAAAGATTTTATTTGGGTAAGTTACACAAGGTCTCCTAGTTAGTACATGGCAGAACTGGTATTTGAACCCAGGGGTATCTGGTGGATTCCAAAAGCTTATTTATTATACTTGTCTCTTATATGGTACAACATTTTCTCTGATTTATTTTTAGCTTTTATCTCTGCCTCCTAACTGCTGAGACCACACATCAGCAAAACACCCCTTACCTTAAATCCCGTGATGGTTCAGCTACCCCAAACCAAGCCTTCCAAATAACTCAGCTTTATAGATGTGCCTTTTTCTGGACAGTCTTGCAAAGCAAGACTACCTTCTTGCACACTCAGGGAATCCTGTCTGTTCCGTTACAGCTGCTTTATACCACACATTAAAGAACAGCTCAGACAGAGCTGATAGATAACGAAACCTTGATGAGTATAGAGATTGCAGCAGCTATTTACTTACAGAATTAATTAACAATCAGCTTAAATTATCACACGTAGTCAGGCTGCATGTAATTTAAATTGCTTTCGCACAAAGTAATTCGGTAACCAAAAAAAAAAAAAAAAAAGTTGGATAGAGGTTACTGGAATGTAAGAACACGCGGAGAATACAGTATACAGCCAAGTGATATACGATTCTCTTTTTTAATGTTGAGACAATTTTAAGCATAGCATTCTGAATGTAAGTGGTGTACATTAAGCAACCATTTGGAGCACACTGCGCTTGTACTGAGAGAGTTTTATGGAGAAGTTAAACTGCCATTCATAAAGTTATTTTAATTCTATATCTCTGTTTATATTTTTCCTTTTTTTTTTTTTTGCGTTCCCCAGTGGGAATTATCTGTTGTTCATTAGCAAATCATCTGACATGCACACATTTCAGAGCCCAGGCTGTTCAACCCAGAATTCTAACATCTGAAGTGAGTCACACACAGTCTTTGGGTGAATGTTACTGACATGTTCCATCTTTTATAGATGGAATGCTAACGATAATTCCCCCGGATTTCTTCCTTTGTGGGGTTATATGACACTGTACTCAAAGTCTTATAAAGTAGCATAATCTAAAAAGAGAAACACATACCAAGAGGTATCACGTCTTCTGCAGAGAAAATTATTTTGGAATTAAATATGGGACTTGTGAAACTATATTTGGGATTTTATACATAGTTCTTGACATTCACTTAGAGAAAATCTTTTTTTCTATAGAAAAAAATAAACCAAGATTAGGACAAATATTAGAAGCCCAACTATATTTCTTGGAAAAAAAATTAAAGTATATCTTAAAAGTCAGTGAAATAGAAAATTCACTTTTGGGCTAGAAGTAATTGCAAGAACCAGTAGGCATAAACTTAAGTAACAGAAAAGACAGACAGTTAATTAATTTTTTATTACCACTGAGCAAATGTTATTAATTTAATTCAATTAACATTTATTGAGTACCCACATGCAAGGGATTAATCAATGTGACGGGAGCTATTAATTTATTTACTTTAAGTTATTAAGGAAACATTTTAATGATTTTCATTTTGGCTCACTAAATATAGCTTTGCATTTTTTACATTCACATATTCTCTTTTTGAGTCATTATGTATTTAAGCATTCGAATTATGAATAGTGGCGTCTCTTCTTCTCTGCTCCTTTGATTTCTATTCTTTTTTTCTTTCCCTTTTTTTCTCTCTCTCCCGGCTCTTTCTCTCATTCTCTGACTGATTTGCCCTATCTCTATCATGGACTTGTTTTTTTTTTTCTCTCCAGCTCCTTCAACATGTTTGTTCCCCAAAACTTTCTCCTCTGTTCTCTTAGTTCCTTCCTTCGGACTCTACCCTTGAAGGTCATATTTGCAACTTCATTATTTTCTTTATGAAGTTGTCCCTAAATCTCTATGCAGATAGACAGGCACGCAGGCAGTATTTGCTGAGCATAAACTATGTGCTAGGAGCCCTAGTGGTGCAGTGGTTAAGCACTTGGTTGCTAACTGAAAGGGTCAGCAGTTCAAACCCATCAGCTGCTTCATGGGAGAAAGATGTAGCAGTCTGCTCCCTGAAAATGACAGCCTTGGAAATCCTATGTGGTGGCTCTACTCTGTCCTATAGGGTCTCTGTGAGTCATAATCAACTTGACTGTAATGGCTTTGGATTTAAATTATGTGCCTGGTCCTGTGCTAAAGTCTGGGCAATTCAAAGAAAAAGAAACAGTCTCGGTCCTCAAGAGGCTCATAATTGTCACAAATTGCCATCTCACACTAGTCTAACTGACTGTTGGTTATTTTATTTGGGTTAATAGCCAAATCCTTACAATTATTGTGTCTCTTTCTACCAAACCCTCATTCTTCTCCCCAAACTGAATTACTCCGGATATTCCTGGAGATTTCACAATCCATTTTCTTTTCATAGATGTGTCATTTTTCTAGTTCCCAGGCTTAAAAAATATTCTTTGATTTGTTCCATCCTTCCATCCCATCATCAACTAATTAACTAGTTTCTATTTATTCTCGCAAGAAACCCTGGTGGCACAATGGTAAAGAGCTTGGCTGCTAACTGAAAGGTCAGCGGTACGAAGCCACCAGTGGCTTAGGAACAGAAAAGACCTGGCGATCTGCTTCTGGAAAGACTACGGCCTGGGAAACCCTGTGGGAGAGTTCTACTCTGTCATTTAGTGTTGCTATGCGTCGTAATCAACTCAACGGCACACACCACCACCACCACCTTAGTCTTGCTTCTAAATATCTCTCAAGATCATCCTTGCTTTTTCATTCCCGCTGCTACCACTCAGGCTTAATCTTCTGTGCCCTCAAATCTGGAGTATTCCAATAGTCGTTAGTCTCAACTACAGTCACAACCTTCTCTATACTGTCCTATACACCGTAATCAATGATATTCTGAACAGTATTCTTCTGATCATAGTCCTCTGGTTAAAAAACAAAGCAAAGCAAACCAAACACACACAGATATCTCACATACACACACAGACAAAATGCTAATGGCTCACCATTACCTGAATATTTTCTCTTTTTTTCAATGAACCTACCTATCCTACTGCCCAATTGCCTTTTGAAATGAGTAGCGTGTTGCTAAGTTTTTCTTGTCAGAAGGAAACTTCAGAACGCTGTCTGAAAATTATTAGATAAGCCTTTAAGGCAGGGTGATTTTCATTTTCATTCAAGACCAAAATATTTAAAGTGAGTATATATTTCAAAGGTAGGGACCATTTTTTAAGCTGTAACAGTGAATTATATTTTCCCTTGGATTTAAACTATAATACGGCTTAGAATTTAGTACTGTAATTATCCGTGGTTGAAATCAGATCAAGGCAGACAAGTGACATTTCAAGGTGTACCAAACCGTTAACAAATTATTATGGTAAGTAGAAGTAGTTAATTGAAGTGACACTGTACAGGAAAAAAATGTCTTTACGTGTGAAGTTTGTAAAGTTACCACAAATGCCAGAAATGAATTTACGTTTTGTTAGAATATACAGACTATATTCTCCACAGTAACACATCCAACATAATCAGACATGGTGAAAATTATTAGAAAGGGTCGGAATCACACTTTCTAGACTTTAGATAAGTATTATACGTAAATTGAGTAAAATTTTTGAAAACTGATATTATGGCTGAAGACAGATCAAAATTAGGATGATGACAGTAGAGGATTCTGGACAGAGCTGGAGAAAAATGTAGAACAAAATTCAAAGTCACAAAAAAAGAGCAGACTTGTGGTCTGACAGAGACTGGAGAAACCCTAAGAGTATGGCCCCTGGACACCCTTTTAACTCAATACTGAAGTCACTCCTGAGGTTCACCCTTCAGCCAAAGATTTGACAGGCCCATAAAACAAACAATAACACACGTAGCTCAACCATGTATATGAGACTAAATGGGCATATCAGCCCAGGGGCAAGGATGAGAACGCAGGAGGGAACAGGAAAGCTGGTAATGGGGAACCCAAAGTCTAGAAGGAGAGAGTGTTGACATGTTGGGGGGTTGGCAACCAGTGTCACAAAACAATATGAGTATTAATTGTTTAATGAGAAGCTAATTTGCTCTGTAAACCTTCATCTAAAGCGCAATAAAAAACAATTAGGGTGATAAAGATTTCTCAGTACTGACAGAAGTGTAATAAAAGGTGATACACAAATCAGCTATGTTTAAAAAAATAAAAACACATTTTTTTCTTTTTAGAAGTCAGGTGGGATAACTCTCTCAGAGGGATGAAAGCTTCCTAAAATATTCTCACCTTTTTGAAATGAATGGGAATGAGTAATTTGTGGCATGTTCAATTGCTATATCCTGTTTCTTAGACTGGGCAAAACAAAATCTTGGGTTCGTTAAATTTAATTTTTGAGAATAAATGAGATAAATATAGTGGACATTTCTTCTTTAATTTTCAAATGCCAGCCCTGGTTGGAAAATGTCCTTTAAAGACATTCAAGTTAAAGCAGCAGTTTTATTGATCTTTGTTTGGATTTGTCTTCTGCAGAGCTTCAACTAAAACTCTGAGAGGAAAACCATTAGATGAAATGTTTATCAGGGGCTCTGACAAGACGCCGTTTTAAGCCTTTTCCATCAACCTTAGTAAACCTTTTTTAGAACATGGAAAATAATATTATTTCTCAAGAAATAATAGCAGTGAGTCTTCAAGATGAAAGGGATTTAAGGGGAAGGAAAATAGTAGAGAGGGTTGAACGTGATCCATTCCCCAAGCTTCCTCAACATTGGCAGTATTTTGGGGCTGAGGTGGTTGTGTGGCCTAACCCTTCTTGACAATTACCTTGAGTTTCTGCTGGCCACTATACTTTGCAGTGTATACAGACACACCTGTCACTGTCCGTTGATTCCAACTCATAGTGACCCTATAGGACAGAGTAGAGTTACCCCACGGAGTTTCCTGGGCTGTAATCTTTATGGAAGCAGACTGCCACATCTTTCTGCTGCAGAGTGGCTGCTGGGTTCGAACACCAACCTTTCTATCAGCAGCTGAGCCCTTAACCACTGTGCCACCAGGGCTCCTTAGACAGACATAGGACAAGAGATACACTTTTATAGAGCGATCATAAGCTGTAAGAAGGCGCAATTCACTCCTAGAAGATCTTTGAATCTTCTTCCAGCATGAAAATAGTGTCTCCAATTATAAGTGTCCCTTTTGTTTTTATTTACTTACCTTCACTTTAATGTCTATACAGCATGTCTCAAAAAATAAAGATTACGTTATCCTAGCCAAAAAAAAAAAAGGTTAGCAGTTCTTAGAGCTTGATGACACTTGAATTAGTAATAAGTGTAGGCTCTGAAAAAATAAATGGAGCCAAACAAGTTTTAAAACTCCAGCATAACTGGTATTACATATATAGTTGATATTTTTTTAACTGTCCGTGTTTAAATGTAAATGTTAAAAAATTAAACTATAATTATTTTAAGTATTCTCTATTATGTTAAAACCATTGCAATTTATTCATCCCAACCTTTTGAATGTCACTTAAAGTCTCTTCCTTGCATTATCTCATTTGAGGCTCACAACAGTTCTGTGAAGTAAGTATTATTATCACTATTATGTGTGTGAGGAAGTGGATGAGGTCAGAGGGTTTAGTGCTTTGCCCAAGATTACCCAGTTGGTAAGGGGCAGAGCTAGTACTTGAACTTCTGTCTTCTAATTCTTATGGCAGTCATACTTGGCATTCACAGACTGCTTTACAAGACCAGGCACTCTGCTGTGAGAGCAAGATGCTTTTGTGCAGTATAATTCCCTTGTCCCTTCTGCCTTTCCACTCTGCAGCTTAATTAATCTTCTAGTATTTGATCAAGACGCGCTTTATGTATATGCTCAAAAACAGAACTCCTACTTAATAAATAATAATTGCATTTTCCAAACTTACCCTTGAAAGCTCAATGCAGTTGTTATCTCATCTGCAAAGATTCCTACAACAATCCTAACCCGATCAAAATTTTAGTCGTTCCCTTTGGGGGCCCCTAGAGCCCTGGGTTTGATATCTTCACTATAGCCCTTACTTTAGCTTATTGTACTGTGGTTAATTGTGGATGTCTTCTCTTCCTCTTTCTGTTGCGAGCTCCTTGTGGAAATGTGTGCCCCATTCACCTTTGATTTCCCAGCATGTAGCACTGTGTCGAGTAGATCCCAAACTAGTTGCCATTGAGTTGACTTCGACTCATAGAATTGTGTCCCTCTCCGCCAAAATATGTGTTGTAAATCCTAACCCCTGCCTGGGGTGATAATCCCATTTGTGAACGGGTCAGTGCTTGTTATGTTAATGAGGCAGGATTAGGTTATGTCAATGAGGATTATGTTATCTTTATTATGTTAATGAGCAGGATTAGGGTATATCTTGAATCAATCTCTTGAGATATAAAAGAGATTAAACAAGCAAGTAAGTAGGCAGAGGTGGGGGAAGAGAGATGCGAAGCCACATGAAGATCGCCCAGGAGCAGAAGCTCAAAGAGGCAAGGACCTTCCTCCAAGCTGACACAGAGAGAAAGCTCCTAGTCCAGGGGAAGATTGATGAGAAGGCCGACAGAAAGAGAAAGGCTTCCCCTAGAGCTGGTACCCTGAATTGAGACTTTTAGCCTCCTAAATGGTGAGAAAATAAATTTCTGTTTGTT
>NW_004443956.1:7264505-7265210 GCF_000243295.1 Trichechus manatus latirostris | reverse complement strand
ACTTGTTTATAAAAAGGCAATGAAAATATGTGGAACTTACATAGTGTTTCCTAGATGCATCACTCGCTCTTTTAGAGCTTTGCAAATATGTACTCATTTAATACTCCCAGCACCCTAGGTGATACTACTAATGTCGTCTGTATTTTTCATGTAAGGACACAGGAACACAGAGACACTAAGTATGGAGCTTGGAATTTGACTAAGACAGCCTGTTTCCAGAGTCCATCCTCCTGCCATTTTGCTATACTGTCTCTCTAGATAAAGATTTAAAAAAAAATTAGGATTTCGTTGAATATACTCTATCATATAGGCTGCCATTATATCATGAGTGTTTTCCTACATCCTAAAGATACTGAGGTCTCAGCTCAGAGAATCTTTCCCTTCTACTAAATCTAAATCAGTTACTCTCAGCTGGGGGGTGGTTTTTATCCTCCCCAGGAGACATTTGGCAATGACTGGAGAGCTTTTTGATTGTCATGACTATGGTGGGTGCTATTGGCATCTAGTGGGTAGAGGGCAGGGATGCTGTCAACCATCCTGCAACGCATAGGGTCCCTCTCCCCAGTAGAATATCCAGCCCCAAATGTCAATAGTGCTGAGGTTGAGAAACCCTTGTCTAAAGCAGTCCCATAGACCTCACCACCAACCACATCTCTCACATCACTCTGTTTCATTGTCTTCATGGTGCTTACTAATATTGTCAAA
>NW_004443956.1:7259852-7262300 GCF_000243295.1 Trichechus manatus latirostris | reverse complement strand
GGCCATTCTGCTCTGTTCAATAGGGTCACCATGAGGCAGAATCAACTTGACGGCGATGGGTTTGGTTTGGGTTTTTTTGTCTTCAATTCATGAGGGCTCTGAGGTGATGTATCTGCTGATGCAGTTTGGAGGCTTCCTGTAGGTGGATTGGCCTTTAAGAGGTTAGTATCAATTACGGTACACCTATACGAAAGTAGGACAAGATAAAGTCTAGACAGACCCTGGGGTAGTCAGAAGTGAAGCCACCCTGGGCGGAAGGATAAGAGATAGCAGCGGGGAGGGAGTGCAGGAGGTAACCACATGCTTATTCATAACTCCTTTTGCCTATTGGAGCGTGTGCCCCATGTATTATGTAATCTATCAAAGAGCTTAATAGGGGGTGGGGTAAGATCTATTTTACTGGTTGCTCACCTAGTGGAAAGTTTAGCCCAGTGATCTCCACAGTGGCATACCTAGGGACGCATAGTTCTATCCATTGGGGTTAGAGCATTTATTTATATTTTTAAGTCCTAATCTAATAGCTATTTTGCATATTTTATAATGTACATAGCAATTAATGTGGTAATACATAGCTATTGAATAAATAAATAAATATACATGTATTAGGTGGATTTGCTTTTTTTTTTTTTTTAACTAGTAAAGGTTTGCAATAAAAAGTTTAGAGACTGCTGTTCTAAGTAGTAGACTGAGGTCAGCTCTCTACTTCCCTCTCTGACTAAGGGCGACTCCATTTTCTTATGCTTCCTCTGGTACCCAGGGCGTGGTTGCTGGAACATTTACAGCCACAAGCAGCTGCAGTAGTGGCCCGAGTAGACTTTTCCTCTGAGTTTCTATAGTGGTAACAGGATTAACAGACTCTATTCTGGAAGTACTTGGGTGGCATAACACCTCCCAGCAGCTATTCCTGACAAGGATGTGCAGATGGAAATGCATATTTATGTCACTTAAAGCCTACAAGAGACACAAGGATTTGAGCTATAACAATAAATAGAAACAAAAATTCTCTGGAGTTTTTGGTAACCCATACTCAAGTGCATTGACTGTGCTTGGCGCAAGACCTACAGTTTGCTCTTTGTCCAAGCATAAAATATTCAGCATTTATGCATGTTGAGGTAAACTATTCTGAATATATTTTAGAGTGTTAAAACACGTTACCACAAAGTTAGGTTAAAATTTCAGGTCTTAAAAATAACAGGACAATTTTATAAAGCATTTGGGCCATTTCAAAGGGAAAAAAAAAGTATTTAAAAAAGACTGTTTATTTGTTCCATTAATTAATAATGACAGACATTTAAAAATTATTACCAAAAGCCAAATAGTCACTGTAGTCAAGACTTCCAAGTTTAAGATAATGTCCATATAGCAGCCCTTGATACAACCTCTCCTAACTTCCTTCTACAGCAGCTATGAAAATACAGAAACAGAAGAATACTCACATGAACAATATTTGAGTTTGACAATCATAGGAAAAATTTACACTAAACTATCAGGCCATTAGAATTGAACTGAAGAATTTAATCAGTATGGCCCTCATGCTAGCTCTGCTGGAAGTAAAATGAGCAACTTTTGTTTTCTCTCTGCTCCTGTTTCAGAAATCCATGTTTTATATCAATCAGAAAACTGGCTACCATCTCTTTTGAACAGGTATTGCTTTTTGATGTGACCAGAGAGCTATAGTTCTTTATCATGCTAACCACTCCAGAAATGATTTGTTACAGTAAACAGAAGAAAATTTTCAGAAGTTGGTTGAGGTTCTCATTAGGTTGCAAGAAGACATGAACTCTATGGAAAAAAAAAAAGATAATAAGGAAAAAAAATTGACGTGAAAAGACAATAGGATAGATCAAAATGAAAAAAAAAAGATAATAAGGTAAAAAAATTGAAGTGAAAAGACAATAGGATAGATCAAAATGACATGTGAAGTTAAAGATTCTGAACAAGTCAAGATTTTAATTACAGAATTAAAATCTGCTTTAGGGGCAGTAAAACAGAATCAACACTGCAGAAAATATCATTAGTAACATGGAGAGCAAATATGAAAAGGCCTCCTGTGACTCAAAAGAAAAGGACAAAAGGATTAAAGTTATGATGATAAAAGTGATGCTAAATGCAGAGGGCAGAACACATAGATCTTAACTGAGAGATGTATTTTCCTGAAGAAGAAATTTAAATACAAGCTATATTCAAAGCAGGGCTCCGAACTAGTTCATTTTGGTTCAACCCCTTGCTGAGAACTTGCATTTCCCCTCCAGATATGCTGAATCAGAATCTACATTTTAACAAGATCTCTGAATCACCTGGGGATCTTGTAAAAATGTGGATTCTGATTTAGTATATCTGAAGTAGAAATGCAAATTCTCAGCACAGGGTCAACCTGGAAGGACCAGTTCAAAGCTCAAAATCAAAGACAAACCTAAAGAACATGTCCTGAGCACAAACAGTTTTTGA
>NW_004443956.1:7245087-7259284 GCF_000243295.1 Trichechus manatus latirostris | reverse complement strand
ATATTTTTATTATTAATTTTTATTCTTCATATGGTAGCAACTTGGAAATTACACGTAAGAAAAATTCTCTGAAAAATTCTGTACCCTCAATAAATGTTTCCTGAATATTCCACATTTTCTTAATGAGCATGAATTTTCCAAATTTTCTGAAAATTCCAGTCTTTCTGAATTTAAAAAAAAAAAAATTTAATGAGCATTTCAATGCAAAAAACCCTCCAACATTTAGAAAAAAAATATTTCTTCACTGAAGAAATATGTCTTTTGAAAACTACAAATGTAAAATGAGAATTTTCAAAATGAGTGCTACAAAATGCTAATGTGATGGTATGGGTAAAAAGCCAAGACAGTCAGCTGGAAACATTAGTGACGAGAGTGGTCAGTGCACATATATTGATCATTTACTTCTTTGGAAAGTTTTATAAGTACTTCCTTTGTTTATTGAAAGGAATGGTGAAGGCAAGTATATGTCTTTATCTTTAATGATGCTCTGAAACATTTTCAGAAGGAAAGGAGGACATGAAAATTAAAGTGTTTTGGAGAAGGCCCTGGAGGTAGTACGTGTTTTGAAGAGGAAGCAATCTCAGACCTGCATGGGAGCCTAGGGGTCAGAACAAGGGAGATGGTAAGCACAGTCATGACACTACAGCTGTATAGTACTTTCAGGAGTCCCTGGGGTGGTGCAAACAGTTAAGAGCTCAACTACTCACTGAAAGGTTGGCATTTGGAACCCACCCAGGTGTCTCTGAGTGAACTCGGACCCCCAGCTTTTGTGTTAGCAGCTGTGCACATTAACTGTTTGCACCACCCAGACAGGAGCTTAGCATAGTACTTGGGACAAAGGTTGAATGAATGTAGATATGCAACAGCTTACTAAGTAGTACGCAATGGAATGTTTCAATTCTGGCTCATTGGTTTCTAGGCCTATCGATGTCCCACTGTATATATTGCATCCACAACAGGTACAATAATAGCCAACACTGGTGAAATAGTTTCCGATTAGAAGTTTTCAGATATGAAGTTTTTGGGAACTGAGTAGACGTATAGAATTTTCCATGTGGAATAAACCATAGATGTCAATCAGTTTCATCTCCCACCGACCCATCCATCCATCCATTCATTCGTTTAGTGCCTGCTATAATAATACAAATAATGATAGCTAACATTCGCTTCATACTGTAAGAAGCTTTGGCTAAGTGCGTTAAATGAATTGTCATTTAATCTTCACAATAACCCAATGAGAAAGGTATTCTAAGTCAATTTTCCTAGTAGAGAAAATGCAGCTTCGCGGGGAAGGGTGCTATGCCTTATTCATGGTTGTATTCCTAAACTAGTCAAGGTTGGAGTGAGAATTTGAATTTAGGGATTCAGAGGCTACAGTCTTTCCCTTTAACCACTGTGGTGTATGCTGGAGATACAAAGATGAATGAGACACGGTTGTGCCTTTGGGTACTTTATGGTGTCTTTAGAGGAAACAAACATGTCAACAGATAGATTGCCCCACAGGCATCCCTTGTATGCCATCTCTGTAACCTGATTTTTTCAAACCAATATAATCCACCTTCATGACTAATGCCTGGCCAGAACTCCAGCAACTGGGCCAGGTTCAAGGGAAGGGGAGGAAGGACAATGAGACAGTGTCCTGTATGATAGGAGCTAAGGCAATTTGGCTGTGGTCCTATCCCTGGGACTTTGATGCATAGGATTCTGTCAAGCTATCATTTTAAGGTGGTCTTCTATATTTACAGGGTATCACTAAATTAGATGATGAGTGTTGGTCCTCATCCCATCAGTTGAGTAAATTAATCACCCGATTCCCCTTTAAGAGCTTCTATCAGTTAGGTTGTCACAGAAGCAAAACCAGTGAGCGTGGCTGAAATCCCAGGTGTCTGATAGGTGAGTGTTCAGCTGTACCCACTTAGTAGGTAACAACATTAGGTGTTAGCACACCCACCCTGTATGCATTAGATTTGTCCAGGTGCTTTTATATTCCACACAGTCTTCCCACAGAATCCCCGAAACAAAAAGGTAAGAAGTTCTTTTTCTCTCCAACCAAAATCTAAGGTAGAGAAGCAGCAGAGCCATGGACAGCGGTAGGCTTGGGTAAAATCCTGAGTTGTTCTGGGCAATTGGAGATGAAGGCTCTTTGAAATTCCAGTGGCTTTGCTTCTAAAATGCTTTTAAGTTGCCATAAAGATAAAACTAGTCGTTTTCGTGTATTATTAAGACTGTTGGCGTGTACATTTTTTTCAAATGAGTAATACAAAATGATGCATTTTAAATCAATTTAAATAATTGATATTTATGGATTTATTTGTGCCTATGTACTTATTATTTGGTTCTTTGGATGGGAAGACTTTCAACCAAGCAGTTCTTTAGTACAGCTAAATCTCCTTTGGCCTAATCTCTCTTTAATTGTAAGCCAAATGCATTTGCAGGAGCTCAAAAGGTTACAAACAGTAACAGAAAGTCTAAAAGAATAATACTCAAGATAGAACCGTAGGGCGTCCTGGGTTATGTGAACTTCCTTACCACTTAGCTAATGGAATATTTAAACCTGAAATGGGCCAGCCAGTCTTTGTTGAACTTATCCCTTGGTGATACAAACAAGTATAAAAATACCAGGTGACTCCAATTCAATAACTGTGGTAGACAGAAAAGAGAATTTTTTTCTCTCCCTAAGACAGCTCTGCAAGTCGTCAGAAGATACAGCTGATGCCTTATAGGAAGAAAGTCTGCTACTGTCAAGGTCCCTCTGACAGGTGGTCAAGGGGATCAGCTTGGTGAGTCCACCTGCTGTATCTGTGTAGTCTGTGTATCATGGTAGCACAAGCCCACCTCAATCTTGTTCTATAACGCCTAGGACTGTGGTTCTAGCATGCACCAGAATCACCTGGGGTGCTTGTTAAAACACCTTGCTGTGCTCTACGCTCAGAGTTTCTCATTCCCTAAGTTTGAACTGGGGCCAGACTTCTGATCTCTAATAACTTTCAGTAGATGCAAAACCTCGGCAACTCGTATGGTGAAACTTCTGCTACCTGCTTCTGAGGAGTTCATTATCCTGTCCTATCCTTTTAGTCCATCTGCAGAAGGATGTGCCTATGTGAAAGGGGTACTTTCGACTGCAGATTTTCGTTTATTGTGCACGCGTTTGTGGACCAGGTAGTTTGTAAGCAGCTGTTCAGTTGGTTCTGACTCACGGTGACCCCATGAGTAGAACGGCTCCACAGGGTTTTCAAGGCTGGGACCTTTCAGAAGCAGATCTCCAGGCCCGTCTTTCAATGCGCCTGTGGGTGGGTTCGAAACGCCAACCTTTTGGCTAGTAGTTGAGTGCTTAACAGTTTGAGCCACCTATGAACCAGGAGGCAACTGAAATTCAGAGAGATGAAGTAATTTGTCCGAAGTCATACAGTCAAAACTCAAGCCTTGGTTCTGACGACAAAGCGCTATGTCTTGCCATCACCTCTGCACAAATTCCTTAAAATCAACTAAGTGAGGAGCACTGAGAAACACTTGTATTCAATAATTTGGGGCCTCATAGTTTCAGAAGATGTTAGAATTAGGAAGGATTCCATCTTTTCTGAGCAAAAGTTACGTTGTAGATTTCAAGGAAACTGGTGCAGTGCCGAAATTCAGAAAGATTGAGGCTCTCTCCCCTTATAAACTGAGAAATCGATCGACAAATTATTGTATTTGGGCTGTCCTAATGAGTCTTTTTTACCAACTCAACCCCACCCCCCCGCCATAGCACCCAATCTTAAGAGCATCGCAGAACAAAACCAAACTGGGTGGACTGCAAGGTTGGATGCAATCGGTGTAATTTACATACAAGTGAACGTTTCGGCTGCTTTGGAGTTCTTTTTAGTGCTTTTCCTCAGAGGTGAATTTGTTTTTAGGCTGTCTTTTAGACCTAATCTTTGGTTCTCCTTTATTATTCTCACTTTATCAATCTGACTTGTGTACGCTTTCTTTCTTCGTAACCTATAGTTTTCTTTCTATCTTTATTATAACCTGATATGCTATCAGGATTGTGTATATATATATGTGTATGTATGTATATATGTATATAGATGTAGGTGTATATATATATATAATATATATATATGATACCTATAGTCTTTATATAGTCCCCCATGTATCTTAATCTTTACTTGTTATCACAACAGACTTTGTAGACAACACCAGGTTAGTGTGAAAACCAAATCCCCATGTGTATCTTTATCGCTAACAAGCAGAGGGCAAATAATTGAATGTGGATGAAACTAGACTGGTAAACTGCAAGAAATAGCCAGAATATATTCTAAGTTTGTAAGGAGGCCTTTTACATACTGATCCCAGCGGAGGACTCTTCATGGACGAAAAATATTGCATATGTCCTCGGTCTTCCAAGCACATTACAATGGTGGATGAATCACCCCAGTGCATTGGTAGAAGTGATCCAGGCTGCCGCTGATGTTGCAACCTCAATGGCTGTGCTCTTATGTTTTATTATGTTCTACCACCCATTTTGGAAGCCCTTTGGATGGGCTCCAGATGTTCCATAAAAGGTGGCAGTTTTTATAAAGAAAACCGCTTAGTTCTCTTGTTGGCAGCACTTAATGAGTGTGTTCTCTGAAGATAGGAAAGCGCCCTGCAGAGGGCACGTTTAACACAACGCTATAATTTCCGCAATGCTCACTAAGTGTCTGACTTTACAACTGCCCCTTTGCCTTCACAACTGCCAGAGGCAGTAATGGGGTCAGCTAGCGAGCTTCTTTCGACACTTCGGAGCCTACCCTCTGAGACTTCAGGGGACTTAAACATCAGGGGAAAATTCACCCCTCTGTTTTTATCATTCATTTAGAGATTCACTCAGCAAAATGCGATTTCCAATTCTGCTCTCTATTAAAACACTGAAGTTGATAACGTCACTGTAATTTTTGCAGGTTTTCCCCCCTTATCCATCCAACAAAGGAGGGCGATGGATGAAAATGTATGTTAAGTGAAAACATAATATTATATCTTCTTTTACTTTTGCAAAGGGTGTTAAAACAGATTCATTCGTTTTGACTAAATACAAGGTTTCCATGAAGATCTTCGGTAAGTGACATGACAGTGTTGATACGTGCGCTCAAGACAATGGAGGTTAAGACTATTTTGAAAATATATTTCTCTAATATATCTCGGGTGTTGGAAAAGTTACAGAATAAATATATGGTAGATCTTCTTACATGTAAGAGAAGGATTTTTGAGGCAGGTCTGTCTTTTCATGCAATACCTTTTGATGCTATGATGAGCTAGCCCACAAAAGAATTTTTTTTTTTTTTTGGTTTAATAAGAGAAAGTAATTTATAATACCGATATGTCAATATGTTTCTCAGTAAACTTTTCCCCAGATTTCCTTGAATTCTCGTCAGTGGAAGGATTATAATTACATGTCTTCCTCCCACTTTGAAAGTGGTACAAGGTGCTCATTTGCAGAGTTCTGCTGTTCAAGTCGTCACTAGAATAGAAATGTCATGACTCAGTTAACAATGCTTTATTATTCACATTGATCTTTTCTTACAGTGTTCTTTATCTCAAAAACATTGTAAATCAGATATCTGCCTCCCACTCTTTTGTTCATCTGCAAATTTTTATTATTCTAGCTCAAGAAAGCAATGGTGTGTCAAGAGTCAGAGTACACTGTTTATGTTCTTCCTGCTTGAGAATCCTTTTCTCTGTAAAAAAGTGAAGATGCCAGAAGCATGCCCAATTCCAACTTCCTTATACATAGTTGCAAAAAAAAAAAATGTTATTTCTCTTCTGGATCAGAGAGGTTTAGTGTTTCTTGAGCCCAGAAATATTAAACAAAGACATGAAAATATATTTTGATTAGAACAAATGCACTTTGAATTTATGATGATTATATAAACTGTCATTTGCTCCTGCCTCAGTTTCTCTCTCTTTTGCTATGTATGTGGTGTTTACTACAGTAATGCTATTCTTCAGCTTAAGATATATGGTGGTGCTATTGTTGCTGTAACTCTATAATAAGCCCAATTTAGACAGATGTTGCTGATGGAAAGAGTGCTGGCCTCCTAGGATTTAAAAATCATGGTATCAAATCTTTCCATCACCAGCTACCAAGTTGTCTTTTGATATGATGCTTATGTTATTGAAACAATGTAGAAAGGGTGTGAAACATAGCCTGTTGCTGAATTCATCTCTGTGTCGAAGAGTGTGGTAGGCATGTTCCAGTATGGATTAGCTAACATTCATTAAAAAAATACATATGTAACAGTCCATCACATCCCTCAGAAGAATTAGAAGCAAGACAGCAGTCAGTAATTCATTCGGCTGGCCAATATGTAGAGAACAAAGTATGGAAAATCACTCATCACAGTCATTTACGGACTATGTATAAGGTGCCAGGCAGAAGGTTCGCTGCTGGTAGATACACAAAGATGAATAAGACCTGGTCCCTGTCTTCAGAGTTCACTCTTCCGTGAGGTGATGGTCCCCTAGACAATTGATTTCAGTAGCATATGATAAGTTGTCTAATAGAGTCGTACACAGCTCTGTGGGTGCTTTGTGTAATGCAGAAAAGTATCTTGGGGAGATGAAATTTTCTCAGGCTCTTAAATGATTTGTATTCAATTTCCAATTGGCATTAAGAGTAAGGATATACCAGGCACAGTAAAAGTTTGTGTAAGATGGAAAACAGTACTTAGCAGAACATAGTAAGAAGTGGGGATGGGTGGAGGCGAGAAGAGGGCCCTGTGGGAGGTAAGGTGAAGATTTTTACCTCTTCTCATGGATTTTAAACTTTAGCCTATAGGCAATAAAGAGCCGTTGGAGCAGTGGTTCTTGATTTGGTGTGATGAGACCCCAATGAAATATATAAATCTTCTCCCCATAAAAATGCACACATATACAAGTATACAATAGACTCCCTACCCTCAGCATCCCAAACACACAAATTATATCCAACTTCCTTTAACGCTTATTGAAGAACCTGAAATAGAGGCTTTAAACAGAAATAAAACAAGATCATATTTTTGCTTTAGAAATGCCAATATGGAGGGTGAACTAGAGGGGAAGTAGACTGAGCACATAGTCATTCTTATTTGACCACTCTCCCTCATATTACCCTCTAACAACAGCCTTTTCCTTTAAACCATTCCTCCTATACTGCTTTCATATTATCCTCCCTGGTTTTCTCCACCCCTCTTCTCCTTACCCAGGAGATGAGAACGTTTCAAGAAAAAGGCTGTGATTAAAAGGACTAGATGTCGCAAAGAAGGCAAGGACACTTCGGGATGGAAAACAACTCACTGAATTTGGCTGGGGGCGTTTGGTGACCTTCGCTAGAACAATTTCAATAGAGGACAGATGAAAATGGACTGGATGGAAGAAAATGGAAATATGAAAGTGGAGGGGTTGAACAAAGGTTAGTCTGTCAACATATAATTGTAGCTAAATATTACCTGTGTTTTCTTGACTATACAAAGGAATTTGACTGTGTGGATCATAACAAATTATGGATAACGTTGCAAAGAATGGGAATTTCAGAACATTTGATTGTGCTCATTAGGAACCTATACATAGACCAAGAGGCAGTTGTTCAAACAAAACAAGGAGATATTGTGTGGTTTAAAATCAGGAAAGGTGTGCATCAGGGTTGTATCCTTTTACCATACTTATTCAATCTATATACCCAGCAAATAATCCAAGAGGCTGGACTATATGAGAAGAATGCAGCATCAGGATTGGAGAAAGACTCCTTAACAACTTACGATATGCAGATGACACAATCTTGCTTGCTGAAAGCAAAGAGGACTTGAAGTACTCGCTGATGAAGATCAAAAACTACAACTTTCAGTGTGGATTACACCTCAACATAAAGAAAACAAAAATCTTCTCAACTGGACCAATAAACAACATCATGATAAATGGAGAAAAGATTAAAGTTGTGAAGGATTTCATTTTACTTGAATACACAGTCAACACTCATGGAAGCAGCAATCATGAAATCCAATGACATATTACATTGGGCAAATCTGCTGCAAAAGACCTCTTTAAAAATATTAAAAAGCAAAGATGTCACTTTGAGGACTAAGGTACGCCTGACCCAAGCCTTGGTATTTTCAGTTGTCTCATATGCACGCGAAAGCTGGACAATGAATAAGGAAGACAGAAGAAGAATTGATGCCTTTCAATTATGGTGTTGGTGAAGAATACTGAATATACCATGGACTGCCAGAAGAACGAGCACATCTGTCTTGGAAGAAGTGCAGCCATAATGCTGCTTGGAAGTGAGGATGGTGAGACTTCGTCTCACGTATTTTGGACATGTTATCAGGAGGGACCAGTCCCTGGAGAAGGACAACATGCTTGGTAAAGTAAAGGTCAGCAAAAAAGTAGAAGACCCTCAATGAGGTGGGTTGACCCAGTGGCTGTAAGAACGGGCTCAAACAGCAACAATTGTGAGGATGATGCAGGACTGGGCAGCGTTTTGTTCTGTTATGTACAGGATCACTATGAATCAGAACCGACTTGATGGCACCTAACAACAACAGATATTTCTGGGGGTTTTCTATGTACCCAACCGTGTTTTAAGATTTTAAATGTTTCTACTCATTTATAAATGAGAAGGCTGAGGCACAGAAAGTTGAAATGAGTTGTCCATTATAATTGTAGACAGTAAGTGGCAGATCTGAGATTTGAACCCACAAAGTCTAGTCCCAGAGAAGAACAGGATCTTTTAACTACCATGATGCACTGCCTCTGATAAAGTAAACTTAATTGGCAAAGCAAATCGTAAGTAATATGTGTAGTAGGTGTAATATACTAAGTAATAGTGATAATATAGTAATAATATTAAATATTAAAATAGCCATATAGTAAGACTTTTGTGTATCAGTTTGAATAGGTTACCACTATTTTTAGAATGAGTACTAAATATTTCAAAATATGGAAGTGAATAAGGTGCTAACAGTATTGTTTCTAACCCTAATTTTTAGAAGTTTTGATTTCAGGAAACACATTTTCAATATGGATACCTACAATAAGATAAAAAATATTACCAATATAATGCCAACATTGCTAAAGTACTGAAGACAATATATTATCTTCTGTTTTATTGTTAATGGAAAATCTTGACAAAATATCATTCCTTTAATCGAAGTTTAATTTGAAAAGTAACCCATCTTCAGCCTAAATATTTTCCCCTACCTCTCAGAAGGAACTGTTTGTCTTATAAATGATGTTAGGCTGCCAAAAAATAATATTCCCCTAATAGAGATTCAGAAATGCCCTCTGCTTTATAACTATAGCACAAACGTTTTGGGAGAAGAATTCCTGTTGTGCATATTCTAAATTGTGCGTCCTTTTTCTGCCTCCTAGATTATTAAGTAAACTAATGCCCAAAAGAAAGAAAAATATTTCCAAAGTCAATTTATTGGAACCTGATGAAACACTTAAGGTTGTTTATTTATTTATTTATTTTTAATATAGTGCCAAAAATTGAAAATGAAACAAAAACGTTCTTTAACTTTCACATAGGAAAAAATATCCTTCCCACTAAATTTTTTCAGATAGACCACATTCAAATTTTCATTTATATTCTAGTTTTCTTTACTTACTAAGATGTACCGCTGGGATGTACCTCTAAAGTCCTTAACTCAGCCAGTAAATGTTTAGTGAGTACCTCTAATATGTGGTGGAGTACCTGGGTGTTTCAAACAATTAACCTGCTTGGCTGCTAAACAAAAAATTGGAGATTCAAGTCCACTCAGAGCTGTCTCGAAAGAAAGGCCTGGTGATCTACTTCCAAAACATCAGCCATTGGAAAGTCTATGGTTGGAGCACAGGTCTACTCTGACACTCACAGGGTCACTGTGAATCATAGTTGACCTCCTGGCAAATAATATACTATATGGCAGACAGGAAAAACTGAGATAAAAGACATTAATTCAGCTTTCAACTTGCTTCTAGTCTGATGAGCAGAATCCAGTAACAACACTAAAAATAGTGTGTAATAAATGCAGTGGCGGAGGCTGTGGAGATACCAATGAGGAACACCCAGCTCAGCCTTCATAACCCAAGAGGTCTCCCCAGCGAAGATGAATCAAGAGCTGCATCTTGAGGAAGAGTGGGAGGGATGCATGTTTTCTTTTGTAAAAACCATAAAACTTTTTGTGGATTTGTTTTCTGTCAATTATCAGCATCCTCAGACACATGTAAGAAAAGGAACCAGCAAAGGATCCTGAGGAGGAACAGTCAGGAAGTAGGAGAAAAATCCAGACAGCCCAGGAAAGTGAGGGTATAAAAGAATTTAGTGGTCAACAGTGTCAGTGCATATATTAAAAAGGTTATATGTTCAGAAGGCTTCTTATTTGCATACGTTGGTGTCTTCAGTGCTTCAAACAGGGCTAAAGAAAATACCCTCAACTATGTTATATTTAGACTGCAAAGATTTATGTTGGTGACACAGGCTGGCTAGATGCATACCAGACCTATTTCCTCATCTGGCACACAGCTACACTACCTTTTCCAGCACCCTGGTACCTAGGTGGGGCCACACAAATAGCGCTGGCGAAATAAATGTGGGCAGAAATGGTGTGCCTCACTTCGAGGTTTGGCCCCTAGAATATCCCACATGATTTTCCATACTTTGTTCTCTACATATTGGCCAGCCGAAAGCAGAGAAGAGAATCCAGCAGAAAACTCTGAAGCTCCCCTGGGGATGGCAGAGCCACAAGGTAGAAAAAACCTGGATCCGTGAGTCACCATGTGGTAGCTTTGGGTGCTCAAGAATGGATTTTATTAAGTTAGGCCACTGAGATGTGGGGATGGTTTATTAACAGAAGCTAATGTTAATCATTCTGTCTAATAACATGTTCATTTGGAAAGAAATATATCTGAATTAACCAAAAAATATATTTCTGTATTTATTATTGAATAACCATGATAAAAATATTTTATATTAAATTCCAGGATTTGTACAACATACATTCTATTACCTAATTTTATCCTATAAGACATGTTATGAGTTAGGCACTGTTACTGGCATTCCTATTACAATGATTAAGAAATTGGGGCTTAGAGAGTAGGGGAAATTTATTTAAGACCATGAGATTAAAAACTGTGGAGCCAGGCTTTGAATCCACGCTGTCTGACACAAGAGCCATCCACTTAACTGTACTTTGCCTTCTACTGGTAGATACCATAATATATGTTGAACAACTAATATTTCAGTTATTCCTTTCAGGCAGGTTTAACAACAGCTGGTACGGTTTCCTTCATTCCATAGAATAATATAGGAGATTCATTTCACTCTAAGGATAACAATAAAAATTCTTTTCACCAAAATATCCTTTCACAAACTATGTTTAGTTGTGGGCTGGTGTCAAACCCTTATTTTTGACCACTAGAACTTTTGTTTTGTTCTCAGACAAATAATGGATGAATTGTATATACAGATTTTTTTTTAACCCTAGCCAAATTGAGTTTGAGTAACAACAGAAATCTTTCTTAAAATTGACTGATAGAAGTTGTCTATTATTTAAAATCTAGTTTCATTTAACAACAACAACAACAAAATGGAGTTCTGACACCAACTTGTAATTTAGTCATCAAGGATTCTAGTTTTTTGGTGGACACCTCTTCTAAAGTGTTGGTTTGTCCAAGGAACAACTGATCCTCAACCTCTCATCCTCCTTGAGTCTTGAAGAATGATGATTCATGTGAAACCAAGGACCATACACATGTCCAAACAAAAGGATATCACACGTCCTCTCATCTATGTTTGTGTTCTCATCTTCTTCCTGAGCCGGAGAAGAGGGTTGAACAATCATAGCTCTTTATTGAAAAGGGGAACTTGAAGGAGAATCAAAAGACCACAGCCTGATCATATCTGGCTACTCTGCCCTGTTTCAGGAGGCTGGATTGAACCTTAAGCGAGGCTCACCGCCGTGAAACATGGCAGCACTAGAGCGTCGTTTGTCTTGCCATTGCTCTGCATTTGTAACAAATACCTTTCTACTTTTCCTGACAAAACAGCCCTATTGTTATCAACTTTAAATGTATTAAGAACACGCAAGGGCATTTTAGTATGTGTATCGTGTATAAAAAATATTATTGCCTGACAGGCACCAATTGGCAAGTGAAAGAGGTTTTATTGAAGGAAACGGCAGTAGCAAACAGCGAGCAGTGCACAAGGATAATTGTTCGTTTAATGTTGGCGGCACACGTTTGCTTCAAATAAAGCCTCCTGCCCCTGCCTCATCCACACCCAGAGGACCTGCTAGACACGCAGCCAGCCACCTCTCTCTGGGATCAAGCTGTCAACCCAAACTTGTATTCTTTCTTTTTCTGAGCTAAGCTCTACCCCCAGAGCTCCTGATGCCTTCCTGAGTGAAAGCTCTAAAAGAGCTCCCTTCTAAATTGCATCACAAGCCTTCCGTACTCTTCAAACTGACAGAACAAAAGAGCCAAATTCCAAAAGTCTGGTCTGAGAGACTTGTTAGTTGCGAGGGGTGATTACCTCTTAATGGGCTCTGAGAACAGACTGCTGTAGTTTTGACGCTGCTTGACTAAACCTTACAGAGTTCTTTCCTAGTTAGTTACTAATTAAGCTTAAATTGCTTCATCAGTGAAAGAGAGAAGTGAGGGGAGAAAGGGGTGAAAGGATATTCCACTATTTTCCCTCACCCCCACCAATTAATGGCAATCTCATGAAATTACTTGGACCAGGAGTCAGAAAAAAAAAAATTCTCACCTGGAAGGACTGAACAAGCCTGTTACAGTGTGTGTGTGTCTTTTTCCCTTCGAGAACTGATGTGACACTAAAAAAATAGTTGTGTTTCCTTGACGGCTCTTTAGCGTCGGAAGATCCCCAAGCCTTATTGTCTGCTCCTTCCACCCTGCTCCCCGCTAACCATTAATGAATATGTTCAACTGGCGGGGGTCATTTTATTATTCTGACATAATGAACTGGGGGATGTGATTTCCAAGTTCTGAAGCTGACACTGGCGGGGTAACGTTTTCACCTCGAAGTGCCCCAGCTGTATACTTGACACACTTGGAAGAATAAATATTGATCTGCTCTGTGAGGATGTGTGCCATGTGAAATGTTGATGCTTTTAAACGGCTTTGGACATACAAAGTAGCTATTATTACCACTGTTATTATAGGGTATAAAATCTCAGAGAGTATCTCATCTTTGCCCTTTATCCTCATGATTAGTGCGCATTTGTTGAGCGTCCACTGTATCCCTCCTGCCACCACTCTTGAGACCAGACATGATGGTGACAATATAAGACAAAGACATTGATTCCAAGACTCCTCGACAAGGGAGGCAAAGTTTACTCCCAACAATAAGGTGAATACATATTGTTTTGGGGACTATGGATAACAAATGTTTTTTTGTCTCACAGAGCCTCACTTGTTATTTTGGGGTTGGAGATTTTCTGTGTGTCTCCCCTGGGTGATTCATTCTTTCCATACAGAGAGAAGACAAAAAGATTGCCATTTAAAACCATAATTGGCTATAAAAGTTTGGGATTGTAAAAGGGGTGGGGTTAATATCTGACCTTTGGTTTGGCAAAATACTTGCTGGGATAGTTTGGGTATTAAAAGTGAGTACCTCCAAGCCTTGGTATAGGATATAGTCATTCCTATAGGGTTGCTATGAGTCGGAATTGACTCAGTGGCAGTGGATTACTTCACTACATAATAAATAAGCTGAAATTTGTAGGGTGGGTTGTACTGGTGAAATGTGAGGGAAATGAGAACGCAGCAAGACAGCAGGAGGCAAGCTCTTCATATAGGATAATGGCCAATGAGAATGGCCAAGGGAATATGGAGACTTCATATCTAATTTTAAACCACTTGCTAGCGGGTGTTCTAATGATAAAGTGGCACTCTTAAAGCAAAAGCACCTACACCCATTGTTTTTTCATGTTTCTAAAACTTAGTATAAGTCTCCTACACACATACAATTTAGTATCGTTGGCATAGATGAGTGAAGAGATTGGAGGTCATATCCCGTGAAGCCAGCTGAGACCCAAAGTAGATCTGAGTGGGATGTTGAAAAGTAATTGCATGGAATGACTTGGGATTGGATGTGAGGCGTTTCTATTGTTGTCAAGTATTCTAGACGCTTGAAGAGAGGGGGTAGGGGGACACCCAAGTTAAAAGTTTGTTTATTTATTCATTCTACTAATGTTTCTTGAAC
>NW_004443956.1:7230532-7244496 GCF_000243295.1 Trichechus manatus latirostris | reverse complement strand
ATCATCCCCATTGCTTGATATTTTCAGCCTCATTCTGCTGACTCCCTCCTCCATTTGTACGCGTGCTTAGTTGTGCCAGAGCCTAGCAATCCTTCTTGCACTAATTTTCCCATAACCAAATTCCTCAGAAGAGTCCTTAATCCCTCGCAATTGACTTCTGTCCCCACTCAACTAAAACGGATCTTTCAAAGCTCATGCGATAATACATGCTGGGTGCTTAATAAATATTTGTTGAATGGATGAATAAATGAATGAATCCATGCCTTTCTAATCACCAAATCAATGGTCTTTCCTCTGTTTCAGGCTTCCTCAACAGATGTTAGTCAGGTACATGGCTCTGTCCTTCTCTTTTGTGATGTAGAATCCTGGTTTCCCCACGCCCCAGTCCAGATGTTTCTTCTATGATCCCTGCCCTGGTCACTTTTCATGAGGCAGTGCTATATAGTGTTCAGGGGTTCCGGTGGTAGAAGAAAACTGAAGTTCAAATCAGGTCCCTACCACTTGATACCTGTATGACTTAGGACAAATTGCCCCACCTCACTAAGCCTTATTTTTTTATCCATAAGAAGAAAATAGTAACAGTATCTATCTCAAAGTTGATGTGATAATTAAAGCCACTAGCAAAGACAACCAATGCTCAGTAAATGTTAGCTGTTGCTAGCATTCCAGTGGATGGAAGCTCCCTCTGGGCAGTAACCATGTCCCTTTTTTCACCATTCTGTCCTCAAAACCTACACATTGGTTGTTACATTTGCGCTAAAAAAATATGTAGTTGTGAAAGAGTGAGTGAATGCATTGTGCCCCTTCTCTTAATGGATAGTCTTTCCTGGGGTCTTAAATTCAGTTCTCTTTACTTTTTCTCTTGCTGTTCTCATTTATTCCCTGATGATCTTCTGACTTCATTTCTTCAAGTATCTCCTTCATGGATATGACTGGCAAATCTAAACTGCAGTTGAACTCAACCCATCTTGATCTCCAGACCCAAATTTCCAGTCATCTTTATGACACTTCTAAAAAGAATGTCCACAAAGACATCACTTTGGTACCTTAAACTCCTTATATTTAAGAAAAGAACTATTTTTCTCTCCTCTCAATCCTTATTATTCATTCATAGATATTTACTATATATATAATTGTTTGTTATACATATATATACATGGTTTTTATACATATTTTTATAATAAAAAACCCAAAACCAAACCCGTTGCCATCGAGTCAGTTCCGACTTATAGAGACCCTATTGGACAGAGTAGAACTGCTCCATAGCATTTCCAAGGAGCACCTGGTAGATTCGAACTGCCAACCTTTTGGTTAGCTCTTAACCGCTATGCCATCAGGGTTTAGATAGCCTCCTATATAAAAATATATGTTTAAATTTCTGCATTTGTTTAATTTATATTTTTATCTTATTTAATTATATAATAAGTATATTTTAATGTATTTATGTGTATATATATATTTGTGTGTATATATATCTTTGTGTGTATACATATATGTGTGTATCTATATATAAGTAGTCATGGTGGCGCAGTGGTTATAGCACTTGGCTGCTAATTGAAAGGTTGGTGGTTTGAACTCACCAGCCGCTCTTCGAGAGAAAATGTGGCGGTCTGCTTCTGTAAAGATTTACAGCCTTGGAGACCCTATGGGGCAGTTCTATTCTGTCCTATAGGGTTGCTATGAGTTGGAATCGACTCGACAGTAGTGGGGTATATAAACACACCACATATAAATATATATATATATTTGTAATAACCTTCAAACGGTTCTACCTGCCTGTTTATTTGATGGTTCTAAGATAACCCCGTCTGCAAAGTGTTATTCTTTGTAATGTGTAGCGTAATATATTAGGCACCTGCCTCATTGAAATTGTAAATAATAATGTTATTTTTTAAAAGCCCACACTAATCCTGCCAATAATTTCACCGTTATTTTAATAAAAAACTTCCTTTTTCTTTATGTAAAAATATTTCTGTATTAAGCAAACAATAGCGACATTTTTATTGTGGGGAAAAAAAGCTCAAGCAACACAGAAGTATAAAAGTAAAAGCCAAATTCTCCATTCACCACTGCAGCCTGCCCCATTCTAACTACTCGTTACAGAGGCTATTCTGTTTACTCATCTGGGGCAAATCTTTTCCAGACCTTATACATACATTCATAAACATATGCATTTTTTTTTTACTTAATAAAAAAGGAGCCATACTGTATTTATTATGCTAAAGACCAAACCCATTGCCGTTGAGTCCATTCCAACTCATAATGACCCTATAAGACAGAGTAGAACTACCCCATAGGGTTTCCAAGACTGTAATCTTTACAGAAGCAGACTGCCACATCTTTCTCCCAAGGAGCAGTGCTGGGTTCAAACCACCAACCTTTCAGTTAGCAGTGAAGCACTTACCCACTGCGCCACCAGGGCTCCTTTTTTGTTATGCTAGGTGCTTAATAAATTTAAATGTAAAATTGGATTCCCTGCCCCCTTATTACTATGTCTTGGAGTTGTGCTTGTTTAGTTCTGCTTAATCATATAGAACTGCTGCATAGTATTCCCTAGTATAAATGCACCATAATATATTTAGGCAAATCTTTATTGAGAAATGTTTAAAAGCTACCTTACTATGTTTATTTCCCATCCCTGCCATAGGTGTGATGTTTTAACCAAATGAGAAATCACACTTCAAACTTTTCTGCCTTGGCCTCTTTTTGCATGTCTTCTTTTCCTGTTCTTTATAGTAGAACGTCTACATATCGTCCAAAAGCCAACGGAAATGTTAACTTACACATAGAGTCCTCTATACTAACTCCAGGTCACAATGATCTCTTGTACCACTACTCCTCGTCCCTAGTCCTTTGAGGACAGAGACTGAAGTTATTGTGTTCTCACAGAGGTAACATGATGTCCTACATATTGTAGATACTGAGTCCATTATTGCATAAATGGGTAAATGATTTTAAACTTTTTGTTATCTAACTTTTGTGCACAAATAGATTATAAATGCCTTTAAGGTAAAAACAAAAAAAATCTCAGTGTGCCTTGAAAAATGTACATATTTGATTATTTGTATGTCAGTGCTATTGCAACGTTATTGTGGGCCTGGACAAAGAGGGAGTTCTTCCCTTATTATTGGACCCAAAGTATCCATCACTCAATATAGAGAGCTACTGCAAGAAAGGGGAATGAACTTCCAGGATCTCCAAGAGGATTTCAAATTGAGCTGGATAATCCTAAAAGGAAAAGAAGAATTGTTTAAGTGGCTGTCTTCTGTGTTTTAGCCTGTCCAGGATTCCTCCCCCCACCTTTTTTTTTTTCCAAGAAGGAGAATCCCATTTTCCAATGGAGAACCTATCCCGTAAGTTTCAGTGGGAACGACCTTGCCCGCCCCTGCTCCACACACAGACACATGGGAAACCAGAACTGCCATCTCCTAGCCTCAGTGGTTTGTTCTAGAGGTGCTCATTAGACTCAATTAGCACCAATCAGGGTCCTCCCTGAGACTTGATATTAGCATGTTGGAGTGAGGGTTTCTCTCCCCCTCTGGTGAGGTGTACGGAGTCCCTGGGTGGTGCAAATGGGTAAAGCACTTGGCTGCTAACTGTAAGATTGGGGGTTCGAGTCCACCCAGAGGTGCCTCAGAAGAAAGGCCTGGTGATACACTCTCAAAAAATCAGCCATTGAAAACCCTGTGGAGCACAGTTCTATTCTGACACACATGGGGTTGCCATGATTTGGAATTCACTCAACAGCAGCTGACTTCTGGTGAGATATAAAGATGATGTGGGCTTGGGGCTGACAGAGGCCATCTTTCCCAACATGTGTAAGAAGTCTGTCTGAGAATAAAGCCAAAACACGGGGCCAAAGACAGCCAAGAAAAGAAGGTTGAGGCAAGGTGCTGAATTTACCACTTGGGTCCCTGGATTTAGTCATTTCTCAAGCCTGTCTACGCCTGGACATACTGGATATGAGTCTAAAAATTCCCCTTTTGCCTACGCTAGTTGGATTTCTATAACCTGTAGTGGAAAGAGACTCACAGAATTATATAGCAGGTTTAATTAATTTTAAATATTTCTTCTAACTGTATTTTCTTCCCATTACTTTTGTCTCTGCCTTCTAACTCCCAAAATATTTGCAGAGTGGAAATGTTCAATTTTGTGCAGGTATGCCAAAGAAAAAAAGAGAGATCTACAAAAATGGCTTAAAAATGGAAGCTAGAACTTATGCTAAAATGACTGGTAAGGAATAAAGGAACTGAGATGCACTCTCTGCTGACCTGCTTGTTCATCAGTTCTATTCAATTTATGACAGAGAGAAGAGGAGATGGAAAAATGTATTTGTTGAGTACTTAAGTCAATGATTTCATGAAATTTACCCTTGTAATGTAGATATCGTTATCCTATCCTGATGTGAAAGAATTTTTTTTTTTTAAGTCCAAATGATTTTCAGAGTTTCATTCTTGCCCAAGGTCACCTAGCTATCAGGTACAGTGGAGGAGGATTAGGAGCCAGCCAGGTGTTGACTTGTCATCCTCCCTCTCCATCATCCTAGATGCCATGCAGTTAGAATGAATATTCACTCTGTTCTCCATTCTCAGAGCACATTTCCAACTTCAGTCAACTACCTTGAAGTTTGTGGTTAGGTTAGTCCATTATTATTGTTTTGGGGGAGAAACGAAACCAATCATTTTCCAAGTTATTGCTATATAGACAGTATGAGATTTGAATTTGAAGACATGAATTCTAGTCCTTTTCGACCAAAGAATTCTGTGATATGGAACTCTTCTAGCCCTTGGTTTCCTCCTCTGTGAAGTAAAAGGCACAAGAATGGATCATCTCTCAAATTTATTTCAGTACTCTTCTCCCGCTAGAAACAGAACCTTGTATTTCCCCTATTAGAGATCATGTCATTCCATATGATGATTGCCAGGTACAGTGATGTCTTGTTCACTTTTGTGTTCCCAGCCCCAAGCACAGCATCTGGCAAGTAGTAGATGATCAATAAATATTTGTTGAAATGAATGCGAGAATGAAATCTGTTCACATTTGTCCACAGAGTACTATCTTTTATTTTGTTTACTTTTAATTATTATTATTTTTACTGCCCAAAGGAGTGATTTCTAAAATTGCAAGAAAAAAAAAATCTCTCTAATTCGGCTGGTAGAGGTTAAAAAAAAAATAGGTGAATGATAAATTTGAATGCTGAAATGTTCTACACATCAGCCTGGATTCTAAAGAGAACTTCCCTTTAATTCAAAGCTCAAGATGGGCAAAGAGTTAACTCAAAATTTTAGATAGGAGATGTATCTTAAAGGGTAAAACGATCGCTTCGGATGGCCATTCCAATTCAACTTTTAAGGCTTGGTAACCGAGACATCCAGGTAAACTTTTGGAGTGAACAAAACATTCCTAAATCTGCTTTTCCTGTATTATTTCATCCTGGGAAAGAAAAGCAGTAGCTAAGTCAGAAGCAAGCAAGATAACAAAAAAAGGCGTCTGTGGCCAAAGCAACAGAATTACTTTTTTTTTTTTTTTAATCTCTTCACTTGTGTTTGTAAAGGAGAAGTAAGCAACATGGTTTTTTTGTCTTTGTTTAGACATTAGACAATGAAAATCACAAAAGCATATATTTTTGACATACTATTTTTTTGGTGTTCTTTGGAATTTGTACCCTAATTAAAAAATATGTGTTTCCTAGCCCTTCTTACTGTGAAAATCCTTGGCAATATAAACAGATGCAATGGTTGGCTTTTAATTCTGACACCAGACTGTCTGAAATAATAGCTCTAAGAAAGTGTGAATTCTTTCATTGCTCAAGCTTCAATTATAAGTACTTAATTTGTTTTCTTTCTATTACTGGTTATAGTACCAATCTGGTTTATTTATCATCTGGCTAAGCATGGTACACCTTAAAAGCATATCACTTTGAAAAGTTTATTCTTCATGGAGAGAGAGAAACATGCTACAAATTTGAGTTATTTTTATACTCCACTGTAATTTAACAATTAAGATATTAAGCAGTGTTCTGAAAATTTCAATAAAATAGGTCTGTAAGATGACAGAATTAGGATCCTTGATAAGCAGTTTGAAGATACTAAATATTTCCCATAAAAGTTGATTCATCATGTGAAAAATGGGCCCAGCTAATAGCTTACTAACTCATCTTGACCTTTCACAGTCAAAGACACTCTCCATTTTCTGTATCCACCATTTTTTACACCTCATAACCAAGATGCTGTCACAACGTTTGTAGGCACAGGATTGACTGTGATAATGCCAACTTTTCTATTAGGTGAGGTACCCCATATGGCACAGTAGCCAGAAAAACACCATCAGCTGCTGGAAGTGGGGATATTTTGGAAGAACTGCTTCCCATAAGTTTGATCTTTGTAAATTCTGCCATGTTTCTATCTTTAAAACTCTACTACACAGAAGGGTGTTTTTATATTTTAGGTTTAAATGTAAAATCAAAGAAAGGCAAATTACTGCTGGAACATGACAAATATAATAATGAAAGTCTTAGGCTTTCCCCTCAGTTGGTTTCTTTCCAAGCCTCCCTATATTTGCACATTTACATTTTCAGATGTTTCCACCAATTATTTTGGAGTCAAATACTAAAGAAGTTTATGAGTCATTTTTCAGAGTGATGGAATGGATGATTATGAGTAACATGTAATAAACTATAGTTAAAAATTGTGAAGCCTTTTATCTTTACTGTTTTATATTAATCCTCACAGCAGTTCTAAAAGGTATTACTATCATCATCCCCATTTTAGAGATGAGGAAACTGAGACTTGATGAGGTTAGGGAACTTACAAATTCCCAGAGCCAGGAAGTGGCGGAGGCTAGGATTTGAACCCAAGAAGGGCCAGAATATTCAAGCATGCCCCCACTGCAGCTAGGCATTGCAATTAATGTACGTAATGCTTTACACACATAATCCCATTTAATCCTTCCGGTGGCACAATGGTTAAGTGCTTGGCTGCTAACCAAAAGGTTGGCGGTTCAAACCCACTCATCGCTCTGTGGGAGAAAGATCTGGCAATCTGCTCCCATAAAGATTACAGCCTAGAAAAACATTGTGGTGCAGTTCTACTTTGTCACATGGAGTCGCTATTGACTTGTCAGCACCTAACAACAACAACAACAAAACCCAGTAATACAGGGATTATTATATCCATTTAAAGGTAAAGAAATCAAAACTAAGAGTAAATCGCCTAAGCTCACACAGTTCATAAGTAGTGGAAATGGGCTTAGAATTGAATTATGCCCAACTGCAGTAATTCTGTGCTCATAACCTTTGTTTTAAACTGCATGATAACATTTGTGTAAGGCTTTAGAGTTTATTACTTAAACCTAGTAGATAGTACCAGCACTATTCTTCAGCATGTAGGGATTGAACAAACTATCCTAGATACCGGAAAGACTTGAGGCAATTTCCTGTTGAGGGTAACGGCCAGTGACACATACTGCTATTCTTGACATATTTATAACAGTGATGAAAAGGAGTCTTGGGAGATATATATTTCCGGTAGTAAAAGCAGATGTGGGATTTGGGCTTCCTGGTTTATTTTTTTGACCCTCTTTTACATGAGATATCATTTAATTCCTTTGCCTCTGATTTCTCTGCCCTGAAATCATGTTAGCCATGATAACACCTCTTCAGGAATTGTGGGGAAAACGCATGGTGACATCTTCTTGATCTTTTGTAAAAATAAGTCGATTTTGTCCTTTTTTTTTTTTTTTTTAATTTTTCCCCATGGATAGAAAATTTGTTTGTGTGGAAATGAATTTTTGAAAATATTTAAAATCAGTAGCCTCTGGGATTCGTGATGATGTTTTGGAGCAATAGCTTGGACAACTATGATAGATTTCTAAGTGGCATCCTATTTCCCTTGGTCTCGATTGCAATCCTTGCCGAAACTTCCCTTCTTCTCGGCTGCATTAGTAATGCAAAATGAAATTCATTGTGCCCATTCTATCTGTTAAATTGTTTCCATTTTAACTTGAGAAAAATGTATTGACGTTCATGTATTTGGCATGGAAAATGTGTATATCTAACGAAGATAGCAACTTGTCTGTTGGAATTACAGTGCATTATGTATAATGCTGCTTTTAGCTGTGCATGTACATTTCCTGGAATCTTATTGTGTCAGAGCTTGGAAAGTTTACACAAGCATTGGTAATCTAATTTTTGTCTGGTGGGTGGCTGTGGAAATATGGAGTATTTGAAAAAGCAAATGTCTTAGCCATATGTGCCAGGGAGTGGTTTGGTCGCAGGGGTGTCTAGTCAGGTGGTTAAAAAAGCATCCTTCAAAAAATGGTAAAAATATTGCCTCAGACCTAACCTACATATTAATTTTCCAAGAGCAGAAAGATATAACAGTTATTGTGACATGGTTTTTTTTTTTTTTTTTTTTTTAGCACATTTGGGGCTATTCTTTTTCGGGGTTTTTATGGTAAGGTTGTGGAATCTGTTTTATCTTTCTCCTGCCTCTTGACGATAATCCTTCTCTGGACTATATTGTTTCTTGTGTCTTTTGTCTTCTGCAGATATGAGTCTTTGGCTCATGAACATCTTGTTAAGGTCTGCTGAGGATTAGGGGCTGTGACACAATTTTCTTGCTGAGTCTTTTTATTGGGGATTTTTCAGCTGATTTGACTTGGAGGTCTTTGAAATGTCTTCTGTCAAGCAATGATTTTCATTTCTCTTTGTTCTCTTCAAAATTGGGGTTGTATTTTGCTCAGCTGTACTGGGGTCTATGTAATGAATTGTATTATTTAGTAGGCGAGTGTGAAATTCTGCATGCAGCAGCTGTACTGCTCTCTGCCTCTCGGAGTTGCTCAAATCCGACTCACAGCACTCCCGCTGAACTGTGAGGTAGTTTTTGTCTTTAAGCGTGTTTTAGCCCAGCCATCCAAAGCCGGGTTTCTCAACCTCGGCGCTATTGTTATTTGGGCCTGGATAATTCTTTGTTCTGAGAGCTATCCTGTGCATTGTAGGATGTTCAGCAGCATCCCTGGCCTCATCCTACAGTATGCCAGTAGCATGCCCCCTCGCCTCCACAGTTGCAACAAGCAAAAAACGTCTCCAGGTATCCCTAATGTCCCCCGGGGGAGTGAAATCACCCCCAGCTGAGAACCACTGCTCTCAAGCAAAGTTGAAAGAAAAGAATGGCATGATGTAAAAGAATTTCCACAAAAAACCCTGAACTCAAGCGATGCAATGACAATGCTGAGGGAGCTTTGTGTCCTGGAGGGTGTGTGGAGAAACTGTATCACACATCCCTGGAGAAAATACTGTAATAATTGTCTATAGTTTCTTAGACTGAGTACCAGATGAGGTAAGGGTCACCTTTTAGCTGCTTTGCTTCTGATCTGCTAATTATCTCCTCAACCTGTGATATCCTTTATCTCCCCTCCAAGCAACTTGGCTAACATAAGGAAGATTACAATTCTTCTCAGGCTTGCCACCTTAACTACTTTTCTACCCTAACCTCCCTGCTTTTCTATTTCCCCCACTGGTTTTCTTTGGCTCAAATGGGAACATGATGCCCGTTTATTTCCTTCATCTACTTCACCACCTAATAGTACATTTTCTTCTGAGGGGGGATTCTTACAATATGCTTTCGACTCTGGAACGCACTCCAGTAAAGACCTAAGGTTTACCATGATGAGTATCCTCTGTTCCCTGTGAAAAGAGGAGATGCCACTGACCACAACAGTGTAGACTTCTTCATTCTAAACTTTTTCTCAATGCTTCTTTGAGTGAGTTACATTTATTATATTTGATGGCAATCTTATGGGCCTGTCAAAAGGGCATTTTTTGCCACGGAGGTATCAATTAGGCTAGCATGCAAACAAATAATCAAATACAGCCGATGGATAATATCAAGATTTTTTTTCTTTTCTTTTCTTTTTTTTGTAATGCTGTGAAAGGTGTGGAGGTGTGCTAACAAATCTATTTGATCAATATATGGGATGTAAAAAGAAGAGGAGATGAGATTGACTGATGAATAAAACGAACCTGACGCAAACAGGCTGACAGCCAGCTGTAAGTCTCTTTAGGGCAAATGCAATTAACTTAGAATAATAGACTCAGATCTGATGGTTAGAAATGCATTTTTATTAACAATCATAGGCTGAATCATTTATGCTCTTTTGAATAAAATGGTACTTCTATTTTGTGCATTGGTGTGCATGCATATATAAATACATACATGTATGTCTCTGTAAATATATATCCATGCCTCTTACATTCCTATGTGCTCTGCTTACAATTTGGGTGGAAAAGTTGATGTTTAGAATAATGCACTTTAAAAAAGGAAATTCATTCATAAATTGTCTCCAGGACTATAAATTCTGAATATTCTCCCAAATTACCTACATAAAAATCATGCTACTTATCTGGCACTATTAGACATAAAGTAAGTGAGCCCTGGTCCCAGAACTGCTGGTCCTTTGGGGATTTGGAATTGCAATCAGGGATTTACAGATTTCATTTTGAAGAGGAGAAGTCATTACTAGAAACCTAAGCTCATTTCCTCTCCTTTAATAGCTATTTTAAATCATTCATTTAGAAAATACATTAACTATTTAGGGTACTTATAATGTGTTTCACTTGGCATTAAGTCTGGATTCTTTGAAGAGTTTTTTTTTTTTGTTCCCCCCCTAAAATTACTTCAAGAGGAGATGAGAACTAGGGAGGGGGAAGGACCAAATAAATTTTTGGTGATACAGAATTATTTTGGATAATGTATTCTTCTATCATTACATGAGGGGAAACAACTTAAAACCTTCACAAAAATATTAGAATATTAGCAAACTCTTTTAATACCATATTGGTATTTTAAAAATAAAGGTATATGATACTTGGAAAACAACAAACTGAACTTTGAATATGGTTAAGAAATGGCATATGGTCTACTGCCTTTTTATATAGATTTGTTAATAGTCGAAATAGAAAACAGTTTTGATTCCATGAGTTCCTTCATATTGATGCCCACCTTAGCTAGTAATTGGACAGTAGAAGGAAAATAGATTGCAGTCGAAAATAAGTAACTTTATAATTTCCACAAGGAATTCAGAATATGGAGTCTTGCATAACACTTTGCAAACTGCTTTATATATATATTTTTAAATGCAAAATAAAGTTCCCTGAATTATGTAATTGCTATTCTTCAAAAGGACATCATGAAGGTTGACTATTCAAAATGTACTCTTGCTGTCACCCTCCAATTTTTTTTAGTGTCTACTGATGGTGTTAAAAACAATCTTCAGAGACGGGCTGCCATTGCCAATTTAGGACACTGGCTTTGTTATTAGCGTAGGCATGTTAGATCATCCTCTTGCTCTTCCTGCCTGCTTTGTTCTTTTGATACGGCAGGGAACTGAAATTGACAACAGCCTACATTTATATAACAATAACTCGCATTGTTAAATATATATGTGTAGATAGACAGATAGATAGTTCTTTTATTCCCAAAAGATATCAAAGTTCACTACACACCACGAAAAAACCACAGAAATATGCAGATGCTTCTGGGGTGAACCATAGCAACTATTTAAAAGCATAAAGTATTGACAGCCTCAAGATTCTTAGAATAGTTCATAGTCATTTTTAATTTTTGATATTTTTACCAGTTTTAGAAAATTTCTGTTTTTTTTTTTTTTTTCCTGTGATGAAGAGGGGATAAAGGTCACACTTGGTTACTTGTGCAGGAAACTAGAAGCAATTTGGGAAAGTTAACTGGGAATATAATGTCTAAGTCTACAAGCTTGAAAAACATTGCTCTTGTAATCACAAGGCCAGTTGGGCTGCTTTGTAACTTAGCATTGTGCCATCCATTGCATTTGTTAAAGCAACGTAAGTGAACTCAGAATGTGGAGTCTGATGATTGGATGGGGGTTGCTATAAATAGGGTTACCAGACTTAGCAAATAGGTATATATGATGTTGCTTATTGGTCCAATTGTGAGAAAACAAAAAACTTCATAACTAGACCAATAAGCAACATCATGATAAATGGAGAAAAGACTGAAGTTATCAAGGATTTCATTTTACTTGGTTCTACAATAAACACCCATGGGAGCAGCAGTCAAGAAATCAAAAGACGCATTGCATTCGGCAAATCTGCTGCAAAAGACATATTTAAAGTGTTGAATAGCAAATATGTTACCTTGAAGTTTAAGGTGCACCTGACCCAAGCCATGATATGCCTGCAAAAGCTGGACAGTGAAAGGAAGACCGAAGAAGAATTGACGCCTTTGAATTGCAGTGTTGGCGAAGAATATCGAATATACCAAGGACTGCCAAAAGAACGAACAAATCTGTCTTGGAAGAAGTACAACCAGAATGCTCCTTAGAAGCAAGGATGGCAAGATGACATCTTACATACTTTGGACATGTTATCAGAAGGAATCAGTCCCTGGAGAAGGACATTTTGCTTGGTAAGTACAGGGTCAACAAAAAAGAGGAAGACACTCAACGAGATGGATTGACACAGTGGCTGCGATAATGGACTCAAGCATAACAACGATTGTGGGCAAGGCGCAGGACTGGGCAGTATTTCATTCTGTTGTACATAGGGTCACCATTAGTTGAAACTGATTTGATGGCCACTAATAACAACAGCAATATATATATATAGAATACTCATTTTAAATTGAAATTCATACAAAAGATGAATACTTTTTCAGTCTAAGTATGTCCCATGCAATATGTGAGATGTACTCAATACTGAAATTGACAAAGCTTACATTTTTATATAAGAATATGTGGGACAAAGTACTAAAAATATGAATCATTTATCTGAAATAAAAATTTAACTGGGCATCCTGTATTTAATCTGGCAACCTAACTGTAAAAGCAAGACTTTGTGGACTCTTTCAGATAGTAGATTATACTTGGGGTGAATAAGTTTTTAAAACTCATGTTTTTTTTGTTTTTATCATTAAAACAATCTTAAAATTTTATAAATTTCTATTATTCTTACAGATTAGCTGTTGCTGTTGGTGATATTATGTGCCATCGAGTTGGTTCTGACTCATAGTGATACCGTGTACAACAGAACGAAACACTGTCCAGTCCTGTGCCATCCTCACAATCACTGCTATGTGTGAACCAATTTTTGCAACCACTGTGTCAATCCATCTTGTTGAGGTTCATCTTCTTTTTCACTGACCCTTTACCAAACATCATGCCCTCCTGATATCATGTCAAAAGTATGTAAAACAAATTCTCACCATCCTCACTTCCAAGGAGCATTCTGTCTGTACTTCTTCCAAGACGGATTTGTTCATTCTTCTGGCAGTCCATGATATATTCAATATTCTTCACCAACACCATAATTCAAAGGCATCAATTCTTCTTCAGTCTTTCTCATTCACATGCTTTCCCATGCATATGATGCAACTGAAAATACCATGGCTTGTGTCAGGCGCACTTTAGTCTTCAAAGTGACCTCTTTGATTTTTAACACTTTAAAGAGGTCTTGTGCAGCGGATTTTCCCCCAAAGCGTCATTTGATTTCTTGACTGCTGTTCCATGGGTTATGACTGTGGATTCAAGTAAAATGAAATTCTTGACAACTTCAATATTTTCTGTTTATCATGATGTTGCTTATTGGTCCAGTTGTGAGGATTTTTGTTTTCTTTATGTTAAGGTGTAATCCATACTGAAGGGTGTAGTCTTTGGTCTTCCTCAGTAAGTGCTTTAAGTCCTCTTTGCTTTCAGCAAGCAAGGTTGTGTCATCTGCATATGGTAAGTTGTTAATGAGTCTTCCACTAAACCTAATGCCTCATTCTTCTTCATATAGTCTACCTTCTTGAACTCATCGCCCAATAATTCATGATTATGGTCCTAGATAAAATATTCCTGAACAACACAAGGCTCAGGTCGTATCATAATAATAGGTGCTTGTCTGTCTCCCTCATTGCCCATGATGGATATGGTTTTTTTTTTTTTTTTTT
>NW_004443956.1:7216491-7230244 GCF_000243295.1 Trichechus manatus latirostris | reverse complement strand
GAGTTGCTGTTGTCAATTTGATCTCACATAGATAATTTTTTTTTGTACCTTAGATGAAAGGTTTGCAGAACAAATAGTTTCTCATTAAACAGTTAGTAGACATATTGCCGTATGAAAATGGTTAACAACCCCATGACATGTCAACACTGTCCCTTCTCAATCTTGGGTTCCCTATCACCAGCTTTCCTGTCCCCTCCTGCCTTTTAGTCCTTGTTCCTGGACTGCTGTGCCTCATTGGTCGTATTTTGTTTTATGAGGCTGTCCAGTCCCTGGCTGAATGGTGAACTTCTGGAGAGGCTTCATCACTGAGCTAAAATGGTGTCCAGGGGCCATACTCTCAGGGTTTCTCCAGTCTGTCAGGCCCAGTTTTTTTTTTTTTTTAGGTTTTTTTAGGTGCCAAGCAGATAGTAGACCTCAACCCATGTTGCTTGAATAAATTTATTCTCTGGCCATTTAATTTGTTTTTTTCTCCTTTTTTCTAACTTTTTATCATTTTCTCCTTTTTTATATACTATGCTAATATTCCCTCTATGGTTTCATTTCCATTCCATAATATTCATTAGTGTATCTAGGGTGAAATTTGAGACGCTCTTATCAGTAACAGTGTGTTTCTCTGGCAATATTTCTTACATGAATGAGGGTAGAGGAGGCTTGAATTGTTGATGATAAATCCCCTGGTGATGAAGAGAATGAGTGCAGTATTTTTTAAAACCCACCAAGAAAGTTGTATTATAGAAACTTTTGACTTAAATACTGTAACTGTACTCTTGAACACTTCATATGTATTCTTTATTAGGCAATGTGTATTGTCTATATATTTGAATGAGTTAAGAATTTTCTTGATGACTTTAAATACATAGAATTTTTGTTTTAGGCACTGTAATAACTTTTGAACCATAAACTCATGTTGCAACTTCATTTTACTAGAATTTTAATTACATTGTATCTCTTTGAAGACTCAGAATTTTAGGACTTTTTAATAGTCAAAGGTAAGTCCTATTATTCCCACTGTCATTATCAGTTGGTTTTATTCCTACTGTATACATACTGTAAGCATTTGCCAAGGAAATAATAAGTGAAAGAGAGAGGGGGACAGCAAGGAGAAGAGTGAGATAGAACCTTAAGGAAGATTCAAGGTTACAAACACCCAAAATAGGATTATAATAACCAAGAAAACAAAGAAACTAAAATATTCATCAAGCACAAAAATATATTATTTTTTCTTCTAAAGTGTAAGTTCCTGTTTATCTGTTTTGAGTGGTGAAGAGATGCTTACCTTTCCTTTAGATTTGATTAGACATTAGATTAACACACAACATGACCAGTTAACATGACCACTATAAAGTCTAAGCCAGTGAATTTAACCCATTTTTTAAAAATTATTTCGTAAAGTGAGGAAGAGAGGTAGAGGAGATGAGTAACATATATTGAGCACTTTCTATAAACAGGCACTGTGGTAGGCACTGGGAACATTATACCAAAGTCTTTGCCCTAAAGATTTCACAATGGGAAAGACACATAAGGAAGTAAAGGATGGTAAAACATGGTAATTAAGTGCTTTAAAATACAGAAATGGTCTGATGTAAATGTTACCAATCTCCTTAAAAGATTTTAGGAATGGCAATGCTTGAGTTAGGTCCTGAAGCTGTTTATCAACCAAGCAAAAAGTCAAAAAGTCAAAAAAAAAAAAAAAAGCATTTTATGTAGAAACCAGGAAAACAAACGCATTGCTGTCAAGTCCATTCTGAGTCATAGCAACCCTATAGGACAGAGTAGAACTGTCCCATAGGGTTTCCAAGGAGCGACTGGTGGATTTGAACTGCCGACATTTTGGTTAGCAGCCCAGTTCTTAACTACTGTATGTAGAGGGTACAAAAATCGCCAGTGATGAGTTGTAAAGCAGCATTAGAAACAGACTGGTTTGACTGGAATGTAAGGTTCAGGGCAGGAAGAATTTCAGCAAATGGGACTCGAGAGGTAGATATAGCTCAGAACTTGGAGGACCTACCTATACCTCACAGAAGGGAGAATTTAAAGCAGGAGAAAGCACGGTCAGATTTAGAAAAAGCATGCTAACAGCAGATTGGAAGAGACAAGATTAGGTTAGAAGAGCAGTGTTTGGGCTCTTGCAATCAATTCTTCAGGCAAGAGGTAATGAAGGCTTAAACAAGATGTCGATTTGTGATTGGAGATGGATAGGATGTAACCGATTCAAGAGTTAATGACCCAAAGAACCCAACAACTCAACATCCTGGGGAGTGGTGATAAACCTGCTTAGTATAAAACAGGATGGTATTGAGTAGACTGCTCTATGTGACATGTTTGCTGACGGAGGCCTGTATGACTCAGGTGAAAGGAAATAAGAGAAGGGACGTGAGCTGACGTTGTTGACCAGGAAATGCGCAGGTAGCTTTACATACATTCTCCCAATTAACTTCAGAGTCGTCTTTTCTTCTAGGGAGTGTTATCCCATTTTGCAGAAGTAGGAAACTGAAGCTCAGAGATGTTAAATGTAATATTACAAGCTCACAGAGCTGGGAAATGCTGGGGTAGAAGTTTCTTACTGAAGTCCCACTAGCCCCAAAGTCCCTGAACTTTCTTCTGAGTTGCATAGTGTAAGGTTGACTTCACACTTGTGTGCATTTGGACCAAAGTTGGACAAGGATTGAATTCTATGTCAGAGACATTTCACGTGGAGGGGTTTCAAGAGCTTGTGTCTCCAATATTTCCTAACCAATTTCAGAGGACAGATCTGATTTCATTCATTCATTCTCAGTCATCATTTTAGGGCCACCTCAGGCTTTAGTGCCGAAGGGAAGGAACTTAGCCTGCTGTGCAGTTGTAAGCAATGGTTTGGATGCAATCTCAGAGACAACTACTGGATGCCTCCATGTTGTGGTCTTCATGGCACAGGAGGAAAAACAAAGTAGAAAATAATTTAACATTTCAGTCTTTCCCCTTACATCCTCCTCTTTTGATTAATCATCCCTTTTCCTCCCTTCTTCACGTCTTCGCCTTTAGTTCTGAGTGAACTTTTTCCGAAAATATATCATGGCAGGTGCCCCTGCTGTGAAAATGGAAAGAAATGTAATGTTTTTGGTCGTGGGAGAGCTGCCAAGTCCACAGTACCAGCACGAGGAGAGTCATCCTGCTTTTATTTCCCCCCTTTTCCCTTTTTTGGATGTTGATGGGACACTGGTGTGGCACGAAGCCTGTTTTCTCCTAGCTGTATTTATTTTGTTAAGATTAGAGTTGCTAAGATACAGTAGTTATTTCAAATTGCAACTGCTGATGCCAGTGGTCATAAAATCAAGAACTGAGATTCCTTGATTTGCTAACTCTAATAAAAAAAAAAATTCTTGAGGGGGCAAGGGCATTTTCTGGCAAAAAAAGAACAGAACACCGAGTGGCTTATGCTATAGCACATAATTAGATCCAGTAGTCTTGCTGATGTTCAGCTCTTTGGCTTTCAAATCTGGAGAGAACTTCTGACTTCAAGTTGTTTATTAAATTATTGTTTGTAAACCACAGGAGTGGTCAGGTTGTGTAAATTTTATGTCCCTTCTTCTATTTAGCGGTTTAAGCCAGGGGATTTGTTTTTCAATCTGTTGTTAATTATTCTTCTCTGTTCAATAAATATTTTGAGGGATTTGGAGTTTTAACACTTTCTCTCAACTTCTTGAGTTGGGCCTCTTAATTTTTCTCATCCCGGGTAGCTAAAGCACTAAATATCTCTCCTCTTATTAATTAATGTTACTCTGTTAGTACATAGTTTTTAAATTACTTGTAACTTTATTGCTGTCAATGGCATTTTTTAGGAATGGAGAAGCCACACCCTATGTTTCATTTTTTATTGTTCTTGACAAGACAACATTTTGTATTTTTCTTCAGGATGAATCATTGTTTAAAGAATTCAGAATAATTTCCAACCAAATTTCAATCATCTCTAGGATGTTCCTTGGAGCTTGTAGGTAAATATTTTCAACTAATACTTTAAAAAACCATTAGACTATTTGGGTGGAAAAATAATCTCTGAGCAGCCAGTTTGGCAAAGGTTTGTTCTGTGAATGTGTGTAATTTTGAATTACTGTATGCTTTTATAACAAAAATTTCCAGCTTCCCCAGAACCTTCAAATACTAATATCCAGAGTTTCCACTGGCAATTCCTTTGTTTGTCCTGGAAGCATCTTGCAATTTGGGACCTAGAAAATATTGTGTTCCCTTTGGATTTATAGACATAAACATATGTATTTCTTCTTCAGCACACAGTTCTTTCCAGTGGAAGCCAGGTTTAATGGGCAGATTGTCAAATAGTAAAAAGGCTTCATCAAAACTATGTAGCACATTTGACTGAAAAAAAAAAAAAGGTGATCTTCAATAAAATTTAATCTATTTAGAGAAAGATAAACTATTAAAAAATGACATGTTCTGCTGTGGTTTGATTAAAAGTAGTATTTTGTAAAAGCAACTCTTAAATACCTTTCCAGAGAGACTTAGAGAATGTGCTGTACACTATTGAATTGTATTCATTAAGGCAAACTTGTGATGTCCAGTGGAGCCTTCTTCCACAGCAAACCTGTGGTTAATTGTAATTCCATTAGAGAAATTGCAAAAAGGTGGTTTCTGCCCACATCTCTGGAGACCAAGTGACTTCTCAGATTCTGGCTATTGCTGTCTCAAGATTTTGAGATGCCAGGGCTTTGTAGAGTTTGAATTCTAACATCTGAGTTCTCAGAACTTAACGGCCAGGAGGTACAGTGATCTACCCGGTCTCCAGTCTCCATACGCTGTGTTGTTAGTTCGCCTTGTTGGGCATCACCTGAATTTTATTTTATCTGACTATGCTTCCCTAGGAGCCCTGGTGGTACAATGGTGAAGAGTTTGGCTGCTAAACAAAAGGTTGGCGGTTCTAATCCATCAGCTGCTCCTTGGAAACCCTATGGGGCAGTTCTACTCTGTCCCATAGGGTCGCTATGAGTCGGAATCAACTCGACAGTAGTGGGTTTTTTGTGTTTGTTTTTTATGCTTCCCTAAGTTATACATATACAGATCTCTGTCTGCTTGCAGAATAGTGCATATGTATTAGATTAAGCTACTGGTCTGTATTTTTTACTCCCCCAAAATAGTATTTTATATGCATATCTTTGCCATAGACTCATGACGGTGCAGTGTTTTCCCTGTTCCCCCCACCTTTTTTGACTTAGTTACATCACTTAACTTGGCCAAGTTAGTGAATATGATGATAACAATCTATTTTCAAATTCGAGCTTGCCTTCTTATGCCCCTGCCTTTTGCATTGAGACAAAAATACCTAGATAGTTGGTGGTCCAAGGAGGATGAGGGACATGTGGAGCTGACCTGAACCCAACCTGCAGCTTTGAGACAAGCTCTACTGTGCCCAGCCTAGACCAGCCAAACTGCAGCTGACTCATAGACATGCACCAGTTACCATCGAGTCGATTCCGACTCATGGCAATGCCATGTGTGCAGAGTAGAACTATACCCCGTAGGGTTTTCAAGGCTGTGCCTTTCCGGAAGCAGATCACCAGGCCTTTCTTCTGCGGTGCCTCTGGGTGGGTTTGAACCACCAATCTTTCAGTTAGTAGTGGAGCCCTTACTCATTGGCACCACCCGTAGACATGCAAGCAGGAAATAAATGCTTATTGTTGGCCATTGAAGTCTGAGGTAGTCTGTTACACAGTGTCACTGTGGCAGTAGTTGACTGATACAGTGTGCCCAATTCTATTTCCTTAACCAGCATTTCCAAAACAACGTTCTGCATAGCTGAGGTGTTGTTTTAGAGAGAGATCTCTCTCTTCTTAATTAAATCTTTTGGTTCTCGGCTCCCTCTAGAGCTGCAATTTGACTTCAGCTTGTGCAGATCTGGAAAGCTTCAATAAAGTTATGAGTCATGTGTAACTGATGTATGTCCAAAACCTGTTACTTGGTGAAATTGAACAAAATAGAAGGGGTTTGAAAACTTGAGATTATTTTTGAAATGGTAGTACACATAGTCTGGGTGGAATTCTTACCCAATATATTACTCAGGCTTAAAATGTAAGTATCATATGCTGTGATTTTGCTCAGGGATATGATGTGGCATACCAGTGTCCCATAAACCTTTCACAGATTTCATCTTATTTGTATCAATGTATGACCTTTTTTTTTTCCCATGGGGCACGGGAACCTCTATGGAGGATATAGGCTATTATAGTAATACTTATCAAATGTATTCTTGAGATAAGTAGTTCACTTAGGTAGGTTAGAGAGATAATAGGTTAGAAGCGTGATTCAAGGGTTACGATCTCAAAATTTAAGTGAGGCCAAGAGAGCAACATAAATCAACGAAGTGGGCCTGGTAATAGGAACGGTGACACCCATGGTAAAGTGAAGGACATGTGCCCCATTTATATGAAGTAGCTGTTTGGCTCCAGCTGGGTTTTCCATGCAGGCACTGTATTGCCTTTTATTAAAAACATATTTTTTGAACACCTACTGTTATGGGTTGAATTGTGTACCTCAGAAATGTATGTTGAAGTCCTAAACCTGATGCCTATGAACATGACCTTGTTTGGAAATAGGGTCTTTGAAAATGTGATTAGTTACTATGAGGACGTACTGGAGTTGTGGGGTCCTAATCCCATCTGAGTGATGTCTTACAAAAGTGAACAGACAAGAAGATACGCAGAGAGATGACAGCTATGTAAAGATGTATCTATAGACCAGAGAACGCCAAGGTTGCTGGCTGTCATCACAAGCTAGGAGAGGGGCATGGAAGAGATTCTCTTGGAGCCCTCAGAAGGAATAAACATGGCCAACACCCTTATTTTGGACTCCTAGCTTCCAGAAATGTAAGGCAGTATATTTCTGTCCTTCTAAGTCACCCAGTTCGTTGTGTTTTGTTACGGCAGCGTTAGGAAGCTAATATACCTGCTATGTGCCAGGAGCTGTTCCAGATTTTGTGCAGTGAACAAAACCAACAGAAACTCTCGTGGAGTTAGCACTCTGGTTTATGCAATAGACAGTAATGAGAAGTATTTTAGTTGTGGTAAGTGTGGCAGAGGAAAAACGCAGCACAAAAACGGAGCCACAACATTTTAGAAAGAGTGGCAGGGGATGTCTCCCTGAGAAGGTGCCTTTAGAAAAAGACTTGAATGAAAAAGTAAAGTGAGCCAAGTGGATTGCGGGAAGCGCATTTCATTCACAGGGAATGGCAAATGCAAAGATCTCAGAGACAAGGGTGTACCTGGTGATCCATGGGGAGATCAGTGTGGAAAGAGCAGAATGAATAAAGGGACAGTGGTCTTGCTGCTTTAGGTGGCAAAGGGCAAGGACTACCTGTGCACCTTGTTTCCACATTGAAAATGTTTCATCCAAACCTGGAACTCAGAATGTTTAACAAACACTGAACAAAACTATGTCATAACCCAGGTGGAGAAGTTTAAATCTCTTGCACCAATAAACCCAAACATGCAAAAAAAAAAAAAAAAAAAAAATTTTGTCCTGGAAGATAAAAACGTTTAAATATGTTAAGTATCCATAATCACTTCTTAAAACAAAAACACAGAACTTTTCTATTATGGTCCCAGGCAAATACATCTAGTTCAGTAGAATTAAAAAAAGGGTTAACAAGTGCAGAGACAAGATTAATTATGAATCTGTATCATTTTATTCAAATTACTTATTTAGTAGTCATATTTATATTTTTACATTCTTTTCAGAGCATCAATTTTTTTTGTAATTGTACATAACAAAAAAAGGTTCCAATTACCAGAAAGTTGTATGCTAAACAGTGATGATCAAGCGTTAGTGTCAATTGCATGATTTTAGCAGCTGTGAAGTCTGTATTTGAATTCTGTTGAATTTAATGGATAAATTAAAGTCATATTTTAAGACTACTTTAGAGAATCTTTTTTTAAAAAAAGCTCAACCCCAAACATTCTAAAATTGCTTGTTTTTATTCAGTCTATGCAATTATTCTCAATTATTATTTTGTTTTGTACAAGTTTTACATTATTATAAACAGATGTGAGTATGAACTGAACTAATATAATCCATCTTAGATACAAAGGATACAAAAGAAAAAAAAATAGACATTCTTTCAGGCTTTGCTTCCACTCAACTTCGGGGAAAATTACTTTTCACTTAGAAAGCTTTTGGAACAATAAATACAAGTGTCTTTTCCCTAATGGGGGAGAGGGGTGGCAGAGGTAGTTAGAGTTTAAAACTGAAAAGTGGCAAGCAATTTTCCTCTATGAAGTCAGAGATTGCCAAGAAGTTTATTACTTAGGTTTATCACACTGGTACAAAAAGATAGCCTTTTTCGAGCTATGATAAAGTGAAAAATAGAAGTCCTGTCTTCCTTTAACCATGGCATCTCTACAGAGACATCAAATCCCCTGTCTATAGTTGTTAAACTGTTGGTAGTTTCTGTGTATTATTATAGATATTATTTGAGCATGCATAGCCTGTCTTCCCCATTAATTTATTTTTTAATTTAAAGAATGAGAGCATATTGTATGCAGTGGTCTTTTTCTTTTGTTTACACTCTAACATTTCCTTTTAATGGTTTGCTGTTTTTCGTATTACCGATATGCAATTGTGTATTTGACCAGCAGTGGATTGATGAACATTAAGGTGGTTTCCTACAATTTTATAATAGAATTTTTGGAATGAGTGGAGCAGGGCTTCAAACCGGTTCATTCCAGTTTGAACCCTGCTAAGAATTTGCATTTCCACCCCAGATATCAGAATTTACATTTTAGTGAGATTCCCAGGCGATTCTTGTGCATAATAAATTCTGAGGACCACTGCTCTACTAGTGGCTCTCAGAATTGGTCCCTAACGGGCATCATCAGCATTGCCTGGGAACTTGTTCGAAATGCAAATTCTTAGCAGGGGTTTGAACTGGAATGGAACTGGTTCAAAGCTCTTGAGTGGAGGACCAGCTTGAGGAAGAGAGAAGTCAGACGAAAGCTGTAGACTAGTTAAAGGTGCACGGTTTAAAATGAAAAACAGTGCCCAAGTGAAGTTTTAAAACCAGTCCTTTGGTAATGGAATCCTGAGGTATGTCATTAAAAGAAAGTGAAAGGAATTTAAAAGATAAGTAAAGTAAAGGATAAAAAGTAAATTGGACAGTTTACAGATACTTTTTTTTATAATATGAATGTCTATGACGTGATAATTCGTAATTTTAAAGGCATTGCAAACACACAAATTAAAGGGCTGAGGATGAGTCTGGGCTATTCTTGCCATTTGCTGTGTAATAAGCAGATATAGAATGAGCACGCTGGGTCCGTGACTCAGGGGTATAGATGCAGGCCTATCCTCAACTATGACATATACATATATAAACGAAACCAAACCCATTGCCGTTCAGTCAATTCCAACTCATAGCAACCCTATAGGACAGAGTAGAAATGCCCCATAGGGTTTCCAGGGAGTGCCTGGTGGATTTGAACTGCCAACTTGTTTGGTTAGCAGCCGCTGGCTCTTAAACACCATGCCACCAGGGTTTCCCAGCTATCTATATGTATGTATGTATATATGTATACATAAACACATACACATGTATATGGAGAGAGAAAGACTGACTTACTGACATTGTTATAACCCTTGAATTCAGCCATAATTGAAGGTAACTCAATTCCTAGACTATATAAGAGACAGTAGAGACTCATTTTTAAGTTGCTTTGAGCTAAAATTCTATCAATTGCAAATGGAGAGTACTGACTAGCACAATCTTTTAAAATATTCATATGCTCTAACCCAGCTCTCACACTATTGGAAATTTATAGAATGTAAAAAGAAACTATGCAGTCCAAGCTGTATGTGCATTGAAGCATGTTTTAAGTAGTGAAAACTTTAAAATTATATGAATAGACATCGATAGGGAAATGGAACCATATAATAAAATATTGTTGGCCAATAAAAATCATTATCTAAAATACTGTTCAATGAAATGGAAAATGTATGTGTTATAATAATGCTAAGTAAAAAAATTTGGATATAAAATTTTATAAGATATACTTTAACATAGTTTACATATATATATGTTACTGGAAGGGTGGACACAAAAATGCTAATAGGATAGGGGGTGATGGCCCTATGGTTGATTTTTTTTTTCTTAAAAATTTTTTGTTCTACATTTTGTACTGTGAATCTGTTATTTTTATAATTGAAAATTTCATGTATAATTGAAAAACTACTAAAATGGTAAAGAAAGGTATAAGAGATCTAATAGAGAAGTATGGTTAAGTTAGTGCTAATAGATCCACAGGCGGTAGTCATTGAGTCAGTCTCCTACTTATAATTATTTGATGGCTCCCAGTAGTACTCAGGTTATATTCCAAATGACTTGGGATAGCAGGAAAGGTTCTTTGTTGTATGGCCCTTTGCCAGGTTCTACAGCCTTCAGACCTAGACATTTCCCAGAATAAATCCTATTTACAGTCAATGCTGGAAACCGAATAGAAAGAGTAAGAGTTTCACAGTAGCACTAACCTTTATCAGTCTAAAGAAGTCATCAGCACTGAGGTCTGGGCTGTGTTAGAAGTAGTATGTAAACACCGTAGGGGCAGGGACCCTGTCTGCTTTACTCACTACTATATCAGAAAGTAGAGCTGAGTGGGGCTTTCTAGAGAACCTGGCCCCACCCCCCTGCCCCATGGCTGGGTATTTTGCTTATTTACTCATTCAGATTCATTTTCTATTCTTCTCCAAGCTGAAAGCAGTATTGTTGCTGTTAGTCACCATTGAGTTGGCTCCGACTCATAGTGACCTTACGTAGAACAGAACAGAATGTTGCCAAGTCCGGCACCATCTTCACGACTGTTGGTATGCTTGAGTCCATTGTTGCAGCCATTGTGTCATTTCATCTCACTGACATTCGCCCTCGCTGTCCCTCCACTTTACCAAATATGATGCCCTTCTCCAGTGATTGGTCCCTCATGATAATACGTCCAAAGTAAGTGAGTTGATGTCTTGGATAATATTCTGTGATCCATAAGGTTTTCATTGGTTAATTTTTGGAAGTAGATCACCAGGCCATTCTTCCTAGTCTGTCTTAGTCTGGAAGCTCTGCTGAAACTTGTTCACCATGGGCAACCCTGCTGGTATTTGAAATAGTGGTGGCATAGCTTCCAGCGTCATGGCAACACACAAGCCACCACAGTACAACAAACTGAAATGTGGGTGATGAGAAAGAGCAAGGCAGCCCATTGAAGACTCCTTTACTTGGCTCCCTTGCCCTTTACCTTCTGACTGTGTTAGGTCAAAGGTAAGGGGCCACTTCCATGAGATCAGAGGGTGGGAAGGGAAGTTGGTCTGGGTATTTTATTCATTCCTGTGTCTTTTTTCCTTTATGGTTTATTCCTCCACGGCTACAGCTTCTTTCAGACAGCCCTCTCTATACAGCTACTCTTTAAAGACACAGGTATCCAAAACTGCTCCCTCCTTTTTATTTTCAGATCTAGGAGTGGTAACGACTCACTTTCCCACGGTTGTAATCCCCGTGGTACTGTGCTCTCTCACTGGTTTCCCTAATGTGTGCTTACGCTTTTATAAATAGCCCCTTTATGAAACTCTCTTCATTTACCCAGTTAGAGAACTTTTTTCTGCTAGGACCCTGACTGATACACCCCCATTTGACGGATCAACTGAGTCCAGAGAAGAGACCTGATTTTCCAAAGTTGGTAAAATGTGCCGAACTTTTAGACTCCAGATCTCTTGAAAATTTCTCTTTGGCACCAAACAGACTCTGCAGAAGTTATTCAAATAGAAAGACTATAAGCCCTTCAAAGGTTTTATTTCAAATTCATTTCCATTAATTTTGGATAAAAGTATACGTGCGTGCACGTGTGCGCATGCACACATGAACACACACACACACACACAAAGAACAGATGGCCACAAGCAGAAAATGGATTTTAGTTTAGTTCTCTTCTGCACTGCTTGAAATTTACTCAGAGACCTTGAGTGGTCAAAGCTTTGAATCATTCACCAGAGTTGATCCTGGATTCTTAAAATCCAAAGCTCCCTTGCTCATGAGTGTTACTTTTAATTAAAGGACTGAGTACAGTGTAGCTTTCTCCTTATTGTTCTCTTGACCTGCCCCTCCTTCATCAAACTCTGGCAGCTGGTCTTCAAAGTAAGTGCATGTACAACAAACATATGCAAGCTCTGAACCCTCTGTGTGTCCACCCTTGCCATCGCCTGTACTTCAGATTTAACTTCTCTTGATGGTTATGGCTGTATTTTTCCTCCTCCATTCCCTACATCTTAGTTGATCATCTAGACTTCAATTCTCTCCGCTTCCTAATAATCCCACCACCACACCTAACGTTTTGTGATTATTACACTCAGGCACCTGGGAGTGTACAGAGACTGGGATAAGATAGTAGTTAAAAGCATGGACTTTGGAGTCTGACAAACATAGTTTGATCCCTGTGTCCTTGGAAAGTACCAGACTTCTCAAGTTTTATTTTTCCTTCTCTGCAAAACAGGGAAATTCTACAACTGACACTTGCTGTGAGGATTGAGATGCTGCATCTGAAGGCCTTAGCGCAATGTCTGTTATATTTTGTTAGTTGCTGTTGAGTGGGCTTTAACTCATGGTGACGCTATGCTCAACAAAACGAAATAGTGCCTGGTCCTGTGCCATCTTCATGATCACTGTCATATCTGAGTCCATTGTTGAGACCATTCTGTAGGGTATTCTAACCTAGGGGGCTCATCTTCCAGCACTATATCAGACAATATTCTCTTGTAATCCATAGGGTTTTCATTGGCTGATTTTTTAGAAGTAGATGGCCAGGACTTCCAAGTCTGCCTTAGTCTGGAAGCTCCACTGAAACCTGTCTACCATGGTGACCTTGCTGGTATTTGAAATACCAGTGACATAGCTTCTAGCATCATAGCAACATGCAAGCCACCACACTGACAAATGGGTGGTAACTCTTGTGTATAGGGGAGTTCAATGAATGAAAGCTGCTTACATAAAGTAGTATTGAATGGGCTTTTTTTCCATTTTCAACCGTGTCTACTTTCAATGGAACCGTCAAAAAGGATGAAAGAACAAGAACCAGATAAGGAAATGATGGGAATAGAGAAATAATTGTATCAGCCACTTTAGACTAAAAACGGGCACTGGGACTAGAAAAAAATTTCACTCTGAGACTTCCTGGCAGCCAAAGGAAAAAGAGAAAATAATGTATTGTTAAGATGTGCCATCTGATAAAATAAGTTATGAAGAGGGGAAAAAAAATCTAAGTAGAATTTAAGTAGCTACTTTTATTTAAGTTATTAAAAAGCATAACGGACAATGTCTTCAGCAAATATTCTTTAAAAGATGCAGAAATAGTATTAATGAGATTCTTTCTATAGAAATTTAAAAATACCACCTATAGTGAATGTGACTTTGAGTATATCCCACCTGAATTTAGAGATCAGCTCACAAATAGATTTGATGCACTGAACCTCAGTGACCAAATACCAGATGAGATATGGGATGACATCAAGGACATCATACATGAAGAAAGCAGAAAGGTCATTACAAAGACAAGAAAGAAAGAAAAGACCAAAATGGGTGTTAGAAGAGACTCTGAAACTTGCTCTTGAATGCTGAGTGCCTAAAGCAAAAGGAAGAAATGGTAAAGTAAAAGAACTGAACAAATTTCAAAGGGCAGCTCAAGAAGACAAAGTAAAGTATTATAATGAAATATGCAAAGACCTGGAGTTAGAAAACTAAAAGGGA
>NW_004443956.1:7204781-7206431 GCF_000243295.1 Trichechus manatus latirostris | reverse complement strand
AAGTGACCATCAACAGATGAATGGTTAAGCAAATTACAGTACATACACACAATGGAATACTACACAATCATAAAGAATAATGATGAATCTTTGAAACATCTCACAACATGAATGAATGTTGAGGGCATTATACTGAGTGAAATAAGTAAATCACAAAAAGACGAATATTGTATGAGACCACTATTATAAAAACCCAAGAAAAGGTTTGCACACAGAAGAAAACATTCTTTGGTGGTTATGAGGGAGGGAGGGATGGGAAAGGGAAATCATTAACTAGATAACACCTGTTGCCATCAAGCTGATTCTGACTCATATCAACCCTATAGGACAGAGTAGAACTGCCCCATAGTGTTCCCAAGGAGTAGCTGGTGAATTCAAATGGCTAACCTTTTGGTTCTCAGCCGAGTTCTTAACCCTGTGCTACCAGGGCTCCAACTAGGTAATAGACAAGTGTTAACTTTGGTGAAAGGAAGGGCAACACACACTATAGGGGAAGTCAGCACAACTTGACAAAGGCAAAGCCAGAGAAGCTTCCTAGACACATCCAAACACCTTGAGGGACCGAGTTACTGGGGCTGACGGCTGGGGACCATGGTCTTAGAGGACATCTCGGTCAATTGCAATAAAGAAAATGTTCTACATCCTACTTTGATGAGTAGTGTCTAGGGTCTCAAAAGCTTTCCAGCGGCCATCTAAAATACATCTATTGGTCCCATCATGTTTGGGGCAAAAAAAATGAAGAAAATCCAAGACACAAGGAAAATACCAATTCAAAGGACTAATGAACCACATGAACAACAGCTTCCAGCAGCTGGAGCTCAGAAGAACTAGATGATGCCCAGCTGCCACCACTGACCACTGTCACGGGTAGATGGTTCCAGAGAAGGCGGTAAAAAAAATGTAGAAGAAAATTCAAATACACAAAAAAAGACCAGACTTACTGGTTTGATAGATACTGGAGTAACCCTCAAGACTTTGGCCACCAGCTACCCTGTTAACTCAGAACTAAAGCCACTCCCTAAGTCCACCTTTCAGCCAAAGATTAGACAGGCCTATAAAACAAACTATGAGACATGTGAGGAACGTGCTTCTTAGTTCAATCAAGTATAGGAGACCAAATGGGCAACACCTGCCGAAAGCAAAGACAAGAAGGCAGGAAGGGACAGGAAACCTAGATGAATGGACACAGGGATCCCGGGGTGTAAAGGGAAAGGGGGAGAGTTCTGACACATTTCGGGGGTTGCAACTAATGTCACAAAACAATTTGTGTATAAATTGTTGAATGTGAAACTAATTTGTGCTGTAAACTTTCACCTAAAACACAATAAAATTAAAAAAAAAAAAAAAAGATGGAATACAGAGTCACTGCACCAGAAAGAATTGGCTGATGTTCAGTTATTTCAGGAAGTAGCATGTGATTAAGAACCAACAGTATTGAAGGAAGAAATCCAAGCTGCAATGAAGGCATTGGCAAAAAACAAAGCTCCAGGAATCTAACTGAGATGTTTCAACAAACAGATGCAACACTGGAAGTGCTCACTCGTCTGTGTCAAGAAATTTGGAAGCCAGCTGCCTGGCCAACCAACAGGAAGAGACCTATATTTGTGCCCATTCCAGAGAAAGGTGATCCAACAGAATGCAGAAATTACT
>NW_004443956.1:7201970-7203710 GCF_000243295.1 Trichechus manatus latirostris | reverse complement strand
AGACTGCTTAATATTGTCCCACTTCTCAATAAGCCTTTATTTATTGATTGATTTCTGCTTTGCTTTGGATAGTTTCTGTTGCTACATCTTCAAGTTCCCTGGTTTTTGTTTTCATTTGTTCGTTTGTTATGTGTTCAGTGTTTAATCTGCCATTAAGCCTATCCAGTGAAATTCTTATGTTAGATATTGTATTTTTCATATCTGGAAGTTTCATTTGGCTCTTTTTTATGTAGTTCATCTCTCTCATTATGTTAGTTTCCCTTTACATTTCTGAGCATATGAAACAGATTTATAATAGCTTTTTAAAAACATGCTTGTCTGCTAAGTCTATCATATCATTTATGGTTCTGTTTTTAAACAACTGATATTTTCTTCGGATTATTGATCCCATTTTCCTGCTTGTTCATATGTCTAGTATTTTTTATTGTATGCTGGACATTGTATATTTAATATTATTGAGTGCTGGATTTTTTGGTGTTCCTTTAAAGTATGTTACATTTTGTTCTAGTGGGCATTTACATTACTTGTGATTGGTTTCATTCTGGTAGGAAGGGCTATAGTAATATTTACTTTAGGGTCAATTTAGCCTCTCTTCTAAGATATAACTCTTCTGAGGTCTTTTCTGAGTGTCTGTGTGCTTAAAGAGGTTTCTTCACTCTCCCTGATGAGAATTAAAATTATCCTTAGGCCTGGAAAATGTTTGGATTACTGATCCCTTGTAATTGTTATTTTCCAGAATGTTTGTCTTACCCAGCCTCATAGGGGGGTTTTACCCTGCACATGTAGATGGTATGTAGCCAAAGACTCTAAAGACCACTATAGAAATTTCTGGAATTATTTTTCTACGTGGCTGTCTCCTCTTGGGTTCCCTTCCCTGCATGTTCTAGCCTCTTTGGCTTCCCTGAACTTCAATCTCTATCTCCTCAACTCACTAAGATTGCCTGGCTCTGTTTGGGCTCCTCTTTTTGTACCACAGTGCAGAAATTACCTCCAGGCAGAAGACCTGGGTGATGGTAAGATCCACCTTGTTTGTTTTCCCCTCTCAGGGATCACGATCCCGCACTTCTTGTGTTCCAATTACTAAAACAGTTGTTTCCTATATTTTTTTCCAGTTTTCCAGTTGTTAAGGGCGGAAGGATGATTCCAGGCCTTCCTACTCCCTTGTGTCTGGAAGCAGTAAGTTCACTATAAGTTCTTTTTTTAATTCTGTGATTATCTTGTAGCTAGACAGTCATTTTGTGTTATATCTTTTTACATAAAGCATTGTCTTTTGAATAACTAAAATACATATATTGAAAATAATTGCATAGTTTTTATAACAGGGTTTGGCTTTTCTTTTCTTTTTTTTTTTTTTTAAATATACTGATTGCCTCAGAAAAATAGTAATGCCTTGAGCCTATCTTGACTTCTCTTGGCCTCCAGAAGGCACTGGTGTTGTCAGGGGGAGATCAGCTGTCTCCTTAGTTAAGTGTATTTGAGTAATTTTCTACAGTTCAGGGCTTTATTATCTTATCATGCTTAGAAACCTGCTTTTGTTTACCCTCTAAGAGTGGACTTGTGTTTCGGGAACAGACTCACAGCCACCAGGCACATCTAGGAATTGAACACCAGTTTGCTAATTTACAGAACAACCACAAGGATCAAAGTCAAAGTGTGTAAGTCCACATGAGCAGAACATTCTTTCCCTGTAGCAGATGCAACACATGAAGACTGATTGGTAAGCATGGAATTTGAACAAAG
>NW_004443956.1:7164149-7200965 GCF_000243295.1 Trichechus manatus latirostris | reverse complement strand
TATAGGGTAGAGTAGAACTGCCCCATAGGGTTTCCAAGAAACAGCTGGTGGATTTGAACTGCCGACTTTTTGGTTAGCACCCAAGCTCTTAACCACTGTGCTACCTGGGCTCCACCCAATATCTGAGAGGGCCACCAATTATGTCCAATCCTTGATTCAGGGGACTTGGACTAAGACCTTTGACAAAACCAAGGAGGAGTTATAGCCTTGAAATATGACTCAGTAGAGGGCAGTAGTTCAGAGCACAATTCTGAAGTTGAAATAATTGAATACGTTGCATGACCTTAGGCAAATATTGGACTCAGTTTACCTAGGTATATAGAGGATATAATAATGATATCTATTTCAAACAGGTATTGGGAGATTTAAATGAGATGATATAAATAAAATTGAAATAAGGTCTGTTAAACCATAGTGCCTTGTATCTAATGAGTACCTAGTAAATTATAGCAATATAATTTTATCTTCCATCAGAGACAGTAACCCAAGGGACTTAATAGAAAGAGTCTATTAAACTCATTCATCCACTGACCAATTCACAAGTATCAAAAGCCTTTTCCTTCTCTGAACAGCCTCATTTTAAACCCATCTGAAGAGCTCCATGAAGGTATTTTGCACATTATATAGAGACACTGGAAAGAGGTAATAAAGGTGCTTCCTTAGTTTTACCCCAAACTGAACGGCGACAGTGAATGGATATGAAATACTTTCCACATTATTCTGTGCACCTTAGCAAATATGTTGACATTTTCTGAAGACAACAGAGAATGTGGAGAGCTCTTCAAATGTGTTCTTAAACCACAAGTTTATTGAACAAAAGCTTCTTATATGTTTTTCTTATTCTATCTTTGTCTTCCTTTAAGTAGCCTTAAACAGAACATCCGTTTATTATAAAATAATTCTTTTCTATTGGGGAACTTATTTTTAACTATGAATTTTTGTAAATTGATTCGATCTATAATTTGTTGTTTGTTATTAGTTGTCATCAAGTCAGTTCCAACTCGGGGTGACCCCATGTGTTACAGAGTAGAACGGCTCCATGGGGTTTTCTTGGCTGTGAACTTTATAGAAGTGGATTGCCAGACCTTTTTTTCCACAGTACTGCTGAGTGGATTCAAACCACCAACCTTTAGGTTAGCAGTCTAGCACAAGTTGTAATCTATAATTACTTATATTGAATTGTTTATTCCTAATCTTAAAATTTTAATTGATAAAGATTAACAATATTTTGTTTATAGTAGAATCATTTTTAATGTTAACTGCTGTTTATTGCAACTGTAACTGCTTTGATTTTCTACCCTATCATAGAGATATATAGTTTCCTTTTTAAATATAGTTACTCAAGATATGAAGCATGATAGTTATTCAAGATATGAAGCATGAATCAGTTTTAAAAGAAATTAGTAAGTATCAGTCTAGATGGTACAAGAATATGGCAAACATCATTAAGGTGGAAGTTTGGAGAACATGGATCTGATGTATCCATCTCCACAAGAGTCATGGCCTCCCAGTGGGATAAACTAGTAATGAACTTGCTGGGATGGACACTGCCAACATTTGCCTCTCATAGTTCTCTTTTTCTAAGCTGTCCTGAATGACCAGTCTTAGCTACCTTCTGAGCAATGCATTTTTCTTTTGCTGTGTCACAAAATTAAGCTGGGTCACCCTGCAAAGTTGCTGGTTGAGGGTAAGGAGTAAGCTTCTATTTTCATAAATTTTCTCAGATCAGTTAGGCGATGATTTTATACTTCATTATCCCTTATTTCTCAGCTAGTAAAGGAAGATTCAGTTTTACAAAGGACAAAAGGTAAACCAAGAACTGAGGGATAAATCTTAGTATTGTGAAAGTGTTTCTGTCTTGTTCTAAAATAGTGTAGTCCAGGTATAAAGTTTAACATTGGGCTTAACTTGATAGGATTGTAAACTCTAATATAGACTTTTTTTTTTAATTGTATTTTCGTGGCAACTACATAACAGATAATTTAAGATAAAGAGACCTCACCAGGTGAGAGCTAAACCATTTGATTGGAAGCATATTTTGTTAAATAAAAATGGGAATTTGACGTGGGTACTGATTTATCCAGAGGACAAGTTCACCTTCTGAAAAGTGGACTTGAGAATTGGAGTCTTGGCTCAAATTTCCTAGATCTCTTTTTCAAACCATTAATTTATTTTTTTTCGGTTGTTTAAAAAAAAAAAAAAGCTTTCCTTAAAAATTTATTGATTCTGGCAACTCTTTTCTAGAAGTACCTCAATAAAGTATCTACTTTATGGTGACTATTTGCTTTAGGAATATTTTGCTTTCATTTACAAGAGAATTTAAACTATTATTACCAAATGTTTAGTATCATGAGATTTATAAAAAATCTCAATTGATGAAAATTATTTTTTTCTGAGGCACATATTGTATATGCCGAATATTAATAATTAACAGTGGAAGCCATTGTGTCATAGTGCTCTCCTTTGAACTAGAAAAGGCTTCAGCTTCTTGTGTATCACGAAGGTTAAATATACGAAGAAATTGAAAAAATACTGCTGTGGTGGGAGATTTTAATATCTCATTATCAATCTGTCAGAGTGCTAAAAAAATACATATATTTATAGAGAAATAAGTAGAGAAAGAGTGGAATAATATAACTAATAAGGTTGAATTATATCAGAAAACATATTCTTCTTAAACATGTATTCTTTTTAAACAACTGTGGGCTATTTATTTGGAAACCCCACATTCAATATTTACAAAAATCAGTAGTTATCCATCACATGCTAGGTTCAAAGAAAATACCAATAAATTCTAAAAAGCAGAAAATGGAGGGACCATATTTAACTCTAGTGAATTAAACTAGAAATTAGTGACAATAGTTTAAAAAAGAAACTCCTAGACAATTGAACATTTAAAACTTGTACTCCAAATTGCATTAGGACAAAGGAGGAATCAAAATAAAATCACATCGTATTTAGAAAAGCAAAGGCAGTGATAATGCTAAATGTCCAAACTTAAGGTGTGAATTAAGTATAAACTTAGAAAATTTTCTATTCTTTAGCGACAGTGCGTAAAATAAGTATTCAACTCAAGAAAACTGAGAAGGAGAACCACACCAAGAAAACAGAAGAATTAGGAAAAAGGATTGAAGCAGGACTTAAAGAACTGGACAAGAGTACAATGATAAATAAATCCAAGTGTTTGTTTTTCCTTCAGGGAAGGAAGGATACTAGTAAAAAGGACAAAGTTCTGGAAAGTTTAATAATGCGAAACAGGATTATGCTAATAAATTAGAAATTTTAGATTATTTTTAAATGTAGAAGATGTTGGCAAGCAGAATAGACTAATAACTTTGGAAAAAGTAGTTGATGTTTCAATGACCAGTTGATTTTACAGATGAGTTTTTTCAGACTTCTATGGTACAGCTAGTTCCAGTACTTTATAAAATATTTCAAAGCATGGAAAATAAATAAGAACAGCTTTCCAAATGATTTTAGAAAGAATATATGACCTGGGTCCCCAAGTGGATAAATAAAGCAAAAAAGAAAAGAAAGAAAAACACTGACCAATTTCACATTTGACTATGTTATCGGGGCTGGTTTGTGTTTCGTTTATTTGTCCATCAGTGCCTGACTATCTTAGCTTAGGCCGTGAAGTACTTTAATTACTGAAACTTTCTCTAGTACTAGGTTTCTTTGGCCTTAGACCAGTGTTTGCAGAAGGAGAGCTGAATTCCACAGACTGGCAAGTGTTTTCTCCGTGAACACACATGACGACGTGACCTTGTGGGACGGATTTTCGTGGTGGTTGTTAGCTGTTCTCTCAGGAGCAGTATAGAATATATCTCTGCATGGAGTGCTCAAAACAGGAAATCAAAAACCAAACCAAACCCGTTGCCTTCAGGTTGATTCTGACTCCTGCTGACGCCTTGCGTTACAGAGTAGACCTGCTCCATAGGGTTTTCTTGGCTATAATCTTAACAGAAGTAGATTGCCATGCCTTTTCTTTTGCGGTACCACTGGGTGGGTTTGAACCATCAACCTTTAGGTTAGCAGTTGAGTGCAAACCTTTTGTATAGCCTAGAAACTTATTTTTAACAGACTGTAATTTTATTCTGACAATTATATCTTAAGCCATTTATCGAAGCTGAGAAGTTGTTTACATCTTGAGAGTGCTACCTTGTTCATCATTGATCCAGCTTCAGGGTTTGCAAACTCAAAGTGACTCCAGAGGCTAGGCAGGGGTGGAAGTGATGAAGGGGTCTGGCAGGAACCGCATGCGCCGGAGAGTATTATTCATGGGTTAGAAGGAGTGTGGCTACTCAGTTCCAGCTAATTGGTGCCATTTGGGATGCAGGTTCAGTATTGTCAGATACTTGTTTCTCAAGCTAAGCCAGAAATCTGGATTTCCTATGAGAAATTTCTGATTCTTAAATTTTGGAAATTAATTCAGATATTTAGCAAACACTGTTCTGGCCTAGCAAATGTTGGCCAAATGTGACCTCTGGGCCTCAGTATGCAAACTCTGGCCTAGTCTATTACCTTCATTTTACAGCTGTGGGGACAGACACAGGCTAAGTAACTGCTCCATCTAGGGGAGGTCTCAGAGAGAGAGTCAGAGCGGGGCCTTGAAATTTAGTCTCTGGGCTCGTTGTCGCCCAGGCCAGGTTACACTGAAATCCTGTGAAAAGACACAAAAGAGTGACGTGGCAGCCCTGAATCACGGTGACCCAAACGGTTATGATTCAAACATTTTTTAAGGAATAGTAACAATTCCTCTCACAAGCCAAGGATTGCTTGGCATTTTCTATATTTATTTATTTTGGTCACTTTGCTGTTGTTGGCTGCCATTGAGTCAGCTCTGACTCATGGCGACCCGGTGTACGACAGAACACAATGCCGACCGGCCCTGCACCTTGTCCACGATCATTGGTGTGCTTGAGTCGGTTGTGCGTTTTCAGTGCCTTCCAACCTAGGCGGTCTTCTTCCGGCACTGTGTCGGACAGTCCTCTGTAGTGATCCACTGGGTTTTCATTGGCTAATGTTTGGATTGACACAGTGGCTGCCACAATGGGCTGAAGCATAACAGTGATTGTGAGGATGGCGCAGGACTGAGCAGGGTTTTGTTCTGTTGCACATAGGGTTGCTATGAGTCGGAACCAACTTGACAGCACCTAACAATAATGGCAACAAATCTTCAGAAGTAAATTACCAGGCCTTTCTTCCTAGTCTGTCTTAGTCATTTTGGGTGTGGCCCTTCTGGTATTTGAAATACCAGTTCTGGTGGCATAGCTTCCAGCATCACAGCAACACCCAAGCCACCCCGGTAAGACAAACTGACAGACAAGGGGTGGTAGTCAATTTTACTGAAGTATAATTTACATACAATAAAATGTGTTGGTCAACTTTATTGAAGTATAGTTTACATACAGTAAAATGTATCCATTCTAAATGCATAGTTGAGTCTTGACAGCTGTCTACACCTGTAACACTACCACAATCAAGATGCAGAACATTTCCATCTCCCCAAACAGCTTCCTCCTGTTACCTTGCAGACAGTCCCTCCCTCACCCACCAGCCCCAGGCAACCACTAGTCTGCTTCCTGTCACTGTGGATTAATTTTGCCTTTCCTAAAATTTCATATAAATGGAATCATATGGATGTACCGTGTTATATCTGAAATACTTTCAGTTAGCATAATGTTTTTGTGACACCATAGTGTTTTCGAGATTCATCCACATTGTTGCACATCATTAGTTCATACCTTTGTAATGCTAAGGCATAGTTCATGTATGAATAAACCATAATTTTTTCATCCATTCTTCTCTGACAGATGTGTGGGTTGTTCCCAGTTTTGGGCTAATATGAATAAAGTTGCTGTGAACACTTATGTACAGGTCTTTATGTGGACGTATGTCTTCATTTCTCTTGGGTAAATTCCTAGAAGTGGAATTGCTGGGTTGTATGGTTTATGTGTGGAGTCCTGGTAGCGCAGTGGTTAAGAGCTCAGCTGCTAACAAAAAGTTCAGCAGTTCAGATTCTCCAGCCGCTCCTTGGAAACCCTATGTGGCAGTTCTACTCTGTCCTGTAGCGTCGCTATGAGTTGGAATTGACTCAACGGCAACGGGTTTTTGTTTATGGTAAGTGTAAGGAGCCCTGGTGGTGCAATGGTTAAGTGCTCAGCTAGAATCGAAAGGTGAGTGGTTTGAACCCACCAGCTGCTCTACGGGAGAAAAGACCTGGACATCTCCTCCCATAAAGACTACGTCTAGGAAACTCTGTCTTATAGGGTTGCTAGGATTCAGAATAGGCTCGACGGCACACAACAATAGCATGCCAAGTGTACGTTTAACTTTATAAGAAACTTTTCGGTATACTTTGAATTGTGAGTTTAGATAGGATATATAGTATTGCTGGAATATATAGACCCTATTATCCTTCCTGAAATTCTCCGTGCTTCCCTCCAAGTTCCTACTGAAGATCAAAAATTAACATATCCTGTGTCACAGTGTTAGAACTCTGGGCCAGATTTGGGGAAAGAAAGGAAATGAAAGCAAAGAGAGAAAATCACTCACAACCAACAACTGAGGAGACAGCTGGCAACTAACATTCTGCAGACACTCTCCGAAGAGCGACGCGTCACCCTGTGTCTGCTAACTGGCACCATGAAGTTCTCACCCAGGTCAAATAGTATCCTTCCTCCTCCACCTACCTGCAGATATTCTTCTCACACTCTTGCCTACCTGTTGCCTGAGGAAGTCCATCCAGAGAGCGGCATTTTGTCTGGGAAAGGCTGCCTGTACAAGGAAGATGAATAACATCCTAAGAGGACTGCCAAGTCTGAGATTTACCCCAGTGATCAGAGACTTGAAAGGTATGCATGAGGTTTCATGCAGATGTGAATGCCTGTCCCCAGAGGTGGAATAACAAGCATGCTAAGCCCAGCTAGTTCATTAAAACTTGCTCGACTCAACAATGTCTCTGAAGATTACTCTAAAGAAAATATGTGTTTATATAGTACTTATCACCTCTCTTTTCTTCTTAAAAATGAGATGCTAAGACCTTTAATCCAAGGGGAAGTCTTAAAAGCTTCAGGATGAGATCACAGAATTGTTTCTCTCCAGGAGCAATTTGGGATGTTTGCCATCACCGGGGAGATGCTCCAGAAAAACCCTTCCTAAAACGGTAAACTCCAGATAATACAATAATATCACCTAATTGGGAAAAGGTCAATCCTAGTGAAAAGTCTGAGTTATGAGGACCTAAAAGAAATGCAGGTTTTGTTTTTGGTTTATAAGAGTATTTTAATAGGGTCAGAGGAGAAAAGGGCAGGGTAGGGGTGTACTTGGCACTCATGTGTTGCCGCTCCCCATGTACTGTGCCAATGGCAGACATTACTAATTGATCATAATTTTTAAAGGGGGGCTTTTTTGGAGTTGTTTAGTAATGAAATTCAATGTGTTCCAGATTTTGCTTTTGATACTTAAGCTTATTGATGTTGCAAAAGCAAGCTTTTACGGCAATATTTTAAATAAAATAAAGTCATAGCTGCCTTTTTTTGTACAAAATGAATTCTTTTTAAGAAATATTATATATGTACAACTCTACGATATTTCCTAAAGGGATTCTTCTTAATAGTCTCTAGGAGGTCAGTTAGGCAATCTAGATTATAGTATTTTGGTGCTTTTGGCTATAGATCAATTATCACTGGTGTGAATGCAACAAAGTTAGAGCCATCATACTCAACAAAATAAACTTAACTCTTCTCAGATCTGGAATGAATATCTGACATAGATGAGCCCTCATATATAAATTTTAATGACATTGTTCATCATCTTGGTGTTATAAGATATATTTGAAAATTATTTTTCCAAATAATGTTAAACTGACTGAAAAACTTACTCAAGAGCCTCCAAATTGAATATGCATTAAGGAATATTATAAAAATGATTAGATATTGCTAGTGACTCAACATTCAAATCTAATTTCCTACTCATCTTATAAGCTATGAATTAGTTTCGTTAAAGACTTTTTTTTTTTGCCAGTTTTGTAAAATATGTTACTTTAAAGGGGAGAAAAATTATATTACCATTTGAAAGTATTTTCTGTGAGAATGAAATCTCTCAGAAATTTGTCTCTCGAAGCAAACTACGGAAATAAGCTCCCTTTTCGGGGTGGTATAGCCTGCAACTGTCATTTATAACCTTCAAACGAGAATTCCTATGCTCTCAAAAAATGCTTTGTCCTCATTCTCACTGACTGTATAACTATGTACGTGATATTCATAAACTGTTATCTATTTATATGTTGTGTTTCCAAATGCTATTCATCTAGAGAAGCAGCATGGCATAATGATTGAGAATATAGGTCCTGGAGCTGCAGTGCCTGGTCCAAATCCCGGCCTTGCTACTCATAGCTTCCAGACCTTGAGCAATTCACTTAAACACCCCCCATCATGCCTCAGTTTTCTCATCTGTAAAACAGGATAATAATAGTACCCCATTAATATAAAACAGAATAAGAATAATACCTCTTGTGAGGATTAAATAAGTGCATATTTGTGAACCACTTAGAGCAGTGTCTGGCATAGTGCTATATGAGGGTCTGGTAAATAAAGGAAATTTTTGAAACAAGGACTACTCTGCCAAAAATTTTGAAAACCCACGTCTTAGTCATCTAGTGCTGCTCTAACAGAAATATCACAAGTGGATGGTTTTAACAAAGAGAAGTTTATTTCCTTACAGTAAAGTAGGCTAAAATTCCACATTCAGGGTGTCAGCTCCAAGGGAAGGCTTTCTCTTTCTCGGTCTTCTCATCAGTGTTCCCCCAGACTAGGAGCTTCTCTGCCCAGGGACCCTGGATCCAAAGGACACGCTCTGCTCCTGGCACTGCTTTCTTGGTGGTATGAGGTCCCCCAGCTCTCTGCTTGCTTCCCTTACCTTTTACTCTTGACAGATAAAAGGTCGTGCAGGCCACACCCCAGGGAAACTCCCTTTACATTGGATCAAGGATATGACCTGGGTAAGGGTGGTGTTACAATCCCACCCTAATCCTCTTTAACATAAAATTACAATCACAAAATGGAGGACAACCACACAATTCCGGGAATCATGGCCCAGCCAAATTACACACATTTTTGGGGGGACACAATTCAAACCATGACAACGCATGTCTTACCCTGTAAGTGCTTAATTAGGTGATGATTATTTAAAATCAAGCCATTTATTACTGATGCATTTTTTTCCAATTGTCCACTAATTTTTATTCTCTTAAAGTTCTAAATTTATTGTCTTAAAACATTTGTCTGTTTTAATAGAATACTTCTACCCTTTACTCCTCTTCCTTGAATAGCACCTCTCTCATTACTCCACCCACCCCAGCTAGTACTCTTTCTTGCTCTTGTGTATTTTCTCCCAAATGCTTGTTGGCCTCTGACATACTCTGCATTCGGGATGTGTTTATTTATTTATTTTAAATTTTATTTTATTGTACTTTAAGTGAAAGTTTACAATTCAAATTAGTCTCTCATACAAAAATTTATACATCATTGTTATGTGACCCTAACTGCTCTCCCTGTACTGTGACAGCACACTCCTGGATTTCACTGCTGATTTCCCATGTCCATTCAGCCAGCTCCTGACCCTCTCTGCCTTCTCATCTCACCTCTGCACAGGAGCTGTCCATTTAGTCTCATGTATCTACTGGAGCTAAGAAGCACACTCTTCACAAGTATCATTTTATGTCCTATAGTCCAGTCTAATCTTTGACTGAAGAGTTGGCTTTGGGAATGGTTTTAGTGCTGGGCTGACAGAGACTCTGGGGGAATGCATGTTATAGTAACTAATCAGCTTCTATATTTTTCTTAAATATATTCTTTAATTATTTTTAAATGCTTTTCTTTGTACACTTAGCTTATTATAAATATATTTTATATGTAAAATATATATTTAAATATATACATATTATGGAGCCCTGGTGGCACAGTGGTTAAGAGCTCACTGCTAACAAAAGGTCGGCTGTTCGAATCCACCAGCCGCTCCTTGGAAACCCTATGGAGCAGTTCTGCTGTCTGCTATAGGGTTACTATGAGTCAGAATTGACTCAATGGCAATGGGTTTGGTTTTTGGGTTACACATATTATATATATATATGCGTATAAATGCTCTTAATCTAAATGAAATAAATAAAATTACCCATGATTTTATTACTCCACAATTAACTGGTTTTAATATTTTGATGAAGAACATTTCAAACTTTAAAAAAAACATGTATATATACTCTTTTATTTCAAAACTATAACCATGCTTAATTAAGATCATATGAGAATATAAGCCCTACGTGGACAGAATTTTGGCCTGTTTTGTTCCCTGCTGTATGAATTCCAGTGTCTAGAATAGTACTTGGAATATAATAGCTATTCAATACATATTTGTTCAATGAATATACTTGTTTTTAATAAAATTCACTTAATATATTTGAAAATATTTTAAAGGCATTAAATATTATGCTTATAATATCACACTTCATCTTTAATGATGATATAACCTTCCATCTTATGAATATACATATTTTCTTCATACACTTCTATTGTCTGGCTATTATAAACAAATATTGTGACAAATACCCACAGCAAAACCTCTGTATTGTCTTAAGATAATTCCTAGAAGTGGTTAGCCAATGAATTACATAGACTTTTACGATTATGATTCATGTAATATTTATTCAGTAAATAGTTACCAAATATCTAACTTGTTGTCTGTGCTAGACACCTACCCGGAGAAGCCATGATGAATAAAGCCGGCATAGTCCTGTCCTCATGGACCTTATAATCTAGTGTAGGGGTTGGCAACCTATGGCCCGTGGGCCAAATGTGGCCTATTGCCTGCTTTTGCAGATCAAGTTCTGTTGGGACACAGCAACGCTCATTATTCATGTATTGTCCTTGGCTGCTTTCCCACCACGACGGCAGAGTTGAATAGTTCCAACAGAGACAGTATGGCCTACAAAACTGAGAATATTAACTATCTAGCCCTTTACAAAAATGTTTGCCAACCCTTGGTCTAGTGGTTTGCAATGTTTTGCCAAATTACACTCCAAAAACTTTATGTTCGCAAGTGTCATCTACGCGAGGTGCTCACATTCACAAAGGTAAACACGTCTTCATTTCCCCTGGATTTATTTTTTCTCCCTTGAGGAACTTCTTACAAATAAGTCTTTTTAGCACAGTATGTGTGAATAATCACCAAATCTGAAATTAGTGGAACCAGACGAGAAATGAAAAATATTGACTGAACTGGTGTGACTGGAGGAGCCCTCTGCCAGGTTATCGAATTTTCCTTTTATCTGGAAAGGACCTAGAAGGCTTGGCCAGCTAAAGTGGACTGTATCTTCAGCTGCCTAGAAAGAAAATACAAAAAATGCTGGAATTGTTCAAAGCAATAGTATATCATTTGACGTTTGAAATCTATTTTATTTACTCTGAAACTCGCTAACATTACCTTAATGACTTATGTAAACCAAAATATCTGTTATTTGACATTTTTTCCCCCAGCACTGGCCTGACACAGGCACGCTAATGATTATTTGTCAAAGTCACACTGTTTGCTTACAAGGTATGAAGGCTTTTTAGGCACTATAATGACGGCCCTTGATTCACTTGATAATATTTAGAATAAGCCATAAAAGCCGATCTCTGAACAAACAGACTGCTTTTATTGGCTTTTAATGCCGTTACGGCTATCATAAGTGGAAAATTGGCCTAATGCAAGCAATACTGCTGTGTCGTGCTGCAACCCCGCTGTTTGGTTTTATGGTTTATTTCTTCTAAAGAAAGTATGACTAGGTATGAGGGGGTTCCACCATCTCCTCAGCTGCAGGGCGTGATGTCACTGCTATCTATGGGACAGCTATGGAACAAGGAGGGAGACACCCTGAAGATGGGTGGGCACATGATTAATAAAATAGCCATATGTCCATTTGTTACATACGTGCTTGCTGGGTCCTACTATGTGCTGGGTGCAAGGGATAAAATGGTGAGGTGGATTTGGTCAAGATGGAACTCTATGTTAATGGAAAATTGACAGCTGAGGGCCTTCTGGCAAATTTCACTGGCCTTCTCTATGCTTTAGATTAAATTTTTATTCATATATAACTTATATAAGGTGCGCAAATCTTAAGTGTGCAGCTCGATAAATTTTTACATACGCGAACACCCATGTAACTATCACATATCAAGATACAGAACACTTCCAGCACCCTAGACAGCTTCCTCATGCACCCTCCCACTCAGTACCCTGGCCCCAAGGATTATCACTACCTGACTTCTATCACTATAGATCACATTTGCCTGATCTTGAACTTTATATAAATGGGATCATATAGTGTGTACTCTTTTAACTATAACTTTATTTGCACAATGTCTTATCTGTACGATTCAGCCATATTTTTGCACAGAGCAGTAATTAGTTCCTCTTATTGCTGTGTAGCATTCCATTGCGGGATTACTCTGCAATTTATTTTTGCGTTGTATCATTGGTGGACTCAAACATACAAACCTACCAACGATCCTGAAGATGGAGCAGGACCGGGCACTGTCTGGTTTTGCTATACATAAGGTCACCATGAGTTGGAGTTGACATGACAGCAACCAGCAGCAACAATTGTTGGTGGACATTTATTCCCACTGTTATGAATAAAGCTGCTATGGATACTCTTCTACATGTCTTTGATGGATGTAAGCACTCATTTCGGTTTGGTATAAACCTAGGAGAACTGCTAGGTTGTAGAATGGGCATATTTTTACTTTTAGATGGATATTGGTAAACAATTTTCCAAAATTTGAATTCTAATTTATATATCCACCACAAGCACGTGAGAGTTCTAGTTGTTCTTTGTTGTTGCCAACACTTAGTATTGTCAGTTTCGATATTGTTTTAATAGACTTGAATACCTTTATATTCTGCATGCACAGAAAATTCAAGAAAAATGTATTAAGCTTTAGAATATGCTTTCTATGTACATTTAAACATGTGGAGAATGGTCCATGGGGAAGTGGTGGGACCCCAGGTTTTGGAATCAGAGAGATTTAGGCTGGAGTATCTAGCTCCACCAGTTAATAACTGGGTAGCCTTGGTAAAGTCATTTATGCTCCCTAAGCCTCAGTTTCCTCTTCTGTAAAGCATAGCAAAATGCCCCAAATCAAAGGGTTGTTGTGAAGATAAATGAGATGAGATATGTAAAGCAGAGAGCTATCGACTGGCACATGGCTGGGGCTCATATTCCCTTCTCAGTGGTCTAGGTGGTCAAGCAAAGTAATGAAGCCTCTGAGCATCCCATTTTCTACCTTGCCAGGCTCTCTCGTCACTGTAATATCCTCTCAGTTGCTGAAGCCAGTCTTCTAAGTGTCATCCTGGATTCTTGCCTCTGCTTCACTCTGTACATGCAGTAATGACAACAGTAAGAACCACCCCAATTTTTTAGTTAGCACTTCCCTGGGTAGTGCAAGCAGATTGCAGTCAGCTGCTAACCCAGAGGTTCGTAGTTCTAACCCACCCAACAGCGCCATGAAGGAAAGACCTGGCAAGGCGATCTGCTTCCATAAAAATTATTACGTGCCGTCAAGGCAATTCCACTTCATACTGATTGTATAGGACAGAGTAGAGCTGCCTCATATGGTTTCCTAGGCTGTAATCTTTACCAGAGCAGATTGCCAGGTCTTTTGTCCTGTGGAGTGGCTGGTGGGTCAGAACCATCGATCTTTCAGTTAACAGCCAAGCCGCTTGGCTAAGCCACCAGGGCTCCTCCATGAAGATTACAGCCAAGAAAACCTTACGGAGCAGTTCTACTCTGTAATACATGGGGTCATCATGAGTGGGAATTGACTCAATGGCAATAGGTATGGTTTTTGGTTTTATATACTAGATATTGTAGTAAATGTTTTATACATAGTTTCGTAAGAACCCTGTAAAGTGCATATTGTTTCCATTTTAAAGATGGAGAAGAAATTGAAACTCTAAGAGATTGAACAAATTATCCTTAGTCACATGGAGATTAAGTGGTAAAACAAATCTGAAACCAAATCTGTTTGATGCCAATGCTCATTTGATTAACTACAGTGCTATACAGCAGACTAGTCAGTCCTCTTGACTTTATCTCCTATATGTCCCTGAGCGTTTCCTTTCATCTTCATCCCTATACTGCACACAAAACTTGTGCACCTCTTAGATTTCCCCATGGCATCCTTCTTGCCAAAGGTGTCATCTACATCCCAGATAACCTCACCAGCACCTTTGCTGGCACCTGTGGTGAGTACCTCTTTGCAGATGGAATCTGAGTTGAAGCCTCAGACTAGCTTAGGTCTCTTGTACCATATGCTGGGTGCTATTTGCATTGGGTAACTCCTCCATTTCTGCATTTCCATGAAACGAACACCATAGGGTGTGGGGGCAGGCTTCCTGAGTAGTTGCCAAGGAGCTGGATGATACAATCAGAAAGAGTTCCTGTTTTTTGCAGTTGCCTTCCAGTTGATTCTGATTCATGGAGACCCCTTGTAGAACTGTGATCCATAGCATTTTCAGTGGCTGATTTTTTGGAAGTTGAGCACTAGGACTTTCTTCCAAGGCCCCTCTGAGTGGACACGAACCTCCAACCTTTTGGGTAATAGCAGATCGTTTTAACCGTTTACACCATCCAGATTCCATCAGGCAGATAAATTCCCATTCTTTTACCTTTCATGGACTTCTCTAAGGTGTGACTTCTCCTTGCATACCTTCTAGAGAAGTCCCTTGGGCTGCTCAACCACACTTACCAAGCCACCTGCTGCATTTTGTCACGGATCTCTGTAAAGCAGTGGCCTGTACTAACTAAGGCATCGTAACACATTGCATCACACAGCTTTGCATCCTTTCTTTCTTCGTCTACTGACTTAGTTACCTAGGGTTGATGTGACAAATTACCACAACCTTGGTGGCTTCAAACAACAGAAATTTAGTTTCTCACAGCTCTGGAGGTCAAAAGTCTGAACTCTATGTCACTGGACTGAAATCAAGGTGTCTGCAGGGCTAAGCTCCCTCTGGAAGCTGTAGGGGGAAATCCTTTCCTTGCTTCTTCTGGCTTCTGGTGCCTGCTGGCCTTCCTTGACTTGTGGTTGCATTACCTTCATCTTTGTCTCCATGGTCACATTGCCTTCTGTTCTGCCTGTGTCAAATCTCTCTTTGCCTCTGTCTTATAAGGACCCTTGCGATTGGATCAGGTTTAAACCCCCGCTGAGAGAATCGGCATTTCTAACAAGTTCCCTGCTGAGAATTTGCATTTTTAGCAAGTTCCCAGGAAATTATACGCAAGAATCACCCTGGGATCTTGTTAAAATGTAGATTCTGATTCAGTTTATCTGGGGTGGAAATGCAAATTCTTAGCAGGGAACTTGTTAGAAAGGCACATTCTCAGCAGGCGTTCAAATGAAATGAACTTGTTCAAACTCCTGGATAGAATTTAGGGCCCACCCAAATAATCCAGGATAATCTCTCCATGTTCAAAGTAAGGTGGAGAGATTATCACATAATCACATCTGCAAAGATCCTTTTTTCCTTATAAGGTAATATGACAGATTACAGGGATTGGGACCTGAAATCTCTGGGAACCCTTGGGTAGTGCAAACAGTTAACAGGCTCAGTTGCTAACCGAAAGGTTGGAGGTTCAAGTCCACAGAAGCACCTTGGAAGAAAGGCCTGGCAATCTACTTCTGAAAAATAAGCTAGGCATATACCTCCCAAATAAAGCATTAACACTTTAACCCTTGCCACAGACTCTGCTTTCTAGAGGAGCTGAGCTAAGACATTGTCTTTGCCATTAACTTAGTTCTGGCCACATTACTTCTTGCTTATATTCCTGGTGCCAGAGGAACAATATCAAAACTCACATCTAATCATGTCACTCCCTTTTATGGATTTCTTCAAGGCAGCATCCCATGGGTTTTGTGTCAACATTTAAACCCTTTTGTTTGTATGAAGGCGTTCAGGACCTGCTCATCTGATCCGCTATTTCTCAAACTTCATTATTTGACTCTCCTCAGTATAATGGTGAAGACCCTAAGCTTTAGAACAGAACCACATTTGCTTGGATCCTGCCTTTGCCGTTCACTTATAGAGTAATCTTGGACAGGACACTTAGATTCTGTGGCCCTCACTTTCCTTAAAGTTCCTTTCACAGTAATCGAGGTGACAAAATGAGATCACTTATGTGCCTGGCACAGAGGAAAGGCTTAAAACATGCTACTCCAGTTATGCCAGATCACATGCAGGACTCCAGCTCTCTGCACACAATTAGTCTCCGTAAGTCTCTAGGTCTGTATCCATGATGGTTCCTCCCTTTGAAGGATTCTCACCATCATTAAGCTGTGCCTCTCTCCAACAAAGACAACTCTTTCTGCCTTTGAAACTAAAAAATCCACTTCTTCGGAAAGCTTTGCCTGACTCCAGCTGTTCTCCACAGTTCTTGCATGTGGAAGTACCAGGGGGGCTTGTTTAAAATGCAGACTCTCTATCTCCAGCCATAGATCTTCTGGTTCATCATAGCTCAGGTGGTTTCCATGAATCTTCAGTGTTAAAAAGCAGGTTGGATGAGTCTGATATGGATAGCCCTTGACTATATTTTCACACTCTGCACACTGTACAGGGCAAGTGCTGGTTTGGAATGGAAGCCCTCCTGGACAGACAGTGCCTACTCATGAAGATGTGTCCATCCATGCAGAATCTGGTGTCATCACCACCAACATCCCAAATGCTCATATATCTTATCCCTATAAACTAAATTTTGTAAATCAGATCATGCTGGTTAAGCAAGCTCCTGAATTCCCATTCCTCTCAGCCTAAAACTTCAAGCCCTATCACGGCCTGCAAGGCCTTTTATGATCTGGCCCTCTCTTCTCTGACCTTAGCTCTTAGCACTCAGCCGCTTCATCCTACTTCACTGACCTTGAACATGCCAAGCATTCTCTTGACTCAGAGACAATGCATTTACCATTTCCCTGGTGATGCAGTGGTTAAGAAATCGGCTGCTAACCAAAAGGTTGGCAGTTTGAATCTACCAGCTGCTCTTTGGAAATGTTACTGAGCAGTTCTACCCTGTCGTATAGGGTCGTTATGAGTCAGAAACAACTCGAGGGCACCGGGTTTGGGTTTTTTTGGTTGTACTGGTAATAGGAGCCCCTGGGCAAGCCAAACAGTGAAGTGCTTAACTACTAGCTGAAAGGTTGGCAGTTCGAACTCACCCAGAGGCACCTAGGAAGACAGGTCTAGCGATCTTCCAAAAGGTCACAGCCTTGAAAACACTATGAAGCAGTTCTACTCTGTACACATGTGGTTGCCATGAGTCGGAATAGACTTGACGGTAACAAATAACAACAATAATGCTGGAAATACTTTCCCTCCAGATATAAACATGGCTTTCACCCTTATTAAGTCCCAGTCTCTGCTCAGAGGTTGCCAGATCAGAGAGGCCTTCCTTAACCACCCTATAAATATCACTCGTCCTGTTTTCACTCCTTAGCACCTATCATGCCTGAAATATTCTATACTGATTTGTTTGCTTATTCCTGCCATCCCCCACTAAAATAAAATACAGATTCCATGACTATTTGTTTGTTTTCTTCACAGTACCTAGCACACCACCTTGAAAATGTTCTTGTGGTTGTTAGTTGCCATCAGCTTGGCTCTGACTCATTCCAACCTACGGAATGAAACATTGCCCGGCCCTGCGCCATGTTCATTATCATTGGTACGTTTGAGTTCGTTGTTGTGGCTATTGTGTTAATCCATCTCATTGAGCATTTCCCTCATTTTTGCTGACCCTCTACTTTGCCAACCATGATGTCCTTTTGTAGCGATTGGTCTTCCCTGATGACATGTCCAAACCAAAAAACCAAACCCGTTGCCGTCGAGTTGATTCCAACTCATAGTGACTCTATAGAACAGAGTAGAAGTGCCCCATAGGGTTTCCAAGGCTGTAAATCTTTATAGAAGCAGACTGCTGCATCTTTCTTCCACAGAGCAGTGACCTTTGGTTAGCAGTCAAGTTGACATGTCCAAAGTAGGTGTTAAATAAGTATTTGTAGAATTAATGAGTGAATCTGCCAACACCCGGTCACCAATATGAAATAGGAAAATAGTAATAAAAGATGAGGCTTATAACAATTGGGTGTCCAGATAGACTTGTCTTCCCGACTAACTCAGGTAACAAGACAAAACAGAGTAGGAGTCTGAAGCAGTAGAATACATCCCAATCATCAAGACACTGAGACTAGAGACTTGGGTACTTCAATATGCTTCCCTCCACCAATGGCTTTTGGGGTAATTTAATAATCAAATAATAGAATTCATTGTTCTTGACACTGACAGCAGCACTTGGTGGTGGGAAGTGTAAGTGGTCCTCTGGCACGAGATGCCTGTGAATTCCACATTTATTAGAAAGAAAGACACTGGAGTAGACTTGTGGAAGGCTTGTAAAATCATACAGTCCTATAATTGATTTCTTTTGTTTGATCTGTATTTTCAATGCGCTGTGCCTGGCAGATGGAAGTCATTTATTGCTTCAGCAAGTCTCCTAACCTCTCCTATCCTCCTTTACTTCATCTGTACCAGGTGCTGTCAAGCCGATTCTGACTCATGGCAGCCCCCTGTGTGTCAGAGCTGTGTTCCATAGAGTTTTCAATGGGTAATTTTTAGAAGTAGATTATCGGTCCTTTCTTCTGAGATGCCACTGGGTAGACTTAAACCTCCAACCTTTCAGTTAGTAGCTAAGCGTGTTAACCATTTGCATCACCCAGAGACTCCACCTCATCTCTACATTGGGCTTCCCTGTGTCACCCAGTTCCCTGGTGCTTGGGCAGATTAAAGGGGTTGATGCATGGGTCCAGTTCTTCATAGCTATTGTCATAAGAATGGAGTTTCAGGTTAGAATCCTGATTTAATACTGAGTAAAAGTGAATAACGAATATGAAATGCTTATTTCTTAAATTAAAAAAAGAAAAAATCTGAGACAAATATGGCCAGATGTTAACATCTGTTAAATCTGGGTGCTGAGTACATAATATATTTTTTAAAAGAATATGTAAAATGTCAAAACTTAAGTACAGGCAGTCCCCAGGTTACGAACATCCAACTTAGGTACAACCCATAGTTGCGAACCAACCTCCGGAAAGCCTATTATATTAAAAATTGGAAATACATACAATGGTTTGTAATAATAAATGGGGCTACTTTGCAACATGACTCAAAATGTTATTATTAAGATTATTACTGTATTATTAGAGATGTTTTAGTATATGTGGAAGTATTTCTTTAATGTTTTTTATGCCTAGAAAGTACACTATACCCTTTCATTACTACGTTTTTTCTGCTTAAATTTTTTGGATGGCATGTGTTTTCAGTATTTGAATGCATGCTTACTAATTGAATGTGTTTAAATTTTTGGTTGGTCTTATGGATTTTGAGAAATATGATCTGGTAATACAAGCCACCAATGAGGCGATTGGCACTGTTGCGCCACCGATCTGTGGCATGACGGTATGCCAATGGGAACTAGGCATGTAATTTATTGTGGGTGCCTTGCTGTTAGGTTATATGGACAACCTCTGGTTTTCCAAATATGACCCAGAAAAACCAAGATAAACCCATCAGGGCTCCCTAACTATCACACAGGAAAGCCATCATTATGCTTGCAAGACTTATCTCACAGAAACAAAGGAAAAAAAGTCAAAAGTTTACAAAACTAACACATCCAGGAAGTGTCACCTAATAGAATGCTCAACCTACACACAACAGTGAGGCGCCAACTCCAGTCTGCTGAGCTTCACCCATTTCACAAGGGACCCACCTTGACACTAAATGCATTAGGACCAGAATAACACCTTACCTCTGAGGTCCAGAGGCATAGAAAGGGATATACTGTATACTAAGACAAACATTTGACTTACTGATGTTAGTTAAGAACTGTACCTAACTGTTCTGACTTACGTACAAATTCGACTTAAAGACAGAGTCTGTGTTTTTCCAGTCAGAGATACTGGCTATGGCTTTCTAAAACCCTGGATGGACTTGGATTTCATGCCCATTTAGACTGGTTTTCATGAGTGCAACTCTGAAAACTGTTATCTCATTTTATTTAAGGTTTCATGAAAGCAGGGGTCATGTTGTGCTTCATTTATAGTTTTTATCTCATTTAAAAAAAAAAAAAAAAGAAAGCAAACCCATTGCCATGCAGTCAATTTGGAGACTTAAGGAACATTAACTAGCAGGAAAAATGTTAATGGTAATTTTCGGAAGGCCAGGATATTTGTACTTGCTAATCCCTATGATTTATTTCTGTAATCCTTTCCTGCAATGTTATAGAGTGAGGTTAGCCTGATCCCAAATTGTAAACTAGTCAAATTCGTATTTAACTCTTCATATGTTTCCAGTGAGATTCTGTTAACTGTTCTGAAAAGAAAAGCAAACGCACAAGAAAGAATCATCTCCGTCTTTGAAGAATGGCGAACATCGAGAGTAAATGGAATCGATACAGCTGATCGCTGTGTTTTTGAAGTTTCATTGACACTGCTATGTAGGTTAAAATCACTAATCACTGAAATTCGAAACGACTTGTTTCATTCATTCATTAAGCTTCACCTACCTGGGCTGCTAACCAAAAGGTCGGCAGTTCAAATCCACCAGCTGCTCCTTGGAAACCCTATGGGGGCATTTCTACTCTGTCCTATAGGGTTGCTGAGTCGGAACAGACTCAACAGCACCTGACAACAACAACATCATATACAAGAAATTGTGCTAGATACCATGATGGTTTCAAAGATGAATGAATAAATGGTCCCTTCCCTTAAGAAGGTAAGCATTATTATACATAAAGCTATTACTTTGTGATTAGTTTTGTGTATTTCAACCTCTCCATTTATACTGCTCTCTCTCTGGCCCCCTTAAAGTAGTCGTGTAGTATGGCCCCTTACAAACATGGGCTAGTTATTCCATGTCTCTGAATCCATGCTTCTTTTATGAAATACTTACAAAGTTGTAAGGACTAAGTTTGATAATACACCCTGTGATTTTCTTTCAAAATACTGATACTGAAACCCATTGAACCATTGCCATCAAGTCAATTCCAACTCATAGCGACCCTATAGGACAGAGTAGAACTTCCTGATAGCGTTTCCAAGGAGTGGCTGGTGGATCCAAACTGCCGATCTTTTGGTTAGCAGCCAAGCTCTTAACCACTGTGCCACCAGCTCTCCAACGTTAATTGTATTGGATACTAATATTGATACTAATTGTATTTAAATGATTTTTTTATAATATGTAGTATCTGCCTCACTAGACTGGAGCCTCCAAGTAGTCAAGAGTTTTTACTATGCCTGCCTTGTTCACCTACACAGCTCCAGCTTCAACCTTTGTGCCCGACACATAGTAAACTCAATTACTGTTGCTTATTAACCATGATGTCACTACTAACAATAAGAAGGTGAATCTGTGAACAGTTGGAAAGATGCAACTGGAATTGGAGTCATATGCATCTGTCCCTTTTGATTTGTGAGACATTAAGAAAAGAAATTCAGTTCATAAGCACATGATCATTTTTTATGTTGAAACACATTGTATCTATTTTCCATTGGGGTGGATTTTCCTTCTCTTTGAGCAATAGCCCTTTCAAAATCCTTACAAATTTGACACACAAAAAAATCATTTCCAGTATAACAATGTATTACATGTTTTCTGTTTTAAGATATACAAATGTTTAAACATGTATCTTTGATGATATGTGTGAGTGTGTGTGTGTGTGTGTGTGTGTGTGTGTGTGTGTGTGTACTCACCATACACACTTATATGTAGTCTGCAGATAAAGGAAAAATTCCTTTTCTTTTTATGGTTAAACAGATAAATTGTAATAAATAATAGCAGTTTTGTTCAAATGTTTTGCTTTCGAAGGCAGAATCACTCTGGTGGATAGAAATCCTATATAATCAACTTTTTCAATAAGTTTAGGATATTTATGATTCAAAATTATCTAACAAGAGAAATATATGTAAAATTTGTGACTCGATATTAAAATATTTTGTTCTTTTGAAAGAATTAAAGGCCGTCTATTGGTAGTGCAATTGCAGAACTTTGATTTTTGTTGTTTGAAACAAAAATAAGAAGCATACTGAATGAGGGAGAAGCGGAGGTTCAGCGTTAGCCACACCCCTCCCGTTCGATTTCTGGAAGTGTTTTGCTCATTTGTGTTCCTTTTGTGCAAGAGTCCTTAACTTTTTTTTTTTTTTTTTGGTGCCATGGAAGTCTGGTGAAGCCTATGGACCTCTTTCAGAATAATGTTTTAAATGCATAAAATAAAATACATCGAATTGCAAACAGAACCGATTACGCAGTTGTCAAAATATCTTAAAAATGTATAATATAACAATAGATGTGCATCCTTATCAGTGCATTAAATAATAAGATCTAGAAGTTGAATAGCTAATGCTGGGATGAACATGAACATGATTTTTGATATTAGTAGTGACTGTAATATGATATGGAAATGTCAGTGATCTCTATTAGTGACAAAGTGACAGGTATTGCCAATACTAGTATTATGATGTCTATATTCATGATTGAAGAAAATTCTAAATTTTGGTTAGAGGTTAGTGAAAACAAACCAAAACCTATACTTTAGTTGAGTGCTACCATGAAATAGAATGGTATTAGCTTGTTTTTTGTCCCTCCCACCCCCCTGCAAAGAAAAAAAATTTGTAGGCCTGCTTCTTTCCTTCTCGTTTTGTCTTTCCAGCACAACACTCTCCTTCATTAGAAGTAACAGCATTTTTAATGGCGTTAATATCCATCCAGATCATCTGCAGATAGAAAATCAGCTGAATGAGTATCTGAACCTTACCTAAAAGAAAGAAAGAAAAAACTCTTTTATGGTCCTGGTTATATTTACTAATTGGCAAAATTAACTGGCCCTCCTTCTATTTCATGACTTCAGAGCCAGAGAAAGAATTGTCTGATGAAAGAGGGAAGCATACAAACATAAAAACTCCAAACTATCACTGAGGATATAAGATCAAGGATGGTATACTTTGGGCAAGAGTTGAATGAATTTTTATTATTTATCAATTTCTATTAAAGGTATAGCTTGGTTTCACAAAGACATAGTGATGTTTTAAGTTTTCTCATTTTAGTTTCTTTTTCTCAGTGCTTTAGAAATGTTAGTTTAAAATAATACTGATCTAAAAAAAAAAAAAAACCCGTTGACATCAAGACAATTCCAACTCATAGCGACCCTATAGGACAGAGTAGAACTGCCCCATAGGCTTCCCAAGGAGCGGCTGGTGAATTCAAACTGCCGACCTTTTGGTTAGCAGCCAGGCTCTTAACCACTGGGCCACCAGGGCTCTTAAAAATGGGCTTATGGTGATTTATATTTCTCTTTAGAATGAAAAATATATCATTCTTTAGAATAAAAGTTACATTGATTACATTGATTTTTCTAATAGTGTCCTTCATAAAACATTCTGTCTTCTTGCTAGTACAATATTTCTACCCTAGCTCATTAAAGGATTTTGTAGCACAATGTGCAAGGTTGTTTAGATTCAATTCAATTTTAATTTGACAATATCTATAAGCAGTTACTATTGATAATGCTGATGTAGGTGTGTAGGGAAATACAGACAGGAATAAGAGCCTACACATTTTTTAGATGGTCTCAAAAGGATCAGAAATAGAGAAAGAGACCCAAAAATAGCTATGAGAAAAAAGGAAAAATAATAATAGTTATCATTTGATGCTAAGTGCTTTTTAATGGAGTCCTAGTGGCGTAGTGGTTAAGAGTTTGGCTGCGAACCAAAAGGTCAGCCGTTCGAATCCACCAGGCACTCCTTAGAAACCCTATGGGACAGTTCTACTCTGTCCTAGAGGGTCACTATGAGTCAGAAGCAACTCAACAACAATTTTTTTTTTTAAGTGCTTTTCATTCATTATTGCTGCAAGATAGCTGTATTAGGGTGCTTTCAGCTGCAAGTAATGGAAAACTCCAAGTCAAACTGGCTTAGAAAATAATTTACAGCAATGGGTTATTACTCATATATCAATTTCAGAGGTAGGGTTGCTTAAGGGTTGATTAAATCAATGACTCAACATCTTTAGGAACCAGGATTTTTTCTGGGGCTCCTTTGTTTGGTTGTGTTTTTGCTGTGTTGTTCTCGGTTAAGTGTGTAGTGTTATTCTCAGGCTGGCTTCCCTTATGATTGTAAGATGACTTCTTCAGTTCCAGATGTCACATAAAGACTCTACAGCATTCAAAAGAGCAGACTATCTTTTCCTGTGAATTCTCTAAAGAGCCTACAATGAACAAACAAAAACAAAACAAGAGCCTTTGCCAGAAGCTCCCAGCAGATGCCCCCATGTCTCTTTGTCCTGAATTGTATCACAAATGGTTGCGTAAAACGGTCGCTGGCAAGGGCAATGAGACCACCATAACTGTGTTCGACTAATCAGAATTTATCCCGCTCCTGGGACTGGGGATGGGGCTAGGCTCCCTGAAATGTGTGGCTGCATTGAGATGGGTGGGATCCTGAACAAACTGAGGTTCCTTCAGGGGTGAAGAAGCAGGGAGAGGGATGAATGTAGGCAATCAACTATGCCTACTCAGTAGCCATTGTTATTCTTGGTTTATACCTTTGGAAACTGAGGTTGAGTGATCTTAGGTGATTTAACCAAGGTCAACATCTATTAAGTAATAGATTCAGATTTCAAATGCAGTTCTGTGTGGCTCCGAAAAACTCTTCTCTTTGGCTGCACTGTCCTCAATGGTATAAATACATCAGTAGAAACATTTGAAAGTGCTATATGTTTTGATCCATGTTGAATATCTTAGGCAAAGATGTTGCATTTTGGTGTTGCTATAGGGCCTTATTTTTGTGAAAACTGAATATGGTTTAATAGAAACATGTGCCCCTGTTTTAGTTTCTCCTCCTTTCCTGTACTTACTCATTGCGTTCTTCAGTCTTCATGGAAACACTGAAGCTAAACTATGTGTAAAAATGGAGCCAACCCTGACTTGCAAACCTTATAGCCTCCTAGTATACCATTTAAAACTGTGTCTAATGTGTGTACCAACTTGTTGAAGACATCAACAGAATTCTACGACTGTTTTGTATGTTGTAAATCAAAGATAGCAAGCAGCGTTTTTACTGAAGGGGAAGGAGCGAAAGCCTAGCTTATCAAGACGTTTTCTTCACTTTGTAATAAAGTGATGATAAAATGAATGAGGCTTTTACTTCATGTACTAAGCATGGATTTCCTTTTTTCACAAGTCTCCAAATAAATTCTACTTTGAAAACATGACATGCTGTGAAATTTAACTCAAACCCTATGCTTCTTTTCCCTCTTCAAATCTTCAGCTTATTGTGTCCCTGAATAAGAGACTGAAACAAACTCTAAACATGACCTTTTTTTACTGCTTCCAGAGCCTACTAGAAAATACGATGACCTAAGTTCAGCAGTAGAATTCTCGCTTTCTGTGTGGGAGTTTCATTCCCGGCCACTACACCTCCTGTGCTGCCACTACCCATCTGTCAGTGGAGGCTTGCTTGTTGCTATGGTGCTGAATAGGTTTTAATGGAGCTTCCAGACTAAGACAGACTAGGAAGAAAGGCCTGGTGGTCCACTTCTAAAATCAACCAAAGAAAACTATGGATCACAAGAGTCTGATTCGCAGCCAATCATGGGGATAGTGCAGGACTGGGCAGGGTTTCTTTCTGTTGTGTGTGGGGTTGCCATGAGTCAGGGACCAACTTGGTGGCAGCTAATAACAACAAGCTTAGTTAACCAAAGTCCAAGAAACACTCAGCCCCAGTTTCCAGAACCCATCATCTTAATACCTTGCCATTGGTTAGCATACTTTTCCAAAGACGGCCATTTTAAACCTTCATTAGTTATTTAACTCACACCAGGTGGAGTCTACTCTACATCTTTTCCTGTGCTTCTGACTGAGTAAAAAGCATGATCATTTACCCAGCGACTTGGGTGCTGTCCTTGACATCTCCTTCTCCCTCTCCCTGCTAAGCAGTTTACCTGGAAGTCCTGACAGTTGTAATTTTCAATGACTTATCAAATTTCTCTCTTCCTCAATCACACTGTCACTCTCTTAACTCCTACTTCAGCTACTGCAAGCCCTCCTACCTGCTTTCTACCCATCGACTCCCACCTCCAATATGCACTGCAGCCACAGTGGTCTTTTTAAAAGGCACGTCTAGTGTGGGCCTTTCTGTGCTTTATGCCCTTTAATGTTTTCCTTTTTCCCTTAAAGTTCTTAGTCATGACCAGTAGGTCTTGTGTGATCTGGTTCGGCTTCTCTGGTCTAGTCTGTTGCTAGGATTATGTACAATGCAATCCCAGCATTATAGCAGCTGAAACAGAGCTTGTTGATTGATGGATTCAGGAATGTATCATTTTTTATCAAAACGTTTTTCTGAAATGCTACATACCTATTTCCCTCTGAGACCTGCTTTCTTTTAAAAAGAAAACAAAATGAATTTATATTTAAGCATAATACTCTGCTGGTCAAATTTAAAATTGTATAATTTTTTAAAATTGTAAAATTATTTTGCTCGGTTCCCTCTAGATAATTAGCTATTGTAAAATGAGTCCATACACAAATAAGGTGAACAAACCAAAGGGCTTGCCTGTTTATTTAAATATTCTAGGGAAAGTTGAGATAGAGGTTATAAAATGCTTGCCCCAGACCACAAAAAGACCGGCTGTCTTGGAAATTAAGAGTTTGGATGTTTGGGCCACTAGAGAGCTGTCATTAGACTACACTTCTGCATAACCTCCAAATTGTTCATTTGGTTTCTCTTGCTTCTCCTTTTTCAATTGGCTAGTCCAAAATACAGATGCTTATTATTGCATATGTCTGGAGAGAGTTGCTATGAGTTGGAATCAACTCGATGGCAAGGGTTTTTTTGGGGATGCCCTGTAGAGCAATAAGTATATTTGTGTAATCAGAATTCTCTGAGGATGGGAAAATCCTCAGCTTAGTGTCTTCTTTTACGTAAAACGTAGAGTTAAAATACTTCCTCCCTCAAGCCATTTGCTTTTGCTGTTTTTCCTTTTGTGGTTAGGTGTTAAGAAATCAGGTAATTTGTAAACTATCGTCTAGATTACCTAAAAAAAAAAGTTTATAATTTTAACTAAAAAGTATTATTAGTATAAACTTGAAGGCTTCTGGCCACTAAAGTATAACAATTTAAATCATGATTGGAAAACAGTATGAGTACGCATTATGGCTAACGTCATATTTATTTCTGGTTTAAAGCACTAACAGTGGTGTCTTTTCTTTGCTAAATCCTACTATTTAAAGATTTAAGGTAACGAATTTTGAAAAAGTCTAAATATAACAAGGAAAATCACGGTCGTGTCCAAGGTGGACAATGGGATGCTACTTGCTGAATATGAGAAAGCAAGGCTGTGTGTAATATAATTTTCTTGCTGGAGAGATAGTATGACCAGATAGGGATATTTGCAAATTAAAGTTGGATTTGGCATCCAAATATCCTTAGGTTTGCAGGTTTTTGATCTGTTTATTAGCCATGCAAAAATATATTGCTATTTCTTAATCTGATAATAGTTGATTCTGCCACTGGAGTATTTTTTCCCCACACTTTGATATGGTATGTTTTATTTTCAAGAGCTTGTTTTACAAAGATCAGCAAACAAAATAAAATTTCCATTTTCCTCCTCCATCAGTCATGTTTTTGTTTAGCTAGCCAATTTCAATGGGGAGATATCAAAATGATTAATCCTTAGAACTTGCTTGTGTCTTAAATGACTGGATATTATGGGAGCCAAGCTCCAACTTTTATCTCTTAAATATGAATGCAGCAATATTACAAAGTTGTAATTCATTCTGAACTATTTAATCACAGCAATCTATAGATAAGCCAGCTTCTGAATCTTTGCCTAATGTCATAACTAAGTCCTCTTTCCCATTCAAATCACTTATGACTGTGCTGAAGATACATGTTCAGAAAACCCACCTAAATGAATAATAGATTTAATAGGGCATCATCTACATTGATTTCCCAAACTTTTCCAGTCTCCTTTAGTTTTAGTTGCAAAGATGAATGCAAATGAGTGGTGATTGGATCTCTACCTTCAAGTATATTTCAAAGCAGTGTCCGTGATGGAAAAAGCACTGAATTTGAGATAAGAAGAACTAGGCTTGAGACCTGGGCTTGCCATCTATTGCATGTGTGACTTTGAACCAAGTTGTAGAAATTCTCTAACTTTTATTACTCAGCTGTGGAACATGCATCACAGGAGCTTGTGCAGAGGGCTTTAATGAAGCTAAACCGAGGCTCAGATATGCAACTGCTGTAAACTGTCACGTGGAAGGTAAGATGTGTGACTCCACCTGGTTTCTTTGGTTAGTTGGTTTATAAGGAATTGCCAGTGTACGTTGTAATGTATTCCTTTGAGATTCAAAGGCAAAACATTTTAAACAAACTGAATAAAAATCAGGAGTTGAGTACATTTATTTTGTTACTTTGATAGGGGAATACTATGTGTATAGTCATTGAAATGAGGTTGTGAATCTTTATTGACCTGGAAAGGGGTTCACGTACCTCTATTAAATATATTGCATGGTAATATTTTATTAAAATTATTAATAAATACTTGTGTGTGTATATTATTATGAGTGTGTATATACATACACATATTGGTACATGAATACAAAACATTTAAGAAAAGATAATACCGTGGCTATCTTTGGGTGTTGGGATTTGGAGTATGTTTTTATTTGCATTTTCTAATTTTTCTACACTGAACATAGATTGCTTATATAAAGCCACATAAATATATTAAATGCCTGTTTAAATCCAAAGATATCCTATACTCTCTAACAACTCCTCTCTCACCCCTTAATATTCAGTCTATGGCCAAGGCCTCCAGCTCAGCCATGTCTTGGATGCCAGCCCGTTGGTTCCCATTGCCCTGGAAGCCAGGATACCAGTTCAGATGCCATTCCTGTTTATCCATGGGTGAAACAGGCATCTAACTGGTCACTCGATTTCCAATCTCCACCCTTCCATTCTGTCTTCATAAAGATCTTCAAGTCACGGTCTTCTCCTAAAGAATCATGGTTCTATCATCTTGAGTTGCCGCCTGCCTCTCTGACTCCAGTCCCAGATATATTTGATGATTTCCCTTTACTTATAACATTCAGCTTACACCCCTCAGCCTGGTATTGAAAGCCCTTCACAGTATGTTATTGTCGTTGTTGTTTTGTGCCGTCGAGTCAGTTCTGACTCATAGTGACCAATATAGCTAAGGTTTATTTCCTACTCTCCCACACATACCCTTTATCTAGCCAAACGTAAGTCCTGTTCTCTGAACAGAATACACCCCAGGTTTTCTGCCTCCACACTGTAGGCCATCCTATTCCATCAGCTTATAACGCTCCTGCCTATTGCAGCTCTACTCACGATACATAACCCAGCTACATTCCATTTTTTCTGAATTCCAGATATGCTCTTTGTTACCGCTGAGTTCCATATCTTCTTTGAAATTTATTCATTTATTCATGTAATTTTTGAACACCTGCTATGCTCCAGGGGCTAGCTGGGTACTCAAATATAGAGGTGTATAAGCCAGATACATCCTTGCCCTTATATAATTGACACTCAATACTTAACATTGCTTCTTCTTAAATTTATAACTTATGGGTGAGCTTTTCTTAACCACACTCCCTCTTGCCCAGCATCACACCTGTGTTGATTGGAGGCACCTGAGTGTTACGTATGTTTGATTCTCTCAGAGCCCCTACCATCTTGCCTTGAGAACGGTAGGTGTTCTAACTGTATTGTTGGAAGACCAGAGAGAAGGATGGAATAAAGCATTTTGTTCCAACGACAGAGTTATATCTATATTAGCCATTTAACTTTTTCCTGTTCAGAGTTCTTGAAAATTAAATTTGACTCCTAATTAGCATTAGTAATTTGGTCTCTAAAATTGTGAGAACTAGTCATTTTTCCTGGTTGTATCTAGGGAGGTCCAAGATGAGGCTGAATTCCTTAAGTAAAACTGAAGCAAAAGTATGTTCTTCTGTCAGAGGATCAGTTATGTTCTAGAAATTGTTCTTGGTTATTTGACTTAGAACTCAGAAGTCAGTGAGATATGTGTCTTAATTAATGTGTGTTGGCCTTACAGAAATTAGACGTTTATCAGTATACTGAGTTTGAACACTCCAATGTATCCATGCCCTAAAAATGCACTAGACCTTCAAGCTGTGCTGTCATTTAAAGAAAAAACAACCCTTAGTGCCAATGTCCCTCCATTTCCTTCTACATCTACTAAATAGAAGATTCACTGAAGAATTTCCCTTGGAAAAGTGAATCCCATTACTGTCTATTAAGTATCTTCATCTTTTTATGTTGTAGTGTTCTAACTTTAAAGTGAAGATGCTAGTTGTTCCTTGAGTATGGGAATCATGGTATGTTCTTTGCCTAAGTCAGCCTTACAGGAAATCAAAATATTTGTTGATTTCATTTCTATTTAATTGTGTATTATCATATAAAACAAATGCTTATTTTTTAACATGAACCGTTTGTCTTCTAAATCTAAATTTTTACATAGTGGTTTAAGAAATTACTTTTAAGACACACGTATGCAGAGTGGAATCTGTTCTGCTTTTATTAATTTGTGGTCTGAACATAGTCTTTTGATGCATTGTGCAGAAAAGTTTATGTAAATTCAAGGTGGTATAGTATTAACACATATCTTGTGGTAACACCAGAAGAAATGTGGTTTGCTATCTATAATGCTGAATTTTCTAAATATAACAAAGAAAATTATTGTTGTTATTGTTAGTTGCTATCAAGCCACCTGCAATTCATAGCAACCTTGTATATAACAGTCCTGTGCTGTCTTCATGATCGTTGGTGTATTTGAATCCATGGTTGCAGCTATTGTATCAACCCATCTACTTTATCAAACATGATGCCCTTTTCTAGTGATTTGTCTTTTCTGATGATGTGTAGATTTGGTAAATGAAAGAGGAGCTAAAATGTAAATTTTCCTCTCCTGATGTCTGCTTTCTGGGGTTACCAATCGTGAAGTACCTTCCTTACCTCCTGTAATATAGCTGTTTCATTTCAGATCCCTGCTGCTGTGGGGATTCAGCTCAAGAGGAAAAAAATGCCTGATGTCTTATTTAATACTACGCCTCTCTGACTTGTCCTCTCCACTTTTTCTTGAAGTTATACACTGGCAAAACTACTGCCATTGCCCTTGCTTTTCATCTTTGCTGCACATTTACTTCTCGACAGGCCTAAATAATGGCTAAAATGGTTGAAATGATTTATGACTGTAGAGTGATGTGTTCATTTGCTCTATTCACATTCTTTTTTTTATAAATGGTCTGGTGAACACCTAGCATAGGTGAATTTTATTAGAGAGTATATTCCCTCTAAATGCCGTTCCTAAGCTGAAAGAAATGGGCCATAATCATATAAAAGTAAAGTATCTCTTTGTAGAATTTACAAGAAATGGAATGCTCTTCTTCCTGAGGCATAGAACATAAGGGACTTTTTTCCTCTTGCTATAAGATTGCTCTTTACACTAATGTTGATTAAGTGTATCACATCAACAGTTGCTGTGACATATAGGAAAATGAATGATTCTACTGAACATGTCTTATTGAAAGGACTGAATCTTTTGAAGTTTGTAGTTATCTACAATTCTTTTCTTCCTGTTGAGACAGGGGAATTGATTCCCAGTTTCTAAAGATTGCTTCCACTTCTAGTTCATAAAATTGCAGTTAATAATGGTGAACTAACATCATTCTGGATTTGATGTACTGCCCTATCATCATTGAAAGAGAGTCTTTAAATCTGTTGTTTAACAACTTATAGGGACTTTGCAATGATTAATTCATCTAGTCATAATCTTAAGGCTGACATGGCATCTTCTAGGCCTTCCATTCCATTGGGATCGACATCATCATTTTATAAGAAACGAACGTAGTACTTTATAGGCTTAGCTGGAAAGAAATTTCAACCATCAGCGTATAGACTGTGCCACTGGAATTTAATTTGTTGACCTCGGAGAACACAGAAGATCTCATCTTTTACTGAACTTTCTGAACATAAAATAAGGTTATCAGAGAATCAAATGATTCTGACATTTGAACTTCAGTAGAGGCCAATACATTTAAAGTAAGTATGCTCCTTCCTGAAATGTTTAGTGCTTCATCCAAAGCATATGTCAGGTTCTTAAGAAAATATGATCCCTTGTGGGGAAAAACATTAGAATTCAGGTCATAGCTACTAGCTTTTCAGGTGGACATTATTTCAGGGCCACATGACATCTGTTCTCCCTTTATTCTGCTACTAGAACACTGAATTCCCTCTGAAGAAGCTTCTCTCCCCTATTGTGTGATATTGCCAGTCAAGGAAGGCTCCCTGCATAACAGGGAGTTGACTATGGCCAAAGCTATTGAGCTTTCTTCCTTGGGATTTGGAATCCTGAGTAGGGGGGTGAGAGGATAGTAAAAAATATATGGAACGAAATTTATTCCTGGTGTGGTGACCTAAATAGTCCATTAAGTCTTGCTATCTGGATCGCCAGAGCTACATTAGTTCCTGCCCTCCTGGGCCTGGATTTTCCTTCTAGACAGTGAGCCATCTCCAAGGCTTTCAATAAATTCCCCTGTTTATTAATTCATCCATGATCAGTGTCTCTTGCTTCCCAAATGTGCTAAAACACTATTCTGTAATTTTTAAGTTTTGAAAGTATTGTGCTGTCCTTTGCTAGTTCTTTGCCTGACATTCTTTTGAGAATAAAATGTAGCAGGATATATTTTACTACAATTGAAAATAGGTATTTAGTAGCCATTCCCAAGATAAAGAGTTTATTTGAAGCTAAAATGCTGACCAGGGCCTATGAAAACCTCTGTGATCCTATTCCGGGCCAAACTCCTTACACTTACCCAATGCTATCCTTCTCCTGGATCAAGATGCTGCAGCCACACTTGTTTTCTTCTTCTCAGAGCATGACATGTTCTTTTCTGGCCCAGGGTCTTTAAACATACCATTCATTCTATCTGTAATTTTATTTCCCTCACTTTCCCTATCAACAGGTGACTTCTCTTCCTTCAGATCTCCCCAAATATCTGCTTTCCCAAGGAGACTTTCCCTATCAACATTTTTCAAGGTAGATCAACTATTCTCAAAAATCCTACTGCCCCATTGATAATTTTCATGTGGATGCTTCACAGGCATTTCACCCTTAACCTGCCCCACATGTATCTTTTGTCTCTCCAGTTTCCAGCTAGCTCATCTCACTCCCTCCTCCATGTAGCATCATCATCTTCCCAGTATCTCAAGCCAGGAGTCAAGCTTAACTCCTTTCTTTCTATTGCCCCATGTCCATATACCAGCCAGTCCTGTTGGCTCTACCTCCAAAATAGGTCTCCAGTCCACTCTCTCTCTTTCACCTTGACAGCTTTATTCCCATCCCAGTTACATATCGCTTGGTCAACTGTAATTCCCTCCTGTTTGTTACTGCTTATTCTCTTTACCTCATACAATATAACTGACTGATTCTATCCCCCTGATGAGAACTTCCAGTGGCTTCTAATTCCACATAGGAAAAAATATCCAAACTCCTGACTATGACCAGCAAGACCTTGAGTTATATTGAGCTTAAGTGACTTTCTTTTCCAGCCTCCATCCCTTCACCTCTCCCTCCCTTCATTTTTTTTTAACCTCCATTGCCTGCTTGTCTGCCTGCCTTCTTTCCTTCCTTTCTTCCTTCCTGTCCAGTCATTCTGAGCCATGTTATCTTTGCACGGGCTCTTTTCCCTATTGCAATGTTCTTCCGCAGATTTTTGCATCCTGGCTCTTCCTTGTCGTTTCCGTCTCAGCTCAAATAGTTCTCCCTCAGAGATAACTTCCTTGACCATTGATTCTAAAAGATAGTCCCCACGCCAATCTCCATCACATCAACTTGTTTTAAAGCTTCAAACAATTTATGCTTATGAAATTACCATGCTCATGTGCTTGTTTTATTTATTTATATGACTTTCAAGGACATGTTTTCACATAAAATTTCTCCTCTCAGCTATGCTTAAAAACAAAACAACATTCTCTTTGGCTGTTACCTCGTCCTCACCCCTGTATTGGTTAGTGTGTAACACTTCCACAAGTTAATGAAGACTACAGAAATAAGAGCTAATGATTCCATTTCCTGGGTGTACGTAGTGAAAGGAATCTCAAGATACAGTATTTGTGGAAATTAACAATTTAAAATCGGCATTAGTGTGGCTTAATTTTTCAGCTAGACACAAAAATTCACCCTTCTAAAAGTGAGAATTATCTGAGCGGGAATATTAGCATGGATTAATTACAATAAGCGCTTACATACCTGAGTTCCTTGAGAGCAGGAACTGGGGCGTTTTTCACTAGCCTGTTGTCTATGAGGCCAAGAGGAGCCCCACTAAGTGGTTGCTAAAATGAATAAAGTACATATTTTTGAAAGGAGCTCGTGCCTTGTTCATGCTCTGAAACTGCATTTTGAGCAAATGAAGTAAACTATATTCACTTCAATTTAAACAGAAGTCTAGTGCGTTGATCAGTGTCAATAAATGTGAGCAAGATTCTCATTCTCTCCAGCTTATCTGCAAACAAACATGGCGGTGGGGAATAAGACGGTATTCTTATATTAAGTAGTGAATTTTTGGAACATTATTCTTGGACTTCTGTTTTCCAGTGTCTTGGGTTATTAGTCTATACCTGGTTCTCTTGCTGTCAAGTCAATTCCAACTCATAGTGGCCCTGTGGGACAGGGTAGAACTGCCCCATAGGGTTTCCAAAGCTGTAATCTTTACAGAAGCAGACTGCCACATCTTTTTCCGGTATTAGTCTATAGTATCCACTAGTTCTGATTAAACAATAACTAATGCAGTCAAGGTGCCAAATCATTGGTGACCTAACTCCCCTACATCAATACTGCATAAATTTAGGGGAGTTTCCTCTGAAAAGTACCTAAATAATGGTTTTGAAATCACCAAGGATTGTAGTCATCATGTGACTGTTTACAGAAAAAGAGCTATACTTAGCTCAAAATAACTATTGAATTCACACCTTCCATATTCTGTTTTTTTTTCTGACATTATGGAAAGTGAGAGAAGCTTGTTCATTGCCTTTGAAAAACATAAAACCTTTTCTGTAAGCAGGAGTTTTCTTATTGTGATGGAACACTGCTGGGGCACCATCGAGTTTGGTGATTACTAGGCAGAGCAACATCTGGTTGGAAGATTACAAAATGACTGCTTTGGTGCATAGAAGGTATACTGTAACTTGGGATGATTTTGTTCTTCCTCCTATTTATCATACCCATGAGAAGAAAGCCCCACCAAAAAAATTACAAGTAGCTAGTCTCTTGAAGAACCAATAGCTTGATTTCAGTGTTCTTAATTTCCCATTTTTTATGATAGTCGGTGCCTGGACTTTGCTCATACATTTAAACATACGTCTATCTCTCTGTCTGTCTGTCTATCTATCTATCTGTCTCTGTGCTGATGCATTAGTGTTTATAGAAAACCAGTTTTCAGGAGATTGTAATAGATTTTGTTTAGAGATACAAGCTCTTAGGACAGAAATTACAAGCTGGTAGCCTGTGGGCTGAAATAGGCCCACAGAACCTGGTCTGTTTTGGTTGTCTTGCATGCTACTTTATTATTATTATTACTTAACGTTTAGAAATTAGAAGTTTTTGCATAGAAATCCATATTTGCAGCTTCTCCTGAAAAATCAGGAGACACTATAAGAAGTTGTAGCACTATAAAAAACTGGTAAAGCTGTGATTTTTAAACTGCAAATGGCAACAATTGAAGGGCTTCCATCCCTGCACTTTGATGTTCCTTTTCCGTATCAAATGGTGGAAGGTGTAAGCACTGAAATGCTTACCCAGAATGCTGCCCGACTTAATGGGATATTACACGCCATCTTATTCCACATGTAATTTTTTTCCCAACTTCTATGTTATATTGATTTTTCCTTTGTAAAGTTTTTCACGTTTGGGCCTATTTTCTTCTTCTCCTCATTGCGACTTTTCTTCGGGCCATGTTTTCCTCACTCCAGGGCTGCTGAACGTATTGCTCTCTTAGCTCTCATCAGCTCTCTTCTTTTAACGCTTCTTCTACCTGCCCCATCCTATTCTGCATATCAGTTACAGATCTGTAGTCCCAAACCATGTTTCAGTATATTAGTCCCTGCTGTCAACCCAGAACTCAAGTCCAACTAGTTAACTTACGGTGGGAACACAGACAAGTTCTTCCCCTTTATTTTGTGGTCATCCATACACAAACAACTTTAGCCGACATGCCCATTTCCCTAGTACCAAAATAGGCATCTTCCAACCTTTGATGCCTTTGATCTCAGCCTCTTCTCCTTCTCTGCACCTATGCAAAGCCTTCAAGACTGACATTCTCTTAAGCCTTGAACCAAAAATATCCCCTGACATCGTCTTTAAACCAAACAACTATTTAGCTTAGTTAGTAAAGAATGTCTCCTTCATCACTGTGCTCGTTTGAAGAACTACCTACATGGGATCAAATGGACAACAGCAACTGGAGAGGTTAAACAGGAAGCTTGGGGGGCAGTGAGTTTACGTCAGTGGGGGAGGAACAACTCAGAAAAGGAGGGTGAGAATGGTTGCACAACTTGAAGAATGTAATCAGTGTCACTGAATTATATGTACATAGAAAAATTGTTGAACTGGTGTGTGTTGTGCTATGTATATTTCATCAAC
>NW_004443956.1:7154217-7163689 GCF_000243295.1 Trichechus manatus latirostris | reverse complement strand
AAAATGAGTGCATTTTCAAGTCACCTGTGGTGTTTCTCACGCTATTCACCCTAATTATTGATACCAGCTCTGGGCGTGGCTTTGACCAGCTCTTCAGTGCCACCAAAGAGGCCATCAGTCCCATGATCCATCTGAGGGAAAGTGTAGGGCAAGTAAGAACCTCTTCGCCTTTCGAGCGAAAGGAAAACAATTATATAATCTCCTTGAGTACAAGGGTGCGTTTCTTCGTTTTTATTGTTCTCTACCACTCGTTCAAGCCCTGTGTCTAGCAATGCCATGATTAATACACGTTGACTTGAACTGGATAAATCGAATGCGTTTTTGAAGATGACAAGTTAGAGACAATAGCAGTCAGTACTCAGGATGACAAGGGTGGTGTTCATTCTTATTGGTTGCCTGCTCACTCAGAGGCCAGGCGCTGTGTTCAGAGCTTGGTGTGGATTATCTCAGTGAGTTCTTGCACCAACCCTGGCAAGGAATTACTATGATTACCCACATATTAGTAATGAGGAGTAAGTATTTTGCTAGAGTTCCAGAGGGAAGCAAGAAGGGTGCGATGTGTGAAACAACTGGTTTTGTCATTCATGAGAAACACTTTTTGAACAACTTTAGAACATCTATTTCATTTTTTGTTTTTTTAAAGGAGGGAGCAGTTGATTAATTTATAATACTGATTGAAAACTGTTGAAGTCACGGTGATAAGGTGATTTAATGAAAAGAACAGAATTTGGAAAGAGAAGACCTGGGTTCAAGATCTGATTTGCCGCTAAACAGTTCTGCAAGTTTGAGCCAGGTCCAATGTCTTTGTGAGCTTCAGTCTCCTAATCTGTAAAATGGGGACAATACTACTTGCATACCAGGTTGTTGTGGGGCCCAAATGAGGGAATTTACATAAAGCACTGTAAAAATATACATTGTTGTTACTATTACAGATTGTTTGAAATGTGAGCCTGGCTCCAAAAAGAACCATCCTGTTTTGAATAATGCTTTATATAGACAGAAATACAGAAATTATATTTTCACAGCTAATCCCCACAACCTCATGAGGCAGGTATAAAAGTCCCCTGCTAAGGAATCTGGGACTCAGAGAGGTTCAGTAACATGCCATAATCACACAGCTAGTAAATAGCTGAGCTGAGACTCAAAACCCACACCTGCCTGGCTTCCAATGCTGTACTTTCCCCACTGCACCTGTTTGCCACTTTTTTAAATAAGCCAACATGTATACTTTTTCTTGACATTAAAAAAAAAGAAAAGATATTTATGTTCTAAAATGAACTCATCCTGATAATTCCCAATTAAGATGCTGTCATCTAGCATCTGGCTCGATTTCCTTTTGTGAAATATAGTAAACATAATTTAAGTGTAGCTTAAATGAATTGTCCAAATGGATAAAACAGGTCACCTGGGAAATTAGATTGTATGGATTACAAGAATTCAATGCCTAAGTTTTACTTAATGGACAGATATTTTTTTTTTTTTTTTTAAAGAAAATATCTTCTGGAATCATTTGACTGGTCTATCAATTTCATCATAATTTCTATGTGATACATCTATAAAACCAAACCCATTGCTGTCAAGTTGATTTTGACTCCTAGTGACACTATAGGACGGAGTAGAATTGCCCCCATGGGGTTTCCAAGGCTGTAAATCTTTATAGAAGCAGACTACCACAACTTTCTCCTACAGAAAGGCTCGCAGGTTTGAACCACCGACCTTTTGGTTAGCGACTGAGTACTTTAACCACTGCACCACCAGGGCTTCTCAGTACATCTGTACCATGAAGCAATTAAAGTAAAAATACCATAAACTGCACTAGCCCTGGTGATGGAGTGGTTAACAGCTCGGCTGCCAACCAGAAGGTCAGCAGTTCGAATCCACCAGCAGCTGCTTGGAAACCCTGTGGGGCAGTTCTACTCTGTCCTATAGGGTCGCTATGAGTCGGAATTGACTCGATGGCAACAGGTTTGGTTTTGGCTTTATGAAAACCATATTTTACACAAATAGCACCTGCCTCTTGTATGTTTGTTTGCCAGCCACGCCCTCTCCCCCACAAGGTATTTTCATAAGTACCTCTATGCCATTTTTTTTTAATGTGTTGCTGTAAAAAAAAAAAAAGAAAAGAAAAGTATAGTATCCTCACAAAAATACTTTGTGCAGAGAGGACAAGGCTGGCAAACAAACATAGAAGACGCATGTTATCTGAGTAAAAATACAGCGGTAATGAGGAACCAGCTCTGTCTTCATGGATTGGGGGTTCACAAGAGAAACACAGAGGAATCTTTGACCCAAGTTCAATATTTTACTTCTACATTGTTTTTGAAGGATTCTATTTAAAAAGTCTTATTATAAAAAGAAATTAGAGAATTTTCTGGCCCTGTGGCTTTTTGAAGGAAATGATTCTGAGAATATGTCAGGGTCAACTCTTTATTCTGAAATAGAGACTCTCTAAGAAGACAGCATCCAACAGTAAATGTGATTGCTCAACAGTTGAGTAGAAGGAACGACCTGGGACTTTTAAAAAAGTAAAGATACTTTAAAAATGGTGATGGGTTAGGGTGGGATTAAGGACAGAAGTTGCAGTGAGCATGTGCATAAAGTGTCGATAGTGACTAAAGCGCTGTAGGAACATGTGTTTGAGCATAGACCATGTCCTGACAAATAACATAAAGCTTTCTTCCTTTGGAACATGGTGGTTAATTCACATGCTGTGAAATCACGCAACCTGGGGACGAATTCCAGCTGTGGCACTTTCTAATTTTGTAATTTTAGGCAAGTTACTTATACTTTTTAAGGCTCTGTTTTCTCATTTGTAAACTAGGGGATAATAAGTACTTCATAGGGTTGTTATGATGACTCAACATAATCATCCATAAACATCAATAAATATTGTCGTCATTGTTGACGTTATTATTTTGATAGTGTATAACTTACTTGATATAGTTATTAGGGTTTCCTGTGACATTATAGAAGAATTTTCAAGAATGACAACTACTTTAAGAGCTGCCCCTTTTGCAGTTTAATAGAGTCATGAAATGGTGGAAAAGACTAGCATATTTTTATAAAATATCAAATCATTTTCATTTAAGAGACAGTAAAGGTGCTCATAAAATCAAGATTATAAAAGCAAGCCTTCTAGTAAATAATCATGAGTTTATATGTATTTTCAAAAGTGCACAAATTTGTACAAATGATAGGAGAACATATTGATTTGTGTGTGTATTTCAAGCAACCTTCTTGCACACGTTATGCCTGTGACCGACAGCATTCTCCCCTGGGAAAGTGGCTTCTCTAATTGCAGTGAATGGTGATTCTATTTGTAGATCTTTTTTCCTACAGCATGCATTCCTTTATGTAGTTATTATTTTAAAAATACCTGTCCTCTAATTTACTTAGCCCTCGTGGTTATAAAGTAGAAAAATCTCCAGCACCACAGGAACCTCACAGATAATATACGTGAGTTAAAACAAAAATCTGTTATCAAGTCTTGGCAACAAAATAATCAGTTTTCCTGCAACCCAGGGACTACAAGGCGCATTTCAGTATCGGAGATTCTCAACTACAACTTAGGCCAGGTACATGTTAAGAAAAAAATAAAACAAAGAAAAATCAGAGCACAAACACCATTTGAACTGCCAGGGCATTTTTTCCTCCTTCTCCCACATCATCTCTTGCCTATAAACAAAAGCACAACTTTTATACCAAGGGGAAATCGACAGCAATAGGACTTACCTTCCTTCAACCAAGAAATGTTATTTTTATCATTTTCAAAATGCTCAGCTGTTCTTACTTTTATCTTTTCCAGCTCAGTTTCTGACATCTAAGTGGAAACAGAATTTGGGATATAAAGAATTCATTAAGAACCCAAATTTATGACATTAAGCTTTATATTTAGAGACGACTGCCATATCGTGGGAAAATTTTTATCAAAATAGTTTTTCAGTTTGCTTTCTTAATGCTAGGTCTCACATTTTATTCATTTGTATTCTTTTAAAATTTCAACATTATAAACTTTATATATTTCATTTTTAAGCAATAAAGATTTCTATAGAATCTACTAATTTCTGAATACTAAAGAATAACAGATTAGCACTAAGCCACAGATTGTAAAAGCAAACATGCAGTTGTTGTTTTATTATGGTTTAATAGCCTCTAAGAAAGCATGCTGCAAAGTGGTATACAAAGATATAAATAAGAATAAGACACAAAAGGAAATTTTGGCAAATTTATTAAGTCAAATGAGGACCTTATGACCTGAGACATGCCGAGTTGCTCTTTTTAAAGGTGTTGGAAGACCTATTATGCACCCTCAGTGCATTGAACTTGGCTGTCCTGGCTTGCTCACAATGAGCAAGGATGCTCCCTTGAGCGCAGTTAGCAAAAACACCGCAACATACTGACCTGTGTATTCCAAAAGGAGAAGGCCCAAGGCGTGGGACTGGGGGGCAGCTTGGCGATGCTCTGGGCAGCCTTCCTCTTGTCTCTGAATGTCCAGCATTCCTTTACCCCAACAGAAGTGAGCGGAGAAGAAAACACACTCCGTCCCTGGGTGGTGCTAGATTTGTATTGCTGCCAGCAGCATCCAACTTGCGACTGAGAGGTTTTTTTTTTTAAGGTAATATAAAACCTGTGGTTCAAAACAATAAAAACCCTCTCCAGCCTAGCTTGGGGTAAAAATAATGAACTCTTTTCATATTGATGGAGTTTCTTTACTCCCATTCTTTCTACAACCCCCATTCATTATTTAGGGTTAATGTTAAAAGATGTTGAAAAAATATTAAAATGTACACAGACTATTTGGGTTCAGATAAAAGGAAGGGAAACCTCTAAAGCTATATTCTCTGGAAGTTTATCCTGCAGCTGATATTTTGGAGAACACTTTTTCTAACTATTTGTAGGCAACAAGATAATAGGGAAAACATTTCAAGTTCTTTTGATAGTGAGTAGCTATTCCAAAGAAAATATTGAATAACATTCCAAAGAGGATTGGTAATGAGATTCTCAGGCAAAGATACACTGTTTTCAACAAAAGGTTAAAAAAAGAAAAGCATAATCTTTGGGTATGTGTGATGGAAAATAATGTTCAACATTCCTAAATGTTTTCATTTTTTCCTTCATAGAAAAAAAAATTATTTTTTGGCCCAAGAAGGTTAGCCTCCTACGGCATCTTTACCTAAACAACTGTTGTAGCCTGTTACCAGATTTCTTGTATCCATTCCACTTCCTTTCTCAACCTCATTTCTTCTTGTACTTTGCTCCCAATATAATTATCTTTAAAAACTATCTTGATCAGCCAATTTTTATACCAAAATAACTTCAGTTCCTTCCATTATCAGTAAGATACATTCCAGATTCCTTAGACAGCTAAGGAAATCTTGAATGGTTGGATTCTATAATGTGATTTTCAAACTATGGCCCACAGAATCTTAAGATTTCTTGGAAGTGCTGATAAGTCTTTTATGCCAGTATAATTGGATTGCTGCTGTTCCTTGAACATACCTGTTCTTGTTATTAACCATTCCTAGAAATGTTTTCTCAAAATCCCATCTCCTTATCCGGCTTGAAGCCCTCTTGATCTCTTTCATCTGGAAATGATCTTTCCCTTCTCTGGCCCCACTTGGGACTCTTGGTATGGTAGGTCTCCATTTTGTCTTATGTAAACTTGTGCTATATTTCTAACAAGACTATACTCCCCCTGAGAGATCAGCTGCTATCTCAGTATTATTTCTCAGTATTTAACATGATTCATCCACAAATTAATAATTGTTGGATGCATGAAACCAGCATATTGAAAATCGATAGTGTTTTCCCTTGTCCAAAGTCCTAAAATATACCTGATTACTAATTTCCCCCTTTCCTATGGTTATATCTTTTTATGCCCCTTCTTTGTACATTTGGAGACCTAATCTAACTCTCTTAATAGTTTAGCCATTGTCCTTTGGACAAACAAGTTATTTAAATTTTATATATTAGTGGGGTCAGTAATGCAGTTAGAAATAAGAATCACATTGATTTTAAAGCAATAAGTAGAGGCAATACAGGAACTAAAGGAAATTTAAAGTGCAAATATCTAGATAAAAAGAGATAATCGAGTACCCGGGAGAGAATGGATGGGCCAGGGGCACAGCCGGACATGTAATTCCTTTAGTTTGCTTTCAGTTCCATTATGTTATTAGACCATATGATTATTAATATTATTCCTCAATAGAAGTAATGTGTTTGTGAAGTTTCAAGATGAATTTTGGACCTCTGGAATGTTATAAATCATGTACCCCCCCCTTTTCAGGCGGAGAGCCCCACTCCTACGAGCGAGCATACTATGCTTCCATGTTCACAATGAAGTCTCTTTGAAATTCTGTGATCATTTTAATATATTTTATTTGGATCCCACTAAACTGTTTTCCAGTTATTTTTCCCAAAAGCAACCCATCCCTCGAATCCTTGTCCACATTTCTTACTTTGGGGATTATGCATTACTCTTTGATTATGATTTATTCTTTAGTTATTCTTGATCTATAAAAGATTTGTCAGTTGTTTTACAACTGTGATTAAAAAAAAAAAACAAAAAATCCCATTGCCATTGAGTCGATTCTGACTCATAGCGACCCTGTAGGACAGAGTAGAACTGCCCCATAGGGTTTCCAAGGAGCGGCTGATGGATTTGAACTGCAGACCTTTTGGATACTACTATATAATTTTCTGAATCCCTGTATTGTTTAACTAAATTACAAACTTTAAAATTCTTGTGCAAGATTTGTTCTGAGGAGGGAATTACGAAAACAGTGGGCTAGTTAATATGGAAATATCATCTACTTTTGGTTTGTGTGTTTTCAGCTTGTGGTCAGGTCAAACACTTGGAATTTTTCTGTTGTTTCACTTTGCTTTATCATTTTTCTCTGCCTGGCTTCCCATTTTCCTTCTGATTTTGCTATTGGTTTCTGTCTGCGAGAGTATATGACATAACTTGCGTTTTCTCCCTCTATATTTTTTCGTTTTGTAGAGTCCCATTCTAGAAGTTAGAAAACTGATTTTGAATTCTGTTCTTTGTAGGATTTGTAACCATTCTTTATGAGAGCTGTGGACTTTAATAAACATAGTATTCTTTTTTTTTTTTAAATCAAGACCATCAGTTAAGATAAGACTTTTTCCTGAATCAATTGTGTATCACTAGTGTTCTTGTAAGACATTGCATAAGGGGTATTCAATGTTGAAGTCAACCTTTAAACCATTTATTCATCCACTTAGTAATATTGTTGGGCTGCAAAATTCTCTGTCTGGGTGATGGACTCTGGATTCGACTAGGGTTTTAGTCTCCTGAACTGGACTGGACCTTGGCATGAATGTGGTGAGCCCACATTTGACAGCAGGGAGTAAAGAGAAACAAGCCTGATGAGTCCCAGGTAGAGTAGATGTGGGACATAAAAGATATTCTTGAGGAATCTGGCTCCTGGTTAAAAAACTTATGTGTGATTTTTCAGGCCTTGACCACAAGCAATTACAAAAGCTTTCCTGGGAAAAGTTGCCCTTGGTGCATAGTCAACGCATTGCCATCTCTGAAAGGAGTTACAGTTGAGGACTCAGGTCCCTGCCCCCCAGCCATGGTCTTTCACATGTCTGCATTCCTAGCCCAGGTGCCTTACAGGGAAGGCCTCCTTACACAGCACCTTAGGCAGGGGGCTTTCTCTTTGTCATGGGGAAGTTGGGAGGACCTTCAAGACACGTTTTCCCACTGTGACAGAGTATTTAGTACTTTTCCACTACTATCCCTTCCCCCTCTCCTCCCAACCTTGGGGTCCATAAACCTGTAGGAGCCTTTTGTTCGGGGCTCCCGCAGCAGTGAGATGGATCCCCACATCTACACTGATCTGTCTGTGCATACTTCCTACAGAAATGTGGAAAGGGGGGGCAGATGCCTTCTCTCCGGGTTAGATCTCTTGCTTATACTACCATAATGCGTGATTAAAGACTTCATGGTTGCTTTCATATTGACTAGTTGTCTTCATCAGCTACTCAGACACCTGACCCCTGAGCTCTGCTCTCTCCTCAGCCCAGTTCCCTGCCAGTCCGAAATGTAACAAGCTCATAAGTGACAGGTTGTCACGCCAATCTGATGAGACTCCAAGGAGAGTAAACACTTTTTTTTAAAAAAGAATCCCCTGTCCAAATAATACTGATTGTGCTCATTTAAATTATGAGCTAAATAATTCAGATGCAAGAACGTGGTGTCAAGGCTAAAGTTTTTTTTCTTAAATTCTGTTTTGTTTTGTTTCTCTTTTTGAAATAGAGATAAATTTGAATGTATATATATTTTTAATAATTCTATTTCATTTTGACTCATACATCAATATTTGTAGTTCCTATTCAAAATCTGATCCAGAAATAGAATCTTTAAGGGCAAACCATCCAGCAGAAGACAATCTTTGCCAAGAGAAAAACCTGCAAGGTCAGCATAAGTTTCGTGTTCTTTTTTCTGTTAAAATATAGTTGAATGTATGCAGCTAGAGCTTTCTTTAACAAACAATTAAATATGTGCTATCATATTAGTCTTTTTGATGGTTTTAAAAGGCATCTCATTGTCACTTGCCATGGTTTTTAAAACAATGAAATTATGTGTATAATGTAACAATATGATATTAATCAACATATAGATACTCTGCTAACTCAGATGATTGGATTCAAGCTCTCTGAAGGTTTCACGGAATGGGCTCAGAGTAACCCGTATGGGAAGGTGTACTTCCCTTTTGGAAGTAGATTTTCTGCTACAGCATAGAGTCTCTATTATTTAATATAGTTTATTAATTGCTTTTCAATAGCCATTCTAGTAACCAATATGTACCATCAGATACTTTATATTTTTTAAAAGTCTTTTTGGGGTTTTGTGGCTTTGATGCAAGAACACACATGGAGTAAATAGACATTGGTCCAAAGTATCAAAGGCAACAGTTAATAAAACAAGAAGCACATTCCAATTTGTGACACAAGATCCCCAGGAGGAAAGTTACAACTAACTTCATAAGGCAGGTATACCTGTTTAAGGATTCATTAGATGTTACATCACATCAAAAGGTCAGGTATGAGAAGTAACACTTAGGGATCTAAAATGATTCAACGTTTATCCTCATATCATGCTCAATAATTAAATAAAAGCTGCTTACCTTAACCAAATTATTTTTATACCTTACCGAGTTGTCCTTAGTGGCTTATATCTTGACCACCATTGAGAAGTGACATAGGAATAAACATGTGAATTTATTATTTTTATACATTTTACTTCTACAAATGCTATAATCCTACAATGCAATGTTTTACACACACACATGCACAAACATAGGCACATATACACACATACATACACACACACACACACACACGCATCCACCACCACCACCAGTTGCCATTGAGTTGATTATACCTTATGATGACCCCATGTGTGTCAGAGTAGAACTGTGCTCTACAGGTTTTTCAATGGCTA
>NW_004443956.1:7120257-7152309 GCF_000243295.1 Trichechus manatus latirostris | reverse complement strand
GTAGAGTTGACCTTAGTGACATGGATGGAGTCAAGCTTTCAAGACCTTCATTTACTGATGTGGCAGGACTCAAAATGAGAAGAAACAGCTGTAAACATCCGTTAATAATCAGAATGTGGAATGTATGAAGTATAAATCTAGGAAAATTGGAAATAGTCAAAAATGAAATGGAACGCATAGACATCAATATCCGAGGCATTAGTGAGCTGAAATGGACTGATACTGGCCATTTTGAATTGGACAATCATATGGTCTCCTATGCCTGGAATGACAAAGTGAAGAGGAATGGCATTACATTAATCATAAAAAAAAAAAAAAATTCCAAGATCTATCCTGAAGTACAATACTGTCAGTGATAGGATAATATCCACACACCTACAAGGAAGACCAGTTAATACGACTATTATTCAAATTTACAAACCAACCACTAAGGCCAAAGATGAATAAATCGAAGATTTTCACCAACTTGTGCAGTCTGAAATTGATCAAACATTCAATCGAGATGCATTGATAATTACTGGTGATTGGAATGAGAAAGTTGCAGAAAAAGAAGGATCGGTAGTTGGAAAATATGGCTTCAGTGATAGAAACGATATTGGAGATAGCCTGATAGAATTTTACAAGACCAACGACTTCTCCATTGCAAATACCTTTTTTCAATGACATAAACAGTGACTACACACGTGGACCTCATCAGTTGGAATACACAGGAATCAAATCAATTACATCTGTGGAAAGAGATGATGGAGAAGCTCAATATCATCAGTCAGAACAAGGCCAGGGGCTGACTGCAGAACAGAGCATCAATTGCTCATATGCAAGTTCAAGTTGAAACTGAAGACAATTAGAACAAGTCCATGAGAACCAAAGTACGACCTTGAATATATCCCACCTAAATTTAGAGGCCATCCCAGGAATAGATCTGATGCATTTAAAACTAATGACTGAAGACCAGATGAGTTATGGAATGACATCAAGGACATCATACATGAAGAATGCAAGAGGTCATTAAAAAGACAGGAAAGGAAGAATAGACCAAATTGGATGTCAGAACAGACTCTGAAACTTGCTCTTGAACATCGAGTAGCTAAAGTAATGGAAGAAATGATGAAGTAAAAGAGTTGAACAGAAGATTTCAAAGGGCGGCTCGAGAAGACAAAGTAAAGTATTATGATGACTTGTGCAAAGACTTGGAGTTAGAAAACCGAAAGGGAAGAACACGCTTGGCATTTCTCTAGCTGAAAGAACTGAAGAAAAAATTCAAGCCTTGAGTTGCAATATTGAAGGATTCTATGGGCAAAATACTGAAAGACACAGGAAGCATCAAAAGAAATCAGAAGAAATACACAGGTCACTGTACCAAAAATAATTGGTTGATGTTCAATCATTACAGGAGGTAGCATATGATCAAGAATCAATGGTATTGAAGGAAGAAGTCCAAGATGCACTAAAGACATTGGTGAAAAACAAGGCTTTAGGAATTGATGAAATACCAACGGAGATGTTTCAACAAATGGATGCAGCACTGGAAATGCTCACTGCTCGTCTATGCCAAGAAATTTGGAAGACAGCTACCTGGCCAACGAACTGGAAGAGATCCATATTTATGCCTATTCCAAAGAAAGGGGATCCAACAGAATGCAGAAATTATTGAACAATATTATTAATATCACATGCAAGTAAAATTTTGCTGAAGGTAATTCAAAAGCTGTTGCAGCAGTACATCAACTGGGAACTGTCAGAAATTCAGGCTGAATTCAGAAGAGGACGTGGAATGACGGGTATCATTGCTGATGTCAGATGAATCCTGGCTGAAAGCAGAGAATACCAGAAAGATGTTTACTTGTGTTATATTGACTATGCAAAGGCATTTGACTGTTTAAATCATAATAAATTATGGATAACATTGTGAAGAATGGGAATTCCAGAACACGTAACTGTGCTCATGAGGAACCTGTACATAGACCACGAGGCAGTTGTTCAAACAGAACAAGGGAATACCGTGAGGTTTAAAATTAGGAAAGGTGTGCATTGGAGTTGTATCCTTTCACCATACTTATTCGATCTGTATGCTGAACAAATAATCTGAGAAGCTGGACGATATGAAGAATAAAGTGACATCAGAATTGGAGGAAGAGTCATTAACAACCCGTGTTATGCAGATGACACACCCTTGCTTGTTGAAACTGAAGAGGATTTAAAGCACTTACTGATGAAGATCAAAGACTACAGCCTTCAGTATGGATTACACCTCAACATAAAACAAAAATCTTCACAACTGGACCAATAAGCAATATCATGATAAACAGAGAAAAGATTGAAGTTGTCAAGGATTTCATTTTACTTAGATCCATAATCAACGCCTATGGAAGCAGCAGTCAAGAAATCAAACGATGCATTGCATTGGGCAAATCTGCTGCAAAAGCTCTCTTTAAAGTGTTAAAAAATCAATGATGTCACTTTGAGAACTAAGGTGCACCTGACCCAAGCCATGGTATTTTCAATTGCCTCACATGCATGCAAAAGCTGGACAACAAACAAGGAAGGCCAAAGAAGAATTGACACCTTTGAATTAGGGTGTTGATGAAGAATACTGAATATACCACGGACTGCCAAAGGAACGAACAAATCTGTCTTGGAAGAAGTACAGCCAGAATGCTCCTTAGAACCAAGAATGGCAAGACTTTTCCTCACATACTTTGGATATGTTATCAGAAGAGACCAGTCCCTGGAGAATGACATTATGCCTGGTAAAGCAGAGAGTTAGAGAAAAAGAGGAAGACCCTTAAGGAGATGAATTGACACAGTGGCTCAGTGATGAGCTCAAGCATAACAATGGCAGTGTTTCCTTCTGTTGTACATAGCATTGCTACGAGTCGGAACTGACTAGATGGCACCTAACAACAACAACAATTATATTTGTCCTCTTGTGATTGACTTATTTTACTCTGCATAATTCCCTCCAGATTCATCCGTGTTGTGAGATGTTTCTCAGATTTTCTTTAAGTTCTTGATCATATTTATTATAAATATTTCAATGTCATTGTCTGGCAACTCCAACATCTAGGTCTTCTATCAACTACTTCTTTTTATGGTTATGGGTTATATTTTCTTGATTTTTTGCATGTCTAATAATTTTTAATTGTATGCTTGACTTTGTGAATGATACATTGTAGAAGGTCTGGGCTAGGCCATATTCTTTTAAAGGGTATTTATTTTTATTCTGGCAGGCAGTTAAATTACTGGTGTATCCTTTTGATCCTGCCAGGTTTGGTTATATTTTTTGTTAAGATTCATCAATTTCAGTATTTTTCTTGGTCCTGGAGTGTGGCTTATGCTTTAGGACCTCCTTATTATTCCCAAGGCATGTCCTTTCTTAGGTTTCAACTAAATGTTCAAGTGGCTCAGTGAGATATCTCTACTCTGGTTGAACCAGAGTGTCTTTCAACACTGTGTTACCTCTGTTACTTCCATTCAGCTCTCAGCCTCACAGCAGCTACTTTTTCCAAGGCTTTGTTAAGTCTTGTTCTACACGTATACATTCCAGCTAATATCCAAGAACACCTGTGGTAAATCCTGCTCCTTTCCTTCCCTGAGCACTTCCATCTTCTCCAAAGCCCTGCACTGCAAATTACAGCCACTTACTTCAGTAGCCCAAAACTTGAGTCTTCCTCCTCAATTCAGCAAGTCAGCCATTCCATTCGTCCTCTACTGCCCTGCACGTAGTAGTGAAAATGTTCCCAAGTCAAGAGATGAAGCAAATACGTGGCCCATTTTTTGTGTTTTCCTGCTCTCAAGAATTACAGTTCTGTTCTTCCTGTTGTCTCATGCCTGAAACACAGTTTTCTTATATATTTTGTCTGGTTTCATATCTGTATATGAAGGGATGCAAGTCCAGTACCATTCATTCTGTCATAACCCAAAGCAGACAACTCTGTGTATTATAAATCCCTTTACCTCTACCCTTCCCATCAATCTGGTATTAGACACCACTTTCTCCGTATATGCTGTCTCTGGTGAAGGGCAGAGCAGCCTAGAACCAAGGGTGGCTGGACTTTGAGGTTCACATTCCACTTTAAGTTCATAGCTGAATCAGTAGTAGTATTTAAAGGAAAGCCTTATTATGATAAGTATCAAAGAGTTGAGATCCTGTTTAAACCATAAATCATATATTAGGAAACAATGCAAAATTACTTAAAAATAGTGTTCAAGCTAACCAGCCCACCAAATTACATTTTGGCAAGTGGGTAGGAAGGAGATTTGAAGGTTTATGAGTGACTGTGGTTTAGATAAGGAACCCTGGTGGTGCTGTGGTTAAGCGCTTGGCTGCTAACATAAAGGATAGTGGCTTCGAACTCAACAGATGCTCTGCAGGAGAAAAGATGAGACAGTTTGCTTCTGGAAACCCTAAAAGTTGGAATTAACTCAAAGGCAATGAGTTATGGTTTAGATGATGAGTTTCATTAAAAAGGGGCTCATTTACTTATTTTTTTAGATAATCCTGGAAAGATTGGGACAATACGATCCCCAGATAAGCTGGGGAGTACAAGAACAGAAAAGACCTTTACCCAGTTTCCTAGAAGTACCTTAGTAGATTTTGAGACTTTCAGAAAATCTCTGCATACATCATAGTGCCTGACTATCAAACGGCAGATAGAATCATCAAGGTGGAAGGACTTGAGGGCAACGTGTTATGAGGAGACCTGGAGAGAATTTCAAACTTCCTCCAAGTTTGTGATAGGTACTGAGGGCCAGAAAACAAGAACAAGGTTCTTGATGACAAGAAGAATACCATTAGTGGAAGTTGTATGTACTATACCAGCTAGAGGCAATGGAGAGATTATAGACATTGGGAGAAGGAACAGTAGGGACAGAGACCATCCTCAAAGGCTAGCAGGAAGCCTTTTACATAGGTAAATACCAGCAATGACAGACAGTTATTATGGATTAGCTGTGTTACCCAGAGGAGAAGGAAGGATGGGGCTATGTTTACCCTTTTTAACTGGAAGATATTGTACAAGCTTGAACTTGTGAGTTTGTTTTCCACCACAGCAGAAGTGTTGGCTCAAATGCTACGTTAATATCAGTTATGGAGAAATAAAGATACTATTTATTTTGTTAATCTGAGCATATAACCTTTCACTGTACTTCTATTTCTAGTCACCTCTGCTCTCCTGACACCCATAGGTGAGTTCACCAACGTTGCCAACACTTAGGGAGTCCTGTTCAGAATTGCTTCCTTCTCAGATAATGATTGCCATCATTCACAGAGGTGGGTCCAGCACCACCAGGCAACCTTGTTCCTTGGCCACAGCAGATCGTCTCATAAATGGATGACCCAATACAATCCACTCTCCAAAATGTGGAATTGGGATTCCATCAGCCTGCATTTAACAGCTTAGGTCAGCTAGAGTGGCCTTGTTTCGATTGTGGGAAAGTAGAGAAAGTAGGCAGTTGGGGGAAAGCAAGTCACAACCTCTCTGTGCCTCAGTTTCCTTGTCTGTAAAATAGAGATGATAGCACTGCTATTTACTTTTGGCTATTAAAAATAAAGCTATTGTAAGCATTTACATACAAGCGTATAATTTTCCTGTTTTGTGGTTTCAGTATTTATCAAATTAAACATTTTTAAGGGGAAGAATGAGAAAAACCCTAAAATAAATAAGACCTATTGGAAAGGATAGTTTTAAAAATAGTCTCCATTAGCCTATAAAGTTAATTTTATCCTATAGTATACAAATTTACCTTTAAAGGACTAGTTGACATCCAGATGGAGTTTACAAGTATTTTGTCTTCGTATTTGACTACTGTGAGGTCTTTGTTTAGCTAAAAACTGCTGGAAAATCCTCTAAAGGGGAAAAAGATGGCTTATAAAATTCAAGGCAATAAGACCAGATACTACTCCTTAACTTCTCGAAATTGCTTTGTAGTGATGAAGAGGTGTACTAGCTGCCAGTAAATCTGGAATATTATTTTTTTTAAAAATATGAAAATTTTAGTGTGTTTGTGGGGGGGCAATTTATGGTAATTTACAAACAAATTACTCTCACTCAAAATCTTGGTGTTTTGAAATATTTGAATGATAGTGATTGTAACAATATACAATGTCATTTACTCTTAAAATAATGTGCCTTACTGGGTGTCATGGATTGAATTGTGTCCCCCAAAAATATCTGTCAACTTGGCTAGGTCATGATTCCCAGTATTGTGTGATTGTCTACCATTTTGTCATCTGATGTGATTTTCTGATGTGTTGTAAATCCTATTACTATGATGTAATAAGATGGATTAGTGGCAGTTATATTGATGAGATCTACAAGATTAGATAGTGTCTTAAGCCAATCTCTTTTGAGATATAAAAGAGAAGCGAGCAGAGAAACTTGGGAACCTCATACCACCAAGAAAGCAGCGCCAGAAGTAGAACGCATCCTTTGGACCCGGGGTTCCTATGCAGAGAAGCTCATAGTCCAAGGGAAGACTGATGCCAACAGCCTTCCTCTAGAGCCGACAGAGAGAGAAAGCCTTCCCCTGGACTGGCACCCTGAATTTGGACTTCTAGCCTACTGGACCGTGAGAGAATAAACTTCTCTTTGTTAAAGCCATCCACTTGTGGTATTTCTGTTATAGCAGCACTAGATGATTAAGACCCTGTGTTTGTATTTAAAATTACTTTGAAATTGTTTATTAATAGGAAGGTATCAATTTATTGGCTTCTTACAGTATAGTACCTTTTCCTACATTCTAAATAATCATTCAAAATAATTATTTAAAGGCCTGTTTAAAGGGTTAAAAAGCAAAGATGTCACTTTGAGGACCAAGGTGTGCCTGACAAAAGCCATGGTATTTTCAGTTGTTTCACATGCATGTGACAGGAAGGCTGAAGAAGAATTGATGCCTTTGAATTATGGTGTCGGTGAAGAATATTGAATATACCATGGGCTGCCAGAAGAATGAACAAGTTTGTCTTGGAAGAGGTACAGCCAGAATGCTCCTTAGAAGCAAGAATGGTATACTTTGTTTCAAGTACTTTGGACATGTTGTCAGGAGGGACCGGTCCCTGGAGAAGGACATCATGCTTGGTAAAGTAGAGGGTCAGTGAAAAAGAGGAAGACCCTCAATGAGATGGACTGACACAGTGGCTGCAACAATGGGCTCAAACATAACAACAATCGTGAGGATGGCTCAGGAACGGGCAGTGTTTTGTTCTGTTGTATGTAGGGTCTCTATGAGTTGGAACTGATTCCGTGGCACCTAACAACATGTAAAAGAATAGATCTTATTGACCAAGATACGATGATGTTTAAAATAAACTTCTCTTTAATCAATAGAACAGGTCAGTAAAATTTACCCTAAATGTTAACATCTGGAAATGTCTCTCTCTTTGAGAGGAGGGGGATCTCTTGTTTTATTCTTTTAATTGTCAAGTTCTTTGACATCTTATTGACTGTGTCTTCGTTTTTTCATTTGCCAGATTTTCTTTCCCAAGTAGGAACCAGAAAACGAAACCCACTGCCATTGAGTCAATTCTGACTCATGGCAACCCTATGTGTTAAAGAGTACAACCACTCCATAGGGTTTTCTTGGCTGTAATCTTTACAGATCACCAGGCCTTTCTTCCATGGCACTGCTGGGTGAGTTCAAACCACCAACCTTTACGTTAGTAGTTGGGTGCAAACCATTTGCGCCACCCAGGGACCTCTAAGTAGAGATAGACAACCACAATTTCTTTCATACAGATCTTGGTGTTCTATTGACATCAGTGAGAAGTGCTGCTTCCCCGCCCCGCCATTTTTTTAAGCCAAAAGGGACAGGAAAAAAAAGTGTTATCTTGATCAGTTTTTTTGTCTAGACCACCTCTCATGGGTTACCCTTAAAGCAGGACATTTAAATAAATTGAACTTCAAATACAATTTCAGTTTAACAGAACTTTTGGATCCAAAAGGAAATTCTAACATTTGATCAGCTATTCACAGGTAACATCTTTGCATCCTTTAAAGAACTGTAAACCAAATAAAAAGTTGTAAGCTGTACTATTTGATGTTATATGAGATAAAATATTCTTTGAAGATCCATAGAGACTAATTGGAAAAGAATAACCTTATGTCCCTAAATTATAAAATTAATAATGTAAAACCACACAGGACCTACACAGGTAATGCTACAGAGATCTAAGAATCCACACTAGTTAATGTAATACAAATTCTAAGGAAACAATTGAGATCTCTGGAGAAGGGATGATAAAATATCAGTGGGCAGAGGAAAAAAAATACAGTCGAACTTGGCAAAGGGATAGAGTGGAGATGAAAATGAGGGCTATTTCCCCTTCTGCAAGTTAGACTGAAGTGGTATTTTCTTTGCTTCTCTGATAAATAAAAAGTATTAAGTTATTTGTCTTGAATTGTAAATCTCTTCTGAGATGCATAGGACATAATCAGAAGGAATAAAGATCTGTCCTTTTGCTCATAAATCTTTTTGCAGTTAAGAAAAGGGTAAAATTAATCCAAGATTGTTTTTGTTATTTGAGAAAGGTATAAAGGAGTAAAACCTTTATAAATTTGTTCATTTCATTATTTCATGCTAGTAAGTGGTAGAATTGGGATTTGCATGCAGGCTTCCTGGCTCTTAAGTTAATGCCATTAGGAGGGAAATTGTCAGCATTGCCATCCCATTGCTCCCAATTGCCATCTTCTCTGAATAAGCATGGTGTCGCTAGTATAGTCTGTTACATGACCAGGTACCCTCTCTTGTAGCCCTTATCACAGTGGGACTGTTATAGTGGTTGCCTGATTAGTGTCTTCAGACTGGCACATGTGGTTGTGCAGGCTGGATATACTGCAGAACTCCAGGGTGCAGCTGGTGGCTTGGTACTGCACTACATTTCCCAGAATTCCCTTCCCTTTGGTTTTCCGGTTAGGGTGGGCCATAAGAAAGATTCTTATGGGAGAATTAGGGGCAGAAGTGAAGCACCAGTTATACTGTTTTGTACACTGGGAAGGTTGAGGTTGGCACTTTTGTAGCTCATACAAATCATGTCTTCTCTGCTGGCTCACCTTGTCGATGTGGTACAGCAGCTGGTCTGCGACTGTTCGTTTTCCCTGGATCCTTCTTCATTTCTGTGACTCCTGAGCTGGCTATGTGTTTAGCTCCATGATAAAGGCTGCCAGCTTCTCCTACAGGACACCCACTTCATCAGAGCTGGAGGGAATGAGAACTGACACAAATTCCAGACCAAACTCATGGATTCCAGCTTGTCCTGGCTCTCCTCCACTTTAGATCCATCTTCTCTTCCCCACCATCTGCCCTGCCAATTTGAAGCTCCAGAGTCAGAAGCAAAGACAGTGGCCTTACAGAGACCTTTGAGCAGCTCCCACAATTGTGTATGGTCAAATCCCTGTAACAGATCCCTTTATATATGTGTATACATATACACATGTATACACATATATATACATATATACACATACACATACATACATACATATATACGTATAACTCCTAGTGGTTCTGCTCCTCTGAGTGAACCCTGACTGATATAGTGCATCATTCACGTTGTAGTTTGTATCAATGGCACCCTCTGTAATTGTGCAGTGCACTGCTTGGGGGCCAAACCGGCAGCCCTGAATACCTATACGCCCATAGCTTAAGTGGCATAATGGCTAGACTAGTTCGTCTCGTGTTTATTGCTCTAGTTAGCGGCCAACAGAGTAGATGGCATAGACTGAATATATACTTGAAGTGGATAAATAATAATTAGTGACTGTCTTAGTTATCTAGTGCTGCTATAACAGAAATACAAGTGGATGGCTTCAACAAACAGAAATTTATTCTCTCACAGTCTAGTAGGCTAGAAGTCCAAATTCACGGTGCCAGCGCCAGGGGAAGGCTTTCTCTCTCTTTTGACTCTGGAGGAAGATCCTTGTCATCAATCTTCCCCTGGTCTAGGAGCTTCCCGGGCGCAGGGACCCTGGACCCAAAGGACGCGCTCTTCTCCTGGCACTACTTTCTTGGTGGTATGAGGTCCCCCTGTCTCTCTGCTCACTCCTCTCTTTTATATCTCAAAAGAGATTGGCTCAAGACACAATCTAGTCTTGTAGATTGAGTCCTGCCTCATTAACATAACTGCCAATAATCCTATCTCATCAACATCATAGAGATAGAATTTACAAGACATTGGAAAATCACATCAGATGACAAAATGATAGATAATCACACAATACTGGGAATCATGGTCTAGCCAAGTTGATAGATATTTTCTGGGGAAACAATTCAATCCACAACAGTGAGAAAAGTTCACTCCGTTGTCAAATATGTTTGGGAAAAACTGAAATCATCTCCCACCCTTGCATTGCGTTCCTAATGCTTATTGACATAGTAAAGTCTCTGTATAGCTATGCACTAAAATAACTAGTTCAGTCCAACCTTCCCCAAACTATTTGACTATGGAATCATTTTCTAGGCAGTTCCTGTTAACAGAGCCAGGGAACTACAAAACATACTTTGAGAAACCCTGGAATACATTCCGATAAACTCCGTCCTTTAACATTAGAGTCTCATCACTTTCTAAGTGCTATCCAAGTACTGAGTTAATGTAACTTAAAATCCCATTTAGCTGGTAAAAATTAAATACAATCAGGGGATGTGATAATAAGAGTGTAATGAAGAACAATGCTTGCTGATGTGTAGTGTAATTCATTCTGACACTTTTTAGAAGATCTTGAACCACAAGAGAAAGGTTAGTGGCAGAAAATGCATCCTGGCATAGAAAAGCATAGAGTATTATGCCATAGTAATGGGAAGTGGTGATGGAGGAGATTGTTGCAGAGTGTTCTTCTCTCTCCCATTGCTTTTCCCTTTTAGTGATGATTTAGGTGAATCTGTGAATGGCAAAAAGACATGAGATCAGGAAGAAGGTGTCAGCTTGAGTGAAATAGAGGAGAGCCAGGCTTAGAAGAGTCCACATCTTTCATTAGAACCTTAACTCAGGCATTTACTGGTAGATAAGATAGTTCCTTGGCACACTAATTGCAGGGCCAACCCAAGTAAAATTGTAAAATGTTGTTGTTGTTGTTGTTAGCTGTCCTCACGTCAGCCCCCAACTCATGGCGACCCCACGCACAGTGGGATCAGATCATTGTGACCCATTGGCTGATTTTTTTGGGAATAGATCACCAGGCCTTTCTCCCTCGTCTTAGTCTGGAAGCTCCATTGAAACCTGTTCAGCATCATAGCAACATGTAAGCCTCCGCTGATAGACAGGTAGTGGCTGTGCTCGAGGTGGATTGGTCAAGGATGAATCCGAGTCTCGCATGGAAGGTCAGAATTCTACCACCGAACCACCACTGCCCCCCTTAAAATTGTCAAATAGACCAGGTTAAATTTTGATGCCCTTGGTTTCCCTTGGTGAAGCACGCAGTGGTTCTTAAAGGAAGTGTTTGAGTTCTTATAATGACTTGGAAACATTACTGGTATTTTGAGGAGAGGAGCCTGGAATACTAAATATCCTGTCATGCAAGGAAGATCCTGCACAATAAAGAAATGACCTGCTGAAAATGTGAGTCACCGCTCCATTGAGGCCTACTGAATGTACTCTCTCTGGTTCCATATAATTCCTTTTCCATTCCAGTCACCTCACCCATGTGGACTGTGTATATCTGAACTATGTGTGGATCTGACTAACTGATAAAAGTTATCGCACAAAGATTGAATAAGGCTCAACTTTCTTCATTTACATTTCAAAAAAGGAAATAATCAACTCAAAAAAACTCTAACTAATTGATGCTGTGAGAAAGAAAAATATATTAAATTTTTTATTAGAATAGTAATATAGTCCTCTTATATGGAGAGAAGTTTTGAGACTTGTTTTTCGTTTGTAATTTGCTTATTTCAAATCCTAGTCTTCTCACTATCCCTCTGCTCACAACACTCTCTTCTAAGGCGTAAAATATGTGTGGCTCATATTGTGCCCGTACAACCGCAAGCTGAAACCTTTGGGAATAGATGTTTATCTAAACAAAGGGCCATCACTTGAAGAGAACTATTGGCACAGCAGACTAAAAGTACCACTTCTAAGCTGGTGATAGGGACCCAAGGTTGTGAAGGGACAGTGTTGACATGTTGTGGGGTTGTTAACCATTGTCATAGGGCAATATGTGTACTAACTATTTAATGAGAAACTGTTTGTTCTGTAGACCTTCATCTAAGGTACAAAAAAAAGAATTATCAATGTGAGATCAAATTGACAACAGCAACTCCAAAGGTTTGATGGGAAGCCTAGGGGACAGTGAGTTGAAAATAATGGTGATGGAATAATTTGGAAAAGGATAGTGAGAATAGCAGCACAACTGGAAGGATGTAATTGATGTCACTGAATTGGACATGTAGAAATTTTTGAAATGATGTATCTTTGGCTATGTATGATTTCACCCAAAAGAAAACAAAATGTCCTCCGAGGTCGAGAAGGGAGTGTTGACACATCGTGGGGTTGTTAACTGATGTCATAAAACAAGATGTGTACTGACTGTTTAATGAGAAACTATTTATTTTGTAAACCTCCATCTGAAGTACAATTTAAAAACATAAATAAATAAAAAATAAAAATGCCACTTCGTCAATATAAAGGAAGTTTTGTCTGAACTATTAAACTCCCTTTAAAAATAGGTGCTCAGACAAAATGACAATCTTATATCTTTCCTTTCTGCTTACACATGACTAAAACAAAAATATTTAATGTCCTTGCCTGGCTTATGGCTTAGTAATCCCTTTCTGTATTATTATTTCATAACTGGAACTTAAATCCCAAAGGAAGAAAAATAGAATTAGCCAATCAGCAATAGCACTACCTGCTTAAATATGTGTGTATGGAAACTGGAGTCCCTGGGTGATACAAACGGTTACCATTCTCACTGCTAACTGAACGGTTGGCAGTTCAAATCCACCTAGAGACTCCTTGGAAGAAAAGCCTGGCAATCTGCTTCTAAAAGATCACAGCCATTGGAAACTCCACGACTATGGTGCACCATTTATTCTGATACACACGAGGCCGTCAGGAGTTGAGATGGACTCAGTGAAAACTGGTTTAGTTTTGTTTTTTATAGGGAAACTCTAGATTCTCAAATGTACCACTGTCTCCATTTTAAAGATTAGGAACCTGAGGCTCAGAAGGGTTAACGAACACAAACGGCCAAGAAATACTGGCAGTCAGAGTTGACCCCAGGTCTGCTTGATATCTAAGCTTATACTTTCTTCATTACACCCTACAGCATCCAGGCTTTTTTTAGTTGGCTTTAGTATCGATGTTATAGATACCATTTGAATATAACCAGCCGTATAAGGGACTACTCTAAGGAAAGTATAAATCATCTGGTACTACCATCACCAAAACCAGGGAGGTTTTGCTCCAGTTGGAGAGATGTTCACGTACAAACGTGCATGCACAGGAAAACCACCAAACAAGACGTGGCAGAATAGAATTAGTGCCAGGTGGGAGACACATTCAATAATTCTGCAGGATTTTAGCAGAGAGAGAGCACACTATGAGTTGAGGTGGTCAGTGAATGCCTTGTGAGTAATAATAACCATAGTTCATTAAAAAAAGAAAAAAAAGGTGTGATGAGCATCTATTATGTGTCAGACCCTAGGCTAGATCCTGGGGATACAACGGTGAACAAAGCGGTGGCGGAGGGGTGGGCATGGATGTTATCTATATTGTTATCCTTCCATCCCCAGGTCCCACTATTTAATGTACATGAAGAATCACCTGGGCTTTGTTAAAATGCAGTAACTGACTCAGGAGGTATCGAATAGGGCCCAAGATTCTGCAATTTCCAACAAGCTTACAAGTAGTGTCTATGCTGCTGGTCCGAAGGCCACACTTTGAGTATCAAGGTTCTAGAAGAGGGAGTGGAATGAATAAATCAATGGTGAGCGTATAAATTTAGCAAAGATAATTGAAGATTCATTAGGAGAGTGTAGCCATCTCTGTTAGGCTTCGGCTCCTATCTCTGCAAGCAGACCAGGCTACCACTGCCATCTTGGCAGGGCCTGGATAAGCCTAAAATATCTGAAAAATCCCATTGTTTTCCATTCTTCTAGATCTATACAACATCCAACCTTCTGTCAGACAATTTTTCCTCATATATTTATAATCCAGTTGGTTGTTACAACTTTTTTTTAATACATCTTCTCACTTTTGCTTTCCTAGTACTATTCTCAAAACCTTACCAAAGTTGATTTGATTTCAACCACACTCTGATCTTCTTGATGTTGGCACAATTGCAGAGCATCTTTGAAATCTGTGAATTTCTAATCTCATTTCTAATGTGTTCTTTCTCTCCTTTCTCCCTTCCTCCCTCCTTCCCTTCCTTTCTCCTCTTTTCCTTCTCTCCCTTCCTCCCTCCCTCCCTCCGTTTCTTTATTCTCAATCCTCAGAGAGTAGCTTTTGCAATTTGGTGGAGATTCTTCATATAGCCCCCAAATGATGCATTTCACATCCCAGTTGTATCACTTATTAGTTATGAAACTTTAAGCAAGTTACTCAACTTCCCTATGCTGCAGTTTCCTCATCTATTAAATGGAGATGATAATAGTATTCAGATTGTAATGTCATTATAGGATTAAATGATTAGTACATGTTAAGTGCCTAGAACAATTGCTAGAACATAAGAAATACTTCGTGTTAGTAGCTGCTGTTGTTATGCCATCTTCTTTTTCTCTCTGTGTAGACAGCAAATTTTCTTTTTGACTTGACAGTACAGAAGTTCATGACACTAAAGTACAATGTTCAGTGCAGTGGGTGCTTCTTATGGTCTGCACAGATACTTGAGAGGCCGTAAGTGTTATACCAGAGTTTTTATCCTTCCATGCATTCTTCTTCCCCCTTTTGCCATATTTTGGACATTCTTTTCTTCCTGTGTCGTATATAATTGCATTACCTTTATTTTTGTTATTCAATTACCTCATGAACGGATATTTAGAAGACATGTGGGTTATGTCATGAGGGCAAGACAGTCATGCATGAAAGTCGTTTTGCCATTTTCAGACGTTACATAGATATCTGATTATTATTACTTATATTAATAATAACATCTATGAAGTATGTTATAAGGGACTTGGACTTGCAGCCATAAGGAAGTAAGAAGGACTGAATTTACCCTCCCACCTGAAACAACTAAAAAAAAAAAAACCCAGACAATTATATAAAAACAATAGTTATCAGACATTGGACAATAGACAGAATAGGACAATGATCTCGACAGAAGGAAAACATGAAATAAGCCTTATCATTGCCCTAACTTAGTGCCTAGAGAGAGTTTACAGGTTCAGTGCAGGCTGGGAAACCTAAAGAGAGCCCAACAGTCTAACAGAGTTGAGGAGACAGAGTACAGGGAAGCAAAGGTAGATAGAATTCATAAGCAGGGTACTGGAAAGGAAAGGGTGGCACAAAGAGCAAAAGATTTCCCTCCAGTCTTCAGCTGACTACTGACTAGTGTATACATGTAAGGAAACACCAGACTCCAGGAAGGACCACTAGAACAGAACAGAAAGAGCTGGAGCCAGGAATAGTTTTCTTCCCACAGCCAAAGTGAAAATACGTACCATACTGGATATTAAGCAAGTCTTAGGAAGGGTATTGTCCCAGTAATACTGATAAGTGAGTCCTATACTAAAAGCTGTTCTAAATCATTGAACAAAGATTGGAAGAAACCTACCAAAGGATCAAAGTGTTTTCTAAATAACTGTGTCCTAGAACAATGGCAAACAATATGTAAAGGAATACATGAAACTCCAGTATAAAACGTTTTTCAAAGAAAAATGACAGCAGATATATCATTACAAACAATGCAACCTAGAAAAGAGTGGTGTGACTTTTTTTAAATATTGAAAGAAAGAAGTTACTTCAAATCTATACCTAGCAAAAATATTTTTCAAAAATTAGTGTGAAATACTTTTTAGAGATGCAAAAGCTGAGAGAATTCATCACCAGTCTATTACCATTACAAATCTGCAGTAAGGCACCGTGTTAAGCGTTTTTTGTGCTTTACTTCATCTACTCCTCTCTCAAATCTTATAAATAGATGCTATCAGCATCTTTGTTTTGTAGGATAGAGAACTAAGGTTGTGAGAGCTAAAAGTAACACAGCCATAGGTGATTGAGCCAGACTACAGAGCTGGCGCTCATAGATTATAAAAGTCTACTGTTTTAATGTTTTTTTCAATAGTCTAGTACCTAGTTTTATAACCAGGGAGTAGTATGTCTAGGCTCTTGGCAGAGGCTGGAACAAAGGCCATCTGAAATGAAATCAAGTATCTAAAATTGTTTCTGACAATTAAGGTATTTATTCTACTATTGTTTTAAAGAGTGGTCATATTTACTAACGACTTAATCATCTGAATGGTATTAAAAGAAATTACTTTCTTATATTTACACTGTATCTCTACTGTCAGTTTTAGGCGATCAGTTGCTTCATATATTCAATCATATTCATTCCTTATATTAAAATAATAATAGCAATACACTTTCTAAAGTATTTAGAATTAAAGAAAAAAACAGAACTCCTTAAGCATTTCAGTAGAAACTATCAATTAAATGGAAAGATTAACCTTACTGTCTTTGATAAATTGTTAGATTTTTAAAGCTCTATTAACACTTACCTTTGTTATTTTTTTAACTCAAAAACTCTAAAAAATTTTCTCTGTGAGTCGTTTCATAGTTAAGCCATTTCACTCAATTTATCTAAACACTACTGAATTGGTATGTGCTGTAATAGAGGTTTATAACTCAATTTATGTCTGGTTGCATTAATCAGTTAGTAGTAACCTGATCCTACATTTTGAATCCCAATAAGAATTTGTGCAACAGTATTGTGAAAGTATTGTATCATAGAAAAAACAATTGGGGCTTGTATAATTGAAAATGTAACTTTTACACACAAAAATTTTGTTTTAACGGAAAAATTTTAGTGATTCCAATATACTGGAAACAGAAAATAGAAAACATTGTCTAGGAGAGAAAAAAATATAATACAAGGTATAGCATAGTTCATGAAACTCATTTGTAGACACATTATCTGAGATTAAAGGCAAATTGCATGTTAGAAAACATTTTACAGATTTTACCTTGTTTTGGTTTGTTTGTGGGTTTTTTTTGTTTGTTTTGGTTTTTTGGAGTAACAACTAAGAAATTTACTCTCATGGTTTTCTTATTTGAAATTTCTCCAAAATGTCAATGAAATGAAAGTCTTCTAATTGAATAATGAGAAATATTTAGGGTAGAAACTTTCATCCTTGTATTTTATAAATTACCAAAAACCACCTAGATATACTACGTATACTCATCAAGTATTGGTAGATCCTGAAATAATTTTATATGAAGAGAAAGATACTAAATATTTAAAGGTCAAAAATTCAAGAAAAACATAATCTAAGTCTACATAAAAAGACAGCTATGAAACTTGATCCCAGTGTGAAAAAGGACTCATAACTCTGTCTCATAAAAGAGAATCAATAATTTGTTAATAAGTAAATAAATTCCCAAATTAATATTAGCCAATAGTAAGCCTAATTCAAAAAGAATATATAAACTTTAAGAGAAACTGCAAAAGTGATGCAAGGAATTACCTATAATATTAAGATATATAAATATGTTTTTACATTTTTAAAAGTCACATCCTTTAAAATCTTAACGATGAACTGATAGTTGATCTAAATCTTTCAAAACCCACGTACCTTTTTCTATAATTAGTTACAGAACTTTGAGTACATATTAGTGATATGATGTACATGAAAATTGAAATGAACAATTAACATTAAATGGCATATTCAGACAAGCTATCTTTGTGGTGTACCTATACTTGTCTTTATATAATAACATTGAATATAGTGTTTAAGTTTCCTGAGGTCTTTTATAGTTAAGAGAGATTATCAGAAAATAACCAAAGGAGGAAAAAGCCCAACATTTTTTCCTCTGTATTACCACATCTGCTTATTTATTCATTTAATCATTCTTTTATTTACAATGTTTTCATCAACTTAAAAATAGTTGTTTATGTATTGTAGTTGATACTTCTGTACTGTAATATTACGCTATTAGAGTAAATTCTGTTTGTTTAAAAGTAACTAGGTCATCTGTAAGGGGGAAGATGTTTGGCTTTGTAATTAAATATAAACATAATGGTAAATTACAATAAATGGTTAATTTAATACCATAATTTCCTATCTCAATAAAACATTCTGATTAGAATCTAAATAAATAATTGAAATTTGTGTAGAAAATACTACAAAAAGCCACTTGCTGTATAAAATCTGAATGATTAAAGTAATGGAAAATGAATTAAGGCAATTCATTCTATAAGATTTTATAAGCTTTTAAGTGAATATAGAACCTAGTTACGTTTAAATTAGGACAAGTTAAAATGTTACGTATTTCAATCAATTTAGCCTTATTTCCGTTAGTATGCATAACTGTCCTATGATAGAGTAAATCTTGAGAAAATGAAGATCCAAACATTGACGCTTTCTTCATCTTAGACAAAATACAAATACTTCAATGCAGGAGATCTGAAAAGTGTGTAAATGTGTCTATGAATCTCATCCTACTTGTCAGGAATTTCTTCCGTAACATTATGTTTATTTCCATCACTCTTCTCTATTGTCTCTCCAATGCATGATTTCCTGCGGCTGTCAACCCTCCTACCTGGTCCAATCAAAATCTAGTCCCATGAAGTAATTGGCACTGGTCGATGATCTAACACTAGTGGACGGGTAGAGCTTATCACGTTATGGGACTCCCGAAGGGGAGAAATGTGTGTTTTCTGCTTCCTTCTTATCAAACAAGACTTGGGGCCACCTGATATCAGACCCTAGATTTCACCTCCCCCACAAATCCAATTTATTCAGTCTATTTTAGACGTAAGCATTCCACATAGCACTCGACACCTCACTGTACTTTCTGGTAGATAAGGTAGAAAATTCAAGGCACTGTTGCTGAAAAAAAAAACCACCAAGTCTGCACACGGAAATCTCGCCAGGGAAGTGTGTTTGGCCATTTTAGAATGTAGAATTCACCTACTTAAACCTTTCTAAGCAGCCTGTTTATATAAACGATAGAATAAAGTTATTTTTATTTCTACGTAGTTGTCAGATAATTTGCATCCATGACCTTTATCTATACTATTATTGAAGTATTAAGGAAATAAAGGTCCATTTGCTTCTGTTCACAGAAAACCGTCATATTCAGATAATAGAACAATTTAGAATTGATCGAGTGCCAGGAGATTATAAAAGTTAATGCAACAAAATGGCATTAGTGCGAGGTTTTTGGAAAACCTCATGAGATTTGGTACAGTAACTTCACAATTAAATTACTATGTCACTACTATATGTGCAGAAAAAGGCAAGTGGGGCATTTGTAAATTCAGTATTGATAGATCATATGAATGATCTAGAAATGAAAGGCTCCATTGTTCACATAAATGTGAATCTTTTCACAGTGTTGCTTTCTCTTTCATTGTACAAATATTCAAAGGGAAGGACACAGCAATGTAAGCCAACTAAGCAGACATTTTAGAATTACTTTCTTTAATTCAAACCACACAGTGAAGAAGATGTGTTTGGGAACCCCAGTACTATTACCAGAAGTTCAGTTCACATTTGTGTTTTGTTTTTGCTTCACTGAAACACTCATAAAAATAGACTATTGCAGAATTCATTTGAGATGTTGAAATGACTGTTTATTTCCCTCGGTGCTCCAGGCTAGCGGCCTGTTCCTAGTTTAAGCACCTTCTGAATGCCTGCCAGGCACCTCCCTCCAATTCTCATACTGGCTGCAAGCCACACTTCCTGTCGTGGGTTTCCTTTTAGATATCCAGGTGTCCTCTATGCTCCAAATTGAATGACTTCCCTTTTTTGGGAAAAAAAAGTAAAGTCACTTAAAATACGTTTATTAATTGGATTAGAGTGAGAATTAAATGGGACCATGGGGCACTTAGCACAGTGTCTGGCACTGTGTAAATGCTTAATAAATCTGGTAGGTATTGCTATGAGTAATAATACGCTTGGATGTAGTGGATCCTGCTGTGTTCTCTGTTTTGTCAATGTTATTATCTGTCCTCGATCACTTAACGTTAGAAACGTGAAGCCATTTTTCATCCTCATTTAGGCTGTCCTACTTGGTTACAAATTCCTCTAAATCCTAACTTTTCAGGGTACCTTTTTCTCTTATTCCCATGGCTTCCATCCTTTAACCTCTTGCTTCAAATATTGCCTCATCAACAGCCATTACCCACTCCTTCCTTGTTGACAGAACTTGTTTCCAGTTTGGAGGCTGAAATGCTGTATACTCATTTTCCCATCCTCCTTTGCACCTAGAGCAGAGGCATGTGACCCAATCCTTCCAATGAGATGTGAGGGGGACTTCTAAGGAAGATAGGCTTGTCTTGAAAATTTTAATTAAAAACAATTAAAATCAAATCATAATAAAATAATATGAAATAGTTAAATCATAAAAAAAAAGTATATAATTTTAAAAAGACTTATGAGAAGAATTTTTTATTGTTTTCTTTACTTTTCTTCACTGGAAGTTGTCATGTCTAGATGTGCTACCTGTAACTGCTACAGTCATTCTTATATTACAGAAGAAAACATCACCTTAATGCAAGATGGTTGAGGAGAAAGATAGAAGTCACCTGGCTCTTGATTTTACTTTGTTCTTTTCAAACTTTTATACAGAGTCTTGAGTGGAAGCATTCTAACTGGTCTTTCACCTGGTCTTCTTGTTTCTTCCCTTTCATCTCTCCAAATTATCCTACACGTTGCTGCTGGATAATATTCTTCAACTTCTCCCTGCCCCCCTTTGTGATGTCTCAATCCTGATTAAATGCCTTCAACAGTTTTCAGCTTCCATAATAGCGGTCTCCAAGTGGAGTGGGTGTGCAAAATAGCCCATTGGAGCATGTGAAGAAAATATTAGAAATTATATATAAATGAGAGAAATGAAATGTTACCAATATTTTGTATACTTCTGGGCAGTGGCTTTCTCACCTGGTTCATATCATGTAAATGTTCAAGGTGGGAGTTCTACACTGTGGGTGGATTAACGAGGTCACCTCCTTTGTTCAGTTGCTTTCAGAACATTTTGACATATTACAGAACACCTGTGCTTGGCTAAATAGATTTAAAAATCATATAATCCAGTTGTATCTAAACTAGCTTTCAAAAGTGGCTTAAAGGGATTCCTGCAAAGGCACCACAGCTGAAGATGATAGAAATTATAGTAGTATCCTCCAGCTTAGGGCATGCGCCCTGTGTCGGCCCCTCTGTAAGGAATAAATCTGCTAAAAAATCAGAATTATCAAGAAGACTAGTTGAAATGTGGATTTATACCTATGGTCATTAATGATGACACCACCCTTTGGAAATAGAACGCCCTGAGATGTTAGCTCACAAGGATATTTATGTAATATATAAATATATATGTACGTAAATTGGGGTACAAGCTCAAGATTGTGTTTCACTAGAAAAGATTTTAATTTTTAAAAGATGGGCCCCTGTGACCCACAATACAAAGTCTTCTTTCTTGCTATTTCATAACTCCTGCCTCTTCTTCAGTATTATAAAAAATATTATAAGTGTTCCCATTTATTGAATGCTTAATTATATACCTGGTACTAGGTTAAGACCTTCACATGATAATATTTATTTTGTTTAATACAACAATCTTGTAAGCTAAATATTATTACCCTATTCTACACATCAAGAAACTGAGAGTTAAAAACCCTGCCTAGAGTTACTTTGCTAATAAGTTAAAGAAATGAGATCCTGGTTACTTATTATTATTATTATTATTACAGTATTTTAAAGTATACTTTATGAGCAGTTTTAGGTGTATAAAAAATTGTGGGGAAAGTAAAGAGGTCCTATGTGCTCCCTCTCCCCCCGCACATAGTTTCTCCTATTAACATCTTGCGTTAATGTGGTACATTTGTTACAACTGATGAACCAATATAGATCCATTATTATTAACTAAAGTTCATAGCTTACGTTAGGATTCACACTTTGTGTTGTAAATTCCTAAGAGTTTTGACAAATGCTTACTGTCATGTATCTACTCTTGCAATAGCATGTAGAATAGTTTCATTGCCCTAAACACATCCTATGCTATACCTATTCATCCCCCTCACCTGTCTACCTGAACCTCTGGCACCGCTAATCTGTTTACTATCTCCATAGTTTTGCAGATCCAGGTTACTTTTAAGCCTTAAATGCTACTCTAAACCATCTCTTTAGCTTATCTTTTTAGCTTAAGTTCCCTGGGAGTGGTATCTAATAATCAAACAAACAAACAACGAAATATATGAGCATATGCATGAGTACTGGGTATTTTAAACATTTCTAATTTGATATTTTTAGTAACCTTGCTAGCCAGTTGGCATTGTGCCCTATTTATTTCAGGTGAAGGAACTGCAAAGACTTACTCTACCATGGTCCCGTTCCACTGGGATCTTTTCTGCTTCTGAAACATTTCTCACCAACAATGTCTACCACTTCTTTGGTGCTTACTTAATTGTATCCTTCCTTGTGACATTTTTCGAAATGCTGTTTTTACTAATCAAAGCCAACGTGCTGTGATGGAAGGAAGATGGATTTGGTCCCAGACTAACCTGGACTCTAATCTCAGTGCCCCAGCCATAAATGAGTCACTTTGGGTAAGAAAACACAGTTCCTTCAAATGCAGAATGGGTATAAAAGACCCTCTTCCAATCGGTTAAACATCTGGGGCAGTGCTGAATATACATAACTTCCTCACCTAATGGATGTATCTCATCTCCAAACTGGACTTCAAGTTCCTTGAGAGCAGAGTGTGGATGTTTTACTGTTTTCTTTACCTCATGATACTACGAATGCAGTATATTTAGTACACGTTGATGCAACACTGTGGCTAGCTTCTGGATTTCTCACATCTCCAAACATTGTTTTGCATTGTTTGGAGATGATTATAGTAAGAAGTACAAATAAATATATATGCTCACGTTCTGTTTGTTTATAATCCATCAACACATGATCATATACATATTTTCAGAAAATTTTCATCATACTTTTATATAACAAGATTTTTTTCCCCCCTTACTACCACACACAATATTTCTAAGAGGGAAAGAGGTCAATTGGAATTGACCACTATGAAGTCAAATAACCAAAATAGTTGCTTTGAAAAAAGATAGCCTATCAACTTAGCCACGGTGGGGCTGTCCTGTAATATAATCATGAGTGACATTGACACGCAGTTGGTATCTTGAACTTGTGCCCACTCCTGTCTGGGTAGTTTTTGGTCAATATCTTGGGCTTATCCCGTGTTTGTGAAGTATAGCAGTTAAATTCACATTGCCAGTAGGTAATCAGTTTAGTATGCCTCTCCTGATTTCTTAAAAATAAGAATCCTGGTTTTCAAACTCCTCAAACAATAGATTTTGAAATATGCTATTAGTCTCAAATTCATCCTTCCTGGTATGATGTTCTAGTCATATAAAAATAGGGGTCTCCATCTTGGAAAAGAAAAGAAAATCCGATGCCTAGAGAGTATCACAGTCTAAGCACTCTCCTAGTATAATAATTTTCAGGCTAAAGTTAGGAGTTGGCATCACTAATAAGACTGAGAGTCCTTCCTTAAAGGCAGCCTCCGATTTTGAATGAATATACACCCCCACTCTCAAGGTCAAATTTATATTTAAAAGAATCCTTGTACAAAATAGGGCCCAGCACCCAGAAACATTTGTGTAGTTGATTGTGTCCCAGTCTTGCAACTTAATTCAGTAATGTTATCTTGTGGCATGGCATTGACTTGAGATTGTGAATAACTACTTTGAACATTGAAGAACTTCACGTTCTGTTATTTGAAAGAAAAAGTAAGTAAAGCCAGGATTTTTGAAGGCAAGGACCAATTTGATGACATACTGTAATTTTAATATAAGTTGTTTGGAAATTGAGGGCTTAACAAGTACTGTTTTGTACTGGTGATTATAAGACAAGATTAATCAGGATAACTGTAGGTATCTCTAAAGTTTTACTAGAATTTGCTTCCTTTCCTGAGTTTTCCATGTCATGCAAAGTTCCTCTTTCCCACTCAAAGACATATCTGTCAATCTTGGAGGTTTGTGGGAGAAGGTTGTGGGAGTCAGAAGATGTCAAGCTTCAAGAAACTAACATTTTCTGCTTCTTTCTATTGGTACGGACATATGCTTATGAACAACTTTTGGTCTTCATCAGTCTTGCAAAATATAAACCACAGCAGTATGTTGTGTGAGACAGGCCTTAGTAGGAGAATTCAGTAGTTGAGGTTATTAGGAACATTTTATTTTTTTCTATGTCCATACCTAAAGAATCCCTCCTTTAGAGAGAATCGTAATCTTTCCTTTGGAATGATATGTTACAGGAGGTAAAGGTATTGGAGTGCTTCGTTGTTGCTGTTCTGTGTGTGAGAGAGAGAGAGAGAAAAGAGCAGTTCATTGAAGAGTAAAGTCTTTACCAGGAAGTAATATTTCATCTATTGCTAACTATTCTAGGACCACCACCAGTGAATGAAATGTTCTTCATGTTATAAAAAATTAAAATGATTTAATAATCATATCTAAACTTAATAGGGAGTTCTATATCACATGCTCTTAGGTATTTAATTTAAAAATAATTGCTCTGGTGTTGCAGGATTTAGAACAATAAACACAATAGCAGCAACTCTTTGATTCAAAGCTTTCTGCTTTCAGATTGGGCCATCGGAGTTGGAATGTAGCTACCCTGTTAAGTGCTCATTTTCCCTATTGTATATTCTGCACTGTGGCTAAATTTCAGCTGTTAGTTTTCCCCAAGGAAAAAGCAGCAAGGAAAGAATATGAATAAATAAATGTTTAACATTTTGCGTGCTCAAAAGTTATTATAATTTCTTCAGTGATGATAGAAATTTTGCAAGCTTTATTTAGAGAGATTTCGTTATTGCATAACCATATGCCATAAAGGATATTTGGAAGGTGTCTCTTGGGGTCATCATGAGTTGGAATCAACTGTGGCAATTGATTTTTTTTGGTGGGGGGTTTCTATTCCTGCTAGCATATGGACTTATATGCTAACTTAAATAACAATAACAATGGTATAGTTCATAAACTTATCTTAAAAGTAGATGGTGCCTTGCTACCACCACTGACCACTCTGGCAGGGATCACTATAGAGGATTCTGGACAGAGTGGGAGAAAAATGTAGAACAAAATTCATATTCACAAAAAAAGATCAAACTTACTGGTCTGATAGAGACTGGAGGAACCCCTGAGACTCTGGCCCCTGGACACCCTGTTAACTCAGAACTGAAGCCACTCCTGAAGTCCAACTTTCAGCCAAAGATTAGACAAGCCTATAAAACAAACAATAATACATGTGAGGAACATGTTTCTTAGTTCAGTCAAGTATATGAGACCAAATGGGCAACCACTTGCCCAAGAGCAAAGACGAGAGGCAGGAAGGGACAGGAAAACTGGACGAATGGACATGGAGAACCCAGGATGGAAAGGGGGAGAGTGCTGACACATTGCAGGGATTGCAACCAATGTCACAAAAGACTTTGTGTATAAATTTTTGTATGAGAAACTAAATTTGTGCTGTAAACTTTCACCTAAAACAAACAATAAAATTAAAAAAAATTCTGGGGGAAAAAAACCTTTGTTACTGGAGGCGTTAAATGCATCCTGTGTGACTCCACTGGGAGAAGATTCTTGGAAGTTTGCCCCGGGTTTCCTCCACACTCTGCCCCATCTGCCTTTTCCCTTTGCTGATTACATTTTGTATCCATTGTCTGTGATAAATCATAGCTGTGAATACAGCTGTATGGTGAGTTCTCCTAGTGAATCATTGAACCTGGGTGTGATCTGGGAGTCCCCTGACATGAAGATCTTGAACAAATTAATAAACCTATCTGAGTCTGCTCCCTCATTTGCAAAATGTGTATGATGCTGTAAATAATACCTGCCACACAGGGTGGCTTTGAAGTTAAAGTGTGATTGTGAATATCTTGCAAAGTGCCATACATATGTGAATTATTGCTATCATCATCATCAGTACTTGTACCATTGTCATCATGTCCTTTATGTTAGACCCTCTTTCTGGCTTTTACTTTTTTGAGGTAGTACAAGGGGAGGGGAAAGGCATTAGGTCACTCCCTTTCCTCAGGTTGCCTCTGCTATGGTTCCATAATTAGCCCACAAGACAGACCATGGTCCATGAAAGGAGAGCTGAAGCTGGAACGACATGCACAGTGATCAATTCTCCCTGGCTAGCATCTGGAAGGGTGTGGCAGACCCTGACCTTCGCCTGCTCCACAGGCAGTCAATACCAGCCTCATTTCCAGATATTAGAATTCTGTTTTTTCTCATAGAAGGGAAGATTGCTTAATCTCAGACTCCTAGCACAGCCCAGAGGTTGAATCCTGATTGGTCAAAACAAATTACCGTCAAATAATCTCAATCCCCTTGACCTGTGTTTGGTCTAAGAGTAGACAGGAGACAATGTTCTGATTTATGACATGGAAGGGTAAGACAGCTGGAAAAGGTTTCCCTTCTTGAATAAAAAGACAAAGCTTCATGAGGACAAAGTTTTTTCCACGTGACTGTTTTCCCTCATCCTGCCAAGAACATGAATGTGATGGCTGGAGGCCCAGTGGCCATTTTGTATCCATGAGTACACAAACCAACAAGATAAGTATGGCAGAGCAGAAAGATAGAAAGAGCTTTGTCTTAGCCACATTGTGAAGCAATAATGTTTCCTTATTGTGTCATACGTCCAACACATGATAGGCACTCCAGCAAGATAAACTTTTAATATATTGCTTTACTGATATTGGTTACATACAAAAATGATTATAATATACCAGTAGTATATAAAGTCTATTGTTAGATGTCCCTAGGAATTGAAGAAAGTATCAAATCCAAAATAAACATTTGCATGCATGATTACTGGAAACTTGCTGTAGAACTGTCTTGTACTTTCAATCCCAAAACAGAATTCTTGTTAAATTAGTACAAGGAGAGTGACCACTTTTAGAGCAAAAGTAACATAGCCTTTTATAGAAATGCTTTATTCTGTTTATAACTTTTCTGGATATAAAGTATAATTACCATTGAGTGTTTGGGGTCAATTTGAGGCAGAAATAAAATAGTGATGACAAAAATCACTTTTTTGTCTTTGCAGAAACTGGGGAGAAGATCACATGGTGTCTAAAATAAGAAACTTTAGATGACTCACTTCAAACTCATATATTCAGTAGTAGCAGTAAACACCTGCTGTCATATTTGACACTGCTTGATAATAAGTGGAAAATTTTAAAGTATCTGTATCTTAGCATAACTGCTTAGTTGGCCTAAGATTAGTGAATAATTGATGACAATTTTGAGTTGAGATATATTGATGGTGCGTACTGGCGTAGTTGGCTTTAAACTGTCCTCTTTCCAAAGTAGTCCTCTCAGTGTCTAATTAACTTCCAAGGAACCAAATGCCACTTCTCCTTCACAAAATTGATTGATTAATGGCTAACTGTAAGCTACATTTTCTGAAGGAATCCCAAGTGCCCTGTGGTCTTTTATGAACTCTTCTGAAGAATACAAGCAGCCTGTAAGATATAAAGCCTTTGTTTCCAGAAACATCATTATTAGGCAGAGGTAAATGACCAATGACTGAGGGTCAGGTAGCATTGTATGAAGTCACTCTTTGTGACCCTGGCACTCCCAACATAAATATGCGTATGTTTCTTCTCTTTCATATCTTTTGCATCTTCCAATTTTCCTCCCTTTCCCTCCTTTCTTTGGGTAATATTTGGGTATTGTGGAACATACAGGTAAAGAAGTGGCTGTTTCTTGTTACATTACAGTTCAAGCTCTTGAGCACTTGGCAGACGTGAGTAGCAGGTACTGTTAACAGTAGGTGAAAAACGCCCTGAGCAGTTACAAGCACAAAGAAAGATAGAACGGAATAAGAAACTGACAAGAGAACAGAGCGAGGAGAGATACATGCACAGGTCCCCGGTCAGCTAATGCAGCACAGATCCACCATCCTGGACTCCTATTAGAGATCAGTGAACAGGGGGTATGAGAAAGCAGCTTCACGGAGCTTCCAGCAGGAGGCAGAACAACCAGTAACCAGTGATATATGCTTTCCCACCCCACACCCTTCTTCACCCCCACTTGGCCTCCTCTGCTTCCTGCAGCCACAGTCTCTTGGCCAGGAAGCACCGGCTTCACCCCAGAGCCGCTTAGATTCCACCCGCTTGTACTGGCCGCCTCCCTGAGTACCATTTGTTGGCTGCTGGTGTTGCTTTTTTTCTGCTTCTTTAGGTTTCTTCCTTATCTCTCACCACCTCCCCCTCCTCTCTCTCAAATACCTGGCTCTTTGTCCCATCTTTGCTTCTTCCTGAAAGGCTGTGAACCATGGCTCGACTGTGAAACTGCTTTCCGGCCTGTGCCGCCACACTGGTGGGACCCTCAGGGCTTTTTCTTGTTTATTGTGGTTTGTTCTCTTCTGATTTGTTTGTTTTCTTTTTCTTTTCTCAGCTTGGGAACCCCTTCTAGCCAGGCAGTACTGTGCAGCTTGGGAGCCACTCCCTTACTCTGCTCACATGTGCAGTGGCATCTCTGGGGGCATTTCTTTTTTCTTTTTTTTTCTTTCTGTGTTTTGTTTTCTTCTCTCTCTTTTTCCCTCTTTGTCTTTATTCATTTCTCAGTTTCTCATCTATACTTAGCTTGTCTTCCTGCCTCCTGAATATCTGGCACTGTGTGACACCTCTACACTTTCTAGCCAGGCTGTATTTCACGGCTTGGGAGCAACTTCCCCAGTCCTCGCAGCCACACCGGTGGGATCTCTGAGACCTCTTTTTTTTTTTTTTTTCCCTAATTTTTGTTTATTCATTGTTTTTCTTTTACCCTTTTTTATTTTTTTCTTTTTGTTTTTCTCCATTTCTCAGTCTCTCATTTCTCCACTCTAATGGCAAGCTCCCTTAGCACTCTTTTTTGTTTGTGTGTACGTTTTTTACTCCTGTTCCTCTCTCCTCTCTCTACTCTTTCCCATACCCATCTCAGCTCCACAATTCACAATCTCCCCCCTCCTTTCTGCCTACCTGCACTGTGCACTAAACATCACACCTCCAAGCAGCACAGGCACAGCCTACCTAAAACTGCCGTGCACCAATTCCCAGCCTACCCTGTCAGCCCTAGTATGTGCCACAAACAACCCATCTCAGCAACTCCCCTTCAGCAGGACCTGCCCTGCTGTACCATACCTGAGTGACTGAGCCTGCCCATTGGACAAGGAGGTGAAAATTATCATGCCTACAGATGATCAAACAACAAAGAACACACAGCCTGCCTGCTGAGACATAATCAAATAAAACAAAAAGCAGGACGAAACAAATTTACAATCAATAAATGAGAAAAATAACTACTGAATGCCCTAAAGACAGCAGACAATATCAAAACGTGTACAAACACAGGACAAAATGGTTCCAGTAGGTGTCCAAAAGAAAGCACCAGATGACCGTCCAGTAGAAGAAAAGGCATTATAACTACCTGATAGGGAATTCACATCTCTAATATTCAGAGCTATCCAAGAGATGAAGCAAAAAGCAGACAAAAATGAGGAAAAAAATAGACAAATTCATAGAAAAGGCAGACAAATTCATGGAAAATACAGACTAAAAAATGGAAGAATTCAGGAAAATAATACAGGAACACAATGCTAAAATAAATTCACAACTAGAAATCATACAGAAACAACAATTAGAAATCCAAAATATAAACGACAAGATTTCAGAAATGGACGGTGTCATGGAAAGGCTGAAGAGCAGGTTTGAAACGATGGAAGACAGGATCAGTGAAACTGAAGACAAATACTTTGCTACAACTCTGTTTGGGAAAAATCAGAAAAAAGAACGAAGAAAAATGAAGAAACCCTGAGATTTATGTGGGATACAATCACAGGCAAAAATTTACGGGTGATCGGAGTTCTAGAATGGGGAGAAAACAGGAAACACAGGATTATTGAAGAACTGCTGACAGAAAACTTCCCAATATCATAAAAGATGAAAAGCTGACCATCCAAGAAGCTCAACGAACCTCATATAGGATAGACCCCAAAAGAAAATCACCAAGGCATATTATAATCACACTCTCTAAAACCAAAGACAAACAAAGAATCCTGAGAGCAGCTCAAGAAACACAAAAAGTCACATACAGAGGACAAACAATAAGACTAAGCTCAGATTATTCCACGGAAACCATGCAGGCAAGAAGGCAATGGGATGACATGTATAAAACATTGAAAGAAAAAGATTGCCAGCCAAGAATAATATATCCTGCAAAACTCTCGTTCAAATATGATGGTGAAATTAAGACATTTCCAGATAAACATAAATTAAGGGACTATGTAAAAACCAAACCAAACTTACAAGAATTGTTAAAGGGAGTCCTTTGATTTGAGAACAAACAACACCAGACCATAAGCTGAATCTAGGACGCAGGATCATACCAGCCAGATACCAACCTAGGAAAGGAACTCTAAAGGACTATCCAAAACCAAAAGAATTACAACAGGGAACCAGAGAGGTTAATCTGTAAATGACAACAACATCAGAACAATAAAAGAGGGAATAAACGGTACAGGTATAGAACCTTCTAATGGAAAGGAAGGCAAGGTGATACCAAGTAATAATAGACTGGTTCAAACCTATGAAGACATCAGAATAAAGAAGAAATACATAAATTCTCAGTAAAAACAAAAACCTACAAAAACAAAGGAAATGAAAAAAAAAATCCACAAACAAAAGTAATTCAGCACAGGAGAGTAAGAGGAACAAAGAAAACGTCAGCACCACAAAAAAAAGAACTACGAAATGACAGCAATAAACTCACATCTATCAATAATTACACGGAATGTAAATGGCCTCAATGCACCTATAAAGAGACGGAGAGTGACAGAATGGATAAAAAAACAGGATCCATCAATATGCTGTCTACAAGAGACACACCTTAGAGACAAAGATGTAAATTTATTAAAAATCAAAGGATGGAAAAAAATACATCAAGCAAACAGCTACCAAAAAACAGCAGGAGTGGCAATACTAATCTCAGATAAAATAAAATTTAAAACAAAATCGACCATAAAAGACAAAGAAGGACACTATATAATGATTAAGGGGACAATCCATCCTTAAGAGATAACCATAATAAACATCTATGCACCCAGTGACAGAGCTCTCAAACACATAAAGAAACTCAAACAGTACTGAAAAGAGAAATTAACAGTTCCACAATAGTAACAGGAGACTTCAACACACCACTCTCAGTAAAGGACAGAACATCTAGAAAGAAACTCAGCAAAGATGCAGAAGATCTAAAGGGCACAATCAGCCAACTTGACCTCACAGGTATATATAGAACACTACACCCAACAGCTGCAAAGTACACATTCTGTTACAGTGCACGTGGAACAGTCTCCAGAATAGACCATAACTTAGGCTGCAGAGCAATCCTCAACAAGATCCAAAACGTTGAGATAATACAAAGTATCTTCTCTGACCACAATGCCAGCAAGGTAGAAATTAACAGGAAGAGCAAAGAAAGAAAATCATTTACATGGAAACTGAATAACGCCTTGCTTACAAACCACTGGGTAACAGAAGAAATCAGAGATGGAATAAAAAAATTCCTAGAATCAAATGAGAATGAAGACACATCACACCTTTGGGACACAGCAAAGGCAGTCCTCATAGGACAATTTATAGCAATAGATGCACAGATCAAATAGAAGAAAGGGACAAAATCAAAACATTAACTACACAACTCAAACAAATAGAGAGAACAACAAAAAAAAGAGTCCACAGTCACTAGAAGTAAGGAAATAATAAAGATCAAAGCAGAAATAAATGAAATAAAGAATAGAAAAACAATAGAAAGAATCAACAAAACCAAAAGTTGGTTCTTTGAAAGAATCAACAAAATCGACAAACCACTGGCCAGACTGACAAAAGAAAAACAT
>NW_004443956.1:7104228-7120157 GCF_000243295.1 Trichechus manatus latirostris | reverse complement strand
AATGTTCTACATTCTACCTTGGTGAGTAGCATCTGGGGTCTTAAAACCTTGTGAGCAGCCATCTAAGATTCTCCACTGGTCTAACCCCATCTGGAGCAAGGAAGAATGAAGAGAACAAGATACAAGGAAAGGATTAGTCCACAGGATTAATGGACCACAACTAGCACAGCTTCCACCAGACTGAGTCTAGTACAACTAGATGGTACCCGGCTACCACCACTGACTACTCTGACCAGGATCACAACAGAGGGTCCTGGACACAGCTGGAGGAATATGTAGAACAAAATTCTAACTCACAAAAAAAGACCAGATTTACTGGCCTGACAGAGACTGTAGAAACCCCGAGAGCATGGCCCCTGGACGCCCCTTTAGCTCAGTAATGAAGTCACTCTCGAGGTTCACCATTCAGCCAAAGAACTGACAGCCCCATTAAACAAAAAGAGACTAATGGGCCACAGCAGTCCAGGGACAAGGACTAGAAGGCAGAAGGGGACAGGAAAGCTGGTGATAGGGAACCCAAGGTCGAGAAGGGACAGTGTTGACATGTCGTGGGGTTGTTAACCATGGTCATAAAACAATATATGTACTAACTGTTCAATGAGAAACTATTTGTTCTGTAAACCTTCATCTAAAGTAGAATAAAAAAAGAAAAAAAATTATTTTAGTATAGTTTTATATTTAAGGAAAAATTGGAAATATAATCCAGATATCCCAAATACTCTATGCCCACTTTCTTCTATTGGTAACATCATACATTAACATTGTATATTTGTCACAATTAGTGAACTGATTTTCATACATTATTATCATAAAGTTCATATTTGATTCAGATTTCCTTAGTTTTTACCTGTTGTTCTTTTTCTGTCCCAGGATACCACATTGCATTTAGTCCTCGTGTCTCCTTATGCTCCTCTCGGCTATGACAATTTCTCAGACCTTCCTTATTTTTGATGATCTTCACAGTTTTATGAGTACTGCTCAGGTATTTTGTGGAATATCTCTCAGATGGGATTTGTCTGATGCCTTTCTCATGATTAGACTGGGGTCATGGGTTTTTAGGTTTTTTGTTTTGTTTTATTTATTTTTGTTCTTATTGTGCTTTAGATGAATGTTTACATACAAATTAATTTCTCATTCAAAAATTTGTACACGAATTGTTTTGTGACATTGGTTGCAATCCCTGCATTGTGTCAGCATTCTCCCCCTTTCCCTTTCTACCCTGGGTTCCCTGTGTCTATTCTTTCAGTTTTCTTGTCTCTTCCTGCCGTCTCGTCTTTGATTCGGGCAGGTGTTTACCCATTTGGTCTCCTATACTTGGTCGAGCTAAGAAGCTCGTTCCTCACGTGTGTTATTGTTTGTTTTATAGGCCTGTTTAATCTTTGGCTGAAAGGTGAACTTTGGGAGTGACTTTAGTTCTGAGTTAGCAGGGTGTCTGGCGCCATAGTCTCAGGGATTCCTCCAGTCTCTGTCAGACCAGTAAATCTGGTCTTTTGTGTGTGTGTGTGTGTGTGTGTGTTTGTGTGTGAATTTGAATTTGTTCTACATTTTTCTCCCGCTCTGTCCAGAACTCTCTCCTGTGATCCCTGTCAGAGCCGTAGATGTTGGTAGCTGGGCACTATCTAGTTCTTCTAGGCTCAGGCTGTTAGAGACTGTGGTTCATGTGGTCCATTAATCCTTTGGACTAATATTTTCCTATATTTTGATTTTCGTCATTCTCCTTTGCTCCGGACAGGATGAGATCAATAGATGTATCTTAGATTGCCACTCACAAGCTTTTAAGATCCCAGACACTACTCACCAAAGTAGAATGAAAAATATTTTCTTTATGAACTATGTTGTGCCGATTGACCTAGTTATTTCCTGAGACCATGCTCCCCAGCCCTCAGCCCCAGAAACTTGGTCCCTCCATGTGTTTGGATGTGTCTAGGAAGCTTCTATGACTTTGCCTTGGTCGAGTTGTGTTGACTTCCCCTATGTTATGTATTGTCTTTCCCTTCACCAAAGTTAACACTTGTCTACTACCTACTTAGTGATTTCTCCTCCCCAGTTCTCCCCTCCTCGTAACTATCAAAAATTATTTTTTTCTGTATGTAATCCTTTTCTGGGGTTTTTATAGTAGTGGTCTCATACAATATTTGTCCTTTTGTGATTGACTTATTTGACTCAGCATAATGCCCTTCAATTCATTCATGTTGTGAGATGTTTCCCCAATTCATCATTGTTCTTTATTTTTTCATAGTATTCCATTGTGTGTATGTACCATAATTTGTTTATCCATTTATCTGTTGATGGGCTCTTCAGCTGTTTCTATCTTTTTGCTGTTGTGAATAATGCTCCAATGAACATGGGTGTGTGGAGTCACGGGTTTTGGAGGGAAAACTACAGAGGTAATGTATGATTCTTACCACAACCTACCTATAGTATATACTGTTAACATGGCTTATCATAGTTAATGTTAGCCTTGATCTCCTGGCTGAGATAGTGATTGACAGGTTTCTCCACGGTAAAGTTCTTCTTTTTTTCCCCCTTTCTATACAAAACTGTTTGGCAGAAAGTCAGTAAGCACAGCCCACACTTAAGTAATGGGGAGTTATGCTCCACCTTCTTGAGGACAGAGTATTTACATAAATTATTTAGAATTCTTCTGCATTGAAGATTAATCTGTTTTCCCCCATTTATTTATTTATTCAGTTTTTTATATCAGATCAGAATGGACTCATGGATATTGCTTTATACTTTGGGTTATAGTCCAACACTACTTTATTTGGTTGTTCAAGTTGTTCTAGCTTTGGCCACCGGGAGCTCTTTAATTTGGCACCTGTGTCCCATCATTTTGGGCTATTTTAACACTCCCTTACTTTCTGACACTATAAGATACTCCAGGCACATCTTGTATATTCTCTGCCCAAGTCTTGGAATCAGCCATTTCATCAAGGAGTCCCATTTCCTTTTATGAAGGAATGATATTAGAAACCAAGACCTGGGTGCTAGGTGGGCTCATTGCTACTGAGGTGTTATTTTTACGCCCTCTCAGCTGACAGAGCAAGGAAATACATATGTGTATAATAACCCTTGGAAACCCTGGTGGTGTAGTGATTAAGAGCTGTGGCTGCTAACCAAAAGGTCGGCAATTTGAATCCACCAGGCACTCCTTGGAAACCCTATGGGGCAGTTCTACTCTGTCCTTTAGGGCTGCTGTGAGTTGGAATCGGTTCGACAGCAATGGGTTTGGTTTTTTGGTTATAATAACCCTTGAATATACATATAAATTCAGGAGGCCTGGTAGCACAGTGGCTAAGCACTCAGCTGCTAACCAAAAGGTCAGTGGTTTGAACCCACCAGCTGCTCCGTGGGAGAAAGATGTGGCAATCTGCTTCCGTAAAGATTATAGCATTGGGAACCCTATGGGGCAATTCTACGCTGTCCTATAGAGTCACTATGAGTAAGAATCTACTCAGCAGCAATGGGTTTTTAGGTTTTATGTATTTCTGTCTGTAACAATCTGTATCTATATTAAACTAAATAGAAGATAGTACTGCTGTCTCCAACTCCAATCCACTATGACATGGGTCATTCTAACTTCTTTCCTTCTTTATCTGTAACTGCTCACTCTAACAGGGAGAAAACTGACTCCCAACATTTGCCATCCATTTACTTAATAGTTCACTTCAAGTATACATGTATAATGGTTTCAGAGTTGTTAACCTGTACTCGCATGGAAAACAACTTTATTAACTAGGGTATAGTGTTTATGCACAGTTTCTCTGCCTTTAGTCTTACAGACACCAGCTATTTCCAGTGTTACTTAGATCAGTACCTTTTTCTCTGACCCCTTCAGTGAGAGTGTTTCATACATTTATAATACAGTTAGATTGTTTTGTAACATTCTTCATTCCATCCTGGGATGCTCTGACCTCCTAAATAATTTGTTTTTTATTTGCATATATTATAATTCACTCTTTGTGCTGTAAATTTCTACAGATTTTGACAAACATGCATTGTCACATATCCACCTCTACAGTATCACACACAAGACTTTTACCGTGCTAAAAAATCCCATGTGCTTCACCCATTCAACCCGTCTCCTATGACCCCGCAGCTCCTGGCAACCACTGATCATTTTACCATCTCTATAGTTTTGCCTTTTCTAGAAAGTTGTATAAATGGAATCATACAGTATGTAGCCTTTTCAGATTGGCTTCTTATATGTAGCAGTAGTATTTAATATTCATTCTTTGTCTTTGTGTGACTTAATAGGTCATTCCTTTTATTGCTGAGTATTCCACTGTATGCACCACAATTTCATTATCCATTCATCTATTGAAAGGAATCTTGGTTTTGGCAATTATTAATAAAGCTGTCAAATGCATTCGTGTGCAAGTTTTTGTGTGGACATAAATTTTCAAATCAGTCAGGTAAATACCTAGGACCACAATTGCTGGATCATATGATGAGACTATTTAACTTTGTAGGAGACAGCCAAACTCTCTTTCAATGTGACTGTGTTGTTCTGCATTCTCAACAGCCATGAATGAGAGTTTGTGTTGCTCCGCATCCTTGCCAGCAATTGGTATTTTCATTTTTTTGGATTTTAACCATTTAATAAGTTTATAGTGTTTCTTATTGTTGTTTTAATTTGAATTTCCCAAGTGACAAATGATGTTGAGCATTTCTTCATTTGTTTATTTGTGATTTGTGATATGTATACCTTTTGTTGTGAGGTGTCTGTTCAGATCATTTGCCCATTTTTTAGTTGAGTTGTTTGTCCTCTTACTGCTGAGTTTTAAGAGTTTCTTGTGTATTTTGGATACAAGTTCTTTATCAGATACGTTTTTTGCAAGTATTTTCTCCCAGTCTATAGCTTATCTTTGTATTTTCTTAACAGTGTTTTTATCAGAGCAAAAGTTTTTCATTTTGATATTAATAAAGTTCATCATTAATTTTTCATCATGGATTGTGCTTTTGGCGTGAAATCTAAAAACTCATCACCAAACCCAAGGTCAAGTAGATTTTCTTTTATTCTTTTTTTAGAAGTTTTTTATTTTTGTACTTCGCATTTAGTGAACGATCTGTTTTGAGCTAATTTTATGTAAAATATGAGGTCTCTGTTGAGGTGTTTTGTTTTGTTTTGCATATGAACATCCATTTTTTTAAGTGCTCTTCATTGAAAAGACTATCCTTTCTTCATGGACTTCCCTTTACACCTATGCCAAATATCAGTAAACTATGTTTGTGTGGCTCTATTTTGGGGCTTTCTATTCTGTTCCATTGACTTGTATATCTGTTCTTTCACCAATATCATGCTGTCTTGATTACTGTAGATTTATACTTGAGATCTTGTCTTGAAATAAGTCTTGAGATCAGGTAGCGTGAGTCCTTCTTGGGAGTTTATTCCTCTTCTTCTTGAGTATTGTGTTGACCATTCTAGATCCTTTGCTTTCCCATATAAACTTTAGAATTAATGTCAATAAATACAATATAATTTGCTAGAATTTTTATTGGAATTTTGTTAAGTCTGTAGATCTAATTGGAAAGATTTGACATCAAGTCTTGCAGTCCATAAATGCAGAATATCTCTTCCTTTATTTAGATTTTCTTTGATTTTTTTCATCTGTGTCTTGTAGTTTTTCACATACAGAGTATCTGTTATGAATTGAATTGTGACCCCAAAAATGTGTATCAACTTGGCTACGCCATGAATCCCAGTTTGGTGTGGTTTTCCATTTTGTGATCTGATGTGATTATCCTATGTGTTGTAAATCCGAACCTCTATGAAGTTAATGAGGCAGGATTAGAAGCAATTATGTTAATGAGGCAGGACTCAATCTACAGGATTAGGTTGTATCTTGAGTCAATCTCTTTTGAGATATGAAGGAGAGAATCAAGCAGAGAGGATAGGGACCTCATTACTACCAAACAAGAAGAGCCAGAAGTGCACATGTCCTTTGCACACAGGGTCCCTGCACTGAGAAGCTCCTTGACCAGGGGAAGATTGATGACAAGGACCTTTCCCCAGAGCTGACAGAGATAGAAAGCCTTTCCCTGGAGCTGGCACCCTGAATTTGGACTTCCAGCCTCCTAAATTGTGATTAAATAAACTTCTGTTTGTTAAAACCATCCACTTGTGGTATTTCTGTTGTAGCAGCACTAGATAACTAAGACAGAATTTATACCTATTTTGTTAGATTTATACCTGAGTATTTCATTTTTTAGGTGCTATGGTGATTGGTTTTTTTTTCTTTTTTTATAATTTCACAATTCCAATTTTTTTGTTTTTTATATAGGAAAGCAATTGACTTTTGTATATTGACCTTGAATCCTGTGACTTTGTTATACTCACTTATTAGTTCCAGGAATTTTTTGGTATTATCTTTGAAATTTTCTTAATTGACAATTATTTCATCTGTGGATAAAGATAGTTTTATTTCTTTCCCTTATGACTTTTTTATACCAGAAAATCAAGATGTCCTAAAAAGTGACAGAAAAAAGACCCTTCTCAAATTTTCTCTTATTATGTTTCTTCTTAAAGTTTTTTATTTGTTTGAAAAATATCAACACACTGCATTTAAAATTTCCTTCATACTAGGTACATTGAAAAAGAGGAAAAAGCTGTCTTATATTAAAGAGGAAAAAAATATCAAACATGGGAGGAAAGAAGCAGCGCAGGGAACATGTCATAACTCTTTCAGAGTTGATTCAAGTTACTCCAGGTACTCACCTTTGATAGAGTAAGAGACAACTATCTTCTCATAATAAAATTTTTAATTATAAGATTCTTACAAAAGATGTATTGCAGTCAGTCTTCGTTTTCAAGAACAAAATCGGATATTATGCATGTAATGTATGGTTAGTATTTTGTATATTTGTAGTCCAACCCTAGAACATCCCTTGTTCAAGGGCAAAATAATAATCTCTGATGGGTTACAGTTTAGCTATGAGCTGTTGACTCCTTTCAGAATTGCACAAGCAGATCTTGCAATGAAATTAATGCATAACCATTACACAAAGACATGTGCTGATTATACACTGATGATGTATTGATTACAGATCTTAGCAGAAGAGAAATGGAGATCACCATGCAACACATGAAATGGGCCATTAGGTGGATTGCAACATGCTAAAATAAGATCCATGAACACTGACCTGTAACGCACAGAAATTAATTTAATAGCAAACCAGACTGACTGAGATAACACAAGCAAGTAACTACATTGTCAGTCTGAATTTATAACAGTAAGCAGAAGCATTAGAAAAATTCTGCACTTTGGGGCACATACCTGAGTAAGTTAAATTTCAGTTTAGCAAAGTTTCATTTATTCATTTAACATAGACTTGTGCATTGTGTGCAAGGCATCGTGACAGAACAAGGGAGGGTGGTTAAAATACGGAAATAAACTAAGCTTGACTTTTGCCATTTAAAATGTATCAATTAGAATCTTAGTTTCAAGTCATTTTACTTTTTTGGAGCTAGTTTTGAATATACTGCCAAAAGAAAGAGTAAATCAGTCTTAGAAGAAATAACAACCAGAATGCTGCTTAGAAGCAACCATGGGAGATTTCGACTCACTTACTTTGGACACATCATCCGGAAAGTCCAATTGCTAGAAAAGGACTCCATGTTTGATAAAGTAGAGGGCCAACCAATATGAGGGAAATCCTCAGTGAGATGGATTGACACAATGTCCACAGCAGGGACTCAAACATACCAACAATTATGAAGAGGGCACAGGGCCAGGCAACGTCTGTTTCTGTTACACATAAGGTTGCCGTGAGTCAGAGCCCGCTCGGCAGTAACTGACAACAAGCTTAAGCAAAGGAAGAAGTTTATCTTACGCACACAGGAGTATCTCACACAACAAGGGTCAGGTTGGACCAGGGCCTCAGGAAGGCTGTGATGCCACAAACCGGGCACTAAAGTAACATAGCAAGTTCTCCCCCTCTTCCTGTCACCTCTGACTGACTCCTTTATGATTCTCACTAGCTTCAGGCCTGCCTTTTCTGCTCCTCCATCCACATAGTCGAAAATGGCTGTTTATTTACTCATTCAACAAATGTTTATTGAGGGCTTACAGTTCCAGGCATCATTCTAGGTACTTCAGTGCAGACAGCAGTGCACAAGAGAGACAAAAATACCTGTCCTCGCCAAGCTTATATTGTAGTGTGGGAAGGCAGACAATAAAAAAAAGCAACGTTAAAAAACTAAGCTATAACAAAAATGTTAGAATGTGATGAGCACCAAAGGTAAAAATACTTAGAACAGGCTAAAGGAGACTGAGTGTGATGGGGATAGGGGAGGGAGGTTGCAGCTTGAAACAGAGGGGTCAGAGTGGGCCTCACTGATAGAATAACATTTGCAGCAAGACTGAAAGGAGTGTGAGATTTGGCCATGTGGACATCACGGGGAAGAGCATCATAGGAAGAGGGAACAACCAGCGCAAAGATGCCAGGTGGTAGGTGATGGGGCTGCAGAGCAGCATGAAGCCAATGAGCCTGAAGTAGCAAGCAAGAGGAGTGATAATCAGGAGGGGAAATGAGAGAGGTAACAGGACCACAAATTACGTAGGGCCTTGCAGGCTGTTATAAGGATTGTGGCTTTTTCTTTTTTTTCTAAGGAAAATGGGGTGGGGGGCATGAGAGTGTTTTGATTAGTGATGTGAGTAATGAGTCTGCTACTCACCTGTCAGTTTGTCATACTGTGGTGGCTTGTGTGTTGCTATGATGCCAGAAGCTGTGCTACTGGGTATGTCAAATACCATCAGGGTCACCCACAGTGGACAGGTTTGAGAGGAGCTTCCCTAAGACAGACTAGGAAGAAAGGCCTGGTGATCTACTTCTGAAAATTAGCCAATGAAAACCCTATAGATCAGAACAATGTCCAGTATAGTGCTGGAAATTGAGCCCCCTAGCTTCGAAGTCACTACACAATAACCACAGCAATGGACACGAACATGCCAACCATCATGAAGATGGCGCAGGACCAGGGAATGTTTTGTTCTGTTATACATAACGAATGTCACCATGGGTCAGAGCCAACTCGACCGCAACTAACAACAAATGAGTAATGTGTACTATGATGAGTAATATGATCAAATCCTAGGTTTAGATCTTACTGTTTGAGCTATGTGAAGAGAGATTAACCAATCAGTCAATCTCTTCCCTTTTCTCCTTCTCTTAAGTCCCTGTTGCTCAGGGGAGAGGTTACGTGCCCACCTCTGGATCAATCACTGTGTCCAGGGGAGCTTAGTAGGCAAACCTGGATGTTTGCTCCTTTGGGAGCCCGGTGCATGAGAACAGGGGAGTGGAGTGGGGAGTGCAATGTTCAGAAGATCAGGAGCAGTTGGAAGAAAGAGTATGAGGCCAAAAACACATTAGTTGTTTACCTCATGGCAGTCGAAATCTAACAGAGTAAAATGTGTTTATAAACATTTTCTCGTGCGTATTATAGCTAACTATATCAAAGATACTGAAAAAGTGTAATGAGATGTTGAGAGCAGGGAAAAATCACTTTCTTTATGGGTAATTAAGGCACTTTAGCTTGAAGGACGGTTTGGGTTTGGCCATAGAGAGAATGAGGATTGGGATGGGAGAAAAGGTCATTTACTGTAGAAGAAACATGATCAAGAAGCCCCAAATATTCCCTCCCCCAGACAGAGGGGCATGTACAGTCCTGTAGATAATATATTATGCATGAGTTTACTCAGGGGACTGCTAAGCTGCTCAACAATAATGGGTAATTGCCTTAGCAAACGCATCCTCCTATTGCTTATGCACCTCAACAAACACTAAAGGGAAAACGTATTAAGAACAAATGTCAATGCAAAACACATTATTTTTATGAACGTGATTGTTGCATTGAACTGTTGCACAGCACTCTTCTATTAGAAAGTCTATGGATACATCATCGAAAGAAGTAGGAAAATTTCCACTGAAATGCCTTCCTTTTGGATACCTAAACTTGACACCCATGCTGGTGACACGTTTTGGCCCAAGTTCTAAAAAGAACAGCATAGGCACTGTGATGGCTAAGCTTGTGTGTCAGCTTGGCTGGGCCATGATTTTCAGTGTTTATATGTGATCAGTCCCATGATGGAATCTGCTGTGAGTAGCCAGTCAGCTGAAAGGGAGTTTCCTTGGAGGTGTGGCCTGCATCTGAATATAAGCAGATGTTCTGGCTTTTCGCTCGCTCTGGATCCTACGGCTGCCTCCTGTTTGTCTAACTTCTGGTTCTTGGGATTTGAGCTATCAGCTTATCTGCCAATCTTGGGATTCATGAATCTTCACAGCCTGTGAGTGGAGCCCTGCTCTCTGACCTGCCACTCTTGGGTTTGCCAGCTCTTGTGGCTACGTGATTCAAAAGAAGCCTCTATCCTGATCCACAGACTTCGGATGTTCCAGCCTCTACAATCGCGGGAGCCATTTCCCTGATAACAAATCTCTCTATATATATATTTACGGGCTTCACTGGTTTTGCTTCTCTAGAGAACCCAGCCTAAGACAGGCTCTTACACAAAAATATCTATTTTAAGCTGAAGAGAAACCTCATGGGCCATTAAAATCCCCATATTGCTAAAATTGTTCCCCAAAATTATTTCAAAGCATAGTTCTCTTGTTCAAACTTTTCATGACCTCCCAAATATTTTATTTTAAAACTGTATTAAAAAAATTACATTTTCTCCTATGTAGGTACATTGAAATTACAAAGAATAATTGCCTTTTGGGCCCTTCGGTTTTGAGCAAAATGTGTAAAAAGTCCTATCTCAGCATTTGCTCCCCGTATTACACAGGGGCTTCCTACTTTTATTTTTTAAGAATAGTATTGGTTTCTAAGGCCTGTGTTTGTTTCTGAATATGCATTTAAACAGATTATTATATTGGAAACATTTGAATCCAATATGATAACATAAGCTAAGACGTACTTATGAAAGATAATCCAATTTATAATATTTTTTCAACATTTCCTCATCCAAATTCAAAAGTGCCAAATTAAACATAAAGCTGTTTTATGATATGTGTCATACTAATCTTTCTTTCTTTTTTCTCTCTTTCTTTCCCTCTCTCTCTCTTCTTGTTCATAGTTCCTTCTTCATCACACTTATATTCTATAGAGAGAAGATAGAAAAGTATGCAAGTAAATTAATAAGATAATTTCAAATACTGAGATATGCTATGAAAAAAATAGCATAATATATCCCAATTCATTAATCACCAAAAAGGCATAGAAGTTCAAAATGTCTATGAATAAAATAATAGCTATAAAATATGTGAAGCTAAAACTAATTGAACTGAAAGGAGAAATAGACAAATCCATAAACAGAGTAGGAAATTTCAGACAACTGGTGTTTCCCAACAATTGGTGGAACAAGTGAACAGAAAAGCATCAACTATATAGAAAACCTGAATAACATCATCAACCAGCAAGAGCTAATTGACATATATATAACCCCCCACCACCCAACAATAAAAGAATACACTTATTTTTTTCCTGAAGCACACATGGAAGATAGATACACCTTAAGAGACCATATTATGGAACATAATAAAACACCAACAAATTTAAAATAATTGAAATAATACCTAGTGTGTATTATTCCACAATGGAATCAAATTAGAAACCATTAACAGAAAAATCTCTAAACACTTGGAAACTAAAACCACACTTCTAAAAAATCTATGAATCAAAGGGGAATTATCAAGAGAAATTAAACACTGCATCATACTGAATGAAAATGAGAGTACAATTTATCAAAACGTGTGGGACACAGCTAAAATGGTGGTGAGAAGCAAGTTTATAGCACTAATTGCACACATTAGAAGAGAAGTCTCAAATCAATAACTGAGCTTCCGTTTCACAGACCAATGCAATAAAGGGCAAAATTAACCCAAAGCAAGCAGAATAATAAAAATAATAATAATAAAAATAATAGCAGAAATCAATTAAATTGAAAACAGAGAAACAGTAGAGTAAATAAAGGAAACAAAAAATTTGCTCTTTTAAGGGATCAGTAAAATTGGCAAACAACTAGCAAGACTGACCAAGGAAAAAGGGAGCAGACATAAATTACTAATATTAGAAATAAGGGGATAGCACTACAGACCCTGCAGACATCAAAAAATATTAAGTGAATACTAGAGTCTGCACACACTAATTTGATAAATGAAATGGACTGATTCAATGAGAAGTGCAAACTAGTACAACTCACTCAGTATGAAATATATAATTTGAATAGTTTTATAACCACTGAAAAACAGTATTTGTAATTAAAACCTCCTCCAAAAAAAGAAATCTCCAGGTCCAAATGGTTTCAATGGAGAATTCTTCTGAAAGTTTAAAGAAGAATTAACATCAATTCTACACAATCTTTTCCAGAAAATAGAAGAGGGAACTTTTCCAATTCACTTCATGAAACTAGGATTATGTTGATATGAAAAACATATAAACATAATACAAAATAAAAACCCCTGAATAGAAACACATGCTTATGGAAAACAGCAAAGATCACTGAATAAACAGAGAGACACACTATGTTCATGGAATGGAAGACTCAACATAATAAAGATATCAATTTCCCCCAAACTGATATACATTTTTAATGGAATCTAATCAAAATTCCACGTGCATGCAAAAGCTGGACAATGAATAAAGAATCGGTGCCTTCAAATTGTGGTGTTGGCAAAGAATATTGAATATACCACGGACTGCTAAAAGAACGAACATATCTGTCTTGGATGAAGTACAACGAGAATGTTTCTTGGAAGCAAGGATGGCGAGACTACATCTCACATACTTTGGACATGTTATTAGGAGAGATCAGTCCCTGGAAAAGGACATCATGCTTGGTAAAGTAGAGGGCCAGTGAAAATGAAGAAGATACTCAACAAGATAGATTGACACAGTGGCTGCAACAATAGGCTCAAGCATAGCAAAGGTTGTGAGCATGGCGCAGGACTGGGCAGTGTTCTGTTCTGTTGTACGTGGAGTTGCTATGAGTCAGAACCAACTTGACGGCACCTAACAACAACAACAATCAAAATCCCAGAAGATATTGATAAGATATATAGATATGTATGTCTAGATATAAATAAGAGTATTTTAAAAGTAAAAAATAGCTAAAACAATTTTGAGAAAACATCTTTCTATCCATTGCAAGACCTGTTATATAGCTTGTTTTTGTTGTTAGGTGCCATCAAGTCAATTTTGACTCTTTTGACTCATAGTAACCCCATGTGACAGAGTATAACTGCTCCATCTGGTTTTCTAGGCTGTAATTCTAGGCTGTAATCTTTATGGGAACAGATTGCGAGGTCTTTCTCAGACGGAGCTGCTAGCTGGGTTTGAACCGCTGACCTTTCGGTTAGCAGCCAAGCACTTAACTGTTGCACCACCAGGGCTCCTTATATAGCTACAGAAATAAAAACTGTGTGGTATTGGTGGAGGAATAGATATAAAAATTAAGGGAACAGAATAGGGAACCCCAAAATAGACACACACAAATATACCCAACTGATTTTTGACAAAGATAGAAAACCAATTCAATGGAAGGGAAGTAACCTTTTCAACAAAAAGTATTAGAACAATTGTATATCTATAGGTAAAAAAAATGAACCTCTACTTAAGTCTCACACCTTAGACAAAAAATTATCTCAAAATGGATCACTGACTTGAATGTAAAACTTAAAAAGTAGCTAAAACAATTTATATATGCTAAAACATGCATATAAGGCTAGACCAAGAGTTCTTAGAGTTGACACCAAAAGCACAATCCATAAAAGGAAAAAATAAATTGGACCTCATCAAAACTAAAAACTTTACTCTGTGAAAGGCCTTGTTTAAAAGAGGAAAATTCAAGTTACAGGCTTGGAGAAAACATTTGCAAATCACATATCTGACAAAGGATTAGCATATAAAATGTCTTAGGCTGGGTTCTCTAGAGGAGCAAACCAGCAAAGCATCTATATATATACACGCACACGCACGCACACACACACACACACACACACACGCACATATATTTAAAGAGAGATTTGTATCAAGGAAATGGCTTACATGGTTGTAGAGGCTGAAAAGTCCCAAGTCCGTGGTTCAGGCTGGAGACTTCTCCTGACTCATGTAGCTGCAGGGGATTGCAAACCCAATATCAATAGGTCAGACAACAGGCCTCTGGCTCACAGGCTGTGGAGGATGACGAGTCCGAAGATTGGCAGGTAAGCTGCTAGCTCAAGTCTCAAGAATGGGAGGTCAGATGAACAGGAGCCCATTGCAGGATCCACAGTGAGCAAATGCCCACAAGCCTTGGGAGAAAGTCCATCTATATTGGATGCAGGTCACATCCCCAAGGAAACTCCCTTTCAACTGACTGGCTACTCACCTCAGATCCCATCATCATTGAGATGATTACATCATTATACAACCGCCAACCTACCATCATAACTGCCAAACCACTGAGAATCATGGCCCAGCCAAGTTGACACACAACCTTAATGATCACATATAATTTATAAAGAACTCTAAAAAGTTGTGTTAAACAAACAATCCAACTAGAAAATGAGTGAAACACATGAACACTCATTTCACCAAAGAGGCTATACATATGGCAAATAAGCACATAAAAAGATGTTCATTAAACATTAAGGAAATGCAAATTAAAACCACAATAAAGTATCACTACATACCTATTAGAATGGCTAAAATAAAAAATAGAAACAATACCAAATGCTGGAGAAGATGCAGAAAACTAGATCAATCATACATTGCTGGTGGGAATGTAAAATGGTACAACCACTTTGGAAAACCATTTGGCAATTTCTTTAAAAAATAAACATACAACCACCATACAACTTAGGAATTGCACTCCTGGGCTTTTATCCCAGGGAAACAAAAAACTTATGTTCACATGAAAAAACTGTATACGCATGTTTATATTAGCTTTATTCATAATAGCCCTGAACTGAAAACAACCTAGATGCCTGCCCTTCAATGGATGAATGACTAAGCAATCTGTGGTATACCCATATAATGGCATACTGCTCAACAATAAAAACGGAACTATCTGAATGAATCTCCAGAGATACATGCTAAGTGAAAATTTGAAAAGGCTACATTCTATGTGACTCTATTTATAAAACATTATGGAAAAGACAAAATTATAGAAATGGAGAACAGATTAGTGATTGCCAGGGCATAAGGACTGGAGAAGAGTAAGAGGGACATGGGTGTGGTTGTATCATGGTAACCTAAAGTGTTCTTATGATGATGGAAATGCTCCATATCTTGATTGTATCAATATAAGTATCCTGGTTGTGATATTATACTATAGTTTTGTAAGATGTCACCATTGGAGAGACCTGGATGGAGGTTCCACGTGATCACTCTGTATTATTTTACAACTGCAAGAAAATCTACAGTTATCTCAAAATAAAAAGTCTAAGTTTGGGGCCCTGGTGGCACAGTGGTTAAGAGCTACAGCATGCAACAGCTGCTAACCAAAAGGTCGGCAGTTCAAATCCACCAGCCGCTCCTTGAAAACCCTATTGAGAAGTTCTCCTCTGTCCTATAGGATTGCTATGAGTCAGAATCAACTTGATGGCAATGGGCATAAGTAAAAAAAAAAAGAAATTTTAGAAAGCATCTGCTTGTCTTAGGCTATGTTCTCTAGAGAAGCAAAACCAGTGAAGCTTATATGTATATATATATAAGTATATATATATGTGTGTATATATATATAAGTATATATATATGTGTGTATATATATATAAGTATATATATATGTGTGTATATATATATATAAGTATATATATGTGTGTATATATATAAGTATATATATGTGTGTATATATATATAAGTATATATATATGTGTGTATATATATATATAGAGAGAGAGAGAGATTTGTATCAAGGAAATGGCTCACGCAGTTGTAGAGGCTGCAAAGT
>NW_004443956.1:7064779-7104128 GCF_000243295.1 Trichechus manatus latirostris | reverse complement strand
AGAGAGAGAGAGATTTGTATCAAGGAAATGGCTCACGCAGTTGTAGAGGCTGCAAAGTCCCAATTCCATGGGTCAGGTGTCAGTCTGGAGGCTTCTCCTGACTCATGTAGCTGCAGGGGCTGATGAACCCAAGATCAGCAGGTAAGACAACAGGCTGCTGGCTCAAGTCCCAAGAACCAGAGGTCAGATGAGGATAGGCCAGATTCAGGATCCATCATGGACGTGATTACATTCTATCATATCTCATTATGGAGGTGATTGCATCATTACATAGCTGCCAAACTACATGGTAACTGCCAAACCACTGAGAGTCATAGCCCAGCCAAGTTGACAAACACCCTTAACCATCATACTCCTTTATACTCAAAATTCAGGAGAAAAAAAAAATAGACCTTTTGAAAAAAAATCAAAGACAAGATCAAATGATGATGAAATTGCAAACTATACAAAGAAAATCAGAAATTGATTAGAAATAGTTTAGAGATAATAAAATGTAAACATAGAATTGAAATCAGTAGCAGAAGCAATAAATCACAGAATCAACACTATAGTAAGTAAAACCAGTGATGTGGAGAACATGATGAACGTGGTGGTGGCCATGAACATGGTCTTTCTGACCTGCAACTTCAGAGAGGGTAACTGACCAACAGCCCCAGGACTGGGCTCTGAAATCCATTACTGCTTATTTGACGCTATGCTTCTTATAGGTTTTTTTCTCAGCTAACGACCACTCGTGGCAGGAAGACACGGACCTCCTTTAAGGCTGGTTTTGGCTTGGTAACTTTTCAAGAGCCTCGTCACAACTTCTTTCAACTGCACATATTCTAGGAAACTTCCACTCAACCTTCCTTTCCGTTTTCCTTCTCTGGAGGGTCAGACTTGCTTCATGGTCTGATGGTTCCTCCAGCCTTATCTGGCTCTCTCCCCATTTTCTCTCACACAGTTGGTTTCCTTAATAAAATCCTTGGACATTTAATCCCATCTTGGCTTCCACTTCTTGAAGGACCTGAACTAACACAGAGATCTACCAGGACTTTAAGGTGCTAGGTACAGTTGAGGGATGATGTAAGACATGTTAAAAATGCTATAAATTGCAAGTTATAAATTAAAATTCAATAGTTGGAAATAAGGCAACTACCCCTAGCCAATGAAAAGAACACCAGTGGCCAGATGGCTAGCCCTCAGGCAGGTTTCTTTTCTGCTTCAGCTGAACAGCCCCCTAAAAAGGATCTCTACATACTGACATTTGAGGTCTGGTTAGGAATATGACATTACTTGTCAGGTAACAGGCTTTCCTGAGCTTCCAATTGGTTTCTGATATCCCATTCTTAAGTACAATGGACCAATGATCATCAGCTACTGAGAAAAGCTTCTAACAAGGAAGAAAGATGTTGAAATAAATAAATGGAAAAGGCTAACTGGAGCAATCACAAAGGAGGAACCAGGGGGAAAACAAATCTTAAAAGAAAAAACTAATTAGAATCCTCAGAGACATACATGAACTTACTGCCGTAAAATAAAGATAGGATGCTACTTTTTAAACTAAACAACCAGAGATCATAAGAGAGCTCTGAGAAACTGACAGAAAAATGCTTTCGAGAAAACTCAATCTAAAAATCGGAAGCTGAAGGCAAGGACATCTCTCCCAAAGTAGAACCAAAACGCAAAGAAATGGAAAAATAGGGAAAAAAAGTCTTAGGACTTCTTATGGGTAGAATTGTGTTTCCCAAAAATATGTGTTGCCAATAACCCCTATACCTGTGGTGGAACCCTGGTGGCACAGTGATTAAGAGCTACAGCTGCTAACTGAAAGATCAGCAGTTCAAATCCACTAGCCGCTTTACGGCAAGAGAGTTTTATAGGTGTGGTTATAATCTTATTTGGGAATGGGTTTTCTTTGTTATGTTAATGAGGCAGTATTAGTGTAGGCTGTGTCTTAAGTCAATCTCTTCTGAGGTATAAAAGAGCAGATTGAGCAAGCAACCAAGCAAGCAAGCTCAGATGGGAGAAAACAGATGCCCTGCCACATGAGATCTCTAAGGAACCAAGAAACGGAAGCTGAAAAGAGATAAGGACCTTCCTCCAGAGCCAACAGACAGAGAAAGCCTTCCTCCAGAGCCAGCACCCTGAATTCACACTTCTAGCCTCCTAAACTGTGAGAAAATAAATTTGTTTGTTAAAGCCATCCACTTGTGATATTTCTGTTACCACAGCACTAGATAACTAAGACAGGACTGATCTAAAAGGTTTTAAAAGTGAAGAGGGAAACATAGAGGCAAAAAGTTATAATACAATTTATAACTTAAAAGTTTATAACACAATTTATAAATAACACAAGCAAAATTTTCCAGAACTGATAGACATACTCTACAAATTAAAAGTCTTCGTTTAGTGCTCAGCATAAGGAATTGGAAGAAAGTTGGGACACATTGTTATAAAAGTCCAGCAAACCAGTGATGGAGTATCTTAAAATCTTTAATATGAAACAGTACAATCAATATCATTTTATTAATGCTTACCATATTCTAACATAAGGTACTCTATAAAAAGTGGAAGAACATTGAATACAGAGCAGTGATTCTTCAGATGCATGGATGATTTGTCATTCACTTGACATGTTCTGTAAGTTTTTATGTAAATATGCATTTCTCTAGGCAGACTCAGAGCTTCCAGAAGCTTCCTTTATAGGTCTATGATATGAACGAACAGATAGAAACCTGCGTGGATAGATGTATACACAGATGGATTGATGGAAGGATGGAGGGAGGGATGAAGGAAGGGATAGAGGGAGGAATTAAGGGGGGATGGAGGGATGGATGGAGGGAGGGTGGATGGATGGATAGATGATAGATGGATAGATAGGTAAGTTAGCTGTTAGAGAGGAAACATGAATACTTCTCAAATGATATATCTAAGACTTACTTGTTTTTTTCTTTTTAATTCAGTTATATGATTTGGACTGCCTTGGACACTGTTGAAGCTAGAGATCATACAATTAAGACCCCACTTATCGAAAGAGATCTATTTGACAATATCACCTACCCAGAATATACTCACCAACTCAATAATTAAAATCAGAGCGTTTTAGAGCTAAGCCAAATATATGATGCTCTGAAATAACTGGCACTGCTTTTATGATACTGTTATAAACCCCATTCACAACCACAATTTTGTTTGTTACTTCAACAGTCTTTTGATTTATGTAATCCAGGTTTTCTTATTATAATTGATGTACAATTCTCTACATGTTCTAAGAAAAACTCAACAGGGAAGTACTCAGCAAACCAGGAATGACAAAAAGATACAAATTTGTCAACGTTTATTAAAAAGAAATTGAAGTCAGTGCTCATCAGTGGAAATGACTGAATAACTGAAGTGATTTTTTCCTTGTGTTTATGAATCTGAATTACTAACACCTTACTGAAAGCCCAACAGTAACGACTCAGTGACATTAAAGGAAGCAGATATTATTTTTAACCAGTTTCTGAAGAAATGAAGTTATTCCCTTTTATCACACAAAAAAAATTGTTTTTACAATACATATTGATTTTATGGACTATAAAATAACACTTTTTTTTAATAAAACTTAGAATTTATCACACAAAAGAATGTAGAAATAACCCATAATCTTAAATATAACAAGATTAAGGTTTTGTTACAGTTTTTCCAATCTTTTTTTCTGTCTGCATAACAAGATCATGAAATTTTATATATTTAATTAACTTTAATAAATTTAAATGTTAATAAAAATATTTATATATTGTGTTATACACTAACCTGCCTAAACAATAAAATAATGAAACATATTTTAAACTTTCCTTGATAATCCTGGGGCCTGATTACAAATTCCAATTGTTATTTAACGACATTCTCAACAGAGCAGCCCTGGTTCCTTGCTCTGGTATTCCTCACTACTCTTCTTTTAAAATACCTATCCATGATTGTGGGTTTTCATAGGTTGTTTTCTCATCTATAAGCCAAGACTTTAACTGATACTTTTTTTCTGCCAGAAGAGTACTAGTCCCTGGTAATCTCTGTTTCTAAATTAATGCCTCTAATTTTCTGTGGGCTAGAAAATCGCATAGAAAACACCAAACGAAACCCATTCCTGTAGAGTTGATTCCAACTCATAGCGACCCTATGGGACAGAGTAGAATTGCCCCATAGAGTTTCCAAGGAGCTGCTGGTGGATTTGAACTGCAGACCATTTGGTTAGCAGCCGAGCTCTTAACCACTGTACCACCAGGGCTCCAGAGAATCACATAGCTTAGCTTATCATAACAATGACTACAGCAATTATTATAGGTGGCATTTTTTGAGCACTTACTTCATCCCAGGCAATTGCTGCTATAAACGCTTTACGGCTTTGTAATAATGGAATGTGAAACTCAGGATTAGCAGAGGCTAAGTAATTTGGCCAAATCCATAGAGTAAGACACCTACTTTTGAATTGGAGATAGAGTCTGAAATCTGGAAAAGGAAAACGGTATTTTGGAGATTTTAATCCTGCATAACTGGTAGGATGGCTACGCCATACATCTCTGTGGAAGGTGAGATGATTTTAGGATGTGTTTCAGAGGTTGTACATACAAGGACATTGGCAAGGCAATAAACAGCATTGAATCACATAGTGAGACAATCCCTTTTCAATTCTGCTTCAATTTTCCTGATTGTATCAAGGAGAAAGTCTCAACTGGTGCTAATATGTTTTCAACACCTTGTTCAGACTTGCTAAAGCATCTATTTGCCAAAAAGAGAGCAGGTCTCAGCTATAATGCCTTCAGCACGCTATAGCACCTAGCTAGAATTTACTCACATTTTGCTTTCTTCGTTCATTTGTAGGGATAATGCCAGTTTATTAAAAATGGTACCGATTTCCCCTTTATGAGTGTTATGTTTTTCTTTTTAAATAAGATTATTTAAATTTTTAAAGGTGAGCTAATTTTTAAAAGTTAAATAATAACAGACAGTTCACAAATATGGCAGAAAAAAACACACTGTCGGCACATAAATAATTAAATATGAAACTATGGACCTAGTAGGAGAAAAATTAATTTTAAAAGTGAGAATATATCCATTGAAGGGATATAATTTTCCATGCCTACAAAACATGAGTGCAAGGTGGATGAAGTGCTCTAAACGAGAAGTATGCTGATTCTCTTGGCTGCCACGTTTCCTGGCCTGCTTCTTAGAGGTCTAAGTCCCAGAAGGCCTGGTGTGTTTGTGGTGTGCTAGAGTCAGTTTATACCAGCTTGTGAGAAGTGGTGGGTACGTTTTCAAGAATTCTGTGGACTAACTGTTAGACACAGACATTATTAAAAATTAAGTTACAATTAAAAAATTATGTTGAAAACAAAGGTAATAAATACTCAAAACTCACTCTTTCCTAATTATTTTACTGCTATCTTTTCTCTTGAAGTATTTTATGCCTATTGTATCTGAAGGTTGCTATGAGTCAGAATTGACTCGAAGGCAATGGGTTTTTTAATGGGTCTCTGGAGGGGAACTGCACATCTCTTCCCAACTCCAAGTTCAGTTGGTAGATTGAAATTGACCAGGATGGGAATATTTACACCATGGTAGACAGCAAAAACTACATATTAGCAACACTCCCAGCCTCCATCTGCCAGACAGACAGTTGTTAAACATTTATCAACCCACTTCTAGGTTTAAGAATCATGGCAACCTAATGTATAATAGAACAAAATGTTGCTCAGTCCTGCATCATCTTCAAGATCGTTGGTATGCTTGAGTCCATTGTTGCGACCGCTATGTATCTTGAGTGCCTTCCAACTAGGGAGCTCCTCTTGCAGCTATATCAGAAAATATCCCATTGTGACCCTTAGGGTTTTCTTTGGCTAATTTTCAAAAGTAGATCACCAGGCCTTTCTTCCTAGTGTGGAAAGGAATGGCAGGTAATTGAGACCTCATTGGCCAGACATAAATGGTAGGTATTAATCATGTTTTAACTGGGCATTTTGTGGATGAGAAACTCTGCCTCCTGTCTCCTAATTAAGAATAGAAGATATATCTTCTAAATATTTTTTCTTGTGACAAAGGAAACCAATCTACTTTTGATTACATTATTACTCTTTAATTAAAAATGCATTTATTTCAATAATATCTTGGCAAGAAGTAGTATTCAAAAGGTTGATTACTTTCCTCAATGATATGAACTTATTCATAAAATCCATAAAATGTAAAAGAAGCCAAAGTAGAGAGTGATGAAAATGTCAGTTGTCGTAACAGAATTTATGGCTTTGGTTTTAATACTTGGAGTGTTTTGAAAATATCTTGTCTCTTATCTTCTGCACACAGTGGCTCTTATTCAGCTGAAAGAGAGGTTAAGTGAGAAATGAGTTGGCTCGCCAAGGATACATTTGTTCCACCCACCCCCAACTCCCAACACACATATACACTAACACACACACTCTCTCTGATGTTAATTTGATTTGAAAAAATATCAGGAAATATCATCATCAATTTCTCCTCTTGCAAAAGTGATTATTCTTGCTTGACTGCCCTCTGCTGGCATTCTTGAAATATACACTTTGACTCTACTTTCAGGGACAGGTTGTAGGTGGTATGTAACTTAATAATGTGAGCAGTCTCTTCAACGCATATTATGTGCAGAAGTCCAGGTATGCAAGCTGAGAAGTAAAACTGAGTTAAGCATTAAATGCAGTGGTCAAGTGTTGATTTAATTAGCCATGAAAAATAGCCAGGTTTTGAATGGATCAAAGAAAACAATTATACACAATGGGTGAACTGAAAACAATTGGCCATTACTGAAAGAGAAGAATGCTTTAATTAAACTAAAAGATATACCTAATGTTAAATGAGGTGGTTACAAAAGCTCCACAAAAAAAAAAAAAAAAAAAAAAAAAAAAAAAAAAAAGCTGCTTAACTGCTGAGTGTAATAAGAGAGATCAGAAGGAGTGCTTAAATGTACCTAATAAAAAAATACGACCTTATTAAAATTGTATTACTATTATTTAAAACTACAGCAAATCTTTTCTGTCTTCTGCAAGCAAAGCCACTACATTTATGGATATGTTTAGAAAATATTTAGGATTCTCATTTATTGTTAATTCTGATACAAAGATATTGTTTTTGTCTACTTAATAAGATGACATTTCTTATGTTATTTAGGGAAAATTGTTTTAGAGAGAATAATGGTTATGGCAAATCTGATTTTATAATGTACTAGTTTAGCATATACTTATCTCTGTATTTGTAAGGCTGTCTGGAATTGCAAGAATACAGACAAACTGTCAAATAGGTTGAGCTGGTGGTAGATCGTGCGCCATGGGACTCACGTTTGAACAGTATCACTGCGGAATATTTTTAGTACAAAGATCAAATCCCTCATCTGAGGAATGTGTGCTAGTAAATCGAGCAGACTGCTACTAGTGCATTTGCTGTTCAAAGTGTGAAACTTTATTTCTTTCACCATCATCCTTTTATGTCATTGTCAGTGTGAGAAATGAACAAGAGAATTGGAGAAGGGAGGGACAAGGAGGAGGCAGAAAATTGAGATCATTAACACAAGGAAAAGAGCAGAACAGCCTCCTTGCACACCGTTTTGTTTCATTCCTGTCCGCATGTGGATCGGACTCTGTAAAGTTAAGCTCGTAATAAGCCAAGTGTTCCAAGTTAACACACGGTATCTGCATCATTGAACATTACTACGTAAGTATGCAAAATGGACAGGACCATTCTTGGAAACAATGCTAATTCAGTGGTTATGGATGTTACTTCTTTTCCAGTGAAAGCTAGTAACTAACAACTAAGTCATTTTTCCCATCGTAAAAATGACAGTTATGTGCTTTAAACTGAGGCACCAGAGGGAAATAAGGAGGTTATAGAAACTTCTTCACTTTCCGAGACAAAATGCTCTCTATTCCATTGCCACCGCCCCCACAGTGATCACACAGCTAGCACGTTTCTGATACTAATTTGAAAGGAAAATCTGACGGCAGAGTTGGATGGCAGACATGGAATTTGATTTAACTTTTTGAGTGTCACAAGGCGAACACATAGTCATTAGAGTTTTCCTATGCCCTATAACAATCCAAGACTTTGCAGAGTAAAGTATGATGAAAGTTCGTAATATAAGTGGCCTTATACATTCAGATTTTGGGGAAGTGTGTGCATGCTAAGTTTTCAAAATTATTGATTTCTATTTCAGAGTGAGAATATTAAAATACTATTTAGTTTAACGTCTTGCTCTTTAGATGAAGTAGAACCTATTTTATACAAAGGACCAATATTAGCAGAGTATAAACACAACGAATAACTACAATGTATTACATTTTAAAACGTCCCCCTTGCTGTGCTAATCATTTTACCAGCATTATATCATTTAATTTTAGAAATTAGGTGAGGTGGCTACTTAATTAGCTCCATATTACAGTTAAGAAAACTCAGGCTGGGAGGCCCGAGGTGACCCAGACACTAAATGCTAAAATGGAACTCTAACACAGCTCTTTCTGAGGCTGAGGGCAAGACTCTGAAATGCATATCGCATCAGTGATATCATCTTTCTGTCTCTGAAAACACTTGTAGTCTCCTTATGTGTCCCTATCCTGGTGGTGAGGGCAGTGGTGCTTCCGTGGTATAAATCTCCACTTTCATGTCAGAGACCCAGGTTCGATTCCCAGTCAGTGCACCTCATGTGCAGCCACCACCCTTCTGTTAGTGGAGGCTTGCGTGTTGCCATGATGCTGAATAGGTTTCAGCAGAGCTTCCAGACTAAGACAGACTAGAAAGAAAGACCTGGTGATCTACTTCCAAGAAGTGTTTAGTTCCACTGGGCATGGGGTCACCATGATGCCCGCTAACAATGCTAGTTACCGATTGGGAAGAGCAGAACTCCCATCTATTTAGGTGCTTGGGAAAAGGGGGTGCTTGGGTGCTTTTAATACGTTGGCTAACTAAAAGCAACCACGTATGACATTGCTAGATTACCAATGTGCAAGAATTATAAGAAATTATACACAATGCTGAAACAGAATGGAAGAGAATTTTCATCCTTTTTGGATACATTTCCATTGTCTATGGGCCATCATCTTTGTTCATGTTTCCAGAAAACTATTCTGGGTGAATGATCTGACAGACAGCCGCTCCCCAAGCAGCACGCCCCTTTCTCCACTCCAGTCTCCCCGCAGCATCTGCATTGGGCATGAGCCCGGATCCATATTTACGAGACATATGTAGACACTTTTCCCTTTCTTGGCAAATGCATAAATAGAATCCTAATGTCTACATGTAGGTACTATATAAATACAAAGTTGTGCATACTCCGTGGATGTCATGCATCATTTATCAATGTATTTTTAGCGTCACCAACACATTTACATATGCTGTCACGTTTCAAACTGCACCTCAACAGAGTGCCTTTTTCAACATGAACTCGGCCGCAGGCAACATCATCCTTCTAACATTTTCACCACGAACGAAGATCAAAAAGCAAGAAAATAAACCCAGAAATAGAAGACAAATTTAAAATGGATACTACTTTATTAATATGCTCCAAAGATAACCATAGAATTACCTAGAGCAGAAGACTGAATCTTTTGCTTTATAATTAGATTCATGCCATCATTTAAACGGAACTATTATGCCGAGGTTTCCAGGAAGAATGTTTACACCTCAGCCGTTGTCTAGAGGAGATAGAGATACACAAACCACCATTTACAGGTCTGTGTTAAATGCCTGTAAAGTATGGTAGCAAAACAGGAAGGACACTTTAAATGTCACTAAGAGGTCAGAGAATCTTCACTTGGAGAGATAACATTTGGGTTGGCTCTTGGAGGATGAATACAAGTTTGGATTTTCTTTTGTATCACACTTTCGAAAAGCTAGAAATTACTTAACCTAATGGATCAAGTCCAAGATCAAACGTTAGAAATTAGTTGATCTAACAGATAAAGTCCAAGATACTTGGATTTCTCAACAAGTGTTTGGAATTTTTAAAATTCAGCAAATTAGAAGTGGAGGAACAATTTGCCTTTCCTTCCCTTAACATGTCTTCCTTTGACCTTGTATTGCTGTGCTATCAGAATGGCAAATCAGTTTAAGAGGTTCGTGGTAGAACTGTACTAAGAGTTTTTCAAAGCTTCTTCCTTGAGAAGCAGAACATTTTGTTATATGAATATTACTTGGAATACTAGGTGTCATGGATTGAATTATGTCCCCAAAAAATGTGTGGGTCATGATTCCGAGTATTGTAATCTGATGTGTTTCCTTATGTGTTGTAAACTCTATCACTATAATGAGGTTATATGTGATTTCCTTATGTGTTGTAAACTCTGTCACTATGAGGAGGTTATGCTGATGAGGTCTATAAGATTGGATAGTGTCTTAAGCCAATCTCTTTTGAGGTATAAAAGACAGAAGTGAGCAGAGACACATGGGAACCTCCTACCACCAAGAAAGCAGTGCTGGGAGCAGAGCGCGTCTTTTGGACCTGAGGTTGTTGTGCAGAGAAGCTCCCAGACCAAGCAAAGACTGATGACATGGACCTTCCTCCAGAGCCCACAGAGAGAGAAAGCATTCCCTTGGAGCTTATGTCTTGAATTTGGACTTGTAGCCTACTGGACTATGAGAGAATAAGCTTCTCTTTGTTAAAGCCATCCACTTGCGGTATCTCTGTTATAGCAGCACTAGATAACCAAGACAGAATTTGGTACTGGGAGTGGGGTACTGCTCTAACAGATACCTAAAATGTGGAGGTGGTTTTGAAACTGTGAATGGATAGAGGCAGGGCAGCGGCAGAGAACCAGCAGTGGCAGAACCAGGAGACCAGTGCGAGACAGCGCTGGAGCCAACCCACAGAGCGAGAGAGCTGACCATCTGTGCGTAGGAGGCTTTCTGGTGGAGTGGGGTGCCTCTGGGTACTTATCGGTGGAGCTACAGAGCTTTGGAACACCTGCCCCAGCAGCGCAGATGCAGGCTTGAGGCCGAGAGGGCCAAGAGGCCACAGGACGCAGAAGTTGAAGAGACAAGGAACACAAGAAGCTGAGCTGCCTCAGTCTCAAAAGGTATGGCCGAGATCTCTGGGGTTTCAAATGGTGGAGCCACAGCCTCTTTCTAAGGGTGGAGTTGTTACTCCGATGGACTAGGAGAATGGTGTGCCTAAAGCTGAGGGAGCAGAGTTGTTGTCCCAGTGGGCCTGAAAGGCAGAGCTGAAGCCCAGGGCCAAGGGGCCTCCACTCAGAATCCAGAAACTGTGGCCAATACCTAGAGTCTGGAGGGCAGGGCTATTGTGTAAACTGTCTCAGAGAACAGAAGATTATTTTCAATGCCTTGAGGGCTAATGTAATGTGTTCTGCTGACTTGCTTGGTGCCTGTTATCCCTTCTTCTCCTCCAGCTTCTCCCATTTGTAATGGAACTGTCTGGCTTGTGCCTGTTCTGCCATTGTGCCTTTGGAAGCAGATAACTTGTATTTGAGATTTCACAGATGAGGAGGAATTTTTGGATTTTGGACTTGGAGTTGATTTAAGACTTTTGCTATGATATAATGAAATGAATGTGTTTTCCATGTTGTAAGGATGTGATTTTTGGGGGGTCTAAGGGTGGAATGTCATGGATTGAATTATGTCCCCCAAAAAATGTATGGGTCATGTTTCCCAGTATTGTAATCTGATGTGATTTCCTCATGTGTTGTAAACTCTATTACTATGATGAGGTTATATGTGATTTCCTTATGTGTTGTAAACTCTATCACTATGAGGAGGTTATACTGATGAGGTCTACAAGATTGGATAGCGTCTTAAGCCAATCTCTTTTGAGATGTAAAAGACAGAAGTGAGCAGAGACACATGGGAACCTCCTACCACCAAGAAAGCAGTGCCAGGAGCAGAGTGCATCTTTTGGACCTGAGGTTGCTGCACAGAGAAGCTCCCAGACCAAGGAAAGATTGATAACATGGACCTTCCTCCAGAGCTGACAGAGAGAGAAAGCTTTCCCTTGGAGCTCACGCCCTGAATTTGGACGTGGAGCCTACTGGACTATGAGAGATAAACTTCTCTTTGTTAAAGCCATCCACTTGTGGTAACTCTGTTATAGCAGCGCTAGATGACTAAGACACCACAAGTGAAACATAAAGGCAGAGAGCTACTCTGGTTGAAGTGAAGGATAGAAGGAAAAGACCACCTACGTGGTACTGTTTGAAAAATCCCTGGACTTGGTAACAAAGTGTATTTTTTTTAAACCATTTCTCTAAGTCCTTGAATTGCTTTTAACTTGCAGAGTTGTATCTGAAAAAGTCTGACTCAAACCCAATATGCTTCACCTGCTCTGTGGAATCTTGCAGACCTAGGAAAGATCTGCTGTGTGTGTCCTCAATCTCTTTCCTCTAGTGGCTGCTTCAGTTACAAGTGTTCTGTGCTAGGTTCAACAGTGGCTTTCAAAGTACTGTGCAAGCAAGAATCCCCCAAGAAACATGTTAAATGCAGATTCCTAGGGCCCATCTCCATACTTTGGACATGTTGTCCGGAGGGATCAGTCCCTGGAGAAGGTCATCATGCTTGGTAAAGTACAGAATCAGTGAAGGAGAGGAAGACCCTCAACGAGATAGATTGACACAGCGGCTGCAACACTGGGCTCAAGCATAACAACGATTGTGAGGATGGCGCAGGACCGGGCAGTGTTTTGTTCTGTGGTGCATAGTGTCGCTATGAGTTGCAGCTGACTTGACGGCACCTTACGACAACAACCTAACAGGGCCTGTCTCCAGCGCTATTGATCCCAATAGACCTGGGGAGAGGCCCAGATATCTCTATGGTTGGCATGTACTTCGGGTAATTACGATGCAGTGGCCTATTTCAAGAAGCAGAGTCTAAAAGTATAGAACTCAGTGAGGACGAAGGGGATTGAAAGAATAAAATAATAAATTGAGAAAGGAAAAGAAGCGTAGAAAAGAGAAAAAAGAAGAGCATATGGTAATTGCAGATGCCAACAAAAATTGTCTAGTGGGACGCGTGATAAAATTGATACCGGTGTGCCAACCTCTGCTTTAGGACAATAATTAAAAGACGCATAAGAAAGATCTTTAAGTAGGCTTTTCCAAGTTACAAGCATTCAGTCAATCTCTCCCTTTCTCCTCTCTCTCTCTACCTACCTACTTACCTACCTACCGATCTATTTATATATCTTTAAAATGGTATTATTTTGTTTTTTATACAGAAACTGCAAATCTTTTGGTAAACACATTCCAGAGTTTTAGTATTACATAGTCTTTCGTGAGATGTATTTTATGTAGAAGCAATCAGAATATATAGACGCCAATTTGAATCCAGCTTTGTCTCTTACATTATTTCATAAGCATTTTCTTTACTGTTTTGCATCTTTTTATAGCACCTCCATTAGAAAAGGATGAAGATTAAAAGACTGAATGCATATAAAACACAGAATAGTCTGAATAGCACACAGCAAGTAGTCAATAAACTATATAGCATTGTTATCTGCCCTTTTCCCAATTTGGGAATATTTAATAGATGCCCAGAAGTAAGTTACTGGTTCTATGTGTGTGAACATTTTAAGATCTCAAAACAAGTTTTGATTTGATATTTGATACATTGCTTTATAAAAGAGTCATTTATGCGACTAACACTGAGAATATACATTTCACTGATCTTCATTAGCACGTGTACTTTATTATTTCTTTAAAGCTGGTGTTTTTTAATTGCATTATTGCATTGTGTGCGGTGTGTGTGTCTGAGTGTGTGTGAGAGAGACAATCATCTGTTTGCGATCTATTCCCATATATTTGTTGAAATTTCAGTATTTTCTTATTGTTTTACATTGGCCACTTAATAAAGACATTCATTTTTTATCATATGAGCTGCAAATATCTCTCTAGTTTCCCTTTGCCACTATTAAGTCTGGCTATGGGCTTTTTAAAAATGGATAAATGTTTTTAATTTTCTTGAGATCCTATCTGTAGGCGCTAGTGGCTCCGGGGTTAAGCATTTGGCAGCTAACCAAAAGGTCAGCAGTTGGAATCCACCAGCCACTCCTCGGAAACCCTCTATGGCAGTTCTACTCTGTCCTATAGGGTCGCTATGAGTCAGAATCGACTCAACGACAATACGTTCCTTCCTAATATTTGTTATTTCTATCATTCCTTCATCGCAATCATACGACAATTATATTTTGTTCTTGCACATATATCCTGCACTGATTTCTGTTTTATTTCTATAGTGAAAACTATTAGTGTATGTTAATAATGTTAAATAGTTGAAATCAATCAGTATGTAACCTTTTGAAATTAACCTTTTTGACTTGGCATAGTTCTCTGGAGATTCATCCAAAATGTTGTGGACATCAATCTTTTGTTCCTGAGTTTCTGAGTAGTATTCCATGGTATAGGTATACCACAGTTTAACTAGTTACCTGTTGAAAGATACCTGAATTGTTTCCAGTTTGGGGACATTACAAGTAAAGCTGCTAGAAACAGTCATGTGCAAATTTTTGTGTGGCCATTTACAGAAAAGTTTGCTGGGTCCTGCTGTAGTCGGTGCTGGACCAAATTAGCAGAATTCCAGCCGAGCGCAGAAATAAGAAACTGTAAAACCAAACCAGTTACTGTTGTCAATTCTGACTCATGGTGACCCCACGTGTGTAGAGGAAAACTGCCCTTCTAGGCTTTTTTAAGGCTGTGACCTTTCAGAAGCAGATCGCCAGGCCTGTCTTGCGAGCCAATGCTGGGTAGATTTGAACTGCCAACATTTTGGTTATTAGTTGAGCATATAGGTATACAAAGACAATTATGCAAATATGCGATTAGTGCAAATATGGTGCATCTGGGTGGTTATTTGTGTCACCCCACCTCATCGGCTTCTCTGAACAAAACCAGGTGGGACAGTGTTCGCTGCCAGCCCTGTCTGCTTCAGTTCCTGCCCACTTATTGCTGATACAGGATATAGTTTTTTCAAGGATGAGGTTCTCACCTTCAGGAAATGTATTTTTGCTGTCTTTTCCTGAGATCGTCTGTTGCTGGGCCCTCTCAACAATCTCATTTTTTATTCTCTTCGCTCCTTCCTACTTCTAAGCTGTTTTTGGCAGATCATATACGTGTCTCTGGGTTATATCTATATCTTAGCTTCACTGCAAATCGAGTTTGCTGGCTTTTTTTTTTTTCCTCCTGCTAAGTTTCTGTCTTCTTGTTGCTGTTATATGATTTCTAGGAGGAGAAGATAAAAAAAAATGCTGACTTAGGGAGGCATTTTCATAGTGGAAATTTTCAACCTGCGTTTATTGAGTAGCTAAAGTTCCAATCTTTCATTTTCATACCTCAAAAGAATCAAAATAAGAAGACATACAGTGGTAGATGAGACAACAAAGAACATATTGATAGGGTTTGTTCAGGGGTAACAATTTTCAGTTGGCAATTTAGCCTTCAGCAGAATACTTTCCAGAGAATTTAAAGAAATTTCCTTTGCATTAGTTAAGCGTTGACTCCAGTTCATTCTTTGACTAGTTGATTTCAGGTAAAGTGCTTTCAAAACTTCCGTGTGATGCATTTATTGTATGTCAAAAGGAAGCTATAAATGCCCCATATACTAATTACTATTACTTCCCAAGAACACCAACATAATGCTTATGTTGGAAGATTGAACTGGTGTGCTTATTTTAAAGTGTCTGTTTTATAAGGAAAGAAATGTTCTACGTATATAACAATACTATGTAATTTGACTGAATCCATCAGACACCTTGTCATAGAAGGTTTTTTTATAGGTCCTTCTGTGACAAAATGGGACTTTGGCACACAGCAAGAGGTGCCACTTATTTTATCACTATTGATTCTAGAATTCCTACTTCATGACCTCTTCTAGTAGGCAAAATAGGAGAGTTTTTTTTTTTTTTTTTCCAGCCAGAAACATGCCCTGGGTCTAACCCACTATCAAAAAAATTATACATGGTTAAAAAAAAAAAAAAGATCATCATGTTTTCCACCCAAACTTATCCCATTGTTAATATTTTAGAATATTTCCTGTCAGTTTTTTTCTGTGCATTTTAACTTAATTGGCATCATGCTGTTCAAGTGATGTCTTTGGTTTGGTTTGGTTTGATTTGATGTTTTTCAATGTCATTAAAAATCTTCACAAATATTATTCTAATTACTACATAATTTTTTTTAGTTAATCCTGTTGAAGAACATAAAATTAGACCACAAGAAAATAAAGGCATACCATTTTTAGGTAGCAAGATAGGCCATGAAAAGTCAATTGTCCAAAAAGTAATATATAAATAAAATACAGTCTGAATTAGAAGTCCAGAAGTTCTTTAAATTTTTTCACAAAAAAGATAAATGTTCAAAATACCTAAAATATCTGAAAGTATCTAAAAACTCTAAGAAAGAAGAATTGTGTGAGATGAGGAATTCTATAAATTAAAATCTATTATTTAGAACAATAATCAAAATACTAAGGTATTAGCATGAGGACAGATCAATCAATAAATCTGTGGAAAAATATCATTTGCGTATACTTAGTAAATAAAAATATAATGAAGATAGTACTTTAATCCAGTAGAGAAACAGTGGTTTATTTACTAAATATGCTTTCACAACTGGCCATCCACCTGGATAAACAGCAGTCTTGGACCCCCAACCTCATGCAATAAACAGAAATAAATTCCAGATTGACTAAAAGGTTAACTGTTAAAAAATAAAATAAAAATAAAAAACCTGATGAGAGAATTTAGGAGAAGGTTTTTATAACTTTATAGTAAAGGAGAGCAACTTAAGCAAGACAGAAAACTCAAAGCCATCAAAGAAAAGGAAATACTTAACTCCATAAAGAGAAGATACTTTTGTATGGTAAAGAATACCAAAAACCAAGTTGAAAGACAAGTGATAGGCTGGAGGAAAATATTGCAAAACATATGACAGAAAAAGGATAATAGCCATAATATTATAAAATACCTACAATTAGGTAAGCTAAAGGTGAGGATCCCAATAGAAAAATATTAAAAGAATACGAATAGGCAATTGACAGATGAAGAAATTCAAAAGGCCAGTAAATATTCCAGAGAATCTCTGAAAGATTGCTTCATCTCAGTGGTAACAATTAGATACTCATTTCACCCATTAGATTGGCAAAATTTTTAACAAAAATGCTGGTGGGTACAGGGGGTGGGGGGAAGGCATTCCCATACATTACTTAAAATATATATATATTTATTTCAAATTAAAAGTAGATTCTGTTTGAGCTAATAATTCCATTTCTGAGAATCTTTCCTTTCAAATTAAAAGCACTGCTAGTAGTAATATGGATTAAAAAAAAAACCAAACCCGTTGCCATCAAGTCGATTCTGACTCGTAGCGACCCTAGAGCAATCCTATAGGACAGAGTAGAACTGCGCCATAGGGTTCACAGGGTTTCCAAGGAGTGGCTGGTGGATTCGAACTGTTGACCTTTTGATTAGCAGCTGAGCTCTTAACCACTGTGCCACCAGGGCCCCAGTAATACAGATAGGGTTATTGATTTCTACATACCAAAGCTAAACCCTTTGCCACTGAGTCAATTCTCACTCATAGTGACCTTACAGGACAGAGTAGAACTGCCTCATAAGTTTTCCAAGCAGCAGCTGCTGGATTCGAACTGTCGACCTTTTGGTTAGCAGCCGAGCTCTTAACCAGTGTGCCACCAGGGCATCAAATGTTCAGACTGTGATCTCTAAATACCATTCTTTTCTAAAAGTATCTTTGAAGCATTTGTTGCATGAGAAAGCAAGGTAGTTTTCAAAAGCCAGTGTGGTTGTTTTATAAGGATGTATGTGCCAATTCCTCACTAGGAATACTAGCAAATAAAGAGAAAGAAGTAAGCATTTAACCTGTCTTTTCCATGAGAATTAACTGTATTTCAGGGTTGCCAAATAAGCCTGTTTGAAGAAGGAAAATTCTGAAAGAAGAATTCTAGCTAGTCAATGTAGAATGAATGATAGGATTAGGAAAAAAATCACCATTTTTGCAGTCCTTGATGAAGTAACTCAGGGAACGTTTATCAACAGATTCTCAAACCATGAGATGAAAGATAGATGGGGAATTGAATGCTTACAGGCTGCCCAAAAACCCCATCATTGATAACTTTAAGGAACAAAATGTAACTTTACAATGGAGGTATCAGGTTGGTGCCACAAAACCCACTGATGAATCTTAGTATTACTAAAAGTGAAACAAGTAGACTTTGGGCCCCTGATATGAGGCAGTATGGAATGTACCACCGATAAGCTAAGTTGAACCTGAGTGTAGCCAAGTATCTGGCTGTAATGAACAAATTGCCAGAAATAAGGGAGAGAAAGAAACAAGTTAAATGACAGCACAAAAAAGAAATCAGACAAATCCAGAGTTTTGTATATTCTAAAAGAAATCAGAGGAAACAGATTCAGTTCCTTCAACCAATCTGTTGTATTGAAGGATAAAAAGGAGAGGGGGAAAAAGGATGATTTAAAAGATGACAACAACCAAGTCAACCTGTTGTTGCTATTTTGATCCTGAATCAAACAAGCCAACTATAAGTAGACATTTTAGGAACAATTGGGGGAATATGAATATGGACCATGTTAGAGGATGTAAAGGAATTGTTAATTTTGTTCAGTGTAATTGTGGTATTGTGTTTATGGGGAAAATGTTCTCATTTTTAAGGAATACATGGTAAATATTTAGGGATAAAATATAATGTTTAAGATTCGATTTTTAAAAAGTGAAGGATGAAATATATATGAAAGACATCAATAATTTTGAATCACAGTGATCAGTATATAGGGGTTCATTTTGTTATTTTCTCTAGTTCGTGTATGTCTGAACAATTTCAAACTCAAAAGTAAAAAACAAAAAACACACCCAAAAAAACCCCACTTACCTGAGATTTCAATTTATCACAAATATTTTCTTCTCTCTTACCTTTCAATTTGGTATATTACCTCTTAATTCTTAGTGTTCTATTTTTAGAGTCTCTTTCCTAGTTCTACCCAAACATTTACCTCCTTCTTACCTCAAAGAAACACAGGCATTCCTTGTTTTATTGCGTTTCGCAGAAATTGCGTTTTTACAAATTGAAGGTTTGTGGCAACCCTGCATCAAGCAAGTGTATTGAAGCAGTTTTTCCAATAGCAAGTGCTCACTTCGTGTCTCTGTCAAATTTAGGTAATTGTCACAATATTTCAAACTTTTTTATTATTATTATATCTGTTATGGTGATCTCTGACCAGTGATCCTTGATGTTACTGTTGTAATCGTTTTGGGGCACCACAAACTGCGTCCATATAGGACAGCGAACTTAATTGATAAATGTTGTATGTGTTCTGACTGCTCCACCGACCAGCACTCACCCACTCTCTCTTCCTCTGCTTCTTGCTGTTAGGTGCCGTTGAGTTGGCTCCGATTCATAGTGACCCTACGTACAACAGAACGAAACACTGCCTGGTCCTGTGCCATTCTCACAATTACTGTTATGCTTGAGCCCACTGTTGCAGCCACTGGGTCAATCCATCTCAGTGAGGGTCTTCCTCTTTTTCACTGACCCTCTACTTTACCAAGCATGATGTCCTTCTCCAGGGACTGATCCTTTCTGATAACATGTCCAAAGTATATGAGATGTAGTTTCACCATCCTTTCATCTAAGGAGCATTCTGGTTGTACTTTTTCCAAGACAGATTCGTTCGTTCTTTTGGCAGTCCACAGTATATTCAATATTCTAAGCCAACACCACAGTTTAAAGGCATCAATTCTTCTTCAGTCTTCCTTATTCATTGTCCAGCTTTCACATGCATATGAGGCGATTGAAAACACCATGGCTTGTGTAAGGCGCACCTGCGTTTTCAAGGTGACACCTCTGCTTTTCAACACTTTAAAGAGGTTGTTTGCAGCAGATTTGCCCAATGCAATGCATCTTTTGATTTCTTGACTGCTGCTTTCATGGGCATTGATTGTGGATCCAAGTAAAATGAAATCCTTAACAACTTCAATCTTTTCTCTGTTTATCATGATGTTGCTTACTGGACCAGTTGTGAGGATTTTTGTTTTCTTTATGTTGAGGTGTAATCCATACTGAAGGCTGTGGTCTTCGATCCTCATCAGTAAGTGCTTCAAGTCCTCTTCACTTTCCGCAAGCAAGGTTGTGTCATCTGCATAACGCAGGGCCTCCTCATTTCCTGAGACACGACAATATTGAAATTAGGCCAGTTAATAACCCCACAATGGCCTGTAAGTGTTCAAGTGAAAGGAAGAGCTGCATGTCTCTTATTTTAAACTGAAAGCTAGAAATATTAAGCTTAGTGAGGAAGGCATGTCAAAAGCCAAGACAGGCTGAAATCTAGGCCTCTTGCACCGAACAGTTAACCAAGTCGTAAATGCAAGGGAAAAAGTTCTTGAAGGAAATTAAAAGTGTTACTCCAGTGATCACACGAATGATACAGAAGTGAAGTAGTCTTATCGCTGATACGGAGAAAGTTTTAGTGGCCTGGATTGAAAATCAAACCAACCGCAACATTCCCTTAAGCCAAAGTCTAATCCAGAGGAAGGCCCTAAATCTCTTCAATTCTATTAAGGCTGAGAGAGGTGAGGAAGCTGCAGAAGAAAAGTTTGAAGCTAACAGAGGTCGGTTCATGAGGTTTAAGGAAAGACATCATCTCCTTAACATAAAAGTACAAGGTGAAGCAGCAAGTGCTGATACAGAAGCTGCAGCAAGTTATCCAGAAGATCTGGCTAAGATAATTGATGAAGGTGGCTACAGTAAACAACAGGTTTTCAATGTAGACCAAACAGCCTTATATTGGTGGAAGATGTCATCTAGGACTTTCATAGCTAGAGAGAAGTGAATGCCTGGCTTCAAAGTTTCAAAGGGCAGGCTGACTCTCTTGTTAGGGGCTAAAGCAGCTGGTGACTTCAAGTTAAAGCCAATGTGCATTTACCATTCTGAAAATACTAGTGCTCTTAAGAACTATGCTAAATCTACTCTGCCTGTGCTCTGTAAATGGAACAACAAAGCCTGGATGACAGCACATCTATTTACAACAAGGTTTACTGAATATTTTAAGCCCACTGTTGAGACCTTCTGCTCAGAAAAAAAGATTCCTTCAAAATATTACTGCTCATTGACACTGCACCTGGTCACCTAAGAGCTCTGATGGAGATGTACAAGGAAATTAATGTTGTTTTCATGCTTGCTAACACAACATCTGTTCTGCAGCCCATAGATCAAGGAGTAATTTCAACTTTCAAGTCTTATTATTTAAGAAATACATTTTGTAAGGCTATAGCTGTCATAAATAGTGATTCCTCTGATGGATCTGGGCAAAGTAAATTGAAAACCTTCTGGAAAGGATTCACCATTCCAGATGCCATTAAGAATATTCATGATTCAGGGAGGAGGTCAAAACATCAACATTAACAGGATTTTGGAAGAAGTTGATTCCAACCCTCATGGATGACTTTGAGGGGTTTAAGACTTCAGTGCAGGAAGTAACTACAGATATGGTGGAAATAGCAAGAGAACTAGAATTAAAAGTGGAGCTTGAAGACGTGACTGAATTGCTGCAATCTCGGGATAAAAGTTTAAGGGTTGAGGAGTTACTTCTCACAGATGAGCAAAGGAAGTCATTTCTTGAGATGGAATCTACTCCTGGTAAAGATGCTGTGAACATTGTTGAAATGACAACAAAGGATTTAGAATATTACATAAACTTAGTTGACGAAGAAGCAGCAGAGTTTGAGAGGATTGACTCCAATTTTGAAAGAAGCTCTACTATGGGCAAAATGCTACCAAACAGCATCACGTGCTACTGAGAAGTCTTTTGTGAAAGAAAGAGTCAATCGACGTGGCAAATTTCATTGTTGACTTATTTTAAGAAATTGCCACAGCCACCCCAACCTTCAGCAACCACCACCCTGATCAGTCAGCAGCTATGAACATTCAGTGAAGACCCTCCACCAGTAAAAAGATTATGACTCGCTGAAGGCTCGGATGATGGTTAGCATTTTTTAGCAATAAAGTATGTTTTTACTTAAGGTATGTACATTTTTTAAGACATAATTTTATTGCACACTTAATACAGTATAGTGTAAACATAACTTTTATATGCACTGGCAAACCAAAAAATTCATGTGACTCCCTTTACTGTGATACTCGCTTTATTGTGGTGGTGGAACCAAACCTGCAATATCTCCGAGGTATGCCTGTAGATCTCTTCAGGAACCTTTACCAAAACCAAACCATTTGCTGTCTAGTCGATTTGGTGACACCGCGTGTGTCAGAGTAGAACTGTGTTCCGCAGGGTTTACAATGTCAGTAATCTTATGGAGTTAGGTCACCTGACCTTTCTTCCATGGTGCCACTGGGTGGATTTGAACTGCTAACCTTTTGGTTAGCAGTCAAATGCAAACCGTTTGCACCACGTGGGTTGCATATATGAATAGTTCTCAACTGGGAATAATTTTGCCCCTCAACAAAATCTGGAGACGTTTTTGGTTGTCTCAACTGGAGGATTAATTTAGGAACTGATAAAAGAATGAAAATCAGAATAATCTGGTGCAGTGAACCAGGAAACTTTTAAGAGATCATGACTCTCCTTTGTTGACTCTTTAAAAAATTTTTATCAGAATATTTTTTCAAGGAGGTAGCAATTCTGAGTATCCATAGGTAGATACATGAGTAGTTAATTTACTTCAAAATGGGAGTTGGAGAGGCTAAAGGTTTTGTGTTGTAAAGAGCCTACCATAGGCCAAAATGGGTTGAAATGCTGAAATTCTTCCCTCCAAAGTCTAATTTAGTTTTTATTCTTGATTTGTAGTTGGACCAATCTCAAAAATTCCCACAGCAGGTACTCTACCATAGTCCAAATACACAGCAGCTCTTGGTCTATGTTATATCATTTTCAGACGTTTTCCTTGGTTTAATCATTATGAGGAAGGTTCATTTGAGAGAAAAGAGTATTCCAGTTTGGAGGATAAGATTTTCTTCTTCTGTTTTTAAAGGTTTATTCGCTTTTTTCTTACTTCTGTGTGAGTGAAAATTGTTCCTTCCTTTCTACCCCCTTCTCCCCCATTCCTGTGCTCATCCTCCCATAGGTAAGGTCCATTGATAAATTCTTTCTCTAGTAGACTGGAGGTGGAGAATATCAAAGCATAAACCTCTAATAGGATTTTTCATTGCTTTTATTTAAATCTTTTAAATTTAATTTTTATGCCTCTGAAAATCATAATGTTACAAAATCATTATAAATAAAAAGGCATATCACTCCACTGGTGCTCAGTACAGCTTAATACACATTTGTTGACCATTCTGTATAGTGAAAAGTGTAAGTGTATTTTTATAATTGTTTTCCCTTAAAAAAAGGAAAAAAAAAAAAACTTACGGTCCTCTTAAGTCTAACAGGTAAAAGCAAGAAGTCATATTGGGAAATAGCTTTGATTTTCATAAATGCTGTAATTAATCATTTGAGGAATAAAACTATGGCCATGACCCCTCATGTTCTTTGAAGTTTCCACACCCACTTTTTTGTATGAATTGGGGTGTTAAGTCCTAGTGTCGGTGCCAATTCTAACTTAGAAATTACATTCTTCCCACTCAGAAATTCTTCCTGGAGTTTCAACAGGAGAAATTATTCTTCATTTTCCCTCCTGAAAACTGTTGTGTAATATTGCTGGCGGAGAGAGGTTGTTTGGTTCTACCCCAAAGGTAGCTGGATTTCAGTGGAGGTTGAAGCCGTATCTGTACATAGTATGTAAAAAGCCTAAGGCTAACTGTTGATGAAAAGCACTCTAGATACGTCAGGTATTATTACTGCTAAAGCATTATTATTTTAACTTTGCTACAAGTTACAACAAGCCCATAAAATCTGCCCAATGGTATTGCAGCAAGACATGTTTTCTGCTTTCAGTTCTTTGCCTCGAACAGTCTGCTTCTCTTATATCAACATTACCTGTCAATTTTTATTAAGCAGAGTAATTGGAGACATTTCTGAATTTTTTTATTCTAGATGTCCTTGGTGGGAAGTGAAATGACCAGCAAAACCATTAGTTCAGGCTGCATTGTTTGAGTACCACAAAACAAAGGGGTAAAAAGCAAGTCTTGCCCAGGGATTTAAAAAAAAAAAAAATTAGGAAAAAATAATCTACTCTAGTCACACTGAGTCTTAAACACGATTCAGTTGCTACCTGCTGATTTAATCAATCCTTTTCAGTTAAAAATTAAAAATTGGAGTGTAATATGCATGATGAAAAATTTTAATAAAACACATTGAGATTTTTTTTTTTCCCTTAATGGAAAATGAAAATGATCTGAAGGCAGCTAGTGTACCTTTTAAAACCTCCTGAAAAAAGGAAAACCAAGTGGTGTGAATGCATCAAAGCCTGTTTGCAGTTCTATGTATTTAGTATAATGTAGAAGCCTTTACTGCTTACCTCTTAGAGTCAGAGATATAAATATGGGTCAAGCGGATGACCGAAGGCCAGCCTTTTAGTTGAGGTATTTTGATTTTGATCTCCGAGAGAACACATAGTTTTGTTCTCCTGTGAACACAAAACCAGTCAGCTCCCTCTCAAACTGCATATTTGGAAGTAAGGGGCCAAGAAAAGGGCCTGAGCACAAATTATTGGAAATCCATTTCCATCATCACTGGCAAGTAGAAGCATTGTACCTCTGACTAGCAGAGGGTCAGCAACATCTGTAAACAAAAGATACAACATTCTAATCAATAGGCCAAACAAGAAACACACCATTCTTTGTCAGAATAAAAAACGAGCTTACTACAAATAACCTCTCCTCTGTCATCTATAAGTGGTAGAATTCATATTTTTCTAACTAGAGTTCTAAAAGTATGGATTCTTTTCTTTTCGGACAGTGTTATACAATAGCATTATCATCTGTGATGATACGAATGTTCTATACCTGTGCTAATAAAGTAGTCACTGGCCACATGTGGCTATTGATCACTTCTGAAATGTGGTTAATGGGATTGAGAAACTGAACTTTTAATTTTATTTAATTTCAATTAGTTTTTCATTTTAATAGCCATGTACGGCCAGTGGCTATCATGTTGGATAACTCAATCTAGGCTTCAGGTGAATGAATTAGTCAAAATGGTAGGCAACTCCAGCCCAGAAGGTATTCTCCCTTTCCAAGGAACTGCTAGGGGTCATGGACTTTAATAGACAAGGTGATGGAGAAAGAGCAGGGGCTTTGGAGTCTGAGCATCTAGGTTCCACTCGTGTACTGCCTTCTTTCGGCAAGTTACTTCTTTAAAGGTGAATTTTTATAAAATGAGGGTAATACTATTTACCTTGTTAATTTGTTATGAAGATTCACAGAAAAAATATTTTTAGGACAGCTAGTGAAGGGCCTGCCATGCAAGAAGTGCTCATCAAATGTTAATTCTTCCTCAAGATTATTCTAACTATGCTGATTGAGGAGCCCTCGTGGCACTGTGATTAAGAGCTCAGCTGCTAACCAGAAGGTCAGCTGTTCAAATCCACCAGCCACTCCTTGGAAACCCTATGGGGCAGTTCTGCTCTGTCCTATAGTCACTATGAGTCAGAATCGACTTGTTGGCAACGGGTTTAGTTTTTTTGGTTTTTGGCTGATTGAAGACCAAGGCCCAAACTGGACACAGCCATTAGCCTAAGGGCATTTATTTGTTGTGGGCGTGGGTGGATTCCTGGGAAACTAGTCAATATGTGTAAACTTATTAAGAAATTAGACTTATTACATTCAGTCATTCAATATATATTTCAGTGTCAGGTTGCATACAAAACTCTGCTAGATACTGTGGCAGGGTGGAGGGTACCACGACACAGAGGAGATACCATGAGTATTTCCAGCTGTTGAGTTCTTATGGTATGTAAGGTGGGCAGTTCGAATCCACCAGCTGCTCCTTGGAAGCCCTATGGTGCAGTTCTATTCAGTCCTACAGGGTCGCTATGAGTCAGAATTGACTTCGACAGCAATGGGTTTTTTTTCAGGTGGCAAAGATGGACAAATGTCAAATAGTGCTTGAAGAATACTACTCATGGTCTTTTTTCAGCTGTATTTTCTAATCTGAGTGTTGAGCTAGTAGTAGAATGCCCAGGACAAATGAGGTAAGCTTTTGAACCAACCTCCCAACTCAGGGTCACAAATCTGTGAGAGCTCGAACCATGATTCGCTGGAACAGCATTAGCAGCTTGTCTGGGTGTATAGGGCACAGGACCACACAGTACTGTTGGCAAGAGGGTTTGGAAGCAGCCTGGAAAATGTGAGTGCAAATCTCCTCCTTATGCTGTCAGGTCAACAATTTCAATTCAAGCCAGACATACAATGACAGAAGCTCCGCTGATTGTCAAGGTTTCTGGCACACCCTAGTCTCCCATCTCAAAGTCAACAGCTCTGCTTGGCTTCCTGATTTCTAGAGGGCAGTGGGTTAGCCATCTCTCTGACTTCCCAGCCACTTTACTTGGGGCAGTTGGAGGCAGAAAACGTGCTGCCAAGATTATATCCCCTTTCTGAAGGGATTTAACTTTGTTTTAAAATGTATAAAATGAAAAGATTCAATTCACTTGAACTTGAACACACAGAATAATTGATAAACGAGGAACCCAGCCAGATTATATGTTGTCCTTCATTATCAATTCTTCTACCTCGAGGTACTGTAGGGATTAGACTATGATTCATATCATGTTAAGTTTTCGGCAGATGGAGGATTTAGAGGTGTCAGTTAAGCCCAATGTAATTAAAAAAATAATGTCTGAAATTTGGAACAGCAATGGCTATTAATTGAGTCAGATGCTAAATTCTCATAGAAGGCTCCGGTGCAGATGCGCAAGGGGAGTTTCAGCTGCTAGGTTTTTTCTCTACCTTGTAACAGATATAATAGGGTAAAGGGAGGTGGTGTGGAAGAGAATGTCCGAAAGACTTTTATATTTAATGAAAAAAAAAAATTGACACACAAGAAAATCCAGGCATGAAGCAGTTGATTTCTCAGTTGGGATGTATTTTGCGAAAAGATAGCAGCGTGCTTTCTCCATCAGGAGCTGGTAATCATTCCACTATTCATGAACAGATGCCTTGGTCAGATCCCCAAGTGTAAGTGAATTCATTAAAAGATCTGGGGAATTGGGGTATTAATTCTAAATCGTTACATATTATAGATTTTCTGGAAACAAGTAGGCGGACATAGCAAGGAGAGGAAATGGGAGAGATTGTGCCTAACTCTCCGCCAGAAGTGAGTCTCATGAGAGCAGCCAAAGAACTCTTTTAAAGTTAAAAGAAAAAAACAAAAAGATTTACGTAGTCGTTGTCGTAGAGTAGAAGGTTGCTATAAGACAAATTAAAATCATGGATGTTGCATGCCATATATGGAAACTCCTAGAAATAATCTACTGGATGAAGGAGAATGCACAAATCATTTTTTTCTTTGCATACTTTCAAAAATAACTTTTCTGATATAATTATTCTGAAGGAGACTCTGCCCTGCCGAATGTTTGAAGTGATGCTGTTTGTAATAGTAAGCACTGCTCTAAATATACATTATGGCACATTTTTGAAATTTGGGCTGAGTTACTCTCTTTCCAGATTTTTATTTTTTCACGCAGACAATTTGGCACTGGTTGGTGTGTGGGTGGATATATTTTCTCACCTGCACAATTAACTTGAAGTTATTTTTGGAATCATTTTCATTTTGAGCTCTTATGATGATACCATACTTGGAAAAATGCCGTGGAGTCTGAGTTCAGAAATTCTGAATACCTAAGGGCAAAATGTAACAAGCACGTCACATAAAGAACTTCAAAATAGCAATTGAAATTGTTTTATCAAGGATTAAGTTCGTGAATACACAATTGTTAGTATGGACACATACTTTCTTGTACTATGGCTGTGTTTACATAAGTCCCATCATAACATTCTTATGGGGCAGGGACTATATTAAATGATTCTATACACCCCTCACAGGAGCCCCAGTGTTGCAGTGATTAAGCCCTCCTCTACTAACTGAAAGGTCGGTAGTTTGAACCAACCAGCCACTCTACGGGAGAAAGATGTGGCAATCTGCTCCTATAAAGATTCAAAAAAACAAAAACCAAACCCATTGCCACTGAGTCGATGCCAACTCATAATGACCACATAGGACAGAGTAGACCTGCACCGTAGAGTTTCCTTGGCAGAAATCTCTACAGGAGCAGATCGCCAGGTCTTTTCTCCTGTGGAGCCACTGGTGGGTTCAAACCACCTTTCAGGTAGCAGCCAAGTGCTTAATTAACAATTACACCGGCAAGGCTCCTTTCCCATAAAGATAACAGCCTTGGAAACCCTATGGGGCAGTTCTACTCTGTTCTATAGGGTCTCTATGAGTCGAAATTGACTCAACGGCAACGGATTTTTACATACCCCTCAAATGATATAACATCATCAAGATCTGGGAGTTGCTTGAACGGCCCACATGAAATTTGATTGTGGGACATGACTGAAATGCATTATAAAAAACGTTGTTTCCGTAATGAAATCTTGACTTAACATTTCCCATAGAACTGGATCAAATTTGTTGTTGTGTGTTTTGTTTGTTTTTTGCGTTTGTTTCCCTCCTTTAAAACAACGATATGAATGTTTTTTCGACACATTGGTCACAAATAGGAAGTTTGATTTTTCGAGACTGCCCAAGCCATTTGAGTAGAGTTGTGGGGCTCTGAGGAGATGCACGGGTTATACACCTGTCTTTTCAAATTATTACTTTAAAACAGGGGTGAGAAATCTGCCATTCACAGCCCAAATTCAGCCCAGTGACTGCTTTTTAAGTAAAGTTTTATTGGAACAGAGACACACCCATTTATTTACATATTGTCTGTGGCTGCTTTCCCATTACAGTGGCAGAGCTGACGAGTTGTGACAGAAATAGTATGACTCACAAAGTCTAAAATGTTTACTTTCTGGCTTATTACATAAAAAGTTTTTTGACCCCTACTCTAAAAGGGTTGGAATCAACTCGTTGACAATTACTTGGTGGCACTCTCAAAGGTAGTTTTTTTATTTGTTTCTTCTTATTTTCTTTTAGGTGTTGTTTTTGTTCTGTGTTTAGAAAGATGTGGTAAACCCTATAGGTTCAGTATCCCAGAAGATAGTCCTTCTCTTTTCTCCATCAGTACCTCCATAATACAGTCTGGAAAAATCTAAATACCAATTTTCTTATATTTTTCTCAGTTAAGGGCAGCCATATGACCCAGTTCTGGTCCTTGATAAATGAGTAGAAGTTGGCTCTGGGGTTCTGGGAAACAGCCATGGCTAATACCACCCAGGCTTACTTTCCTGCCTTGAATACAAACATGATACCTTGAGTTGGGACAGCTACCTTCAACCATGTGAGAAAGCCCAAGGAAATAGCAAAGATACCAGTCTGGACATCTTTGATTTTGTTCATTGCAGCCATACGTATGCATTTCTAATACAAAATGATAGTTGAAATCTTACGTAATTTCAATTTTTTTCTTGACAGGGAAGACGATAGGGAGGGAGAGTTGCCACAAACTCAACCAAAAAAAATAAATAGGTGGTTTGAATTTTTCTATATAAACATATTGTGCTAAGTTATGACTAATGTCTCTAACTGGAATGTAGTTTCCTTTATCTCTACGTATCCCCTTCACTTCATCTGCCTGTTTAACTTCTATTTAATTTTGCGATGTATGCCAAAGTCTCCAAAGATGGCTGGCAAAAGCCCCTTTCCTCCTTATACCCTCATGCAGTACAGTGGAGTCCATTTTCCTTCCTCTTGAATCTAGACTGACCTTGGGACTTGCTTTGACCAATGAGATGCAGTAGAAGTGACATTCTGGAACATCTGAGCCCCAGGCCTTAAGAGCACCAGTAGATTTTCCTGAAGACAAGAGAAGAAAAGGGTCTCAAGGAGGAGGGGAAGATCAATTGTGTCACATGCTGCTGACAGTTCAAGCAGGATGAGGACCAGGAACTGATCATTGGATTTAGTAATATGGATACCATTCACAACCTGGATTACAGCAAACCAGAGCCCTGGGTGGCACAAATGGTTAAGCATTCTCTTACGAACAGAAAGATGAGTGGTTTGAAGCCACTCAGAGCCACCTTGGAAGAAAGGCCTAGTGATCTGCTTCAGAAAGGTCACAGCCTTGAAAACCTTATGGAGCACAGTTCTGCTCTGCACACGTGGAGTCGCCATGAGTATTAATTGACTTAACAGAAACTGGTTTGGTGTTTTGGTGGACTGGTCGGGGCAAAATGCTGAATGAAATGGATTCAAGAAAAATCGGAAGAATGAAATTAGACAGAGAATGAGTATAAATAACTCTTTCATCTCTTGTTGAAGAGCCAAGAGCAATGAGACAGTAACTGAAAGGAGATAATAATATATCACAAGAGGATCTTTTTTTTAAGATGGCAGAAATAGCATCAAATTACTAAATCCTGTGATACATTTCTTAGGTTTAACCTACAATTTAAAGACAGTATGAACTAGTCGTAAAAACAAGATTCCTAAAAGGAAGGTTAATGCCTGGCGTATAATATCTTGGCAAATTATCTTCCTTGTGTTTCAATTTCTGCATTTGTATTATGAGTAAAAATTATTCTATAAAGTAATTACCCTGATAAAAGTCCATTTGTAGTTTTAAATTTGATAGTTCTCATTGTTCCAAAGTTTTGTATTTGAACTTAGTAGAAAATATACAAATTTATTTCAAAAAATATTATTTTAATAAATAAGATTTTTTCCCTCCATATAAGGGAGTAAAGTGCCAGATAAAAAATAAGACTTTATTCTTATAATTTCCCAGAATTTTAGAAGGATATGTAAGTTAAAAAGTGTGAGGGGAGTATATGTGGCTGGGAGATGAAAATATTATAAACAATTTCAAAAGTGTTTATTGCTTATTACACTTAGCAAAATATTCCTTTGATAAATTTATGTGAAGTTGACCCTATTTTCTCATTAGGATTTATGAAAAATGTTACACATTTGTTCACTGTCAGGCCCAGGGGCAGATTATCCAATAGGCGAGGTAAGCGCCATGCTGACCTTGCTTACCAAATCATCTGTAGTGAACAATTTCACGTTTTTCACCACATCAAAGATTCTTCTTCTATGTATAGCTAGCATGTCTCGCTCCCAACCCCACAGCACCTTCCTACAGAATCAAAGCCTCTTTTCAAATGTACAATCCCCAACAGGGACAAATGACCCAGTAAACAAGGGAAGTACAGGTTAACTTGTGTTTACTTATTCATCTGTAGTGAAATGGTTCACTACAGATGATCTGGTAAGCAAGGCAAGCAATGTGCTTACCTTGCCTATTGGATAATCTACCCCAGTCAGGCCATATCTTGGCTATCATGTATTTATGTTGTTTCTGTTTTGAGATCACACCTGAAAACTGTTGTTTAGTAAAGAAAATTCCAGTTGCTCTTCTGGAAATATGTCATTAAAACAGGAGAAATAAGTGATTAGAATATTGTGGCCTTAGAATGCTCAACTTACGTGAGTAAATGCTTACGATCATTTTGATACATTCTTTAGAATTATGCCACTTTATGGCATAGGCTGAGTAATATTTTGCGTACATTTTCAGGTACATTTCATGTTGGTACTTGTTTTCGGAGGTCTCAATAGCACAACATGTGTTACCAGTAGTGTTTGTATATGGTCTGTTTCCGGTAGTATTTGTAGGGAAATTCTCCTTGTGATTGGAAGGCAGAAGCTATCTGTCATCTACATGGTGATATGTGCATAATTGTCTGTGTTTGCCATAGTGAAGTGTGAATTGTCAGCAGGATGAGGGTAATGTTTTGGTCCTTTTTATCTGAATGATTATCTACATTTCCTTCAAATAATGGAGGATTAGTTTGGCGCTTCTAAGTTTTGTTTTATCCAAGCTTAATGAATTCAATTTCCTGATGTTAAACTAAAATATATCCCATTATATAAAGAATGAGACTTTTAATTATATTAATTAAAATTACCATTTTGTCCTTGTTATATGAAGGAAACGTTGCATTTATGGCAAATATCTATGGGAGGAGATTTGACATATTTTGTGTAAAAATAATGATGTCTATTCACTTCTGAATAACTTCATGTGATAATAATTACAGGATTTATCGGTCAGCCTTAACACGGCAAATATCCTTCTATTCCATCAGGAGAACCCAGCTGTTTATCTCTGTGAATAATAATCCCATCTGCTCACAAATGCCAGATTTTCTCTGTCCAGTGTTAGGAACAGGTGGGTACATCACCACCCAGGATAGCCCTCTTCCATTTCCAGAAGTTGATATAATTTTGTCTTTAGAAACTTCTTTCTTCTTTCTGAAAATTTAAATAGAAGACTGAAAATGTTTATGATCTTAATCATAATAATTTCATTTTTGAATATTTACTCTGCAACAAACACCATACAAAGTGCTTTCTGTGCTTTACCTCATTCAAGTCTTACCGACCACCATAGGGGATAGATACTTTTTTAAAACACCAAAAATCAAACTAGTTGCCATGGAGTCAATTCTGACTCATTGTGACCCCATGTGTTGCAAAGTAGAACTGTACTCCATAGAGTTCGTGACTGTGACCTTTCAGAAGCCAATCGCCAGACCTTTCTTCCAAAGCATCTCTGGGTGGATTTGAACAGGCAAACTTTTGGTTAGTCATCAAGCACTTCACCATTTACACCACCCAGGGACTCTGATACTATTTCACCTCCAGGAAGTTGAGACTTAGAGAGATTATATAAGTTGACCACAGTGACTCAGGAAGTGGCAGGAGGCAGAAGCCTAGTTTTACCATACTCCACAACGCCTGCAACTAAATAATGCGCATTGGGCCTCTCTTGAAGAATATTTCACTCAGGGCCGACTTTCTTGGCTTTGTATCCTTATGGGTGGTGGCTCTGCTTACTTAGAATTGTTGCAGAAGGCCATGCCTGCTTTAGAACGACTATGGTTTAGCTCTCACACCAGCCCAGGAGAACTACTCTGCAGAATGTTTGAAGTGAGTTCGAGGAGTTAAAGTGAGGATTCTGGCATCAGTCAAGCTTGTATTCAGATCCTGGCTCTACTACCTGCTCTGTGACCCTGACTGAAAGACTTACTTCCTGTTATTTGTTGTTGCTGATGGGTGCTGTCAAATCGATTCTGACTCACAGCGGCCCCATGTGACAGAGTAGAACTGCCGCATAAAGCTTTCTAGGCTGTCATCTTTATGTGAGCAGATCACCAGGTCTTTCTCCTACGGAGCTGCTGGGTCGGTTAGAACCACCAACCCTTCAGTTAGCAGCTGAGTGCTTAACTGTTCCACCACCAGGGCTGAAATGAGATTAAACTTGGGATAATTTTGGCTGAGTACTTTTGACTCAGGACAGGTGATGACATTGCCATACCAAACCCAAAAGAAAATAAAACCAGTTGCCATCTAGTCGATTCTGACTCACAGCGACCCTAAAGACAGAGTGGAAATGCCCCATACGGTTTCCGAGCAGCAGCTGGCTGGTAGATACGAACTGCTGATCTTTGGGTTAGCAGCTGAGTCCTTAACCTCTGTGGCACCAGGGCTCCTGCCATACCAGGCAGATGAAATATTTAACAATATTTAACAAATTGAGGACTCAAATGGCAGAAACAATGACAGTATGGGATGGTGGAAAAGAATAGGCTTTGGAGCCAGGCAGATTTTAATTCACGTCACAAAGATAATATTTAGGAAAGCCAATGCCTGTCTTTTTCTTAAGAAACGTAATGAAAACAGCAATGGAGTAGGGACTAATTGGAGTGCTTGGGACTTAGGAAGCTTGAATATATGAATATTATTTTGATACATTTTTCAGTAGTGTGCCATTGCACGGCCTCAACTCTGAAATATTTTGTGTAAGTTTTCATGTTCATTTCATATTGGCACATGCTTTCTGGGTTTTAAAACACTGGTACATCAGTTTTTAATTCATACCACAAATCTCAGCTTGCAGTGCTTTTGGCTCTGGGCAAGTCCCTAAACCCCTACGAGCCTCTGTTTTCGCACATAAAATCCAGATATTAACATGAGATAGTATAGGTAAAGTGCTTGGTGTAATACCTAGCACTCAGTTAATAGCAACAAATGGTGACTGTTTGACTATTTTTCATAAAAGCTGCATCATTTGTTTATTCATTCATTCAACAGGATTCTTGAGTCCCTACTCTATGCCATGGCAATCTACTTGTGAAAATTCGCCAATGAAAACCCTCTGGATCGCAACGGTCCAATCCACAACCGATCATGGGAATGGCGCAGGATTGGTCAGTGTTTTGTTCCATGGTGTATGGGGTCACTATGAGTCAGGAACTCACTTGATGGCAGCTAAGGATAACTATTCGATGTAAGCAATACTAGAAGGTAGGGAGATGGTGGTCCCTGCAGGGGTAGAAATTGCCTTCTAGAAGAGGAGACGTTAAAATAAATAAAGCAATAAACAACCCACTGCTGTAGAGTTGATTCCGACTCATGGCGATCCCATGTGTGACAGAGCAGAACTGCTCCATCTGGTTTTCTTGGCTGTAATCTTTATGGAAGCAAATCGCCAGGCCTTTCTTCCACAGTGCTGCCGGGTGAGTTCAATCTGCCAGCTTTGCGGTTAGCAGCTGTTTACAAGCTGGTAGTGCAGCACGGGGACCTGTAAAAGCAATAAATAAAATTATTGCAGTAGGTTTGTCATATGAGCTTCTAAAAGCATGAGGTGTGAAAGAGTAATGTGGTGCTCATCTCTAAAGAGATGAGACTTCAGCTGAGGTTTGAAGGGTGAGAAGGGCTGAGCCGTGCCAAGAGCACAGGGAACAGCAAATGCAAAGGCCTAAGGTGGGAACGAGCATCACTATTCCTGTCTTGGCAAAGCAAACACATAACTCAGAGGCAGGGGCTGAGCTCAGAGAGGCGGGCTGGGCCCAGACAATGCAGGATTTGCAGATGCGTTGCATTTATTCCACATGAGTGGAATAGTCACTTATAGATTTTAAGCAGGGAAGTGACATGATCCAATTTATTTTAAAAGGTGACTTTGGCAGTTGTGTGGGAAAAGGATTAGTGGGAGGTGATTGCACAGGAGACAGGAGGCCTTTGCAGGTGAGGCCAGATGAGGGGCAGTGATGGCTTTGACTTGGGCAGTAGCGGTAGTGACGGGCAGAAACTTTTGGGAGCTCTTTGGTGTCTGAACCCACCCATCTCTCAGATGGATTGAGTGTATGGATGGTAAGGGAGCAGCAGCCAGTGAGTCGAAAAGCATAATTCATTTCTAATCGGCGGTGTAGTGAATTGCTTTAATATAGCCCTTCTAGCCATGGTCTTATGATGTCTACAAAATGATTGTGTGGGGCTATGCAAATAAGGTGCTTGTGGCCCACCAAGGGGATTGGACAGCCTGCTAATAATGCAAATAAGGTGCACAGAACACTTGCAGGGGTTGGGACTATGCGAATAAGGTACCTGGAACCCTTGTAGGGGATTGGTCAGTTTTGCCATCCCTCTAGGCTTAAAGGAAGTCAATCCCAAAGGTGGGAGGGGGGACCTCACTACCATTAAGAAGAGCCAGGAGCAGAGTGTGCAGTTTGAACCCAGGTGTAGTGGCATGCCACTGGCAAGCCAGGCTCGCCAATCCATGGAACAAGAGAGCTGAGCGTCTTGGGGCAGAAAGCTTGCTGGTGGAGTGGGGTGCCCCTGGACACTTGTCAGCGAAGCTAAAGGGGCTTGCTGACCCACAGAGCAAGACAGCTGAGCATCTTCACCCGAGTGGGGTGCCTCCGAGCACTTATCAGCGGACCTACAAAAATTGTAACACCTACTCAAGCAGGGCAGAGGCTGGGCGGCCAAGGACTGAAGGCCAAGGCCAAGAGTGAGGGCCCGGTGGAAGAGGCCAGACTTTGGCAGGTTCTGGCAGCAGCAGGCTGAGAAGAAGATGTCCTGATTGAAGAACTGTATCCTAAGTTGTTCCTGTTAACTTCCACGTTGATCCTGTTCCTGAATTGTAACCTGTTACTTTCCTAATAAACCCCACAATCGTGAGTGTAGTCTGTGAATTCTTTGTGGCCATTGCAATGCATTATCGAAGCCAGCAGAGAAGTAGAGTGTGCCGTGGGAGGGACAGCTGGTGTCAGAACTGGTAAAAAGGTTGGAGAGTGGAGGTATATCTGACATCCCCCTCATGGGAATCAGCCTTGGACTGATGTTGATCTTAATTTTCTCTCCTCCTCCTGAAGTTAGACAAGGGCTGATGCCACACCATTTTTACAGGATCATAGATTTTGCTACCTATGGAAAAGAAGACTATTTGTTATCCTTTTAGAGATATGCTAACTAGATGTAAAGTGAGTTAGGTCAATTTGGATGTGTATTGGGTGGGAGTTGTTTAGTTATGTTATTTGCATGAGTCTTGGCATTTTTCTAGTATTGCTCAGAACTATTCTAAGTAATTATTGACTGGAAGTGATGGGTGCAAAGAAACGCAGATAGCACCACACACTTTTCCTTTGTAATGCCTTGCCAAGCCATACTGGAGGCAAAAGGAAAAATGTGTGCCCCTATATACACTTATCAAATATGCTCTTATATTTTGTACCAAATGCAAACAGTTAATAACAGCTCTACAATCCAACAACATGACTATATACAAAGCCTCACATTGCCCAATCTTTTTAAACTCTAATGTCAACCGTCATAAACCCACCCAGTGGGGGACGTAGAGGCTGCTGAGGCCCAGGAATCTTGGCTGATTGGAAATGACCATTCGCATTGCACAATATTAAATTAAAAAAAAACCATTGCCAAGGTGATTCCAACTCACAGCGACTCTATAGGACAGAGTACTCTTTACGGAAGCAGACTGTCACATCTTTCTCCCGCGGAGCAACTGGTAGGTTCGAAACACTGACCTTTTGGTTAGCAGCCGAGTGCTTTAACCACTGTGCCATCAGGGCTTCTGCACAATAATGCAGGACCACAAAACAAATGATCAACAACCTGTCTTGTTGAACATTTTGATATTTTCTCAAGGGTTTTTTGCATTTTTTTAAATATTACATTAAAATATTATTGATCTTGATTACTAGGTGGTTGGGAGGTCCCTTAAATTTTGTGTCTGAGGCAAGGAGCTCACTCATTTCACCCTAACCCAGCACTGACTCTTTGTTTATGTTTGAGAATTCCCCCCTTCCCCCACCCCGCAACTGTTTGGCTCCCTTTCTGTGGACGAAGCATCTCTCAGAGACACATCTTTTCCCAGTCTCATCCTAGGGAACAAGACAGCATTGGTCCCTGGTGTTCTTGAGTCTCTCTAATCCTGTCAAGAGCGTCTATCCTTCCCCTTGATTCTACCCCTCTCCCCTCCTCTCAGGACACAAGCCAAGATTGGGGAGGGGTGGAAACACTTTGCCTGCATCAGAGCACTTCTCTCCTCTCTCCTCCTTCTCTCTGCTTCTGCTCCTGTGGACTCCTATTATCTCTAACCAGCCCATAAAGAACTTCTGTCTTTTCTCTGTGTGGTAAGAAAGTGATTTTATGTCATCAGACTACAGTCTATGATTTGGAGTCTATGCTCTGGGACCTCGAAGGTTTTGATGTTAATATTCAAAGCCTTGGAAACCCTGGTGGCATAGTGGTTAAGAGCTATGGCTGCTAACCAAAAAAGGTTGGCAGTTCGAATCCACCAAGCGCTCACTGGAAACCCTATAGGGCAGTTCTATTCAGTCCTATAGGGTTGCTACAAGTCAGAATTGACTGGACAGCAACGGGTTTATTCAAAGCTTAGCTTTAGGAATGCCAGCACAACTCCTTTATTTTCTCTCTAAAGTGTCTGAGATTTGCATATCAAAAGCACTGGCCTTTAGGTTATTCCTTCTACTATAGTTTTACAAAATCCATTCAGGGATGTACTTGATTGCTTTGTTCTAGGCTTTATCTAACCTCCCCTGAAGTAGCTGAATGGTTTGAGAAGAATAGCTGCTTCAAGGAGCTGGGACCAAGAGAGACAGCCAGGTAGTATCTTTAAATGTCATCGTCCCACTCTTTAAGTTTAAATAAACTTGTGGTGAAGGCTAAAGTGAACTGTGCCAGGAGTCAACAATCTGGGTCCTAGCTATTACAACTCCAGGAGGGGTGAGATTCTTCATTAGGAAGCTGTATGATACTGTTAGTTGCCGTGGAGTTGGCCTTGACTCATGTCGACCTTATGTGTAAAAGAACAAATGATGGAGCCAGTCCTGCTCCAGCTTTAATGATCATTGGTATGTTTCAGTCCATTGTTGAAGATATTGTGTCAATGTATCTCACTGAGTTTTTTTCTCATTTTTGCTGACCTACTACTTTTCCAAACATGATATCCTTTACTAGCAATTGGTCCTTGCTGATGACATGTCCAAATTAAGCAAGACATGTCTCCTCATTTTTGCTTCTAAGGAGCATTCTGGTTGTATTTCTTCTAAGACTGATATGTTAGTTTTTCTGGCAGTTCATGAAATATTCAACATTCTTTGTCAACACCATAATTGAAATACATTGAATCTTCATATGGCTTCCTTTTCGGTTATCTAGCTGTCACATGCCTATCAGGTAATTGAGTCAGGCCACGTTAGTCATCAAGGTGACATCTTTGCTCTATAGAACTTTAAAAAGGTCTTTTGCAGACAACAACCACATGATCTTATCAATCAATGCAGAAAAGGCATTTGACAAAGTCCAACACCTGTTCATGATAAAAATTCTCAACAAAACTAGAAGGGAAATTCCTCAACATAATTAAGGGCATTTGTACAAAGCCTACAGCCAACATCATCCTAAATGGAGAGACTTTGAAAGCATTCCCTTTGAGAACGGGAACCAGACAAGGATGCCCTTTATCACCACTCTTATTCAACGTTGTGCTGGAGGTCCTAGCCAGAGCAATTAGGCTAGAAAAAGAAATAAAGGGCATCCAAATCAGTAGGGAAGAATTCAAGGTATCTCTATTTGCAGATGATATGATCTTATACATAGAAAACCCCGAAGAATCCACAAGAAAACTACTAGAACTAATAGAAAATTTCAGCAATATATACAAGATACAAGATAAACATACAAAAATCAATTGGATTCCTTTACACCAACAAAGAGAACCTCGAAGAGGGAATCACCAAATCCATACCATTTACAATAGCCCCCAAGAAGATAAAATACTTAGGCATAAATCTAATCAGAGATGTAAAAGACCTATACAATGAAAACTACAAGACACTAATGCAAGAAACCAAACGAGACCTGCATAAGTGGCAAAACATACCTTGCTTATGGATAGGAAGACTCAGCATTGTGAAAATGTCAATACTACCCAAAGCTATCTACAGATACAATGCA
>NW_004443956.1:6981580-7064500 GCF_000243295.1 Trichechus manatus latirostris | reverse complement strand
TAACAAATGGTGCTGGCATAACTGGATATCCATCTGCAAAAAACTGAAACAAGACCCATACCTCACACCACGCACAAAAACTAACCCAAAATGGATCAAAGAACTAAATATAAAATCAAAAATGATAAAGATTATGGAAGAAAAAATAGGGACAATTCTAGGAGCCCTAATACATGGCATAAATAGAATACGAACCATAAGTAACAGTACACAAACACCAGAAGAGAAACTAGATAACTGGGAGCTCCTAAAAATCAAACACTTATGCTCATCAAAAGACTTCACCAAAATAGTCAAAAGACAATCTACAGACTGGGAAAAAATTTTTGGCTAAGACAAATCTGATCAGAGTCTAATCTCTAAAATCTACAAGATACTGCAAAACTCAACAACAAAAAGACAAATAACCCAATTAAAAAATGGGCAAAGGATATTAACAGGCACTTCGCCAAAGAAGACGTTCAGGTACCTAACAGACATGTGAGGAAATGCTCACGATCATTAGCCATTAGAGAAATGCAAATGAAAACTACAATAAGATACCATCTCACACCAACAAGACTAACATTAATCCAAAAAACACAAAATAATAAATGTTGGAGAGGTTGTGGAGACACTGGAATACTTATACACTGTTGGTGGGAATGTAAAATGTACAACCACTTTGGAAATCAATTTGGCGCTTCCTTAAAAAGCTAGAAATAGAAGTACCATGCGATCCAGCAATCCCGCTCCTTGGAATATATCCTAGAGAAGTAAGAGCCATCACATGAATAGATATATTCACACCCATGTTCATTGCCGCACTGTTCACGACAGCAAAAAGATGGAAACAACCTAGGTGCCCATCAACAGACGAATGGATAAACAAATTATAGTATATCCACACAATGGAATACTACGCAATGATAAAGAACAAGGATGAAGCTGTGAAACATAACATGGAGGAATCTGGAGGACATGATGCTGAGTGAATTTAGTCAGTCACAGAATGACAAATATTGTATAAGACCACTATTATAAGAACTCAAGAAAAGGTTTAAACACAAAAGAAACCATTCTTTGATGGTTATGAGGGCGGGGAGGGAGGGTAAGTGTTATTCATTAACTAGTAGTAGATAAGAATCATCTTAGGTGAAGGGAAGGACAGCACACACTACTGGGAAAGTCAGCACAGCTGGACTAAACCAAAACTAAGAAGTTTCCTGAATACGATCAAACACTTCAAGGGACAGAGTAGCAGGGGTAGGGATCTGGGGACCCTGCTTTCAGGAGACATCTAGGTCAATTGGCATAACAAAGCTTATTAAGAAAATGTTCTGCATCCTACTTTGGTGAGTGGCATCTGGGGTCTTAAAAGCTAGTGAGCAGCCATCTAAGATGCATCAGTTGGTCCCAACCAGCTGGAGTAAAGGAGAATGAAGAACACCAAAGACACAAGGAAAGTATTAGCCCAAGAGACAGAAAGGGCCGCATAAACCTCCATTAGTCTGAGACCAGAAGAACTATATGTTCCCGGCTACCACCAACGATTGCCCTGACAGGGAACACAACAGAGAGTCCCTGATGGAGCAGGAGAAAGGTGAGGTGCAGAACTCAAATTCTAGTAAAAAGACCAGAGTTAATGGCCACCAAACTCTCTGTCAACCCAGAACTAAAGCCATTCCTGAGGCTAACTCTTCAGACAAAGATTAAACTGGACTATGGGACATAAAATGATACTCGTGAAGAGTGTGCTTCTTAGCTCAAGTAGATACATGAGACTAAATGGGCAGCTTCTGTCCGGAGGTGAGATGAGAAGGCAGAGAGGTTCAGGAGCTGGTTGAATGGACACAGGAAATCACGGGTGGAAAGGAGGAGTGTGCTGTCACAGTATAGGGAGAGCAATTAGGATCACATAACAATGTATGCATAAATTTTTGTATGAGAGACTAACTTGAATTGTAAACTTTCACTTAAACTACAACAATAAAAAAAAAAAACTAAAAAAAAAAGGTCTTTTGCAGTATAATTGCCCAACGTAATACCCATCGCCATCAAGTCAATTCCAATGCATAGCAACCCTATAGGACAGAGTAGAACTGCTCCATAGGGTTTCCAAGGCTCTAAATCTTTTTGGAAGCAGACTGCCACCAGGGCTTCTCTGCCCAGTGTAATGCATCGTTTGATTTCTTGGAAGCTGCTCCCATGGGTGTTGAAGTAGGTTCTTCACTAAAAGGTTGCAAAGTATGATGGTTAAAGGCACGAGCGGGAGCCAGATGACCTGAGTCTGAGCCTTGGCTCATTTTTTTTACCTCCTCCTTTTACACACTGGGGTATTACTTCACCTCACTAAGCTTGTTTTCTCATCTTTAAACTTCATTAATAACTATATAAACCCAGGTTAAAAGGCACCTAGCTTAAGAAGATACTAAACTCATCCAAGCCCATCTCCTCTCCTTTCATATGTAGTTGCCAGTGATTGCAGCTAGCACGGAGGGTTAAACATGATTATGTATGCAAAGCACCGGACACAGATCCTGGCACACAGTAAGTGGTCAATCAATGATGGCTACTATTATTTTCTCCAGTTAAGACAGAAAAACAGTCTCCCATGACTGATTCATAGTTTGTTGAAAAACTGAAGTGATACAATAAGTATGAAATGGCTTTGTATATTACATAGAATCAGGGCAACCTAAGGGATTCTTTTGCTATGATTTCCAGATACCATTCAGCAACTGATAACTGTCATTGCAGTGCACTCAAGGAAGTAATCAAATCCTTCAGTATTCCTCAGTCACGTTGAATTGTTCTGTGACTATTAGAGGAGCCCACAGGCCTTTGGGGCAGTCATTCATGTAATTATTCATTTGGCAAATATTTAATGAGCATCTACTATGTACCAGGCATTGTTCAGACATTGTTCTTTGGAGATGGCAGTGAGTAAAACAAATACAGAACACTTTAATCTTTGGATATACCAAACCAAAAACCAAACCCATTGCCGTTGAGTCGATTCTGACTCAGCAATCGCTGTGAAATACCTACAGATATCCAAATTAAGATTTCAAGGGGCCGCTGGATATAGAAGTCTAGAGTTCTAGAAAGAGTTTTAGGAGTTGTTTGGGAGTTGTTGTTGTGTGCTATTGAGTGGATTCTGACTCATAGCTACCTCATGGGACAGAGTAGAACTGCCTCATAGGGTTTCCTAGGCTGTGATCTTTACCGAAGGAGCTCTGGTGTTGGAGTGGTTAAGCGCTCAGCTGCTGAATGAAGGGTTAGCAATTTGATCCCACCAGCTGCTCTGTGGGAGAAAGATCATCAATTATTTTCTCCTGCAGAGCTGCTGGCGGGTTCCAACAGCCTACCTTTTGGTTAGCAGTCCAGCACCCGCCATTGCATCCCCAGGGCTCTCAGCTTGGGGGTAGGCAGGGTATATATGGTACCCAAAGTCAAGCTAGGGAACATCCTAAAATTTACCCCTAACCTCTAGATTCAAAAATTGATGTTTTTTTTCCTTTTACAAGGGACATGAAAGCAAAGGAATCATCTCATGCACTTATCCTTAAGTGCTGGAGAGTGGGGAGGATTGGGGAAAGAAGGTATAAATCGCTCAGGAGGACATAAAGAGATTGTAATATAAATAAAGGAAGAGGGTACTACTTGTTTATCTTTATAAATTTTAATTTGGCTTTGGGGAAAAAGTAAATTTCATAAACTTGGCAAATATTTAATGGGTCCTTATTTTGGACTATGTTCCCTTACATAAAAATGTAAAACAACAAAAACGTGTTCCAGATTGTTATATATACTCTTTAGTAGATAATGGGATAGAGAAGATAACAGCAATCATTCCAAATCCCACCACTAAAAGATAATTACTATTAAAATGTTGATACAGTGATACGGAGCCCTGGTGGTGCAGTGGTTAAGAGCTTGGCTGCTGACCAAAAGGTCTTCAGTTCAAATCCACCAGCTACTCTTCGGAAACCCTATGGGGCTGTTCTACTCTGTCCTATAGGGTCACTTTGAGGGCAATGGGTAATGAGTACATTGATATATTTTTCACAGTTTACTTTTTATAGTTGTTATTGATAATTTTTTGAACAAGTTTGGAATCTTGCTGTATATTCAGTTTTATACTTCATTTTTTAGCTTACTGTTCTATCAGAAGAGTCTTCATATGTCCTCTTTTAATACTCTTGAGAAGAAGAATTTTTAATGTTTGCTGAAGATTTACTCAAGGGGAAGTGCCATGATCTACTAACCATTCCTGAATTGTTGAAAACTGAAGTTGTCTCCACTTTTCAATTAGCAGTGCGTGCGTGTGTGTGTGTGTGTGTGTGTGTGTGTGTGTGTATTTGACTTCTCTAATGTCCTTTGAAAAAAATCTTAAAAGTAAAATTGGTGGATCAAAAGTTGTAAATATTTTAATATATATGATCAAATTTCTTTGAGAAAGATAGTACCAATGTACGCATTCAACATCAGGGAAAAAAGAGCCCATCTCATAAAAACATAATATCAGCAATCTTTTATTTGCACTTTTTTTTATTTTGTGTAATGTTGAATGGACTTGTTAATTCTGATTTTCATCAGCTTTTCTAACATTTTAGCAAATATCTGTAATATTATCACCTTATTTCTAATAGTTATACATTATCTTTGTCCCTACTGAATCACATAGAATGTCCAAAACAATGTTAAGTAACGATGGTTAGAGTGGCCTGTGTCTGGCAGCAAAATCTCTGGAAATAAATCTACCTGAGCAATTATACCTGAGCATCTTGGAAATAAAGTTACATGAGTAATAAAACAGATATTGAAATAAAAATATAAAATTATCCATTCCTCTGGGCGGTTTCAATATATTTGCCACTCAAAATATTGGCTTTATCCTAAAATCTATTTCACTGATCTCATTTAAGAATGAATAAGGTTTCCTGTATATTTTTTTAACTAAAGTAAATTAAAGACTTTTTATCCAAAGTGAATTCAAACTAATTTTGTAGATCATATCTTTGTAACATTTATTTGTGGCTGTTTCCGTAATTTATAAAACCTAGTTTCTTTAACAAATCAGCAGACAAATTTCTAAAACAGTGTATTCTTTTTAAAAATTCAAATAAACATAGCACATTCTGTTCTAATTTCCTTCTCAGTAACACCTGTCTTTGTGATCCTTAACTAAACTTTGTTTGAGCACTTTAAGTAGATAGAAGATAATTCTGAAGCATTTATTTTTTCATATTAAGAGTGCACGTTATCAAATAGCTTTTACATGACCTGAAGTTACTCTTCATCATTTCTGGAATCCAGAAGATGTCCTGAAAATTTTATACTCATCCCTTCAAATCTGACTTTTCCCTCCATCAGCCACATAGAGTGTGCAGTGGAAGATGTAAATGCTCCATGTTCTGCTGAGACCCACATAAATATAGAATTGTTGGAATTACTACAGCTATCTGTCAGCCACGTGGCTTTTAAAGCCAAAAATTCCCTAATTCCAAAATTATGAGCATGTGACACAATGTGACTTACATTGCTTTGTGAAACTAGAGCCTCCGTATATGCAAGTAATAGACTGAAATAAATGGACTTGGGCTAAAGAGCAGTAGATCTTAATTCATCTTTCAGCGATCGTTTGAAAATGTGGGTCTTAGACTCATAGACTCATTCTGTTTTACAGCTTGAAGCAGCTGAACGAAAATATATGAATCTTGTGTTTGTGAGACCTAGAGAAATTTACAATGGAAATAGAGACAGAAATGCCTTTACTTGGAGTAAGCAGCTACCTGACTCTCACTCACTTTCTCTGTTTTTCCCTCTGCTGGCTGGCAAGCCCACTTGTATTCTCCAACACCTTGTTGCTTATTTTAATTTTTAGAGGGAGACTTTGTAATAGGACAGATTACTGGGCAAATTCCAGTTGTATCATCCTAAACAAGTTCTTTAAATTTTCTGAACCTGAGTTTCCTCATTCGAATGGAGAAGGGGGTGACCAAAGTATCAAATTCCCCAGGTTATCATGTGAATGTCCTTGGGTGGTGTGAAAAAAGATTAAGTGCTTGGCTATCAACTGAAAGGTTGGCAGTTCAAATCCACCCAGAAGAACCTTGGAAAAAAGGCTTGACCGTCTGCTTCCGAAAGATCACAGCCATTGAAACCACTATGGAGTGCAGTTCCACTCTGCATACATAAGGTCACCATGAGTTGGAATAAATTCAAGGACAACTAGTTTTTTTATCATGTGAGTAAATTGTATTTAAGTCAAGAGTCTGTTATGACACTATCAGGCATCACAGTATCCAATAAAGAGAGTTTATTAACCTTTGCTGTTACACCTTCCGTGAGTCATAGACCAAGTAGAGGTCGACGTAATTAAAAGGAAACTTCAACAAACATACCTATGGACATCATTTTAGTGAAATATTTGCATTTAAAAATATACTTTTATGGATTTTTTTTTTTTTATGAATGTGAAGCATGCATTTCTAACATAGGGTAGTGTTTCTTTAAGTAGGGTAGAGAGACTACGTAATGATTGCGTCATGGATTGAATTATGTCCCCCAAAAAAACGTGTGTATCAATTTGGCTGGGCCATGATTCCTGGTATTGTGTGGTTTTCCTGTAAATTGTAAATCCTGCCTCTATGATGTTAATGAGGGAGGATGGGCTGCAGTTGTGTTAGTACAGCAGGACTCAGGCTACAAGATTGGATTGTATCCTGAGGCAATGTCTTGAGACACAAAAGACAGAAGTGAGCGGAGAGACAGGGGGACCTCATACCATCAAGAAAGCAGTGCCGGGAGCAGAGCGTGTCCTTTGGACTGGGGTCCCTGCGCCGAGAAGCTCCTAGTCCTGGGGAACATTGATGACAAGGCCGACAGAGAGAGAAAAAGGCTTCCTCTGGAGCTGACGCCCTGAATTTGGACTTCTAGCCTACTTTGACTGTGAGGAAATAAATTTCTCTTCGTTAAAACCATCCACTTGTGGTATTTCTGTTATGGCGGCACTAGATGACTAAGATTGTATGCGATAATAGGGATAAATTTTTTTTTAATAATACTGTTTTGATTTTAGTATATATTTAAAATGTAACTGGAAAACCAAACCCCTTGACTTCCTGGTGATATGAAGTTTTCTTTTAAAATACATTTAATCAAGAAAAAACAGGTTGATTAAAAAAATCAGTAAATAATAGTAGTAATTGCCCACAGATGTGGCAAGAATTGTAAATTTGGTACAAGGTGACTATGATTTGGAAAACATTAATTTAAAGGAAAGTTAAAGGGAGTAAAGACAGTTGTCATAGAAAATCTGAAGAGAAAATTTAATAATCGTTCTGTATTTTAGTTAAGGATTAATACCAAAATATGGTCCACCAATGTTTTAAAGCATTCTGCTGATCTTCGTTCTTTTTTCATGTCTCTTTTTTTTCCTTCATTCTTAAAGTCAAATTCTTGTCGTGTTCACACTGGTAATTTATATAATAGCTATTGCTTTCTCCCCATGGACAAATGTTTTAACATGCTCCCCATCACTCATTACAAATTAGGAGGGTCCAAATTAACAAAAGATCTCCCTGGATAGTCTTTCATATTGTTATATAATCCAAGGTTGAAAAGTCAAAGTGAAGAGCTACAACTCATTTTCTACGTTAACCGGTAGATACTGAATTGTGTAATGACAAAAGAAATTCCAGATACTCCCAGAATATGCAAGTTTCAATTTAGAGCCTTTGCATTAAAGAAAAAAAAAAATCTCACATGGAGCAACAGAGGAAGAAGGAGAGTCAGGAATAGAAAGAGGAAATGGATTGTGTGACTAATTGCCTCCATGAACAGCTGCCTCCTTTTCCATGAGACCAGTAAGAACTTGGTGGTGCCCAGCTACCATTACTGAACATTTTGATCAAAGATTCTATAGAAGAATTCTGATCAAAAGAGGGGAAAAAACAGAACAAAATTTAAATTATCATAGACTCCAGACTTCCTGGAGCCATGAAGTTTGGATGAACCCCTGAAACTATTGCCTTGAGATAGTCTTTAAACCTTAAACCAAAAATACCCACGACGTCTTCGTAAAACCAAACAATAGCTTAGCTTAACTAGTAAACAGTGTCTGCCTTGACCATTATGCTCTTCTAAGAACTATCTATAAGGGATCAAAATGACAACAGCTACTTGAAGGATTAGATAGGAACCACAGGGGACAGTGAATTTATGTTCGTGGGGGAGGAACAACTCAGAAAAAGAGGGTGAGAATGGTTGCACAACTGGAAGAATATAATCAATGTCATTAAATGGTACGTGTAGGAATTGTTGAATTGGTTGGTGTCTGTTTTGTTGTGTATATTCTCAACAACAACAACAAAACAAAATCTAAAAAAATTTTTAAATCTTATTTGTGTTCTTTGGGTAGAAAAACAGAAGACAATCTTTAGTAATCTGGATGAAATAATTTTGTCATCCGTTCATTGTTTATTGTTCTCTCAAAATAATACAAAATGGGAATATAAGTACAAATCAGCTTATTTCTCAAGAAAAAAATTGCTAATTCCCAAATCTAATTTTTCCACAAAAAATTTTGTTCCCATTTTTTCTGGAATTCTTTTTCCTATTTATTTTCACTTCTTAAAATTTAAAAACATTATTTAAAATGTAGCTAAGATTTAGTCTCAGGATCTACTTCTCACTAAAAGAAATATACTTTTTAGCTTAAGTTTCCCTTTTGAAAAGCTCAAAGCCAGTTTACTGGCAAAAATCTCCCTTTTGCCTGAGGCAAAAACTAATGAAATTTTGCCATGTGAAAGAGATTGTTAAATATTATATTTTACTTTTCTGAAAAAAATCATGAGCAAACATTTACAAGGTTCTTCTTTACACTTAAGTTTATTTTCATAAACCTTTGGTAAAGAACTCTTGCCCTCCTCTTCTTAATCATATTTCTTTAGTACGTCTTTACTGCTTACTAAAATTCTGCAGATAATTACTCAGCCCCATTTTTCCAGGTTATGTAAAAGCGTGACCCTGTACATTCTTCTGAAATCCTGCTTTATTACGTCCTTGTCCTTCAGTGTTATCCATGGCCTCAAATCTGTTCTGCAGAGTTAACATGTATATTTACATAGAATGCCTTCTGGGATTATTTGTGGCTATCGACAGAGTCTTGGTTTCTTTATAACTTCAGTTATTCGTTCTGGAGCAATAGAAAGAGGTTTTAGGAATAATAAAACACATATTTCTTTCTGAAACACCATCTGGAAAATATACATTTCATTCCATAAATTGAAGTGGTTGAGTTGGTATTATTTTCCTGCGTTTGAAATGTGCAGGTACAGGGATTAACATTTGAGCGTCTACTATATGCCAGGCACTGATATGGGCACTTTATGTATGTTCTTTTAATTAAAATCTCCCAACCCAGTGTGGATGCTATAGTGTTTTATGAAGTCCATCCTACATAGGTTAAGTTGGCGTATTTATCTGAAAGCCTTAAAGAAATATTTTAACAAAACTAGTGGAATACACTATATAAAATCTTAGCAGAATATATTTCAAAATTATAAACCAAGTTTATGATGTTAATTTCTCCTTAATCAGTCAGTTGTAGCCAAAACTTCTAATTTATGGTCAAGAATATTCAGTTCATCAGTCATTTCAGTTTTGCTTTTTCAGAACATTTGTTTATGGGGGGTACAGAAGAAAAAGATGGTATAGATAATGTTATCATCCTACATAATGATCTGTGAAATTCAAATCATGGTCTTTAAGAGTTCATATACTTACCCCTACCTTGACATGGGTAGATCCCTCCAGGATTTGGCTGCATAGAAAAAAAAAAAATCAAGTTTAAGATGTCCTGTCAAAAGCAGTCCATAGCAGGAAAAGCCAGAGACGAGAGGCCCAGTCAAAGTTTTTCTGCAGAATTATTGGAAAAACCAAACAAATACCCAAAAGCTAGGGGTGGGGACCAAAAAGAAAGATGGAGGAGAAGGTACAAAATGGTTTAGAAGGAGCAGATAGAAGAAAATCCAGGTTGGTTTCTAGAAGATGCTTCTGAGTGGCACCAATACCCTGTTGGCATGGGTATAAGAGAAGAGTATACAAGTTGGCAGTATTAATGGTTTAAAGCTGACCCTAGAGAATGAATCTGGCTTTAGGACTTTTGGTCATCTTATGCTATAGGGTTGGCGCACACTGACTCATGGGCAAAATCTGGCTCACTGCCCGTTTGTGAGTAAAGTTTTATTGGAATCCAGCCATGCCTGTTCATCTACTTATTGTCTAGGGCTGTTTTAGCACAAGTTGAGTACTTGTGACAGAAACTGTATGGCCCACAAGTCTAAAATAATCACTATCTGGCTTTTTGCATAACAAGTTTGCTGACTCTTGCAGTAAATGACATCATGTAGTAGGATACCAGATGTTGCTCATTTTGATCTTCTGATTAAAGATATAGATACAGAAGCTATAGATATAGATGGATACGTGTGTGTGTGTGTATTATATACATTTATATATGTGTGCGTGTGTGTGTGTGTGTGTGTGTGTATATATATATATGTCTATGTGTATGTATGTGAAGGAACCCTGGTGGCTCAATGGTTAAGGGCTTGGCTGCTAACCAAAAGGTCAGCAGTTTGAACCTTCAGGAGAAAGATGTGGCAGTCTGCTTCCGTAAAGATTACAGCCTTGGAAATCCTCTGGGCCAGTTCTACTGTGTCCTATAGAGTCACTATGAGTTTGAATCCACTCAATGGCAAGGAGTTAAGGGTAAGTATGTAAATACACACATAGTGTATACATGTTTGTCTTAGCTAGTGCTGTTACAACAAAAAATACAAGTGGATGACTTTAAAGAACAGAAATGTGTTTTCTCACAGTTCAGGAGGCTGGAAGTGTGAATTCAGGGTGTGACTGTAGGAGAATGTCCTTCTTTGTGTATTTCAGCTTCTATTAGTTTCTGGCAAACCTTGGCGTGCTTGGCCTTATAAATGCATGGGCATGTGGGTCTGTATTCACATGGTGTCTTTCCCACTGAGAGTAAGCCTCTGGGTTTATTCGGAACTTTTTATAAGACACCATTCGAAGGGGTTAAATTTAGGACCCACCCTACTCTGCTATGACCTCATTAACATAGCAAAAGAAAACCGCTTATTTCCAAACAGTATCATATTCCCAGGGGCACAATTTAGTCTGTGTTGTTGTGGTGTGCCCTGGAGTCGACTTTGACTCAGCAACACTATACGACAGAGTAGAAGGGCCTCATGGGGTTTCCTGGCTGTAATCTTTACAGAAGCAGATCTTCAGGTTTTTTGTTCTAAGAATCAGCTCCTGGATTCGAACCGCTCGCCTTTCAATTAGCAGCCAAGCGCTTAACCACTGCATCATCAGGGCTCCTTAATCTATAACCAGAAAAAAAAACCAAACCCTTTGCTATCTAGTCAATTCCAACCCATAGCAATATGTATATGCGTATGTGTGTGTTTTAGTAGAAACTTCCTTAAACTTGATTAAAAGATGTTTTCTGACACCGAATAGATATTTCACTTTCTATGAAATTTTACTTCTGGTGAAATATATATGAAATTTCTAGATCTTAACAAATAGTTCATGGTTTTTAAATTATGAGCTCTATGTCTGGAAGTAGTCTGAAATGTTTATATTTTGCATTAATATGCAAAATACTGATTATATTGAATCACTAAATCGAGTTGTGAATTAATATTTTTGGTTCTATCTTAAATATCTGGGTGACTAAAACTTTTTACTGTTATTACATTTTAGCTAGTTTAACATCAATCTTCTTGGATTTTTTTACCATTTTTTATTTTCTAGATATTGTAGTTATCATTATCATAAATGTTTGCTTATATTCTTCTTTTGGGGTTAGTTGATATTTAAGGTCATACAATCAAGCAGTACTTCATTATCCATGACTTTGAGACTGAGGAATGCTGTGCATCAAATTTAGCCTAGATAGGACAGTAATGGACCTTCTATTGACCTGAACTTATGTAGATATCCTTCCATATGGCAGTTTTGATCTTGTCAAGATTCAGAGATACCCAGTAGGCAGAGATGACCAGATGGGAAGGAGCTACACTGACTTGACATAATTAATCTTTTTGGGATTCAAGCATGAGAATGAAAACCATAGTAAGCATTGTATATAGTTTGAATGAGTTTAGATGTTCTTGTATTCAATAAGCATGACTCGCTTCTGCTTCTGAGCATGATGAAGTAGTGGTACCAGATTTCCACGCCTGTAATAAACAATCAGAATGTGGGCAAAAGGTAAGACACGACATCAGATAAAATGCAGCACAGGAAGACTGGGATCCCTTAGAGAAAGGAAACAGTGAACCCTATGATTGCCTGGATTTCTGCCTGAAGATCCTTCCCAGATACAGTGTAGGGAGGAGAAACTAAGTAAAGCATAACAGTCTCACCATGGTCAGGAGACAGCGCTCAGAGTTTGGTGAGCCTGAAGCAGCTAGAATTTCCTGGGCAGAGTACTGGAGAAAAGGGAACTAGAGAAAGAGCTCCAGAAATCTGCACAGGGGTCACCTTGCGTCTTTGGCTCAGTATTAACCTGTTCGTGTGTAGGGTGACATTCCATGAGGCCAGCAAAGAAGAAACACATGCCAAAGAATAACTACCTGGTAGCTCTAAGCTGAACGATTCCCAGAGCTCACACAGGGCTGAAAGACATTCTATTTCCAATCAACTAGAGTGACCAAACCTCATTAAACTGTGGGGCATTTAGTAGATATCAATGAAGGGTCACACCATAGCAGGAGTTTAAAGAAGCTCTAGATTAAAAGCTGTTCTAGTCCTGCCCCAGCAGCAACAGTTTAAACAAATCTAAAGGATAAAGCCTAGCTACCTGCCAGGAAAAAAACAAAACAAAAAAACACCTTAATACTTTGAAAGAAATCAAAATCCAGGTACTCTACAATATTTAAAATGTTTTAGATCCAATTGAAAATTACTACGCATGCATAGTCTGGTACCAGAAGCGGGAACACGTAACCCGTGACCAGAAGAAAGATCAGTCAATAAAAGACCTAGAAAGAACAGAGAGGATAGGATTTGGAGACAGCTGTTCTGAATATGTTTAATGATTTAAAGAAAACCATAAACATAATAAGACGAGAAAAGGTAGCTATTAAAAACCACCACCACCACAACCAAATGGAACTTCTAGAAATGTAAATTCAATAACTAACAATTCATTTGATTGGTTTAATAGCAAATTAGACACTGCAGGGAAAAAAAAATCAGTAAAACTGAAGACGTAGCAATAGAATATAAATCACTCAAACTTAGGTACAGAAAAAAAAAAAAAACCCTAAAAATAATGAATCTCCATTATTGTGACTTCTGGCACCCTATCAAGCAATCTAACATATACATAGTTGGAGTCTTGGGAGGAAAGTAGAGAACAGGAAGCAAACATATATATATTACTTCTTCAAATATATTTATTTCTTCAAACGCACACACATACATACATATATGCATTTAAAGAAATAATGGCCAAAATTTGTCTGAAATTTATGAGAACTATAAGCCCACAGAGCCAAGACACTCAGTGAATTACAAGCAGAATAAACACATTATAATCAAATTGCTGAAAATCAGTGAAAAAGAAAAAAAATCTTAAAAGCAGCCAGAAGAAAAGGTATATTAAATATAGGGGAACAAAGATAATAATTACTACTAACTTATCATCAAAAACAATTCTAACCAGAAGACAAAGAAACAAACATCTGGAAATTTTAAAAACATTTAAATGTGATCATGGAATGTGTAGACACATATCCTGGTTTCAGCACTGCCTCTAAGTAACATCGTGACCTTGTAGATGTCACTCCACCTCTCTGGTGTTTGGTCTCCTCTTCTGCAGAATGAGAGAGTGCTCTATATCATTAAGGCATTTTGAGCCCAAATCAAGATCAAATTACAGTGCTTTGGCATAAAAAAATCAAAAGATCCTAATGTGCTCTTCGGCATATTATCGATATTATATTAATCATAGTCCAATATTTTTAAAATGTACTCCTGCATTTATTTATGTATTTATTCGCTTTGGAAATTAGCAAAGGAAAGAACGATGCAGTGTGAGGAAAATATATTTAACTCTGGTGTCATTAATGTCCTTCAGAACCTTGGCTTTGAATATTCAAGCCTCAGGCTTTAAACTCAAAACCTTTTTCTCCTTGGTTTTTTTTTTTTTGGGTTGGCATCCATATATGACCTCCCCACTAGACCTCTGCTTGTGAAATCCTTCCTGCAATCTGTCTTCCACCAAGCTGAGTGCAGTGTTCTGGTAAACCAGGAAGCCTATACACTCTCAGGCTACAGAAATGATGATGATGACCCAGGCCTTTGTCTGCTGCTTTGACTGTCACCTACCTTAACTCCCTAGTCATGCTCCCGGGCTTCACATTCCCTAGGATATTTATTATAAAACGTACACAAGATACTGACAATCAAATGTAGCAACATAGAAGGCAATTATCTTGCATTTTCCAAGGAGCCTTGGTGGTAAAGTGGTTAAGATCTCAGCTGCTATCCAAAAGGTCAGGAGTTTGAATCCACCAGCTTCTCCTTGGTAATGCTGTGGAGCAGATCTACTCTGTCCTATAAGGTCACTATGAGATGGAATTGATTTGACAGCAACAGCTTGATTTTTTTTTTTTTTTCCATTTAGAATACAACTTCCAGGAGGTCTAAACATGAGATACTTGAAAAGGGAAAAAAATGCTCCAGGAATAAACAAGTTAGGAAAAAAAAAAAATGGCTTAATTCAGATTTCTTTACTGCAGGATCTCTTGTTGCTATTGTTGTTAGGTGCCAACGAGTTGGTTCTGACTCATTGTGACCCTATGTACAACAGAAGGAAACACTACCCGGTCCTGCACTATTCTCACAATTGTTGCTGTGTTTGAGCCATTGTTGCAGCCACTGCATCAATCCATCTCGTTGAAGGTCTTCTTCTTTTTCATTGACCCTCTACTTTACCAAGCATGATGTCCTCCAGGGACGGGTCCTTCCTGATAACATGTCCAAAGTATGTGAGACAAAGTCTCACCATCCTCACTTTCAAGGAGCACTCTGGCTGTACTTCTTCCAAGACAGATTTGTTCCTTCTTCTGGCAGTCCGTGGTATATTCAGTATTCTTCGCCAACACCATAATTCAAAGGCATCAATTCTTCTTCTGTCTTCCTTATTCCTTGTCCAGCTTTTGCATGCGTATAAGGCAATTGAAAATACCACAGTTTGCGTCAGGCACACCTTAGTCCTCAAAGTGACATCTTTGCTTTTCAACACTTTAAAGAGATCTTTTGCAGCATACTTGCCCAATGCAATATGTTTTTGATTTCTTGACTGCCACTTCTGTGGGCATTGATTGTGGATCCAAATAAAATGAAGTCCTTGACAACTTCAATCTTCTCTCGTTTATCATAATGCTGCGTACTGGTCCAGTTGTGAGGATTGTTGTTTTCTTTATGTTGAGGTGTTATCCATACTGAAGGCTGTATGTAGTCTTTGATCTTCATCAGTAAGTGCTTCAAGTCCTCTTTGCTTTCAGCAATCAAGTTTGTGTCATCTGCATATCACAGGTTGTTAATGAATCTTAATGCCACATTCTTCTTCATATAGTCTGGCTTCTTGGATTATTTACTTAACATACAGAGTGAATAAGTATGGTGAAAGGATACAAGCCTGATGTCCAGTTTTCCTGATTTTTAAACCATACGGTATTCCCTTGTTCTGTTTGAACGGCTGCCCTTTGGTCTCTGTACAGATTCCACATGAACACAATTAAGTGTTCTGGAATTCCCATTCTTCTCGATGTTATCCATAATTTATTATGATCCACACAGTTGAATGCCTTTGTGTAGTCAGTAAATCACAGGTAAACATCTTTCTGGTATTCTCTGCTTTCATCCAAGATCTATCTGACATCAGCAATGATATCCCTCATTCCACATCCTCTTCTGAATCTGGCTTGAATTTCTGGCAGTTTCCTGTTGGTGTACTGCTGCAACCGTTTTTGAATTATCTTCAGCAAAATTTTACTTTCGTGTGATATTAATGGTATTATTCCATAATTTCTGTATTGTGTTGGATCACCTTTCTTTGGAACGGACACAAATATGAATCTCTTCCAGTCATTTTGCAAGGTAACTGTCTTCCAAATTTCTTGGCGTAGATGAGAGATGACCTCCAGCGCTGCATCGGTTCGTTGAAATATCTCAATTGATATTCTGTCAATTCCTGAAGCCTTGTTTTTCACCAATGCCTTCAGTGCAGCTTGGACTTCTTGCTTCAATACCATCGGTTCTTGATTGTATGCTATCCCCTGAAATGACTGAATGTCGACCAATTCTTTTTGCTACAGTGACTTTGTGTATTCCTTCCATCTTCTTTTGACGCTTCTTGCATCATTCAATATTTTGCCCATAGAATCCTTCAGTATTGCAACTCGAGGCTTTAATTTTCTCTTCAGTTCTTTCAGCTTGAGAAATGCTGAGCATGTTCTTCTCATTTGGTTCTCTAACTTCATATCTTTGCACATTTCATTATAATATTTTACTTTTTCTTCTCGTGCTGCCCTTTTAAATCTCTGTTCAGCTCCTTTACTTCAACATTTCTTCCTTTTACTTTAGCTACTCTACATTCAAGACCAAGTTTCAGAGTCTCTTCTGACATCCATTTTGGTCTTTTCTTTCATTCTTGTCTTTTTAACCACCTTTTGCTTTCTTCGTGTATGATGGCCTTGATGTCATCCCAAAACTCATCTGGTCTTCAGTCACTAGGGTTTAATACATCAAATCTTCTCTTGAGATGGTCTCCAAATTCAGGCGAGAGATACTCAAGGTCATATTTTGGTTCTCATGGACTTGTTTAAATTTTCTTCAGCTTCAGCTTAAACTTGCCTATAAACAATTGATGACCTGTTCTACAGTCAGCCCTTGCCTTTGTTCTGACTGATGATATTGAGCTTCTTAGAACCTTAAATATGCTGGTAAGGATTATGCAATGTGGATAACATTCTAGCTCCACATGTTTATAATTTGTTACAACACTTAAATTTGGTGAGTCTGTAGCTTAAAACTGAGAAACAAAATGAAAATTGTAGTTTAACCCTCTGCCTACAGTCATAAATAGAAATATAAAGCAGTTCTGATGAAATCTTGGACCCCTCTTTGGAAGAACAAGGCCCATGAATGACTTAACCAAAAATATTGTCTCATTTCTTTGAAACTCCAGAGAAATTTACACCTTTCATTTTCTGCCTATATCTATTGATATTAAAACCAATTATTAGTTTGCAAACTTCTTGAGGACCTGAACACTGTCTCATTCGCTGTTGAATTTAAAAATCTAGGGGCATTGTGATATTTTACCACCATTGAACTCTGCTCTATTCGCCTTCCCCCCAGCTGGATTTTAATTCCTTTAGAGGTTCTCATTGATCTACCTAAACTAGCACAAATACAAGCTGGAAAGCTGATGTAAGCGTAGTAGTTTTAAGCCAATGGAGAACAGAATATTGCAGAAATATTTAGACTAGAAAAGAAGATTTATTGAAATTTAGGCTGCATTTCAGATGAGGTTTTTACATCTTAGGCAGATACAGTGAAGAGCTGGACAATTTGTTTTTAGATGGCTTAGATATAGTTCTTCCTAGAGGTAAAGATTTTAAATAAGTGAACTAGTTCTTGATTTGTGGACAGAAATTTCATTTTATAGAAGGGTCTTCCTGAATATTTGCGCACAGAGCTTTCCTCCAGCTGTGGTAACATTAGTTAGATGAGAAACATCAACATGGCCATTCATAATAGCAGAATCAACAACTATTTTCTTCATCTTAACTTCCAGACATTTTAAATTTTTGCTTCTTACAACGTTAACTAGATATTAGAATATGTGCATAATGAGGAAAATGAATTTGCTTAGGGTTTAGAGATGATAGAAAATGTATGTATAAGTGAAATATGTAACAAAGGACTTTGCAAACGAGAAGGACATTTCTTCCTGGTTTTGAAGGATTTTTAATGATCTCACAATTCATTCTATTCGCTTCTTTCAATTTCCTTTCACATTAATGAGGGGAAGCTTTTAAAGGACTAGTTCAGTGCTGATGAAATTGAAAGAAGCAGTTAAACTTCATGAATTGAATATGTAAAAACGTTATACCCATTGTGGACTTTTCTAACCAAATTTATCAGACAGACTTCTTTATGTGTAATGTAGCAGAGGAATCAAGTCCACATTACATCATGTGTCCATCTTAGGTTAAACATAACAGACTGGCAACCTTTCTGTAATTATGTTCAACATTTTGTTTGTATATGATACATTTAACAAAATATTTAATCATATAGTTTTTAAAACAAGTAGAAGAGTCAAGTGCCTAGATGCTTACTTTTTCTTTACTTTGGGAAGTCTTGCTGTATGCAACGTGATAGGGCCAAAAGGACACTTGAAATGTGTAAAGTGTTGTCAGTTTACTAAGCGGGTGCTCTGTTTTTACAGTAACAAAGGATACAGAAATGTTTGCTAATAAATTAGATACAATAAGGCAAATAGTCTACAGGAACCATGACCTTATCTACCATGGGACCAGAAGAACTAGATGGTGTCTGGCTACCCCTCCATCTGTTCTAATCAGGGCCACAATAGATGGACCCTTATAGAATGAGAGGAAAATGTAAAACAGAACCTGAAATTCTTTAAAAAAAAAAAAAAAAGCCAGACCTACTGGACTGGTTGAGACTGGAGGACTCCCCAAGAGTATTTCAAACCTTGAACCGAAACTAACCCCTTTGGTCACCTTGTAGCTAAATAACAAATTGGCTCAAACAATATCATCTGTAAGTACTGTGCTCTTTAAAAAATCACCCTTATGAGATTGACTGGTCAACAATTTCTTTAAAGCAAATCTGAGAATGTAAGTGGTCAGGGAAACTAGATTAACAGAAACAGAGCAATCAAAACAGAAATAATGAGAATGTTCACCCATTGTGAAGAATGTAACCAATGTCACTGAACAACTTGTGTAGAAATTGTTAAATGGGAACCTAAACTGTGTAAACCTTCACTGAAAACACAATGAAATATTTTTTTAAAAGTAAGGTACAAGTAATTATGCTTTCTGGGATCTGATGAGAACTTTAGCAACGCAGATCAACAGAACATTCCTGGTATTTAAGTATTTCCTTTTCCTGCTTTGTTGTCCAGGGATGCACCTGCTGTGACATTGCAGAGATTAGACAGAATGCAGCTTGTAGGTTTGTGTCTTCTTAGAAACTCAAAGAGCCTCATTTATATAGATAGAATCCAGGCAATTGGTGACATCCTGGATGAAGTCTGGGGTGTAAATTGCTGTTCTGAATAAAGGTTCTCTTAACATATTACATATTCCTAGTGATTGGAGAAATATATATATATATTCTTAGCTTGACCAATTACAAGATATTTCATGTCAAAATTGAGACCTATGAGACCAGAAGAAGTGGATGGTGCCCAGCTACCACCAGTGACTGCCCTGATAAGGAACATGACAGAGAGTCCTTGATGGAGTAGGGGAAGGGGGGGGGGGGTGCAGAACTCAAATTCTAGTAAAAAGACCAGAATTTATGGTCTGACTGAGAGTAGAGGAACTCCAGAAAGCATGGCCCCTGGACTTGCTGTCAACCCAGAAGTAAAACAATTCCTGAGGCCAACTCTTCAGACAAAGATTGGACTGGACTGTGGGACATAAAATGACACTCGTGAAGAGTGTGCTTCTTAGCTCAAGTAGATACATGAGACTAAATGGGCAGCTCCTGTTCAGAGGTGAGATGGGAAGGCAGAAAGGGTTAGGAGCTGGTTGAATGGACACAGGAAATCTGGGGAGGAAAGGAGGAGTGTGCTGTCACAGTATAGGGAGAGCAGTTAGGGTCATATAACAATGCATGTATAAATTTTTGTATGAGAGACTAACTTGAATTGTCAACTTTCACTTAAATTACAACATTAAAGAAAAAAAAAAAAATCGAGGCCTGGCAGCAAACTTCAGCTTCATAGGTTTTTTTTCAACATGGAATCTACAATTCTTAAAAAAATTTCCAAAATTAAGTCTTTAAACCCATTTTTCTTAACTTAAGAAAAGTGAAGGAAAAAGAATGAAAATATCAAACCAATGGAGGAGATGTCAAATATCTGGTTTACTCTGAAGCACTTTATCTAAAAAACCTCTTTAAGCATTGTAATTTGAGATAGCCATAAATGGAGATTCTTTAGCCTTCTTTAGTAACCTATTCTCTACTCTTTATCTGTATCACACTGAACGTTTCATTGGTTCAATAGTCACTTAGGCTGTACTTCAGTCTGGAAGGAGTCCCTGGATGGCACAAACGGTTAAGTGCTCAGCTGCTAACTGAAAGTTTGGAGGTTTGAACCCGCCCAAAGGTGCCTTGGAAAAAATGCCTGGAGATCAGCTTCCAAAATGTCACAGCCTTGAAAACCTTACGGAGTGCAGTGTTCTGCTCTGCACAGATGGGGTCACCATGAGTTGGAATCAACTCTACAGCAGGTGGTTCGATTTGGTTTTTGAGCTTGGGCAAACATTCCTGTGTGAGTCATTCTATGTACATAAGCTTTCTAAAAACTCTATGTGTGATAGCACAAGTGGGCTAGTGCAAAGTCACTTTGAAAAGGATTTGAAGAAGGAAATCAGGGCCCATTTGAAGTGCCTCTTGGTAAGCCTCTCCTACGGAAGCCAAATTTAATTATAAAAGCAGAAATGTATGCAGAGTAATCAAAATACAACATCAAATATATTAAAATTACATAAAAAGAAACTGAAAGCTGCATTTCCCCAAGAGGGCACAACTAAAAATTGTCCTCGAGACATTCCTGAGACAAAAGAGCCCCAAATACTCCTTATAAAACATTTTCTGGAGATTCTGCTTGCCGTGCATATTCTGTATATTTTCAGAAATTGTGTGTATTAATAGCACCTCAAAAAAGGACACTATTTAGGGAAAATAATAGGCATTAATTAAAATATGGACAATAGGGAATGAAGGTTCTTTGGTTTCTAAAATTAGAGGAAGACAATTCAATAATAAATAGCTCTGCCATTATTAGTTTACCGGCCCTTCTGTTAATTGTACCCTTTTGTTACCTCTGCAGTCTGTCTAAACATAGTGTGCCTTCAAAGCTCGATATTGTTTTCTAGCTAGTCTTTTATGGAAACTGTTCTGAAGCTTATCAGGCAAAGAAAATGTCGTGGCGGGGAGGTGGGGAGGGTGGTGTTAAAAGAAACGCAAGGCTTTGTAGTAAAGACCTTAATAAGTAGCATACTAGAGAGATTTTTTATTATGTCTCCTTTATTTGTCTTAGATAATTTTGCTCTCTACAGAGCTTTCTGAAAATGTCTCATTTCTGATCATTAGACAGTTTGTGAAGTCTGGTATGAAGCACAAACTTTGACAAGCACAAAACTGATTTGCTCTGGTCCGTAGCAAGCAAAAAGCCATGATCACGGGTCATTTCAGCTCATCCCACGACAAAAGTACTGAGGAACAAACTCTGGCTTATTGCTTACTGGATTCACGGAGCTTCGAAATGTCATAAAGATCTAAATAAAATAGAGATGATAGTCTTTATCAAAACGATTACTAATTTTGGATGTAGGGAGAAATTACTGAAAACGAAAGTAGCAACACCAATGTGAAATGTGAACATGGGAATTCGTATATTTTTATAAAGAAACTCCCTATTGCAGTATCCCAAAGAAGGGTGTCCCGGGGGAAGGCGACTTACACTTTCAGTCAGCAAGGCTGTCAGTTACTTTGTGACCTTGAGTGAATTAATTATCTTCTCGAGTCTTCATTTTCTTATCTACAAAGTAGTAATAACTAATACCTAGTTTTCCCATGAGGTTTTGAGAGAATCAAAATCAGAGTGCAAAATATAACTGAAAAGAGTTGGCTGAACTGGGAGAGACTAAACCAGTGTTAGATGTTTAATGTGACCTTGGTTAAGCCACTTTACCTCTCTGGGTTTTCTCATTTATAAACAAGGACATCATTCTAGATGAACCCGGACAACTTTTAATATTAATAAGTGAAATCATTTTAATTCAAGTGTATGAAAATTTCTGTTTTTTCCAAGAAAGAAATTTTAAATTTAAACATGATTTCGGTTAAGAGTATTTCAAATCAGTGGAAAAAATTCATGCTCACAGCAGGTGGCAGCGACTTAGACAAAAGTAACTTTATAGCAGAAGAGAAGAGGAGTGGACAATAAAAATGTAAATATGAATATAGGGAAAAGATGAACAGAATTAGAGAGGGAGAGACAAACTGCAATAATTGCTGTCAATTGTAAAATGGGGAGGGGGGGTCCCCATGGGAGAAAAATGCAGGAAATTACACCTCTGTTGACTTCTACCGACACAGCCCCTTCCATTCTCTAGAACAAAGGTGACTGAAGCGTGACTGATAATATTTAAGATATTACGAATTCATTTTGTCGACAAAATTTAGACTGGGAATGAGGACTCATCTGTCACCATCCCATCTTCTGTCAAGCGCACGTTGCCCTTGGCAATGGGTCTGCTGTTACTAATTTTGTTTTTGTTTAGAAGCTTGCTTTTCCTCTTCGGTTCTCTCCGTCGCTGTGAATAATAATAATAAAAGAAAAAAAAACACAAAAGAACAATGTCATTGATTGATTTCTGATGGTGGCTTTGACACCGTTGTACTTGATGTCAGCGCCAACCTGATTGTTTGATGTTTGTTACATAGGTGAGTGGGAGGAGCCTCCCCCTCCTTTTCTGTCGCTGCTATTGTTATAAGACTGGATCTGATCTGTAGTTAGATCTGGGGAAAAAGCAGTAGTTATTAGCCTGTGACAACTGGGAAGACCCAGTTTTGTTTTTAGCCTTGCAAGGTAGTAATATTTTCTAATAACTGTTGGGAGAGGTCAATGTCCTAATCAAATGTCAACCGTCACTAGCCCTGAAAAAATTTTAGATATTCCTTCTAAGATGTAGGCGACAATCTTCTAGAGAGTAACCTTAGAATATCCAATCCTGCCCCGAATCCTAGATAATTACCAAATATACTCGAAGGGTCATGTTGTTAAATGTTAAACCCTGGACTATCCTTTAATTATATAGCCTTTAAAATGACCTTTCTAAACAATCTAGTATAAATTTCACATTTTTTGCTGTTGGGTTTAGATTCCATGCACAACAAAACATCTATCTTGCTCTTCCATCTATCTCTATTTTGCTGTAAAGACAGCGGAAGATCTATTTTAAATTATTCATAAGCTTTAGATAGAAACCTAAGCAAATTAAAATGTAGGCCAACATAGAGGAAAATGATAATGGGCATATAAGTATTTGTAGCTACTGTAGCTTCCATTGGGACAATCATAAAATTAATTTCATACTTTGCACAGTCATTTCAATGGGAACAATTTCTTAGTTCGTGGTCAAACTTGTTTCCAACACTGATGGAGATGAGCACTAGAAAAAGTATTGAATTTTCTTTCTAATTAGCTTTTTCTTATGAAATAGCTTCTTAATAATTTCCCTTCATGTCCAGTATATAAAGGTATCTGTTCGTTTTAAACTGTATGTGAGTTTAATTTATATGCCAATGATGTTTAATGCATTGTCTTGTCTGCATCTCATTACTGTCATTAATAAGCACTGGAGTACATCTAGTTACAAGGTTAATTGGGACAAATCTGGACTCCTTTCTACTGTAAATATGCTGTATCTTAGCAGTATATTACTCACGGGTAGGTGGTAAAAGTTATGGTCTTTTACATTGTGTTCCTCCTTCTGTTGTCACCCAAATCAATCTAAATACAATCCGAAGTGTTTTCTCTGCATGTATTGTACAGACCTTGGCAAGGTTTTTTGTTAATTTTTTTTTTTTTTAACCAGCCAGATAATTTTATGGCTGATTTAAATAGAATTGCCACTCATCTGAGTATGGTAGAGTCCTCCCAGACTTACCCTTATTTTAAACTGTTTGAAAGGATATATATCACCAGGAACAATCCCATTCAATTGGATGAAGTTCGTAAGAATTTTCCATGACAAAGTTACATGCTTTTAGTTGTAATGTTTGATATTGCCCATGTCATTTTCCTCCTGGTAGAAGCTACCACGAGCTATTGGATTTTATCACTGCCCCTGGAAATTCATGTTGGAATACCTTTTGAGAATCAGAGGCAATAGCCAGGGTAGGCATACAAAAAAAACACTTGGCAGAGATCTTACCATTTCCCTCTTCAACTCTTATGATAGACATCACTAATCAACTGAAGCCACTTTTCTATTGAGCCCAGACCCAGCCTCAAAATACTTCTCTTCACACTGTTTGAAGCAGCCTCTATTGATCAAATAGATTGGCACGTGAGTAAAATCTAATTTCCTTTCCTGAATTAGGGAGGCCCCTGGGTGGTAGAAGTGGTTTGTGCTCAACTACTAACCTTAAGGTTGACTGGCACCATGGAATAAAGACTTGTCAATCTGCTTCTGTAAAGATTACAACCAAGAAAACCCTATGAGCAGTTCTGTAACACATGAGGTCACCATGAGCTGGAATTGACTCAATGGAAATGGGTTTGGTTTTTCTTTTTTTTTTTTAACCATTCAGAGTATGTCACCCCTTTGCCAGTGTCCGTCTTACACTGAGCCTGGAAAGAAGCCTAGAACCAAGACATCAGTCAGGTAAAAGTGATTTAGGACTCATTTGAAATCGATACCATTCATTAACTCACATCATTAACTGATGTACAATTATGTAACTTTTACTCCCATAACTAACTTAATGTTTATTCAAGCCCCAATACACCTGATGATGGAAAACTTAATCTAGGCAACTCCAAGTAAACTCAGCCACTTTTGTCTGTTAACCATTTCAGGTTTACCAGGTGTCAGTTTTGGATTTCTCTTTTCCTTCATTCTTTTCTTTAGGATGACAAGGTGCTTATGTATTATCTTAGAGTCAGGCAGGTATTGGGGCATCAGCCCAAGGGCCCACTTCTCCTACTCTTACCTCTGCTGAATCTAGCCCTTCTTCTTGGGTCCTCAGTATAAAGATCTTGCCATGTTGGCGTCAACTGGGACAGTGATGGACAATCTACTTATATGTCTTCTTCCAATCCCATCCATCAGACCATTCCAGATCCAACAGCCATCTCTCAGCCGACTTCTCTGTTCACCTCATTGGATGGGGACATTCAGCTGCTATTCCTTCCACCCACCCTCCCTTCCCTCTAGTGGTTATAACCTAGAAACAGGGTAGCGTATAAGCCCCCGTGTTGGAAACCCGGCAGAGTATAAATCTCTCCCTTTCTTTCCAGTGGTTCTTCTCTAATCCAGGCAAGAACTATCTGGAAATAAAGTGATCAGCTAGCATCCTTTTCTTCCAGTATTTATAAAATTAACTTTAGCCTTCTTGTAGGTGTTCCACCTAGGTCTGCAATTCAGGACTGATGTACTTATCTCCCAGCTGCTGGGAATGATGGCTTTGGGTGACTCACAGTGCTATCCCTCAACCAAGGTTATGTCTGCTTCCACAGAGTGCCTGTGACTATCAGCCTATGACTATCTCCTCAAGGGATACAAGGCACAGACACTACACCTCAGATTGGGACCCCTCAGAAGGGCCTTCCCAACTCCAGAGCTCCCAGTGAGGCCTCACATGCAACCAAATTGCAGGTCAGCTTCTCACTCATTCCAGTCCTGCTTTCCTCGCTGCTTTACAGATGGATGTCCTAAGAGCTCCCCAGTAAACCTCTTCAGGCAGCTTTCTAACTGCAATATATGATGTGCTCAGATTTTTTCAGGTCATGCTTTGATAATTCACAATTAAGATTTTTGAATGCCAAATATATATATGTATATATGGCCCGGCTTAGCAAGTCAAAAGAATTCTCTCTGTTGTAAATATCAAGAAACTATGATGGAGTTCACAACCCAAGAGTTTGGTTCTTTTTTCTGTGGTCCATTTAATTCCTCCATTGAATCAATGAGGTGATGCATCAGGGTAACAAGCCTCACTTAAGACCTCAGAATACCATCCTACTGTATAGCTCTCACTCCCAAATGATTTTCTATTTGATCTGTCTTTCGCTTAGGTCTGTGACTGGATGGTTCTATATTTGTGACCTCCGCACTGATTGGAGGAAGGGTTTAAATCTGCTCATTATGGCAGATTTTGTGGGCTGTGAAGGTGAGAAAATCAATTTGATGTTCTAGGTTATCTAGGAAATGAAAACATTCCCTAACGTGTAGAAACCCAACCACACTTACACTCTCTGTAAAATGGTTTTATGTATAAATAGAGCTTATTGGCCTAGTGTTGTCTTCTTCGCTGAGGAAACATAATAACGTTTTTCCAAAACCTATTTGAGAGAGAAACAGGAGAGACCAAGGAGAAACATATGCCCTCTATGAAGAACCTTTCTGAGTGAAATAGACCGGGATTTTATGGGTAGTAGTCAATGTCTTTGGTAGTGTAGACTTACTTACTTCTAATAAACATATACACTGAAACCTATGAGAACTGGAACTCGATGAGCCTGTCTTGTTTTTCCGAGTCTCACAAGTTTTCCACCTTTGGCATGGTGTAGTCTTACTACTTGTCTATCACTCTCCATTAGTGAAAAATATTTGAGTTTTCCTTCTCTGACAGGTTTCCACCTTACGAAGGTCCCACTTGCCAAGGTTTTACTGCACTGGAACTGCTAGTCAGCTCATGTGTCCTCTTACATATGCGGTGGGGTTTGTTCTATTTCCAGTAGTTGTTTCTACCAAGTGTTGTGGAACTCATTCAATGCAAAACTGGGAAGATATTCCATAAGCTTTTCCAAACTCATCACAAAGACAAAGGAGTTTACTGCATGTTTTAGGAGAAAGAGCCATTTGTTTCTGAGACTGTGCTAGTGGCTTGTGGTGCCATGATTTGACTGTGCTCAGACAAAGAGGGTGACTGCCTTGTAGTGTATATATTTTCCAGGAATCAATGTATGATGAGCACTAATATTTTTATAAACTCTCTGTCATTGGCTGTAAATACAGTTGAATGACTTACACAGTTACTTCTATTGAAACATGGTCATAATGATCAATTGGGAAAAAAAGCTCTCCTAAAGGCTATTTGAATATGATCGATGTAGTAAAATTATAGCTAAATTGCTTGTGTTTTTTAAAAAATATATTTTAAATATTATATGAATAAAAATCAGATTTTTGCTGTGTAAAAAAAAATCATTGTGATATGTTCTACCTCTGTCTTCAGGACAGGAGACTATATCTTCTTGTTTGCATTTAGGGCAGTTCAGGATGGTCTAGTTCCAGAAATAACATACAGAAAGAGATAGTGGGAACTTGAATAGGGATAGTTGGTCTATTTTCAAATTCCTCACTGAGGAAAATGGAGCCCTGGCGGTTAAGCACTGGGCTGCTAACTGAAAGGTTGGCAGTTTGAACCCACCCAGCAGCTCTGTGGGAGGAAGACCCAGAAATATGCTCCCATAAATGATTACAGCCTAGAAAACCCTATGGGGCAGCTCTACTGTGTCACGTAGTGTCACAAAGAGTAAAAAATCATCTCGATGATGCGAACAACAGCAAACACATTGAGGAAAGGTACTGATATTTTTCCAAAACTATGTGAGCTGGAAATAGATAAGGCTGAGTAGAGGTGTATGATCAGTATGGGGGACCTAGAGCAAGGATCATACACTCAAAAAGCATAGAGTGGCCATCCTGATAATGTAAAAGCATGAACAAGGCCAGATGTAAGATCACGGTTTTATTTTTTAATTCTGTGTAAGCCATTTTGTTGCTGCCTGAGTTATTGAAAGCGCTAAAAAATATTTAGATAAATCATAATTACAACTCTCATTTAGTGTCTGAAAGACTCTAGGATTTTTAATATACATATAATTTATCTCATTTAATCCTTTCAGCCCCTCCAACAAGAAAAGATCTTACAAAGAATTGGGCAAAGTAACTTGCTCAGTTTCAGTTAGTAAAGGCATTTTTACTGCAATGTAAGTGTCTTTTTTACTCTAGCCATACTAGCTGACTGTACGTGTAAGGGAAAACAATAAAACACGAAATGCTGTATATGCTGAAATTAGAGAGAAATGTATGCATCTGAGAAACAGCTTTAGATCTGGAAATACAGCTTCCTGAGTAACTTATACATAAGCTATAATTATATGTTAATTAATGCTCCCAAATTAATCCCTTTCCTAAAGAACCTCTAGTGGTTCTTACACTCCAGTTGACATAGAATAGCTAGATCTTAGGAGGATTCCCCCTAAAACACAGAGTGTGTTATCCATGCAAGTTTCTAAGGGCCCACAAATAAAATCTAATCAGGTCTGAGAGCAATCAGGTCCACCAATCAGAAATGGAGCTGTGGGGCAGAAAAATCAGAATTTAAATAAAAGTTGCAATTAGAACCCACAGAACCAGCATGGCACTCATTTTCGTTCCCAACGCTCAGAGACAGTATGAAAATCACCTCCAGAGTAGGAATAAGAAGGGCTGGTGAAGATTTTTGCCTCCTGATAGAATATTGAAAATTATCTTCATCAGTGGGTTAATTGGCTTAATTTTCCTTCAGATGGTAACTTTCAAATGCTTGGTCTTAATTAGCATGGGTAAATGAGAAATGTAGGTGATTCACATTTTCAGTTTTCTTGTTCTCTAGAGATTTCCATGCCTTTCCCTCAAGATATTTGAAATGGCTGAGGGCTACATTGATTAAAATAAATTACGCTTGTATTTTATACCAGTAAAAATGTAGATGAAATCGACTCATGCCAAGTCCATTAAAAAAACGCAGCCCACAAATATCATAAAATAGAAAGTATAAGCCACTTAAGTCACAACTGGAGTTTGTATTTAGCATGCCAAATATTATCAAGTAATTTTTCGGTAGTGGGTCAGACGATGTATGATGTTCAACTGCCAAAAGTAAAAAAAAAAAACAAAAACAGGCATTTCGTATAAAGTGCATGTGAGAGAAACTAGTGCTAAAAAGGAGGACATAGGCATAAAATGAGAAAGATATTGTTTGTTATTTTGGGTTCGTTTCCTCAATTCCCGACTGTTCTTACTTCTACCCCACCCCTACCCCCCACCAACTTCACCTTTGTTTGTAACAAACATTACGCACCAACATTATGTTTTTAGAATCTGGGAATAGTTTTTATTTATCTTCACTAACAATCGCATATAACTTCTTTTTTTTTTTCATATTAGTCAGTATTTTATTCTAAAAACACATATTACTTATTAATATCTGATTTAGAGAAAAACTCTTAGATTATGGAATTTGAACTAGAAGAACACTAAAGAATAGTTTGAGTTTTTGGACACAAATTTACTGTGTGAAATCAGAGAATGAATAATATCTGCATTGCACGATACACCTTGTAAAACCATTTTTGTAAATTATCTAACAAACATTAGGCTTTCTAATTTTATTGCCATTTAATTTTCTTTTCAGATATTCTAAAATGAGACCTAAAAGAAAATGAGTACGATGATATCTTTGAAAATAATATGTATCAGGAGTCAAAATACAGTAAAATCATTTAATAAGATTGTTGTTGTTGTTGTTAGGTGCCGGCGAGTTGGTTCTGACTCATAGAGACCCTATGTACAGCAGAAGGAAACACTGCTGCCATGCTCACAATCATTGCTATGTTTGAGCCCATTGTTGTAGCCACTGTGTCAATCCATCTCATTGAGAAGCTTCCTCTTTGTCACCGACTCTTTACTTTACCAAGCATGATATCCTTCTGCAAGGACTGATCCCTCCTAATAACATGCCCAAAGTACATGAGATGAGATCTCGCCATTTTGGCTTCTGAGGAGCATTCTGACTGTACTTCTTCCAAGAGAGATTTGTTCACTCCTCTGGCGGTCCATGGTATATTCAGTATTCTTCACCAACACCATAATTCAAATGCATCAATTCCTCTTTGGTCTTCATTACTCACTGTCCAGCTTTCACATGCAATTCATCAATAAGTGCTTCAAATCCTCTTCACTTTCAGCCAAGCAAGGTTGTGTCATCTGCATATCACAGGTTGTGAATGAGTCTTCCTCTGATCCAGATGCCTTGTTCTTCTTCATATGGTCTGGCTTCTCAGATTATTTGCTCAGCAATCAGATTGAATAAGCATGGTGAAAAGATACAACTCTGACAAACACCTTTCCTGATTTTAAACCACCCAGTATTCCTTTGTTCTGTTCTAACAACCGCCTCTTGGTCTATGTACAGGTTGCACATGAGCACAATTAAGTGTTCTGGAGTTCCCATTCTCTGCAATGTTACCCATAATTTGTTATGATCCACACAGTTGAATGCATCTGTATAGTCAATAAAACACAGGTAAACATCTCTCTGGCATTTTCTGCTTTCAGCCAAGATCCATCTGACATCAGCGATGATGTTCCTCATTTAACGTCCTCTTCTGAATCCAGCTTGAATTTCTGGTAGTTCCTTGTTGATGTACTGGTATAACCATTTTTTAACTATCTTCAGCAAAATTTTACTTGTGTGTGATATTCAAGATATTGTTGGATAATTTCTTCATTCCACCAGATCACCTTTCTTTGGAATGGGCACAAATATGGATCTCTTCCAGTCGGTTGGCCAGGTAGCTGTCTTCCAAATTTTTTGGCATAGACAAGTGAGTGTTTCCAGCATTGCATCCATTTGTCAAAACACCTCAATTGTTATTCCATCAGCTCCCAGAGTCATATTTTTCCACCGATGCATTCAGTGCAACTTGAACTTCTTCCTTCAGTACCATAGGTTCTTAATCATATTCTGCTTCCTTAAAAGGTTGAACATTGACCACTTCTTTTTGGTACAGTGACTCTGTGTATTCCTTTCATCTTCTTCTGATGTTTTCTCATCCTGCAATATTTTACCCATAGAGTCCTTCAATATTGCAACTCCAGGCTTGAATTTTTTCTTCAGTTCTTACATCTTGACAAACGCCAAGTATGTTCTTCTCTTTTGGTTTTCTAACTCCAGTTTTTTGCACATTTTATTATAATACTTTACTCTTGTCTTTTCAAGTTGCCCCTTGAAATCTTTCGTTCAGCTCTTTTATGTGATCATTTCTTCCTTTTGCTTTAGCTACTCTACACTCAAGAGTAAGTTTCAGAGTCTCTTCTGACATCCATTTTGGTCTTTTCTTTCTTCCTGTCTTTTTAATAGCCTTTTGCTTTCTTCATGTATGATGTCCTTGGTGTCATCTCACAGCTCATCTAGTCTTCAGTCATTAGTGTTCAATGTGTCAAATCTATTCTTGAGATGGTCTCTGAATTCAGGCAGGATATAGTCAAGGTCGTACTTTGGCTCTGTCATGGACTTATTTTAATTTTTATCTTCAGCTTCTACTTGAATTTTCATATGATCAATTGATGGTCTGTTCCACAGTTGGCCTCTGGCCTTGTTCCGACTGATGATATTGAGCTTCTCCATTGTCTCCTTCCAGGGCTGTAGTCAGTTTGATTCCTGTGTTTTCTATTCTTCAAGGTTCATTTGTATAGTCGCCATTTAGTTGTTGTAAAAAGTTATTTGCAGTGAATAAGTCGTTGGTCTTGCAAAATTCTATCATGAGATACCCCACGTCATTTCTATCACTAAGGCCATATTTTCCAACTACAGATCCTACTTCTTTGTTTCCAACTTTCACATACCAACCACCGGTAATTATCAGTGCATCTTGATTGCATGTTTGATTAATTTCAAACTGCAGAAGTTGGTAAGAATCTTTAATTTCTTCATCTTTGGTATTAGTGGTTGGTGTGTGGATTTGAATAATAGTCATATTAACTGGTCTTTCTTGTAGGTGTGTGGATATTATCCTATCACCAACAGGGTTGGATTTTAAGATAGATCTTGAAATGTTCTTTTTGGCAATGAATGCCATACCACTCCTCTTCACTTTGTCATTCCCGGCATAGAAGACCATATCATTGTCTGGTTCAAAATGTCCAGTATCAGTCCATTTCAGCTCACTAATGCCTATGATATCGATCTTTATGCATTCCATTTCAGTTTTGATGACTTTCAATTTTCCTAGATTTGTACTTCATACATTCCATGTTCCGATTATTGAATGTTTGCAGCTGTTTCTTCTCATTTTGAGTTGTGCCGCAGTTACCAATGAAGGTCCTGAAAGCTTGACTCCAACCACGTCATTAAGGTCAACTCTGCTTTGAGGAGGCAGCTCTTCCCCAGTAGTATTTTGAGTGCCTTCCAATCTGACTGGCCCATCTTCTGGCACTATACTAGACAATGTTCTGTTGCTATTTATAAGGTTTTCACTGGCCAATTTTTTTCTTAATTTTTTTTATTGTACTTTAGGTGAAGGTTTATAGAATAGTTTCTCATTACACAGTCAGTACACTTATTGTTTTATGATATTGGTTAACAAACTCACAACATGTCAACACTCTCCCTTCTTGACCTTGGAGGACCTTTTTTCTTTTTTGGTGAAAATATACGTAGCCAAATATACACTATTTCAAAAATTTCTACGTGTTTAATTCAATGACATTGATTACGTTCTTCCAGTTGTGCTGCTCTTCTCACTATCATTTTCCAAATTATTCCATCACCATTATCTTCAACTCACTGACCCCAAGCCTTCCCATCAAACCTTTTGAGTTGCTGTTGTCAGTTTGATCTCACAGAGATAATTCTTTTTTTCTGTACTTTAGATGAAGATTTACAGAACAGAATAGTTTCTCATTAAACAGTTAGTACACATATTGTTTTATGACAATGGTTAACCACACGACATGTCCACACTGTCCTTTCTCAACCTTGGGTTCCCTATCACCAGCTATTCTGTCCCCTCCTGCCTTCTAGTCCTTGTCCCTGCACTGCTGTGCCTCATTAGTCCCGTTTTGTTTCAAGGGGCTGTCCAAACCCTGGCGCCAACTCCTTCTTCCTAGTCTGCCTTAGTCTGGAAGCTCTGCTGAAACATGTCCACCGTAGGTAACCCTGCTGGTATTTGAAATACCATTGGCATAGCTTCTAGCATCATAGCAACATGCAAGCCACCATAGTACAACAAACTGACAGACAAGTGGTGGCTAGTAAGATTATCTCAGTAATATCCAGATTTTAACATACTATTAGTTAAACCTTATTTATAATAAAGTTTATAATGAAATTCATGTTTTTTTTTGTCTATAATAAAATTCACAACCCATTTATAATGGAGTTGTAAAAATTTTTAGTGATACGGAAGGATATATCATTACATGGAAAAAGCAAGTTATTAAAAATCATGTTTACAAGTTATGCTAAAAATTAAGTTTGATTGAATAAATATATGTGTGCACATAAAAGGACAGAGCAATAGACATGAAGAAAGAGAGAAAGACAGAAAGAAATTGAAAGAGAGAGAAAAACTTATACGAATATATTGCAGTGTTTACCTGCAGCCCTGAGGATTACTGATATATTTGGAGTTCTTCTTGTGCTTTTCTATATTGTACACATTTTCTAGAACATATTTGTTGTTTTTTAAATCAGGTAAAATGTTATAAAAATGACTCCTTTCTGTGGAGAAATAGGATCACCATGGTTTTATTACCTGTTAGATTTTTGCTTCTAGAAATATTGCTACATCCTTCAAAGTAGGCATGCAGAGCACACAAGCATGGAGATCGCATTATACCCTTCTACCTAATAGCATCTACGTTCCCAGATTGCTCCCCAAATAAAAACAAGCTTTGAACTTCCAATCAGTGATGATAATTTAATTTCCCTCTCAGCTGTAAGTACCTGAAAACAGTCAGGCAATCAGTGAGAAAAACGTTTTCTCCTGGTTTATTTTTACATTAAGTAATTAACATTTTTCTCTCTAACTAACCTGAGATCTAAAACGTAGAAGTTCAGCTGACCTAAGTGTGTAGGACTTCCTAGAAACAGAACTCTGTGTGTTTAGACAAGAGGAAGGAGAGGAGGGAGCAATGAGTTCTTAAAAAGAAAAAGCTTAGAAATGACCCTGAGATCTTGTGTTAAGTTTTCTTCATCATACAGAAACTTTCAGACTGTCTTGCATCAGGAAAGTTTTCAAAGACTTGGAAATGGGAAAAAGAGATTACGAGGTGTTTTTTCAGCGGAGTGCTGGGCATTGCTTAGCAGACCTTCCCCGTATGGGATTGTCAGACACTATGAGGGTGTGCATTTTTGCAAGTATATTGCCTAGGCTGTTTTACAGCTCTATATGGGTAGAAGATAAGTTGCAAATGGTTTTTTTTGGTAGTGATACAAATGGATTTTGTCCAGTAGAGATAAAATTGATTTGTTTCAATTCTCTAGTGAAGACGACTTTAAACATTACCTTTTATTGTTCAATGATAGTAAACTATTTCTGTATTTCAACACCCCTGACTGTATATATGTATATGTATGTATGTATGTGTGTATCCTGTTTTTCAAATTCTTTTTTAACATTTTCTCTATTCCCTCATTAATTAATTAAATATGTTTTTGACACATGTTAATTTTATATTTGTAAGAAAGTCAGGTGTTTAACTTTTTGAAAAAAATGTATCTTAACAACTGAAATGTATTCTATTTGGGGTCATAACAAACAGATTAGAGCAAAGATGGTATATAGTACTCTGGCATTCTATAGAGATAATGTAGGAATCTTAAAAATGTTTGATTTGAATTTCACTGTAAAACACATTTTTACATTTTTTTCCAATGATACTGAAAATCAACCAATGCAGTAAAATGTGTTGAGTATCAAGTTTTTCCACACTGGTTGTCACTGACCCTTGAACTCCTCCTCTTCTTCCTTTTTATTTTCTTCTTCTTCTAAATAAATGTGGTACAGGGTATGGTCTGAATTATTCCTCCCCAGGAGTCTTCTCAGTTATCAGAATCACTACTGTGCTAGTAGACGGAACTTCTAGCCATCCGCAGACTAAAATTTTCGCAAGGTGGTGCAGCTATTTTTATTCTTTGAACCACAGAGATTCATTGTCTCGGATTCTTGGCATCTTGGAGCACTCATCTGCAGAAAGAATGAATGTGAACCTATGAAGAAGAAGGCTGAACCTGTATAACTATCTGGCTCATCCAGAGAACACTCATGATTAATCAGATGATCTCACATTCAGATCACCTTCACATTCAAAATTCCCCGAGTAGGTTATATGCAGGTTGTCCAAGATAATTGTGGAAGAATTTTCTGGTTTGTTTGTTTAAAAGGTATAGAAAATCAAGATATTAGTAGTTTGTGAACCATTTAATATTCTTCAGGAAGTTACTCTATTGGCTACTCAATCAATCTACACTCAGTTTAAGGTAAGAACAAATCTTGTGACTCGTGTAGTTAATCATAAAAAGTGATCAGATCGAAGAGATTGGTCAGGAAAGCTTCTAACATTCGAGTTTCCATTCCGGCGGCACAGAGTAATCTAAAGTCTTCAACGGCATACGGTTCAGAATTGTCTTTATTCGGTGTTGGTCTTCCAAGTATTCATTGATGCAGTCATCCATTCATTCGCTTGTTCAAATACGATTTGTTAGTAATGCCTATTAACGGACATTTGTAGAAAGTTGTGAGGTTTCCAAAGTGTATTTCTTTTACATTGTCTCACTTAATCAAAAGCACTGAACAAAATGGCCTACAGATACAAGTGTAATAATATTTAAAAGTTAATTCTCATAGAAATTTCCCCACGATCTCAATGATGAGCACATGTTGTTAAGTCCTGCCATTAGATATTGTTGTAGAGTGTCTTGATTTCGATGCTAACTTCAAAAACTTCTTTACCTATCAATGTAGAGTTTTATTCTTTTATTTATTTATTTTTTGTAAGGTCGCAGGATACAATATCAGTATACAAAATCAAGTATATTTCTGTATACTTGCAAGGAACAATCAAGAAATAAAAAAATTTAAATACCATTTACAATAGTATAAAAATATATGAAATACTCAGGGATAAAGATGACAAAAACCTGCACATTGAAAAACTACAAAATATTGCTAAAGAAATAGAGATACATACCTTGTTCATGGGTTAAGAGACTCAATATTTAAAAATGCCAGTTCTCCCTGGATTGATCTGTAGATTGGAGGCATATCCTAGCAAGCTTTTTTTGTATCGATTAACAAACTGATTCTAAAATTCATATGGAAATGCAAAGAACCTAGAATATTGTCATAGGTGGGATAGAGGCCTTCCGAAATCCATGTCCACCTGGAACTTCAGAATGTGACCTTATTTAGAAATAGAGTCTTTGCTGGTGTAATTAGTAAAGAGGTGATCATACTAGATTAGAGTGGGCTCTAAACGCAGTGACTTGTATCCTTATAGAACAGGATAGCACAGAGTCACTGAGACACACAGAGATAAGAAGGCCATATGAAGATGGAGGCAGGGATTGGAGCTATGCCGTCACAAGCCAAGGAATGCCAGGAGCCACCAGACGCTGGAAGAGGCAAGAAAGATTCTCCCCTAGGGCCTTCAGAGAGAGCATGACCTTGCCAGGACCTTAGTTTCAGACTTGTGTCCATCAGAACTGTGAGGAAATAAATTTCTGTCATTTTAATCTGCCAAGTTTGTGGTGATTTATTACAGCAGTGCTAGGATACCAATACAAATAGACAAAACAATTTTGAAAAAGAAAAGCAAAATTGGAGAGCTAACACTACCTGAGTTGAAGAATCAGTAATCAAAAAGTGTGCTCTTGGCTTCAAGACAAAAAAAAAAGATCTGATCAATGTAAAAGAATAGAGTCTATCGATAAACCCATACATATATAGACAACTGATTTTTTTTTTTAAACGAAGGCAATGTAATGGAGAAAGAGTAGCATATTAAACAAATGGTGATGGAACAATTGTATATCCATATGAAAAAACAAAAAGAACTTGAAATCTAGTGAATATTTTCAGTGGGGATATTATAATCTAAAAAAGTGATTTCTGTCTTCTTGCTAGGGTATTTGATATAAGCCACTAGTGTAGGATTTTGTGAAGCCTTTGTATAAGTCATCCTCCTTTCCTCCCATGATGATTCATTCATTCAACAAATATTTATTGACTAAACTATGCAATGCCAGAGACTGGACCTGCAGTGATGAACAAGATAAGCGTGAACCCTGTTTTTAAGGATCGTTGGATATAGTAAGTAAAGGAGACATATTAAGCAAATCATCACAATGCTAGTTATGTGCTTAACATTATAGTAAGTTCAACTGAAAATTACAAGTTTGTGAGAACCTATGCCTGGAGATTAGTCTAGTAGAAAGGACTGGGAGAGCAGTTGAGAAAGGCCTCTTGGAAAAACAGACATTGAGTTTGAGGCCTGAATGGGAGTTAGTCAGGCACAGAACATGGAGCAGAACATATCTGGAATCCTCAATTTGACAGACCCAAAGAAGCAGTACAGGTTTTAAACTGTAGGCATCTAACTTTGAAATCATTTGAAGAATGGTCATTATTATGATTTTTGTTTGTTTATAGCAGCATTCATGGTTATCTGCTAGGCACACACTCAGACAAAATCAGGTTTTCTAGTATCTTTCAATCCCATCAGATTCATCAAGAATTTGGTTGACATTTACTATTGGATGTGACTTTCATCTGTGCCTTATTCACAATATAGTAATACTTTCTATTCAATCTTATTTTACCTTTACATTTTAACTTTGAGACAAGTCCACCAGGATTTTGAACTAACAGGATACTTTATTTAATTCAATGCTTGGGCTCTCTTTCAATTTTTTTTTTTTTTTTCATTTGAGAGATGGATACTTTTCAACTATTGAGTGGTTGGATATGGATGGATAGTCACTGAATTTTTCTTTAAACTCCTCTTGCTTAGAGAATAGTTTGGCCAAACTATTGAGTTCTTATGATTTGCAAAATAGTGTAAACCCACTTAAACAAGTTAAATTTAGAAGAAAAAGAAATTTACAAAAACAAAGAGTCATCAAGAGAATCTGCAAAAGCTTGAGACGCTTTAAATTTTGAAGAAGTGCCCCTCTTCAGTGAAAGATCAATTCTCACGAGATTGCTGATTCTGCTTGTGAGTCTTGGGCCTCTAGTATTAAGGTCACATTGGTCAGAAATATGACTACACTAAATCCCAGAAGTTCATCAGTTTGTCTGGTTTGGGTTGAAGCAAAATCAGTGAGACATTTCATCGGGTACAACACGCATTTATCTCCGAAACTTTGGTGTGTTATATGGTTCTCTTTCAAGGCATTTGGTTTTGCTTGCTCTCATGTACAATGGAAAGCTCTCTAGTTAAGAATCCCTGAGAGTAGTGGGAATATAATAAAATATTTCAATCTGCCTCTAAAATAATTAGTTTGAGAATTAGTTCCAAATTTTATAGGAAGGGACATTTTAATTCATGCAAAAATATATTATTGTGTTGCGTACAGTAAAATGCACAGGTATTAAATATCCAGTTCAATGAGTTTTGACAATTGTTTGTGCCCATATAATGATCAACCCAAAAAGATGCAGATATTTCCCAGAAAGTTCCCTCGTGTCCCTTTCTGGTCAATTTCTGTTACACCCACGATCTAATTTCTTTCACTGTAGATATGTTTTACTTATACGTGGATTTCATATAACTGGATCACAAAAAAACATATTCTTTAGAGTCTGGTTTCTTTTGCTTAACAGAATTGTTTTTAGATTTTTTTCATGACAAGTAGTTCATTCATTTTTTATTGCTGAGTAGTATTACATTATATAGATACACCACAATGTATTTATGTGTTTGTTAGTTGAAGAATATTTCATTTCTACTTTTTAACTATTATGAATAATGCTGCTATGTATATTCACATGTATGTCTTCATTTCTTTTGAGTGAATACCAAGGGGAAGAACTGCTTGGTCATGGTGTGAAAGTTTAATTTTCTAAGAAATAGCCAACCAGTTTGCCAAAGAGATTATCATTTCACATGCCCATCAGCAATGTTTGAGAGTTTCAGTTTCTCCACATTCTCAACATTTGGTGTTTTCAGTCTTGTTTTTTTTTTATTTTAGTCTTTCTAGTGGATGTGAAGCATTAACTCATGGTGAATTTTTTTTCATGTACCTATTAACCATTAAGGAGCCCTGGTGACACAGTAGTTAAAGCGCTTAGCTGCTAACCAAAAGGTAAGCGATTCAAACTCACTAATCTCTCCCCAGGAGAAGCATGTGGCGGTCTGCTTCTGTAAAGATTACAGCCTTGGAAACGCTATGGGGTGGTTCTACTCTGTCCGACAGGGTCGCTCTGAGTCAGAATTGACTCGACAGCAGTGGGTTTGGTTTGGTTTGCATATCAGCCATTAATATATTTTCTTTTATGAGTATCTGCTCTAGTCTTTTGCTCATTGTTTATTCAGCTATTTATCTTCTCTTGTTGATTTTTAGGAGTTCTTTGCATAGTCTATGTACAATTCCTTTGTATAATATATGTACTGAAAATACATATTTTTTCCCAATCTGTGGCTTATCAGCTCATTTTCTTGAGCTGTCTTTTTTAATGTGCACAATTTTAATTTTGAGGAAGTTCCATTGGTCAGTTTGTTGCCTTTATGGCTTTGCTTTTTTGTGCGTTGTCTGGGCTTCTGCTTAATAAGATTCTAAGTTTATTACTAATGAGAAAATAGTAGTAAATAGATTAGGACTTTTAAACAAGAATATTTTGGGGCCATTAAAAATTATACAGAAGGAACTCCTTTGTAACCCATTACAATAAACAACTACAGTAGCACCCCCACCCCCAACCTCGCTTTTGCTTTCTGCGGTTTCAGCTACCCGCGTTCAGCAACAGTTTAAAAACGTTAAATGAGTACGTAGCATGACAAAATCTAGTGTCATCCTGCTCCGTCATTCACATAACATTTATTACAGAATATTATTGTTACAATTGTTCTATTTTACTATTAGTTATTGTTGTTAATCTCTTATTCGGGTTGCTATGAGTCAGAATCGACTGAACAGCAACGGGTTGGGTTCTTTTTGGTGCCTAATATATAAATTAAACCTTATCATAGTCATGTGTGTATAGGACAGATTGTAGTATGTATTGGGGTCGGTACTATCCGCAGTTTCAGGCATCCACGGGAGGTCTTAGAATGTATCCCCCACAGATAAAGGGGGACTACTGTATAGGAATTCAAAAGAAACAAAACACTGACGTTAAACCATAGAACCTACAGCAAAACAGTTAGGGCCTTTTTAGCTTATTGATTCTTCATAGTTCCCCTTGGTTTAATGTAATGTCAGCCTGGCTGAGAAGCCCTGAAATCCAGCCAGCTTTCCATTCAGCAGACAGCACCTCTAGGGGCAGGGGCACCATTTTCTAATCAGCCAAAGGTGCCATCCCTCATGAAGGCCTGGAGTGGGGCTGCACCAACCCTGAGGATGTTTATTCAATCCTTTTAAAAGCCAGTTGTCAGAGTAAGGTTTGTACAAATCTCAACTTCAAAACCAATGCAAACTACAGCAGTTGTGCTGTAATACTTGTTTTACAAACATGATTTGTTCCAACATGATTGTTCTATCAGGGAACAATTTGAGCATAATGCAAATCTTGCATTTGCTTATGCTCAATTTCAAGAAACACTGGGTAAATGCAGAAAACTGCACCCAGTTGAACTGAGCTATGTAGGAAGACACAAGATGCACCCACAAACACACCTCAAAAGTTAACCTCAGTTTACCACGTGTTCTGTGCCACACCCATCTGCATCTGGTGGGACCACTTCCCATCAGATTTCAGACAACCCTCTTTCAACCAGTTCACAATAACTCACAAGCTGCAACCCTTCCGATGCCCACTTGCACAAGCAAGCCTTAGTTTTTTCCCCCGATGTAAAGGGCCGTATTTATCATATGTACCGCGACCATTTAACGTGTGTAGAACTATGCCACCCTTTTTATTTGGTTCCTTTTTTTTTTTTTTTTAAACATAACACTGTCAGTTTTTGAGTGTTGTGCCTCTACCCCATTTACCCACAAACCCTGTTTCTATTGTGTGACTTTGCATAAGACAGTGATTTTTAAGAATGCATACGTTGCATTACAGCAGAACCGATGTATTTCGTTTCATCCATGACAAAACTATTTCCCGTGAAGAAGCTATTTCCCAAACACAGTCTGAAGACCTAAAGTAGCAGAAGTTATCACAAGAAAGACAGGGAGAGAGGGTGTATCTGTCATCGCTCCTGGGGTCTGAGGGTGGGAGGGAAAAGATTGTCTCCCATCTTTGCTGCCTAAAGTCCTGCTCATCTTGAAGGCCCATCTTGGAGGTCCCACAGCACAATGCACATGGCTTAGTCCTGGCACTTATTCCTTCTGCTTCATATTATGGTGATTCATAAGGAGCCCTGCTGGCGCAAATGGTTAAACACTTGGCTGCTAACCTAAAGGTTGGTGGTTCAAACCCAGCCAGTGGCTCCATGGAAGAAAGTTGTGGTCGTGTACTTCCTGAAAGATTACAGCCAAGAAAACCCTATGGGGCATTTCTACTCTGTCACATGGTGTCACTATGAGTCGAAAACAACTTGACATCACCCAACAACAAGAACATATCTGTTCTTCCTCCTGCACTAAAATGTAAGGGTAGGAACTGTCTTTTCTTTTCTGCTACAGCGCCTTTCAAGATATGCATTCTCAAGCAATGCTTTGTGTAGAATGGAAAGGGCTCACCCTACAAATAGAAGGACTAGGGCATCATCGTGGCTGAACCAGAATGGAACTACCTAGTATAGAAAAAGAAAAGTTTATGTTTAAAATCCAGGCACGTTACCACTTGACTGCCAAGCACAGTGCTCCGAGCAATGAATGTACTCAAAATACGTGATGAAGAAATTAATGAATGGCTATAGCAGCAACTCTTAGCCCATAAGGCTATTTAAATATCTCAGTTCCCAAAAGAACTTGGAAGTTCAGAGATAATAAGAAAATGTTCCATAAATACAGTGTAGTAATATCATTTGGAAATAGAGAAACAAGAATACTTGGGAACAATTATTTTGGCTAGGAGCAAAAAAAAAAGAAGCTGTCAGAGTTTTGTGTAAATTATGCTTTTAAGAGAGTAGTTTTTCTAGAACTTGCTCTTAATCTCAAAATAGGAAGGTTACCCTAGATGGTTTCTGATCTCCAACTAGTTTTACATTAGAAAAGCACTTAGTTATGGGTAGAAGATTAAGAATTGTATTAAATTAAACCCAGGCTATACGACCATCATACTGTCTTTGCTTCCACTCCGGTTTGAGCTTCCATCCCCTCTCCAGTGGATCCCAGCCGTCATCTCTCTGCTTCCATCTGCCGTCTCCTGAGAACCCACTCCCGAGGCAGCACGCAGCAGTCCTCTTAAAATGTGAGTGAGAAGAGCCCCTGCCTCTGCCCAGCACCCTGCAGTAGATCTCCATGTTACTCAGAGCAGAAAGCCAATGCCCTTCCATTGCTTTGCGTCCTTGCCTCTCTGACCTGCCATCACATCTTCTACCCATCTTTTCCTTGCTCGCTTGGCTCCAGCTCAATGCTTGCTGACCCTCCTATACACCAGAACTGCTTCCATATTTTCTGTGCACTCGCTGTTTCCCCTGCTTGGAACGTTGTCCCCCAGATACCTAATGGCTCCCTCCCTTACCCCCTGGAATCTTCCTTGAGGTGACATCTTCTAAATAAGCCCTACCTTGACTACACTGAGGAGAGCCCTGGTGGCATAATGGTTAAGTGCTACAGCTGCTAACCAAAAAGGTCGGCTGTTCGAATCACCAGTCACTTCTTGGAAACCCTATGGGGCAGTTCTCCTCTGTCCTCGAGGGTTGCTATGAGTTGGAATCAGACTACACTGAAGGAGCCTGGGTGGCACAATGGTTAAGTGCTCGGCTTCTAACATAAAAGGACGATGGTTCAAACCCATCAGCCAATCTGCAGGAGAGAGATGTGGCAGTCTACTTCTGTAAAGATTGCAGCCTTGAAAAACCCTATGGAGCCATTCTACTCTGTCCTATAGGGTCACTTTAGGTCAAAATCAACTCAATGGCACACGACAACAGACTACCCTATTTAAAGTTTCAGTTCCACCACCACTCCCCATCCTGGTTTCCTTTACCTTTTCCCCCCCGCTTATAGCACTTACACTTTGTAACCTACTGTGTGGTTTATTCATTTACTGTGGGTTTATGGCTCATCTTTCCCCACTTGAATATAAGCCCCACAAGAGCATGGATCTTTATGTCCTTAGTTCAGTGATGTATCGCAAAGGCGTTAGAAGGGCGCCTGGAAAATGAAAAGTGCTCAATAAATATTGTGGAATGAATGAATAAATAAATAAATGGAGACGGTTAATCAACATTTCACAAATCTTTCTACCATTTCAGGGGTAGATTTCTAATGCGTTCCGAACTCACCACCAATATAGCAGGCTGGGAACCAGAAGGATAATGATCAGAAGGAAAAGCAAATGTTTTTAAAAATCCAGTTTCAAATAAACTCAGAGCTAGCACTAAAACTTTGGTTTTGGCGATGAAAACGCTGAAATAGGGGTTCTTTACAATGCTAAGCGAAAATCTAAAATCTACAATTGTTATTAAGATGGTAGGTGACAAGAACCCATATAGATTGTCTTTTTTTAATTTTAATTACTAGGAAATGCTGATTCTTGTCCATGAGGTCCCTCCCTCCCTATTCTTATTAAAGATAAAAATATATTGATTATAAGAATATTGATTCAGTTCTTTCAAAAAGGAAAGAAAAACTCTCAGCCTGTGTTTTTCCACTGGGACTGTGCTATTTAAAATAGTATGGCAGAAAGCAATGTGAGCATGACTGTTTAATTACAGTAGAACACGCTACCAATTCAACTATTGATTTTACTTCATTTACCATCTTATAATATATTATACACTTTTTTGTCCATTCTCCATAGTGCTTATATAGAATTTTATATTTATAAATTTGTTTAAATATTTAATGCCTTCCCATTAGGTTCTTAAATCAAATGTTTTCAAATAGACTAAAATAATCAGCAACATACAGAAAATTTAGGAAAAAGATGTAGAGATAGATCAAATCTTATGATAATATAAAGGATTTTTAGAAAACACAAAACCGGCTATCTGAACACTGAAAGTGTCAAATTATATGTATTAATTAGAATTTATGGATTAATCTAATAGAAACTCCGTAATGGTGTGAATGCAGTACAGCAGTATATAATGAAATGTAATTTATATATGCAGGTAATATGGAAAGCGAAATGTAAATTTATGTGATTTAATAAGCTTGTTATTGAACAACATATAAAAATTGAATAAGAAAAAGCTTGGCTTCATTAGCATGTGGTATAAATTATTTTTAAAATTCAGTTTGAAACATAAATTACACTGCTACATACAAGAGTTCTAATTCTCTTGGATAATAGAGCCGTGATATTTTGGAAAAGTAAAAAGACTATCGACAATGAACTGAATATCAATATAAACATTTTATTTATATGTACATACATATATACAGATGGATAGCTAGCTAGATAGGTAGGTAGATAGGTAGATAGATAGATAGGTAGATAGATATAGATGTATGTATGTATATTTTAGGACATGTACCAAAATTACAACCATATATGAATAAAACTTCCATATATAATCCAGCAAGTTGGCAACAGCATTTAGTCATTTGTTAAAACTTGCAAACTGGGGTGGGGGGGAAATCGGAAATATATATCACTGTGTTATTCAGCCATACCACTTTGGCCCTGTCTGCAGGTTGTTTTCTTGATCTATGAAGGCATTAGGGAATGACCACTAATTAGCGTTATAAGCCCAAGCAATGGCAATATTGGGTGCCACCCAGGCTATCTGAGTTGCTAATGTACAATCCCATTCCAGAAGAGCTGTCACGATAAAACCAGGTCAGTATGGTGGCAGAAATCTATAAATATAGTGCCTATGTCATATCCTATCATCTCTGGAAGGAGCAGGCACCCTGTCTTTTTAAAAGAGGTTTCCATATGCCGTCAAAGACATGTGTGATAAATTAAGCACTTCTTTCTAGACGCTGAAAACATAATAGTGATATAATTAATTACAGTCATATTCTTGTTAAAATTGTGCAGAAAAATTACACCTTTTTCGATTAGCGTGAAATATAAGTGTCAAATCCGTAATAAAACCCTGATCAATAAAACAATAATAATTGTGTTGTTAAAAGCGGACATAGAAAGGTGTTCGTGGCAACATATTTTAAAGGTTAGAAACCCTTTTAAAATAAACGGATTTCATCTTTACACTATGTTATCTAAATCATTACAGTGTTAGTGTATACAATTATAATCAGACGATAAATTGCAGCTATTGAATGGATTAAGTCTGCACTTCTTGACCTCATAAATCTGAGATTGTCATAGCTTTAGAAAATGCTTGTGTAACAATCAGTTGATTACATGGCATGAGCAGCTGCGTGCATGTTAACTGGAAAATATGAAAGGGGAAGGGTAATTCAGAGTTCAGTGGTAGAACTTTATAACATATTTGACACTTTTTTTTTTTTTTAACACTTTCAGACCCTTCCTTCAGAATGTGCTTTACATTTTAGTATGTTTATACATTTAATGGAAGGCTGCTAAGAAAGTTTAAACTAACAAAATGGGGGCCAACTGAAATATCAACGTTTATTAAGATTCCCTGAAAATACTGGTTCTTATTAAATCACCGTATTTTTGAAAACCTTAACAGACTATCATGAAGAAGTGGTGAGAAATACTTCACAGTTCAAAAAACCGAAACCCAAACCCGTTGCCATCAAGTTGCTTATGACTTATAGACACCCTCTAGGACAGAGTAGAACTGCCCCATAGGGTTTCCAAGGAGTGGCTGGTGGGATTCAAACTGCCAACCTTTTGGTTAGCAGCCAAACGCTTAACCACTATGACACCAGGGCCCCACATTCTAGTTAATGCCTAAGAAAAAAGTCTTTGCAAATTCAAACGTGACATTCTGTCTCCACGTATGGCACTTCTAGATGTGCAATGCTGCTTCAACACAACGACAATTTACATTTAAAAGGAATGACTCGAAGACTGTCTGATATTTTACTTTATCAAAACTTTTTAAAATTGTGAAAATTGTTATCTTAGCACTAACGAAAATTGAATGCTGAAGGTAGCCATATACTAATAATTTTTGAAAGTGGGCTCTACCAGAATCTGCTATTTTATGTTTAATTCAAGGGGCATAATGTCCATTTTAGATCTTCTTAAGGAGAATTGGTTTCAACTCAAATTTATCTATTTGTATATAACTTGCACCTTCAAAAATTTATATAGAATATGACCCAATTTTGAAAAGCTCATATATTAAAATGGTATTAAAGATTCAAAGAGAATTAGATTATTAATAATGAAGTATTTTCATTTACTTTAATTTTCTCAGATGAAAGGAACTAAGATGTGCTTTAAGCATTAGTTACGAATTTACAACCCACCCGTAAAAGTGGCATTTTTCTCATTTTGCATACAAAGTTAGAGTATAGAATAGTTAAATACCTAATCCCAAGGTCACAACGAAAAGGGGAAATCTGTGGCAGCTAAAAAGAGAATCCTCAATTTCAAGCTCCTCAGGAACAATTGCCGTTTTATAACCCCTATTTAATAACATTTAATGATTAAATTACCATGAAAATAAAACATCTTGTTTGAAAGGCATTCTAGTGTAGAAAAATAGAAGACAGTGATCTATGATATGCACTCAACTTTGTTAAAACAGCCTTATGATGGATTAGACCCCATGCACTCGCCACCTGCCAGGAGAGCCCACCAGCTTTCAGAAAGCTGGGGAAGGGATGTCCACATCCTAGAAGGCACGGGATATTTTGCTGCCAAGACTTCTGACCCAGCTAGCTGATGATTACTAGCAACTGCAAGTGTGTGTCATTCTTACTTCTCCCATCATAACCAGGCAGATTTACAACTCCATTTGATGTTGAACTCAACAGTTCTGTTACACAATGCCAAAGCATCTATTTTGTAGACTTTATTAATTCTGCAGAGCTATGCCTAATAATAATGGCTAAGATGTGAGTGTCAATCTCTGCATTTGACAATTTACTTACATCAGCTTACTTAGTATTTAAAGCAACTTGCAATGAAGTTGTGGGGCATTGGTTGTTCGGTGGTACAATTCAGACCTTCCATGCAGGAAACCCAGGTTAGGCTCCTGGCCAATGTACCTCATACGTACCCATCTATCAGTAGAGGCTTGCGTGTTGCTGTGATGCTGAATATGTTTCAGTGGGGCTTCCAGAGTAGGATGGGCTAGGAAGAAAGGTATGGCAGTCGACTTCCAAAAATCAGCCAATGAAAACACTATGGATCACAATGGTATAATCTGCAACCAATAAAGGGAATGACACAGGACTGGGCAGCATGTAGTTGCTTTGTGCATGGGGTCACCATGGGTCAGGGGCTGACTTGATTACAGCTAACAATAACAGCAACAAGCAACGGAGTCATCCTTGTCAACAACCAGATTAGCAAACTAAGGGATTGCGTGAATTACCCAAGTTCACAAAGCTAGCTGGCACAGCTAGATCTGAAACCTAGATCTTTGAACTTCCAGAGTTCAAGTAATTAACCACTAGGGCTTCGGGGCTTTGAGTTTCCCAGCCCTAAGTGATTTCCCAAAAGGAGCCCTGGTGGCCCAATGATTAAGCGCTCAGCTGCTCACCAAAAAGTTGGTGGTTAGAACCCACCAGCAGCTCTACGGGAGAAAGACTTGGCCTCCTGGTCCTATAGAGGTTACAGCCTAAGAAACCCTATGGGGCAATTCTACTCTGTCATCACTATGAGTCAAATGGACTCTGTGGCACACAACAACAGCAGTAATTGATTTCCTAGAGTAAGGCTTCTGAGTCTCAATAATTTAAGCCACCCAGTAGGCTGCCTCATAAGATCTACTTTAAAAGTGAAAAATTAATCAAAAATTTTTGGCCTAAAAATGAGCCCTAGACCAGTTTGTCTGATTTTAATTTTCTAAGTTTATTGATTTGACTATTTGTTTGATGAAGTGTAGCTGCTACCAGTTATCGGTGTTTATGGGTTTTTCTTGTAGGCACAAAATACAGTCAATTAAAGTTTAACATTTTAGTCAAAGGCAGAATTTTTTTTTTTAATAAGTTGTTAAAGCAGTCAAACAACTGCTGTGAGACTTTTTCCCTTTAATAAGGTACTTGTCTTCAAAGCAACTGATGGAAAGTAACATATTGAAAATATGTCAAATCAGTTTGTGGATTTCTTTGGTATCATTGAAATAGACATTCAATGAATTAACTCAATTGATTAACTATTTTAGGTAAATATGCCAAATGAAAATAATGACATTTTGAGGTTATTTCATCTCTGCAATATATATAATAGCAACACAACCCAGTTTAACTTAGTCTATTTTTAACTGAATTAACGAAGGTCTTTTATACCATGATCTTCCTCACTCTCTGGGTTTTGTCTCTCTGGCCTTTGAAAGGCCTGTCTCTACCAACACAGGACCTTTGCACATGCTTTCCCTGGCCTCTAGCCCCACCCCTGCCCTGGTCCTGACAATCTTAGAATTTTTCATATTTTTTTTGTAGGTCTCATTTCAACTGTTTCTTCTCTGATGAAGAGTATCCTGAGCTCTGTAAAGTTAAAAGCCCTATTGCATACTCTTTTAGCACTCCCTACTTCCCTTCATAGCAGTTGTCAGTATAGCTGAGTTACACATTTATTGGTATGATTCTTTGACTCCTGCGTCTTCCCCAATCACCTGTAAGCTCGCTGCAGGCAGGCACCATTTCTGCTTTTGCTAATCATTTCTTACCAGTGCCTAGTAGAGTCCCTGGTATATATTAGATAATCAATACATACTTGCTGAGTGAAGGGATAAATGAATATCATACTAAGTATGAGATATGAGAAAACAATGAGAAAAGTGAGTATATAGATTTTCAATCAGCTTTATTGAGATATAATGTACATCCAATAAAATGCACCCATTTTTAAGTGTGACGAGTGTGACTTATAACGTTAACGAGTTTTGAATATATTAATTTTTGATACATTGCCTCTCTGTGATACTGAGCTCTAAAAAAACAGGCAAGTGTTTGAATATCCCTGGACTTCAGACTGTTTATCTCTAATAAGGGATTGTGTTGTTCCTGAAGTCCCTGCCCTTTCTCGAATTCTAAGCCTATGTTCAGCTCACGTGTACTTCAGAATACAATAGAGATGCATTTCCTTAAAAGGGTAGCTAAATCTTTAGGAAACTTGTCAAAAGATAGGCTCAGCCTTTCTGATTTTGATGAAGTGATTTGCTTATGCACTCCTTCATTTATCAAATTGGAACTTTCGATTTAGCCTCAACTTTGAAAAATGTTTAGTTCCCTTACATTAGCCTGCCTTTGAATATATGATTCAATGTCTTTGTCAACATTTCCATCCCCTAGAATTTAAAACAGAATATTTAGGTCTCTTCTACCAGAGTTGTGGTAGCTCCTTTCCATCAAGACTATTGAAAACACAAAGGGAAAAATTAAACAAGGGCTACTGACATAAAAATGGATCCACAGAATAGCCCCAACAATGGGCTCAAACATGCCTGCAATCATCAGAATGACGTAGGACCGGGCAACGTGTTATTATGCTGTACATAAGATCACCATAAGTCAGAGTCAACTCCACAGCAGCTATCTACTGTCCACCTGTCTGTCTGTCTGTCTGCCTGTCTGCCTATCTGTCTACTTACGGAAAAAGCAACAGAGGTGTTCCTCTTCTTTCCTCCTTCCCTCCCTCCCTCCTTTTCTTCCTTCCCTTTATAACAAGAATACAAAAACAATATATTGATCAACTTTTTGAATTCAAAATAAGGAATAACAAAGTACTCACTAAATACAACGCATAATTTAAAACATCCTCAGACACTGTTACATAGATGGCAAGCAGAGAAAGATTAACTGAATAAGGAAAAGAAATAAAAAGAGAAAGGGAACAGACCAGCAGTGGGGGAACAACTGCCCAACAGAGTAGAAAGCCCCATGGGAAAAGGGGGGAAAAGGGAGCAAAAAACAGAGAGAGCCTGGCACAAACCACCACCTGCAGGGGCATGTATTTTGAGAAAGTAGAGGCGCTCTATTTCGGCGCAAGATATGCCCAGCTGTATTCACATTAAGGACATTGGTTCTCAAATGATACCCATTTACTGGGCATTTGAAGCTAAATATTTTTAAAGGGTCTAATTCATACTTCAAATATTTCATAAATAAAATGATCTCCTGTTGAAGACTGTTTTCTCATTAATTTTTTAAAATTAAACCCTTACGTCTGAATCTGCTTGTCTTTACTAGCATCAGGATTTAGCATGAAAGAATATATTTAGTTATATTAAAGATAAAAATATCTAAATTTTAGGGTAAGACTCTTTCACCGAGAAAGTGTGAAAACTTATTTCAAGAAGCTGAATTTAAACCTATTTTTCTAAATAATTTTTCCTTTGTAAAGTTTTAATAAACTAGTCCATGCATATTTGAAAAAAAGGGTACAAAGAGCTTATAACGAAAGCGGCAGATAACCATCACACTCCTCATTACCTGTAGTCCAGTTACTGAGGAAATCACTTTTAATGGTTTCATATGTCGTTCTTTGGATTGCTTTCCTCCAAATACGCTTAATTCCTATGTCTCAGTTTAACAACTTTGAATATAAAATACTGACTATGAAAGATGGGAATTTAGCTCACTTATACCACTCTGCCAATTTAAATCTTCCTACTTCTTCCCAATTTTTGATAGTTCTGTTGTCCTTCCAAAGAATTTTTATACTTTTAAATAATATAAACTGTTATTTCTTGTTCAGCTACTTCTCTTGCCACCCCGCTATATAAGATGAGAATATTAGTACTCCTCTTTTCTTTCTACTTGTCCTTTTCATATTTTATCTCCCCCTTTACACTCATAGTTATATTTCCACCTCCCAATTTAAATGTTTTCATGATTTTCATTCTGTTCTACAAAGATAATTTACTCTTCTATTTTTTATCTATTGTCATTGTTAGTTACCATTGAGTTGATTCCGATTCGCGGTAACTGCATGTGTGCAGAGTAGAGCTGCTCCGTAGGGCTTTCAAAGTTATGATCTTTCGGAAACAGATAGCCAGGCTGGTCTTCTGAGGCGCCTCTAGGTGGGTTTGAGACATCAACCTTTTGATTAGTAGTTGAGCGCTTACCATTTGCACCACCCAGCTGCCCATTCTTTATCTATAGGTTGATTCTAAAAGTTAAACACCGGTAAGTACTGATTAGAGCAAAACCAAGTAATATGCTTGAATTCTGTTTCATTCTCTACTGATTAATTACTGTGGTGTGATGGATCACTTTTATATCACCTTTCTCACCATGGTATTATAACTTCCACCAAAGTGATTAGGTGGGACTATGCAAATAAGGTATATGGAACCCTAACGAAGAGATTTGTCAGTTTTGCCATCCCTCTAGGCTTAAAATGAACCATCCCAGAGGTGGAAGAGAGGATCTCACCACCACCAAGAAATAAAAGCCAGGAGTGGAGTGTGTCTTTGGACCTGGGATCCCTGCACTGAGAAGCTTCTGGAGCCAGGAGACCAAGAGAGAGAAAGCTGTAACACTGAAGATGGCACGAAGTGGTGGCAGAGAAACAGCTGCAGGAGAGACAGCAGTGGGCTTCCCAGCCTGCGGAGCAAGAAAACTCAATGTCTTAGGGCAGGAGGCTTGCTGGTGGAGTAGGTACCTCTGGGCACTTCGCAGAGCCAGGTTTTCCAACCCTACAGAGCTAGAGCTGAGCTAAAAAAAAGCTTTGTAACACTTTGCCCAAGCAGGGCAGAGGCCGAGGGTCAGAGACAGCCGTGCCTGTGAACATAGCTGAGAAGAGTCTGTCCTGACGGAAGAACTGTATCCTGAACATTCCTGAACCTGAACTGTAACCTGTTACTTCCCTAATAAACCCCATAATCGTGAGTATTGTCTGTGAGTTCTGTGTGGCCATTGCAGTGAATTATCGAACCCAGCAGAGAAGTAGAGAGTGCCATGGGTGGGACGGTTGGTCAGAATTGGTAAAGATGGTAGAGAGAGGAGGTATGAAGTGGGCAATGGGGAGACAATTTACAAGATGAACATTAATACACAATAGGGAGTATGGTTCTCTAGATTGATAAGTAATGTGAATCCTGTTTCTTATCTTCCTATAAAATCTTTTATTGATTCTTATTAATGCAGTTTGGAGTAGAATATACTTTTTGAAGTGCCTTCATGTTCTGAATCTTGGTCAAAGATGGGCATAGGTCAAAAAGCAAGGTTTCCCACAGGAATTCCATCACACTTAGATTACATGACCATGTATGTAAGCCTTGAATTATGTCTTAGATAGACTAAGTCTTTAAGGGTTCCATAGAAGGGTAAATCCATGATACCAAAGATGGTGAAAAGACAAAGCCATTTTGATTACAGTATCCGACGTGGGTCAAAGGTAAGAAGAAATCTGGGATAATACAATGTTACGGTAGAAGGGAGCAAGTTTTGCTCTTGGAAAATGATTAGAAACAATGAAGGGTTAATGTAAAAGAGTCTTGGATATTCTTTGAAGAATCTACTTTTGGAATAGAGTTAGTAAGTGACTGGGTGGTTAGAGAGAAGTATCTAGAACAGTTCCATGAGTAATTTGTAGGGAAGAAACTGGAAGGGAAAGCAAATCTTATCTATCACCAAAGGCCCATCTCAAGTGCCATCTGCCCATGAGTCTTATCCTGCCCACTTCTTCTCCAAGTTAATTGAAAATCATCTTTCTCCGCTTTCCATTGTTATGCCTCTGTTAGGGAACTGGTTTACCTTTTGCTTTGTAGTTGGTCATTTACAAATATGTGATGTCTGCTCTATTAAATAACAAATCAGGCCTCATTTATCTTTTCTTTCAAAACATCTAGTCCAAAGGCTATTGAGTGCACATAGCAGGCCTTCAGTAAATATTTTTAAATATATTAATGTGTGCATGCTTGACTAAAAGAGAAATGGGTCAAGCTCTTTTCTCTTCTTTGTTTTCTTCCTTTATTTCTTCCTTTCGCCTTCCTTCGCTTCTTTCTCTTCCTTCCTTTTTCCCTCCCTCCCTCCCTGTTCTTTTCCTTCCTTTCTAACAAAGACAAGACTGTACATGCATGGATAAGGAAAGAAAGAGTCCTATGGATTAGTAGAGTTTGAAAATCCTAGGAAGAGGAGAAGAATTGAAGTAATAGAGGAGAAACGTGATCAAATTTTACCAAAAAAAAAAAAAAAAGGATTCTATTTTAAAGAGGAGAGTGTACAGCTCTCTCTGTGCTGCAAGAGGGATCAGAATATCAACATAACATATTGACTGAACTTGAACTGAGGTTATTTCAGTGATGGGGCCTGGATGTAAAAGTAGTGTTTACATTTCTGCCATTCCTCTACACTAAGAATAGATTGAAAAACAAACAGGAATCAAATGACCATAAACACATTTCAAATATCAGTGAACAAGGGATCCTGTCCAAAGGAAGAAAATACAGAGGGTTCATATAAAGTTTCTGTTTGAGAGACTAGCAGTTCATAAAGCACTGTCTACATTTAAAACTACCTTTCAGAATAGACAGACATGTTTGTATAGACTTTTTTTTTTCCCCCTTGGGAGTCCTATAGGTTTCTTGTAGAACTCAAAAAACAAGGATGTCTATACAATTATTGCCTGTTGACCTTAGATTCGTCAGCCCCTGTAGCTATGCAAGTCAGGAGACTCCTCTAGCCCAAGGCCTGACCCATAGATTTGGGCCTACAACCACGTGAGCCATTTCCTTGAGATAAATCTCTCTCTCTTTATATATATATATATGTACATATACACACATATATTTATTAATTTATATATACTTCACTGGTTTTCCTTCCCTAGAGAACCCAGCCTAAGACATTTGGAAGACCTTCAGTAAGATGGATTGACATAGTGGCTGCAATGATGGGCTCAAGCATAGCAACAATTGTGAGGATGGCACAGGACCAGGCAGCATTTCATTCTGTTGTACACGGAGTCGCTATGAGTCAGAACCAACTCTAAGGCATCTAACAACAACAACAAATAGGCCTTCTACATATTTAACTGAAGAGAATTTTGAGATCCTAAAGAAAATCATGGTATTTATTATACGTAAAAAGTCCTGGTGGCACAGTGGTTAAGTGTTTGGCTGCTAAACAAAAGGTCTGCAGTTTGAATCCACCACTCACTCCTTGGAAACCCTATGGAGCAGTTTTACTCTGTTCTATAGGGTTGCTATGAGTCAGAATCGACTCAACAGCAACAAGTATTACATGTAATAAATATAGTAGAAATTTCAAGGAAGAACATACTGGCTACTTTCCAAGCTATCACCTAGAGTATTTTGGTGGATTGAAAAAGGTCCAGGGCCTGTTCTTCACCTGGAAGGCTCACAAACTTGACTTTGTTAATGTACCAAGAGTAGATTCAGCCCTCAAGCCCAAAGTCACATTAGCCAAATTCATAAGACACAGACTTACCAGAATAGTGATTTCTTAATTTATACTGAGAAATGTCATTGCCAAGCAGCTCACACATGCCTGTCCTCTGCTCACTACATTATTGCCTTGCAACCAGGACCTGTGGGAAGCTAAATTATAACTAGAATTTTGCTTGGTGCATTTGGAATTAGAGCCAGCCAAGTTAGATGTGAAGTTCAAGGTTTTACTGGCATCCAGTGACAATTGTTCAGTGAGCTTGTATCTTAGAGAAGAATATAACTGCCACTAGGACTTCACATGGTATATTCAATATACCTAACAACAACAACAAAGGACTCCCCAGGTCTGTGAACTTGATGTTATTTTTCACTTGGAACTGCTGTGATACTTATCGTATATACTATATCCTTATTTGTTTCTTGTTGTTGTTAGATACCGTCAAGTTGGTTCCAACTCGTGGTGACCCTATATACAACAGAACGAAAGACTGCCTGGTCCTGGGCCATCGTCACAATCGTTGCTAGGTTTAAGCCCATTGTTGCAGCTGTTGTATCAATCCATCTCGTTGAGGATCTTCCTCTTTTTTGCTGACCCTCTACTTTGCCAAGCGTGATGTCCTTCTCCAGGGACTGGTCCCTCCTGATCACATGTCCAAAATATGTAAGATGAAGTCTCACCTTCCTGCCTTCTAAAGACCATTGTGGCTGTACTTCTTCCAAGGCAAATTTGTTCATTCTTCTGGAAGTCCATGATATATACAATATTCTTCACCAACACCATAATTCGAAGGTGTCAATTCTTCTTCGGTCTTCCTTATTCATTGTCTAGCTTTTGCATGCATATGAAGTGATTGAAAACACCATGGCTTGGGTCAGGCACACCTAGTCCTCAAAGTGACACCTTTGCTTTTCAACACCTTAAAGAGGTCTTTTGCAGCAGATTTGCCCAAAGAAATATGCCCTTTGATTTCTTGACTGCTGTTTCCATGGGCATTGATTGTGCATCCAAGTAAAATGAAATCCTTGATAACATCTTAATATCATTATTTTTGTATAATCCTTCACATTCACAAAAAGCACATATGTAAATTATATCATGATCTCTAAGGAGTTCTGTAATAACATTATTATCTATATTTCAAAGAAAGGGAAACCAAGGTTCAGAGATGTTAAGTGTTTTGGCCAAAGATCCTACAGATACTAATGTATGCACTGTTGAAAGCAGGACATATGTTTTTTATAGTCCCAAGAACTGTGCTCTATGCTAAGAAGTACTTGTAATGTATTTGTTGATGATAATAGCAGTTTTATAAAAATATATATTGACAAAACTGATATGTTTGAATATTTATAGAAATAGTCTTCACCTACGTATTCACAAGATTTTCTTTCAATACTGAGTCTCTTTTAATGTATTTGAAACACGACTTGCTTTATAAAAATGGAGATTTTCCTCAACATTTTAGGAACCCACCTATGTTTTAAAAGATGAATGACTTTGAACTATTATTTTAGGGTTTAGAAGAGTAAGATTATTTTCTTTTGTTGGATGATGTATCGATTATTGTTCTTAATTATTATTCCAATCTAGGAAGTTTGAGCACAAAAGAAATGGACTAGTTGGCATAGTGAACGTGACCTGTGCTTGTCCAGATACCCCCAAATCCCTATTACTGTGTCTGTGTGCCTCATACTCAAATTCTTTGTTTATTTTTTTCTAAGTCTAACACCTGTGGCTCTCTTCAGAAACCTGCCCAAGGGCTACTATTGCTGCTTTGCCGACATATGCAAAGAGCCTGAAGTTCCTGGGAGATCCCTTCCAGTGGGCTGACTCCCCTGACTGAAAGTGTGAGAGCCCAGCTAGTCAGTCGGGACAAACTTTGAGATGTAATTTATACTCCTGAGCTCCCTGAAAGATCAGGCTGAGGCTGGGACTCTGCCTGTGGTCTCACTCTTGCTTGGCTTCTAAATCCTTCCCTGTTCTGCTTTCTCTGTTTTCTTATTGGTTTCTCCTGGAAGCACTTTCTTAAAATGTTGCTCACACCACATCTTCGTCTCTGGGTCTGCTTCTGAGGAACCCAATCTAAAACAAGTGTAATTAAGGAACTCTCAGGAAGGAACACAGAATTTGCCTTGGAGACTGCAAAGCGGGCATGCCACCCAGCTGCACCAAGGGATGGTTCCCAAGAGAAGCATGGACAACACAGCTTAGGGCACTGTTATTGCTGTGTGTACAAGATTCCTGAGCCACTGCCCTCCTGCCCTTGAAAGCCAGACACCTCCACTCTCACATTCCTGACAAAATGAATTCTGTGTGGCACCAATTTCTCCATGTTGTCCCTTTCAAAGTAGAAATCTAATGTAGGCAAAGCTGAGATCCGAAAGGGAGATGAGAAAGCAAGTGTTTCTGTTTCTACTATAGGGAGGCAGGACTCTTAAGTTGAGATTCTTTAAATATAGGAAGAGTGTTCAAAATGTGCAGTCAGCCAGAAAACATGACAAACCACCACTGTACTTGGACTCTGCGATGAGTTAGAATACTTGAAAGCATGTCGAATTTTCTCTGTATTTTTAGATATGAGTTTAATTCTTTTTTGAAAAAGAGGAAATAAAAACTTCTAATGCTGGAAGCTTGTAGTTACTCTTTACATGTTCTCATTTAGAATGTAGCATTACTTACTCTTCCTTAAGTCATTGGTGTACATGTACTAGACAGTTCATTATCATACTAAACAGCTGCATGAGTATTCCAATTTTGACTGCGTACTTACTTATTACAAAGTTCTTAAAGATACTTTTAATTAAATTATTTGTGGAGAGAAGAGAAACAGATTTGAAGATAAATTTAAAGAAAGCATTTTATTTTTCATTTGTAATTGTTCTATAAAAAGCTATTTTAAGTCTCCTGGAACAACTAGGTCAGTTGGCATAATATAATATGGAAAGTTTATCTTCTACATCCTAGTTTGGTGAGTAGAATCTGGGATTTTAAAAGCTTTCGAGCAGCCATCTAAGATACAACTATTGATCTCTTCCCATCTAGAGCAAAGAAGAGTGAAGGAAACTAAAGACTCAAGGAAGAAATTAGTCCATAGGGCCAATAACCCACATGAACCACAGCCTCTTCTAGCCTGAGACCAGAAGAACTAGATGGTGCCCAGCTATGACTGGTGACCATTCTGACCCAGGGGACACAATAGAAGGTCCTTGTTAGAATGAGAGAAAAATGTGTAACAAAACTCAAATTCATGAAAAAGACCAGAGTTACTGAACTGCTAGAAGAACCCCCAAGACTACACCTTAAGATACGCTTTTAACCTGGAGGCTAAAGCCACTCCCAGAGGTCACCTTTCAGCTGAATAATAGATTGGCCTATAAAATAAACAATAATACCCATGAGGAATGTGCTACTTTAAACAGTCAACTATATGAGACCAAACAGTCAACATTTACCCAAAAGCAAGGATGAAAAGGCAAGGAGGGGCAGGCAAACAGGATGCATGGAAACGGGGCAGGCAGGGTGGAAATGCTGACAGTGCTGACACATTGCAGGGATTGTAACCAGTCACAGAGCAATTTGTATAAGAATTGTTGAATGGGAATCTAATTCACTGTGTCAACGTTCACCTTAAACACAATAAAATATTTTTAAAAGCTATTTTGTACATTACCTTATATATATTTCATATAAAATATTAACATATCATTTATAAATGTTATAGTCCTTGAATGAAGGGGGATCAGGGCTTTAGTTAGTGGCACAGTGGTTAAGAGCTATGACTGCTAACAAAAAGGTCGACAGTTCGAATCCACCAGGCGCTCCTTGGAAACCCTATAGGACAGTTCTACTCTGTCCTATAGGGTCGCTGTGAGTCGGAATTGACTCGATCGGTACGTGTCAGTCTTGTTATTTGCTCTTTCCTGGTGCCCAGCGCATGGCCTGGTAAACAATAAAAAGAGCGAGAATTGAGTTCTTTTGGGTTCTGATTTTCTCCATCAAAAGAATCTGAAACATGACATAAAATCTGCAGTGGCCAAAATGGAGATGATTTGTGAACTGTCATTTATCTTGTCAACACAAAGTAGCCTCATTCTAATGTAAATGACTAGGTTTTAAATTTTGATTGCTATCTAGATAACTATGATTTTATCTTTTTTCATGGGCAATAGCCTAGAGCAGGGGTCTCTGCGTGGTGACCTAAGCTGGCCCACCACCTGTTTGTGTAAGGTCTGTGAGCCAAGAATGGCTTTTATATATTTAAATGTAAAAGAGACTATTAGTATAACAGTTGCTCAAAGAATTGAGGACAATGCCTCATCTCTGGCCAAACCTAAATATTTACAGAAAAATTTGCTGAACTCTGCAAAAGAGTACATCTGAGTAAGAACTTCTGTATTGAAAGCGTTCTGTTAATATGAGAAATCAGAATTTACCAACTGTGCTGCTCTATATTTTGTCAGGATAACAAGCCCTAAAAGGAAACTAATTATATTTTGAAAAAATAAACTGAAAAATAAGAAAATATAGTCAGGATATAATAAATTGATAAACTACAGAATGCTACCTTACTTTTCCATCTCTGTTCTAGAAACGCATAAATAAAGTAATGCTGCCCACCTTAAGGAAACAAAATACATGCTAAAAAACGCTGCCTTACGTTTGTATGACACCTGTAACTTTCCAAAGCTCTCTCATGACAGTATTTAATGTCTTACAGCTGTATTATAGCGGTAACTCACCTTTTTTATTGCTTAGCAGTATGAAACTCAATTGTGTGTACATTCATTTTATCTTTCCTGATGACAGCTATTCTACTGCTCAGCCAAGAGATTTAGTTGAAAATTGAGAAGTTCCTTGAACACACTACCCGTCTAAAGCTTTTTCTGGCTGGATTCAGTGCTTGAGGCTCAAAGGTACAGTGACAGTTTCCAATCTTAAAGTTATCTGTGCTTCCTAATTTAGTAAACCAATGATATGGTTTTGAAAAATACATCCCTGCAGATTCTGGAAAAAAAAAATGTATTTTTTATTGTGTAGATATTAAGTACTATGTGAATATAAATGTTATCCCAAAGAACGTAGCTATTTTGGTTAATCATTAAGAAGATGGTTTCTAATAGCATGTAAAGGGATTTCATCTAAGATCATTGCTGTTAATAATGTTGGACGGGGATAAAGATTCAGAAGGCATGCTAATCTGATTTAAAGGAGTTGAAGGTGGAAGGAATAGCTGCTACTTAGAATCCAGAAATTTGTTGGTAAGTCAGTTTAGTGGGCTGAATCAAGTTGATATTAAATTGCGATAAATGTAAGAGTGTGCCCTTGGGTCTTAAATACAAGGTACTCAAGGTGGGGCTTCACAGCCTCATGTATGGACAAGGCTTCAAAATTTTGGTTGATTGTTAGCTTAATGTGTTAGTAGTAAGACGAGTCTGCAAAAGTGTTTGTGATCTTGGGCCACAACAATTTAGGTCAAGCCAGGTGACAATTCTTCTCTATTCTGTGAAAGCCAAGTCACACCAAGGTGCTGAATCAAATTCTTGATGATACAGTTTAAGAAGAGTATAGAAAATCAGGGATGGCAAATCAGTTTTAGGCCTACTGTCAATTCAGGTTGGCTGATTGTGGCTGCCTAGAGAAATGGGTTGAGAAGGATTCTGAGGTTTTATCTAGGTTCATTGGAAAATGGTGCTGGGTTTGTCTGGCAAGGAAGTAATTCGATATTTATCATTACGTGTTTTCAAGATTAGGCAAGAAAGGGGCTATAACAGCATTGACAGAAGAGTTCAGCTCTGTGGTTTTCTGCTGCCTATTTTATATTTTTCTCTTTAGGGATATGCACCCGTTAAAATTTCCAAATGCCTGTTAACAATGCCATTGCTTAAAACAGAAGTTGGCAAACTATGACTAGCAGGCCGGATCTGGTCCCTGCCTGTTTTTATATGACCTGTGAGCTTAGACTCGTTTTTAGATTTTGAATTTAAAATGTAAAAAAAAGACTATTAACCTATTAGTGAAAAAAAGTGTGCTCAGTTTTGCTTCTTGCCCACAACGCCTAAAATATTTACTATCTGGCTCTTTAGAGAAAAAGTTTACTAACCCCTGTCTTAGAACTATATTTATTACCTAATAATGTTCCACAGGATGACATCGAATATTCTGGGGAAAATGAATTGTTCTATACACAAATAAGGTTGGGAATTGCAATGTTAAATACAGCGAAAGATATTTTTACTCTCAGACTACCCATATCTTTCAATATACTAATGTTCGTTGTGACTCACCAAGAAGGAATGTAGGGTATGTAGCACTTTCTGAATATTTAACTGCAGAACACTTTCTTCATTGAGTATCTAATAAGGAGTCTCTTAGACTGGTGTTCCACAGAATGCAGTTTGGGTATTACTAAGATATAAATAGAAGAAAACTGATCATTGTAATACTAACAATTGTTAGTCGTTGCTGAGTCGACTGCAACTCATGGCAACCCCATAGACAACAAAACAAAACGTTGCCTGGTCCTGCGCCATCTTTGTGATCATTTGTATTCTCAAATCCTTGTTGTAGCCACTGTGTATTTTGAGTGTCTGCCTACTTAGGGGTTTCACCTTTTAGCACTCTATCAGACAGTGTTCTGTTGTGATTCATAGGGATTTCATTGGCAAATGTTTGGAAGTCAATTGTCAAGCCTTTCTTCCTAGTCTGTCTTAGTCTGCAAGTTCTCCTCAAACCTGACCACCAAGGGTGACCCTGCTGACATTTGAGATACTAGAGGCATAACTTCCAGCATCACAGCAACACAGATTGCCCTAAGTAGGATCTCAGGTTCAGTTCTAGCTTCTCATAAAAACGTGTGAATACTTTTTTTTTTATGATGAAAATATACACAACAAAATGTTCGCCAATTTGACAATTTCTATGCATATATTTCAATCACATTAATTATATTCTTCACGTTGTACAACTATTATCATGATCCTTTTGCAAATTATTCCACCACCATTAACATGAACTCGATGTCTCCTAAACAAAAACTCTCCTTTTCCCCTCTCTCCCACACCTGGTAACCGCTAATTCCTGGTTTCTATACATTCGCTTGTCCTTTTGTGACTGACTTTCGTTGCTCAGCATAATATTTTAAAGGTTCACCATGTTATGGTGTCCGTCAGGACTTCATTTCTCTTTATAGCTGAGTAATCTTCCATTGTATGTATACACCGTATTTTGTTTATTCATTCTTCTGTGGAGGGACATTTTGGTTGTTTCTACCTTTTGGCTATTGTGGAAAGTGCTGCAATGAACATTAGTGCACAGGTTTCTGTTTGCGTTCCTGCCTTGACTTCTTCCTGGTATACACAGGGGCGGATTATCCAATAGGCAAGGTAAGCACGGTGCTTATTTTGCTTACCAGATCGTCTGTAGTGAACAATTCCACATGGGTTTCACCACAGCTTTCATGTGAAATCGTTCACTACAGAGTAGACAGTAAGCACAAATTAGCCCGTGCTTACCTTGCTTACTGGGTTATCTGCCCCTGTCAGGGAAGGTACATTTGAAAAGAGGCTTTGATTCAGTAGGAAGGTGCTGTGGGGCTGGGAGAGAGACAGACACTAGCCACACCTAGAAGCAGAAACTTTGATCTGGTGAAAAAATGAGGAATCGTTCACGACAGATGATCTGGTAAGCAAAATAAGCACTGTACTTACCTTGCCTATTGGATAATCCGCCCCTGATGGTACACTGTGAGGAATAATGGTTGGTTGAGGGATAGGTTAAGCACACAGACTAAATGAGGCAAGAATTGACCTCCATGGTGTTTGTTATAATTTCTAATCATAAAGTTTTGTACACTGATACAGTGGTAAAATGAATAAAACTATAACTTTTATTTCCATACATATATTTCAATAAATTTGGGGGGTTCTGTCATATTGTTAACAATTCTATCACTGTTTCTTATTATTTCTTCAGTCCTATTATGTTTTCAACAGATAATCTGTCTCTGTCTCCACACCCTACCCAAGTATGTCAAGATGTTAAATTGGAATATCAATGTTACGTTTTTATTCCAGAGCATTACATTTTTTTAAATATATATATAAATTTAAGCACTTGTATTTCTTCATCTGTGAAAATTTTCTTCTTCTTCTTTGCTTATTTTTCTTTTGGCAGATTCCTATTGAGAATGTTTTTCTTACTAATATGTAACAATCTTCCGTATATACTAGAGATTAACCTTCTGTTCATATATATTGCAAGTTTTACTCCAACTTGCCATTTTGCACTTTAAATTTTCTTACTTTTTTTTTTTTACAGGTAGGTTTTAAAATATTTTACATTATAAAAATACTAGTCTTTTCTTTCCTGAATTTCTCAGTTTAATTTTATATTTACAGTGGATTTTACATGTTAAAATTATTGAGAAGTTCTCCATTGCTTTCATCTATATTGTTATGCATTCATTATTTTTAAATTGAACTCTTAATATACCTGGACATCTGGAATTTATTCTGCTCTGAAAATCAAGGAGGGTCTAGCTTGATTTTTTATCATAAAAATATTTAGCTGATTTTTTCAACATCATTATTTGACTTTCAGATGTCAAGTTCTTATATACAGGAGGCATTTCAGCCTATGTGTTTGTTCTAAGAAAGCTATTTGTTCTTGTGACAACATCTAAGCACTGTAATTTTTCTGTTTTATGATATATTTTGAAGGAGCCCTGGTGGCACAGTTGTTAAAGCACTCGGCTGCGAACTGAAATTTCGCCGGTTCAAACCCACCAGCTGCTCTGCCGGAGAAAGATGTGGCAGTCTGCTTCTGCAAAGATTATAGCCTTGGAAACCCTAGGGGGGCAGTTCTACTCTGTCCTATAAGGTTGCTATGAGTTGGAATCCACTAGCCAGCAATGGGTTTATGACATATTTTATTGTTATTTATTTTATTTTCCAAGAAATATAGTTATTTTGTGATATTCCAGAAATATAACACATGAGATTTTGGTGAAAATTGTATTTAATCTATTAATTTGGTGGGAAAAATTGATATTTCATCTTTCCTTGTAGGAACATATTCTGCCTCTCCATTTGTGGAAGTCTTTTTATCTCAGTATTAAGTTTCACAGCTTTTCTCATGAAGGTCCTGTCTATTTCTTTTAAAGTCTTAAGCATTTTGTATAAGTAGGTGTCATTATGTTTGGAATCTTTTTCCCTTTATATTTTTAGGTGACTTATGCTAATATTTCAGAATTATTTTCCCTATGTTCATCTATTTTTGACCACTTTGCTTCGTTATTATTATTATTATTAGTTCAAGTAGTTTTTAACTGATTCTATTACCCACAAAAATTCTATTATCTACAAAAATCTTTAAAAAGGGAGTTTTGCTTTTTTTCCCTTTCTTTTTCTAACAGCTATTTCACTTATTTCAACTTCTGATCTCATTATTTAGCTGAATATTTTGGGATAATGTTAAATAATGATGAGTGGACACTCTTGTTTTGAATCTAGTTTTGATTGACATGTTTCTGTAGGTCAATGTTAAGAATTATCTTGGATATTGATTTGAGATAAATAGATATGTTAATAAGCTAACTTTTTAGTCATAGTTTTCTAAGAATACTTTTCTGGGGAGATAAGTGTAATTTGTTCAAGACATTCTCAGCATTCATTGAAACAACCTTGTGTTTCTTTCTCTGTTGTCTTATCATGTAGAGAAATGATGTTAATCATTTTTATAATATTTATCCATTCTTTCCTAAAATAAAAATAACTTAGTTAGGGTAGGTTTGTCTTCTATTATATTCTTAAAATCAATATTCTCTTAATTAATTTAGAATTTTGCCTGTCTACCTTAATAAGATGTAATATCATTTTTATTACTGTTTTCTCTACATCACTTTTTAATATCATTGTGTGTAGCCACTTTTTTTTTAACTTTTTAATAGTCTATGTAGTTCAGGCTTTATCTCTTCCTTAAGAGTATAGATTAGAACAATAATAACAATAAGATGCTTATAAAACTTTCTCTTTCCAGTGTTCTTCCTTAGGACTGGGGTGTCTAAGTGGGTAGTACTTTCTTCATTTAAAAAAAAACCTTGCCGTCGCATTGATTCTGGCTCATAGTGACCCTGTAACATAGAGTAGAACTGCCTCATAGGGTTTCCAAGGCTGTAATCTTTAGAAAGCGAACTGCCACATCTTTCTCCCATGGTGTGGCTGGCGAGTTAGAACTGCCAACCTTTTGGTTAGCAGCTGAGCACTTAATCACTGTGCTACCAGGGCTCTTTACTTTCTTCATAAACTTTGTCATTTCTTATACGCTTATTGGTTTATTCAATTTTTTTTACTTCTCAAGTTAAGTTTGGTAATTTTATAAACTGCATAAATTAGATATTTTGTCAACACTTTATAATACACTAGGGTGCAGCTATAGCCTGTATTCTCTAATAATTAAAAATCATTACTTGCTATCTTCCTCATTTTCATTTCTTTCTGTGTTTTTCTTCTCCCCTTAAAAAGTTAAATTTTCATATATCTGTCTATTTATATGTTTGCTTTTCTAAAAATTTCTGTGTTTATTTTAAAATTTCGTATTGTTTCCTATTATGTTAATTAAAAAGCCCTCTCACTCCCTGCTTTGTTATTGCCCAGTTTTTGCTTCTCCAGGGATTTCTTTTTTCTTTTTTGATGACTGCTTGAGTTGAAACTATTTCATTTATTTTTGTTCTTTCTTGTATAATAATGAAATTGTTATGTTCTAAGTTTGTACTTGGGCTCATGTTTGGTGGGACTCACAAAATGCTATAAAGCACTTGTAATTATATATGATTTTTGGGGGGGAGATTTCTTCTTATACCCGTTTTTACAATATTTATTAATTTTCTGTATTAATTTGTATGTTGCTTATCATGCTCAGATAATGTATTCTGTACCACTTATAGTTGGGAGAGTGTATTTAGTACTATTTTTCAGTATATTACATACACTTTTTGACTACAATTCATGAGTGCTTGGGAAAAAAGAGGAATTTATATTGCACATGAACCTTGGTACATGGTTTTTAGCTCAACATTATTAAATGTTATTTAAATCCTTTTATCCTTATTTATTTTCTGAATAATTGGTCTGTCCTGGACTGATAGTAATGTGTGGAAGCCTCCCATAAAATAGTACATATCCATCCATTTATCTTTGTATATATAACCTTTGTTTCTGTGGCCTTATAATGAATGCATACAGATGAGCTATTGAAAGTGGAAGGACTCAGGTTCTAGATGACCCAGAAGAGATTAGGAGATGGCCTTCTGTTTATGCGGTCAGCTCAGCTTGTGCTTCTCATGTAAGATGCTGTTAATGGGGCCTCTCTTCTTCCACTGGTTGACAGAACAAGAAATTGCTGAGCCACCCACCCCCATCAAAGACAGAATTATTGGAAATTCTATCTGGACTATGGATTGTTTTCTCCTTCATGTTTATCTTCTTTGCATTTTTAAGGGCAGTTTAGAGACGCGCATTTGTTCAACCAACATGTCAAACCACATCTTTCCACCATGTCTTATTGTTTAAACTAATGCAGGAATAGATACTCAGTTTTGTTAGACTTAGATCCCAGGTGGTTGGTCTTCAAACATTGTTATTCATAAAACAGTTTTTCAAATGACATCCTAAGCAGGAGTCACCATAGAAAACAAATAGATGGGAAGCTGCTTGCTGTCTGAGAGAGTGAACAGAGTGTCGGGCACAAAGATGGAAGGCTGTAGGGAGGAGGGGCTTCTCCAGCAATAAGGAGGACTCTGTGGAATAGAGGAAAATATAGATGCTTCAGAGATTCTTAAAATAATTAAAGATAAAGATATGTGGATGATTAAAGATATGTGGATTATTATAAAATAGATTTAAAAAATAATTTTAAATAATAGTGAATATTAAACCCATAAAAACACGCCATTGAGTCAATTCCTACTCATAGCGACTCTATAGGACAGAGCAGAACTGCCCCATAGAGTTTCCAAGGAGTGCTTGGTGGATTCGAACTGTCAACCTTTTGGTTAGCAGCCGTGACTCTTAACCACTATGCCACCAGGGTTTCCTAGTAAATGTTAGGACATTAAAATTCAGCACAGTAGTCACCAAAGAGGCATATAAGCCCCTTTATCATTCAGATAATAGTGGCAAAAGGTGGTAGGTGCTCTGTTATGGGAGTAACATAAACATCATTTACAATTTATTGAGCCTACCCACTTTAAACTCCAGTCCTTGATGAAACTTCAAAATCTGGGAGAATTTACATTATTTCATATTTTTTGCCTAAAGGAAGACTTCATTAATACGTTTTTGTTGCACTACTTAAAATTCAGATAATCGTAGTTCTCATAAAACACAATATTAGATATTAAAATTATGTGCATGTTTTACTTTGGCACAAAAAACAAATTTAAGGGGAAAGACATGCTGTTTGGGAGGTGCCCATTTTGTTTCCTTTAGCTTCCCACCTGTGTCAGTTGTCTGTTATTTTCACACAATTCTAAGGGAACATTTTAGAAAACCATAAACCCAGACCACAGTAAAGTTTACTGGAAGTTTACTGACAATGATTCATACAGTTCTATGGCCAGTGATGCAGAAGGGAAGGTGACTCAAGAGGAATGAAAGGTTCTTCTAAATTAAATTCTTACAGGATGAGAAGTAGAAGTAATGGATCGGTACAGAATGGCCCCCAGTGAGTTAGGAGCTGAAAAAGAACTTGAAGAAATGATGACATGGGATGTAAAAGTACTATATGAAAGACCAAGGTCTAAAATGATCTGTGCTTTCCAGAATGTTCTAAAAATAATTTTTTAAAAACAAGTTTTCAATGACATGTTTGGGGGAAGAGGAACCAGTCGCAGGAGATGTGGCTGATGGTATAGCCCTGGCTACTGAGAGCAAGAAAATTGTTCACTGGATGCCAGCTCTCCTTCTGCCTCCTCCACCAGAAAGGATCTTCAAACTAAAGTGGAAAGAACCAAACTGAAGCCCAGGGGAGGTAGTAAAACAGACTGTGTAGGGCTGTTTCAAATGATTTGTCTTAAAGCACAGATGGATTTTCTCCAAGAGTACTGCTTGCAGTTGTAATACTAGAATCTATCTCAGCCATCTACAAGGAAGTGTGAAGGATGGGAGAAATGCTGGAAAACTAGAAATGAGTAAAGGCTGAGCTGATTTTCTAAAATGTAGAAAAATTCAGATTCTAGAAGCGACGACCTAATGAGGTTGCGCTGATTCCTAACAAAATTGGACAACTTGAGTTTTAAGTGGTGGATTAGGAGACATAGAAAGGGAAATATTTTTGGTAGCCAGCAGTATGGGTTATAAGAGCAAGTCATGCCGATCTAATCCCATTTCTTTACCTGGTACAGAAGGAAAAGTTAATAAAGTTGCTTGGTTGTTGTTATGCTACTGTTTTTAAGCGTATTGTTGTGAGCAAAGTGAAAGAGGTATGGTAATACCTGTAGGAGCATATTCACTTGTTGGATGACAAAATCTAAAGCACACTGATTATCAGTCAGTGCCAAACTGGAAGGTGTACTCTACAGTAATCCATCCATAGCCCACCCCTAGTCACATCAAAATTTTACCAACTACTTATTAAATGAAGGCAATTGTCATATATGCAGTTGACAGAAAGCTGAGAATGATACTTTGTTCTCTGGGCAATAGGATCAAGATTGAGTCATATCAGTCCTGGGCTTTACCATTTGCTGGCTACGTGACCTTGGTAAGTGACTTATTTTGTCTAAGCTTGTTTTCTCACTTGTAAATGGGGATAGTGATGAACTCATTTGTACCAATTCCAAAGAAAGGAGATCCAACAGAATGCAGAAATTATCGAACAATATCAGTAATATCACACACAAGTAAAATTTTGCTGAAGATCATTCAAAAGTGATTACAACAGTACATTGACAGGGAACTGCCAGAAATTCAAGCCGGATTCAGAAGCGGACGTGGCACCAGGAATATCGTTGCTGATGTCAGATGGATCCTGGCTGAAAGCAGAGAATACCAGAAAGATGTTTACCTTTTTTTTTATTGACTATGCAAAGGCACTCGACTGTGTGGATCATAACAAATTATGAATAACGCTGTGAAGAATAGGAATTCCAGAACACTTAACTGTGCTCATGAGGAACCTATACTTAGACCAAGAGGCAGTCGCTTGAACAGAACAAAGGGATATGGTGTGGTTTAAAGTCAGGAAAGGTGTGCATTAGGGTTGTATCCTTTCACCGTACCTGTCCAATCTGTATGCTGAACAAATAATCCAAAAAGCTGGGCTACATGAAGAAGAACGTTGCATTAGGATTGGAGGAAGACTTATTAACAACCTGCAATATACACCCTTGCTTCCTGAAAGTGAAGAGGACTTGAAGGACTTACTGATGAAGATCAGACAAAGATTAAACAAAACATGTACTGGGTATTAAGTACAAGGTAATAAACAAGGGGAGACCCTGCGGGGTGCAAAAAGTCTAAGACACTCAGCTGCTAACTGAAAGGTGGGAGGTTTCAGCCATTGAAAACTCGCCGGAGCACAGTTCTACTCTGATACACATGGCGTCCCCATGGGTCAGAATCGACTTGACCACAACAGGTGGTTTAATAAACAAGGTAGTTAATCTCCAAAAGTGACTGCCGAAGATGATGTAGTTTGTTATGGCTCAACAGATAGCTAAACAGCCCTTTACATGAATTTCTTATTTTATTATCTCCGTGTAACATCCCCATGTAGTGGTTAGCATTAGGAAACTTATGCTAACACATAGTAGCAAATACTGGATCGATGGGTAGGTGTTTGGCTGTCTACTGTGATCCTCTGCTATCTTGTTGGTCTTCTGACCAGCAGCATCAGCATTTCCTGGGGAGCTTGTTTGAAATACTGAATCTCAGGCTGTACCCCAGACTTACTGAATCAGAATCTGCATTTGAACAAACTTGCAGAAGGTTTTGTACGCACAGGAAAGCTTGGGAAGCAAGTGCCACATAGTTCAGGGTCTTCAACTATATGCTATAATTTGTTTTATCCCTAATGGGACTATATCAGCCTATGCTTAAACTACATTTAATTTTAATTCAGTTAAATATTTTAATTTATGAAGCAGTAATATACAAATTTAATCATGACAATAACCCAATACCTGATGATAATGTATATGCACCTTTAAAAATATCCTGTCAAACACATTGTACTTATGTGATGGGAGTGGATCGTTCAGGACTGAAAGATTTTTATTTTCCCGAATTTGAACACAATGTCAAGTACTAATATGAACATAATGCCTGGTCATCCTCGGTGCCAACTAAATGGTATATAGACTAGGTGACCTGTTAAAAAGCTGTGGTTAGTTTTCTTCAGTTCATTATAAACTTCACTTACAATTGTGAGACACTCTATCATGAACTGAAACAATGGGTAATACATAGCACCTGAAAACATGAATAATACATAGCACTAACAATGCTTTTGGAACCATTATGGCATAGAATATTGTATCAATCCATAATTTGAAGATGGGACTAAATGGATCTTTCATCTAAAGAGCTCCTGTGATGGGTCAATTTACACCTGATGTTAACAGGAATATACTATCACCTAAAATCCATATTAAAATATTTTATATAAGATGTACTTGCATTAATAGATACCTGTCATTTGTTACTAAATACAGCTGTTAAAAGAACCTCTTAAGTGCTTTCAAAATTTGTTTTCAAGACCTTGACATTGGATTGAATAAAAAGGTATTATGGAACCAATCTTTCATTGTGAAAATGGACATAATGGATGAAATACTGTATGTTGCTTACTTCATTTTTGCCAGGTCAAATTGAAACTCCCATCAGCGTTTGACAACCCTTACATGGCCCCATAACAAATGAGTGGGATATCTAAATGTGGACATTAAATATTTCATTTCCACCAGACATTATTACAGTCCAGTATAGTTCAACTTTTAAGAATATCTATTCACATTTCTCCTTTGAACGTTATAGTCTTTCCTTGTGAACCTCTGCCATAATCAGGGAGTAAAATAAGGTAGCTCACTCGATTATGAATCATTCTGGATTATAAATTCATGTATCATTAGCCATGAATTCAACAAGTACACAGTGATCTGTTTGAGCTGAAATTGCATCAGAGTGTGAAGCAGTACTTTATTAGGATTAAATTAATAAAGTACATTGAATAAATGTTCAATATAAGTGAAAAATGGCACCTTCACCTAAGGGTAAATAAATAAATCCACTGTTTACATTGTTCCCCTTTGACTTCATTTTTCTCCATCATCTTCATGCTGACACTAACTGTTCCTCCATTTGATGGAATCAATATTTTAAATATGAATCAAAATGCAAAGTAGGGGGGCTGAGGCACACATAAGTTTGCAATAATTTTTTTCTAATGGCTTGGAGTCATTCATCTTCGCCTGAAAGGCTTTTGACTAGTGGCAAGAGAACCACAGGACTTTTCGTTTTTACTGAAGTTCCTTTTCAACTTCAAAAATATTCTCTTTATCATTATGTTTAAATAAAAGATACTAAGTGCCAACAGAATGGAAACACAATCACCTTTTATTATTATTGTTATTATTCTTTTTATAGAATGTATATGGAAAATATACATGATTTTTTTTTCCTGGGCTTTTTTGGTATTGTAATGGATAAAGTACAATTTATCTTCAAAAAGCTTTGTTACTGTTGTTGGGCACTGTGGAGTCGATTTTTGACTCATAGCAATCCCGTGTGACAGAGTAGAACTGCCCCATTGAGTTTTCTTAGCTGTAATTTGTACAAAGTCGATCACCAGGTCTTTCTCTGGAGCCTGTGGGTGGGTTCCAACGGCCAACCTTTCGGGTTAGCAGCCCTTTGCTTCACTGTTCCGTAATGCCTCTATTTTCTCTATTCTGGGAAGGATTCACCGGTGAGAAGAAGGCTAAACATTATGCCAACCTTGCAGAGGGATTTTTAAGGAACTCCTTTAGACAGAACTTTGGGGAGTAAATCAGACTTGGAAGTTCATAGTTAAGAAATTTTCTCAATTCTCCTGTAGATTCCTTGAACTTAACTATTCCTATGTGTGGTAATGTATATCCCAAAATGTAAGCAGGCAATTATCATCAATTTGGCATGCTCACCAAAGTCTAGAAATTCTAAGCTGATTCAGTACTCAAAAATGTCTAGAACCCAAGTTGCTGCTTAAAGGAACAGGCCAAAACCTATTCGTTAAGAAGAAATAAATTAACACCTTCCGTCTGTGGGTTTTAAATTCTAAATGATCTTGATGTTTCAGCCTCTGGTTTTCACCAACATAACAGAATTCAATGATGTTCTTTCTCCCACTGAAAGCTCCCGCCCCGAGCTTTTGGAGCCTGGGATGTGATATCTTTTGTTAGCTTCACTTATAAAAATGCATTATTTGAATTAGAGATTTAAAGGCAAGATTTTATTTACTTAGGGAGAAAAAGAAACAGTGTTTTAGAACCACAAAATCAATTGCTGCTTAACAAGCTTGTGGATCTTCCAGACGAGCAAAAACATAAAGTCTCCAAACTGGCCAGATTTCACCTGTTCATGTATTTTCCCTTCCTGTCTCAAAGTTTCCGTCAGTGCTTTGCTTTATTCACGGATCTTTTCCTTCCGGTCGGTGTCCACGCCACCTCCTTTAAAAGTATCCCTGTTTTGTCATTCAGCAGACAAACTCCGTACTTTGTATCCCCCTCCTGCCCCTCCCACACCCTGCCCCTCCATTGCTAACACATTCTGCCATTACTTTCAGGCCACACAATGTCACCGTTTTCATGCTTTTCCTTGCGCTCTCCCAGCTGATGTCCGACATCCTTCACTCCGCGGCATCTGAGCAGAACCACAAGATGACAAGTTTAGGATCATAATGCGAATTAGTTATGCTTTCACCATTTCCCATTCTCATTAAATCATTGTCAGGACAATGGATTCATGGGGTACCATTTCCTGTTCTCATTACAATTTTTGTCACAAGAATGAGGTATCAGAATGTCAATGCTTCGCATAGTCTTTGAAAAATAAGAGTTAACTCTGGTGCTTTGACCTTTTTTTCTGCTCCGCGTTTGGCTCAACCCTCGGCCTCTCTCCCCTGCCTGCTTACGGCCTCGGCAATTAGAGGATTCTGATTAGGAGTCCTGAATATGGCAAAAGTTTAGAAATCTCATTGACGCGATTGCCATAAAACTTTGCCGCCTTCTCTTCCATGACAAAACTAAGCCCAATGTCGTGGCAGTGCTTCAAACAAAAGTTAGAAACTCTACACATGGTGATTCCTCAGTTAAACATTTGATTAAAATTCTTGTTCATTTTAATCTTTATTTTCCCCCCCAACTTAAATAACAAATACACAACTTGTCTTTAAAGAACCTAAGGAAATCATTATTCATATTTTCTTTGTTCTTTTTTTAAAAAATGATCCAAATTTGTTGCTTTTAGGGGGAAAAAAATCTTTGTTACTATTCAAACGTACAATTTGAATAAATTACTTTATTTCCCCTCCCTGCTGATCCTAGCTGCCTCTACCGAGGTTTGTTTTACAATTGATGGCTTTGTTCTTCCAAGACAGTTCCACGTTCTGTTTGGGTTCAGGTAGAAGTCTTACAAACACTAAGTAATGATTTGTTAGCTAAACGCTCCTGAAGCTGTCTGTCAGCAATCCCTGCAGCATAATAGCAGCTTCACCTGCCTGCGGTGACTTCAGGGTGCTCTAATTAAATGCAAACTTTGTAAAACACCAGAGAGGATCCAGGGAAACAGGACATGATATGGAAAATGCATACTCTTCCCTTTAGTAATATCCTATCGGGTTTTTACTGTTGTTTAAAGAGAGAGAGTTATGATATGTGAGAAAAATGTAGATCATTTCATTCTTAACAAATCAATGACCCTCTTTATAGAAAATGTTTTAACTTGTAATATGCTAAGAGCTAAATTCAAATTTTCCTCACATTCAGAAAAGGAAAACTGAGTTCCTCTGGGTTAGTATTTTTTAGCTTGTTCCCTGAGTCTGTCACTTTTCTTGTATCACTTGCTGCTTGTTTTTTCATGCCTTTTTTCTTAGATTTTTATGACTTTCATTTCTTCAGATTTTGGCCCGGTATAGTGCCTGACTGTACTGGTGGCATAATGGTTAAATGCTCAGCTGCTAACAAAAAGGTCTACAGTTCGAACCCACCAGCAGCTCTGTGGAAGACCTGAGATCTACTCCTCTTTCTTCAAAAAGGAGTTGATTATAACTTTGTACATTTCTAAGCACCTGCTGCTCTCCTGGGGTAAATGTTTAACTTAGGTTCTTTATTTGGGGGGTACAATTTTATTTGTATTTTGCCAAGTAATCACCCATTTTCTCTAGGATTTCTAATTAGCTGCCATAGAATTACATGTAGCAGTTTCCAAATTTGTTTAGCTTCTCCTGACTCTGTGGTTGTATGTCCTGCTTCTTATTCTTAATCTTGTCAATTTTTATATTCTTTCTTTTTTGCTCCTAATCATGCTTACAAGGGGCTATTTTATGAGCCATTTTCAAGAAACAGCTTTCTGATTTACATATCCATTCTACTAAATACTCATTTCCTATATCCTTGATTTTAAGCTATTATCTTTGTTTCTTTTTGTTTATCTTCTTCTTTTCCTATTTCTTAAGAAGCCACTTAGTTATTTTATTTTATTTTATTTTTATCTTTTTTTTTTTTTTTTATTAAATAAGGAAGTCTCTTAAAGCTGTAACTAGTCTTCCAATTACAGTTTTTGTTGTACCACTAATTTGGGGTGAATTATTCTCCTTTTCAGTATTTTCTGGATTACATTCAATTTCATTTTTATCCAAATAATTTCCAGAAATTATCTAGGGGTACAATTTTAATTTCTTAATAGATAAAATTATTCTGATCACCTTTTAGTTATTTCTAATTGTATTAATTTGGGATTTAAAAAAGTAGCCCGGAAAATATAACTTGGTTTTTTATTTAAAAAATTATCAAGTGTTTTTAATGGTTAAATTTTCTAAATAGTCTATGGACATACAAAAGTATATATTCTCTATTTTGAGGGATAAAATCTTTCTGTATATTTATTAAATCAAGTTTATTAATAAATTTCTCAGTGACTTTGCTTACTTTTTTATTTAGTAGATTTGTTTAATTCTATGAGGACTATTGAAAACTCTCAATATAATTTTATTTTTATTATGTTCTCCTTGTATAGTTAATGGTTTATGCTTTATGTATTAGTTCACTTGTTTGAAGATGTAGATCTATTAGTTATCTGCATCATAAATTGTCCCTCTTTCGACTCGACGGCAATGGATTTGGTTTGGTTTACATTTAATAATGTCCCTCTTTGTCCTACTTTCTGCTTCTCATCTTCATTCCATTCTGTCAGCTACTTGTGTTACTGTTCTTATTTTCATTTTCTTTAGTTTGCATTCACTGGTGCCCTTTGCCCACCCTTTATTTTTCAACATTTTCTATCCTACATGAGAAATAGAATCTATCTAGGTTTTTTCCCTTCAATATAGTTTTATAATGTCTGTATTTTAATGGGAGAATTCAGTCCACTTGTGTTTAATTTATCAACTACTATATTTAATTTCATTTTCTCCAAAATTAAACATCACTTAAACTGGATTGCTAATGCAGAAGAGTTTCATCAGATTACAGTTGGGTCTAGCAGCTTGCCTAATTATTAAGGGGCCTCACTGGGCTTCACTAGAATCACCCCTTTTAAATCCAACTTAGAGCAAAACTAGTTCTAGGCTGTTATTGTTGTTATTGTTAACCATTGTTTAAATTATTCCTAACATTTACTGAAGTCTTATAACGTGCCTGGCAATAGTCTAAGCCCTTTATATGTATACGATAACCTTTTGATGTTGGTATTATTATTTTCCCAATTCTATAGATAAGGAAATTGAGTACTGTGAGTGTCTGTGATTTGCTGCAGGATACACAGCTAGGGCAGGATAAAGCAGAGTTTGGAACTCAGGTACTGGGTCTGGAATCTGTTTTCATAATCGTAATTAAATCTTTACATTAATTTTCATTATTTATATTCCCATTATTGAGGTTATATATTTATGGAAATGTCATTACATGAAAACATTCCCTATGAACTGACCAACTTATAAAATAACTTGCCTCTCGATATTCCTCCCTCAAAGAACATCAGCAATTCCTGACCTTGAGGGTATCTGAATCAGTCAGTTCATCCATTGGTACTGGTTAAAGTGTTTGGCTTCTAACAAAAAGGTTGGCAGTTCAAACCTACTGGCCATGCCGTGGGAAAAAGATGTAGCAGTCTGCTTCCATAAAGGTTTACAACCTTGGAAACCCTATGAGGCAGTTCTACTCTGTCCTATAGGGTTGCTATGTGCCCGAATTGACTCGACAGCAGTGGGTTTGATTTTGGTTTGGTTTTATTCTTTAATTGCTAACAACAGAAACCACTGCGGGCTGATTTAAATTTCAAAAGATGTAATCAAAGGGTTTTATCAGATGGCTCACGAAGTGAACAAAAGATGGAGGATAGAACATGTAGGAGGAAGGTTTTTCTTTGTTTGCTTTATTGGTTTTGCTTGTTTGTGTTTGTAAAATTAGACAGCTTTAATAGGAGGGATGGAGCCCAGGTAGTGTAGTGGTTAAGAGCTACAGCTGCTAACCAAAAGATTAGCAGTTCTAATCCAGCAGCTGCTCCTTGGAAACCCTATAGGGCAGTTCTACTCTGTCCTATAGGGTCGCTATGAGTCAGAATCGACTCGAGAGCAACGGGTTTGGTTTTTTCGTTTGTTTGTTTGTTTAGTAGGAGGGATGCATACAATGGTAGGTCTCTAGATGGTGCAAACAGTTTGTTTGTGATGGACTACTAACTTAAAAGTTGGCAGTAGAACCCATCCAGGAGCACCGGCACTGTGTAAGAAAGGTCTGGCAATTTGCTTCCATAAAGATCACTGACAAGACAATCCTATGGAACAGTTCTACTCTGTAACACACAGTGTTATCAAGACTCAGAATCAACTCAGCAGCAACCACCACCACCCTCAAGGAAAACAATTCTACTTGGAAAAATTTTGTTGGAGATATCAAAGAAGAAAATCTTGTACTCTGTTAGGAGTGAAAGAAAAGGAGTTTTATTGAGGAAAAACACAGCTCAAGCTGGACAGCACTAAGGAAAAATACAAAGCAAGCCACTATTCAAGTGAAGAGAGTAGTCTACATACATAGAGAACAAAGGAAAGGTAGGGGCTTAATGGCTGATAAGATCAGCTTTAGCATGAAGTCTTTTGAAATGTAAAGTTTGGCCACCTGGCTAGGAGGGAGTGAGTTACCACCTAGGTGACAGGTGCCAGCAGGTTTGGTTATATATGGTTGCAGTCATGAACACATTTTTCCTGGGAACAAACTGTTTACATCCTGACACATTAATCCCATGAACAAATGGTTTACATCCTGATCTTTTGCTTCCTGGAAATGCGTGTGGGCCCCATCATTCTTATGTCTGACAGGAGTGCCTCCAATTTGAAACTTTTCCACTTACATTTCCCCATTTTGATCAAGCCTCTGCTAGAGCACTGATCACCCACAGTGGAGTAGCCTTTCTTCTGCAAGGATTTTGTCTGTTTTCTTGGGGATCTTTGGTTAATAAAAATTATTTTCTTCACCTTGACAAGCTAATAGGCCTCATCTTTAGGGTAAGTAGATTTTATGGGGAACATCTTAATGGACAAGGCCACATTTGAGAAACACTTCTCAGACAGGATAGAATGATAGAGGTCAAGATGAAACATACCCAAGAAGACAAAAGGGAGGTGATTAAACAACACAATCATTGGTGATAGCCCGTGAAACCAGCATGATTTTACGTGAAGGGTCAAACAGTTTTGAAGTACAGCATTTCATGAATAAAATGCATTGAACTAAAGCAAAAAAGCATTTTATAATTTCAATAATAGAAAACAGGAATATAAAAATTCCAAAATAAAGTAGCAATTTTTTTCACTATCTACCCCAAGAGGAAAATCAGTTACTTATAATATCAGTTAAGGAAGGAACAGAATCATTAAGGCAAGATATACACATTGCATATGATTAACATAAAATGTAATATTAGCACTGTTGTCAGGAATATAGACACAGCAATCAGATTTTATAATGGTACAGGTTCCTCCTTGGGCTGCAGTGAGAATGTCAAGGGCCATTCAGTTTTGGAGTACTAGTTTTCTCATCGTTGCTACCTTGGTTTTGATCTCTTGAAGGCCATGGGCACTGTCATTCAGGGCAGTTTGTACATATTTGGTTAATATTTCTGCATGTGCTATAACATCTTCAAGTCCTGTCTGAGGTGTGAATACTGCCTCTAAATGATTAAGCTAATGAAACACTGATCGAGGCCATAAATCTCTTAATATGGGTACATTAGCTGTTAAAGGGAGCTCAGTTAAAATATGTCTTTAAGTCTAGCTCAGGCCAAGAGTGCATATTCCAATCCAACCAGATGGGAGCCCGGGCCAAAGGTTAATTCTAGATAGCCAAAAGGTGCTGTTAGATGCTACCCAAGAGATAACCTGAGCGTTGTAGCCAGATGCTGGTGAGCCAATCAACAGCTTGAAAGGTTATAACTGATGCACATTCAGACACTGGAAGCCATCACATAGGTCTGGTGACAGCTGTGTCATTCATAAGGGTGTGGTTAGATTGTTCCCAGCAAAGGGGAGCAACTTGACTTAGCGTCTCCTCTTGGGGAGTTAACCAGATGAATCTGTCCCACAGACCTACAATATGAAAAGTGCTTTTTGTGAGTTTGGAAGATTCTTTAGCTAGCTCTTCTTCGGTGACTTTATTTAGTAAAGTAAGGGTTGTATTAAGACTAAAGGTCAAGTTATGGCCTGGGTTTCATTCAGATCTGAAAACAGGCCATTTGTCAGTGGAAAATCTAGTAATAGTGATTTCCCATAATAATGAACTATTTCACCATTGTTCTTGTACTCGTAGATCAAGAGCAACCCAATCAGATCCCTGTAGTGGAGAGACCCACCAGGGAAGGCCAGACTGACTTGAGGTTGGGAGGGCACCACGTATCCAACAGTTAAACGTTTTAAAATGGTGAGCATAAGCATCTGTCCAATCTAGGAAAACATTAGTAAAGGCATAACTGTTGCAAAAGTAAAAAAGAAAAGAAGTTAAAGAGGTATACTTTCAGGCCTGGTCCAGGGTCTTGGGTCAGCTGTCTGCCTCCTCAGATATCATCTGAGGCATTGAAATGTAACCTTTAATTATCCATGAGGTTGGCTAGTCCAAAGAGTACTCTTAGCCTTTTATTCCCTTTAATTTGGCTGCACACGGAATTGGTGAGGAGGACGAAGTATAGTCCCTTCCAACGAAGTTCTAATGAGTCTTTTATTTGATATCTCTTCCAATATACGTATTCTCCTGGGGCGATATTAGGCAGACTTGGGAGTCTAGTTTCAGTCCGTCAAAGGCTTCTCTAACCTGTGAAAGATATTCTTTAGAATACTGAATTAAAGACTGGCAGTACTTCAGTAATTCAGGTTGAACAATGTAGGGTCAGTGCAGGCAACATAAGGAAGGACCATAGGTTTCCCAGTAATTATTTCATAGGAGGTCAGTTTGTGAGATCCAAATGGTGAGGACTACAGATTTGAAAGAACTAAATCCTTAGTCTCAAATAAAGTTAAAGTTTTACAAAGTTGTGTTATTTGAGTCTTTATTATTCCACTAGTTCTCTCTTCTAGATCATAAGACTGAGGATGTTAGGAACAATGTAGCCTTTGATAAATAAGAAAAACTTGACCCAGTTCTTGGATGACTTGACAGGTAAAATGAGTTCTCCAATCACTACGATGAGCTTTGGGTGCTCTCCAGGTGGGTTTGTTTTCAAGAAGTTTTTTTCTACAAAGGCTTCAGTAACATGACAGGGGGAGAAGGCTTCTACCCAATGTGAAAATGTAAAATCATTACAGATACATATTTATAACCATTTGGGGGTGGAAGCTGAATAAAATCTAGCTACCATTCAAGCATAGGCCCTGAAGGTAAAAGGTATTGTCCAACTAGGACTTGAAGTTGTTTTTCAGGATTGTAGTGAGGACAGATAGAGCAATGGGTGGCAACATGTTCAGCAGCCATGAAAAAATTTCCACACCAATATTTTTTAAGGTCTCAGTCCTTTTTTTTTATTGTGCTTTAAGTGAAAGTTTACAGTTCAAGTCAGTTTCTCATATAAAAATTAATACACACATTACTTTGTAACCCTAGCTGCTCTGCCTATAATGTGACAGCATACTCCTCCTTTCCACCCCAGATTTCCCATGTCCATTCAACTAGCTCCTGTCTCTTTTTGCCTTCCCGTCTCACCTCCAGACAGGAACTGCCCATTTAGTCTCATGTATCTACTTGAGCAAAGAAGCACTCCCTTCACGAGTATGATTTTATGTCCCATACCCAGTCTAATCTGTGTGAAGAGTTGGTTTTGGGTATGGTTTAAGTTCTGGGCTAATGGAGAGTCTGGAGGCCATGTCTTCTGGGGTCCCTCCAGTCTCAGTCAGACCATTAAGTCTGGTCCTTTTACTAGAATTTAAGTTCTGCACCCCACTTTTCTCCTGCTCCGTTTGGGACTCTGTGTTGTGTTCCCTGTCAGGGCAGTCTTTTGTGGTAGCTGGGCACCATCTAGTTCTTCTGGTCTCAGGCTGATGGAGTCTCTGGTTTATGTGGCCCTTTCTGTCTCTTGGGCTAATAGTTTCCTTGTGTCTTTGGTGTTCTTCATTCTCCTTTTCTCCAGGTGGATTGGGACCAACTGATGTATCTTAGATGGCCGCTTGCAAGCTTTTAAGACCCCAGACACTACTCACCAAGGTGGATGCAGAACGTTTTCTTAATAAACTTTGTTATGCCACATGTATCTGTTAGCTGCCTGAAAGTCTTATTTGGTGAAGTACCTCTTCATATCCTTTGCCCATTTTTTTTTTTTTTTTTTTGGTACTGGCTGTTGGCAAGGGAACTTATTTCCTCTCCACATGGGCTTCTCCACAGGGCTGCTTCAGTGTTCTCATGACATGGAGGCTGGCTTCTCCCAGAGTGAGCCATTCCAAGAGAAAGAGATGCAAGCAGAAGTTATGCTTTCATGACTTAGCCTTGAAAGTCACATAGCATCCTTCCCATCACACCCTATTTTTTCAGAAGTGAGTCACTTAAAACCATCCTACATTAAAGGGGAGAAGAATTAGGCTCCACCTTTCAAAGGGAAGAGTGTCAAAGAACTTGCATCGTATTTTTGTTTATTGCACTTTAGGTGATGAAGGTTTACAGAACAAATAGTTTCTCATTAAACAGTTAGTACACACATTGTTTTATAACAATGGTTAACAACCTCGTGACATATCAACACTGTCCCTTCTCCACCTTGGGTTTCCTATTACCAGCTTTCCTGTCCCCTCCTGCGTTCTAGTCCTTGTCCCTGGACTGTTGTGCCACATTAGTCTCATTTTGTTTTATGGGGCTGTCTAATCTTTGGCTAAAGGGTGAACCTCGGGAGTGACTTCATTACTGAGCTAAAAGCCTTTGCCCATTTTTTAATTGGGTTATTTGTCTTTTTATTGTTGAGGTTTTGCAGTATCTTGTAGATTTTAGAGATTAGATGCTGATCAGATCTGTCATAGCCAAAAATTTTTTCCCAGTCTTTAGGTTGTCTTTTTACTCTTTTGCTGAAGTATTTTGATGAGCATAAGTGTTTGATTTTTAGGGGCTCCCAGTTATCTAGTTTCTCTTCTGGTGTTTATGCATTGTTAGTAATGTTTTGTATTCTGTTTATCCATGTATTAGGGCTCCATTGTCCCTGTTTTTCCTTCCATGATGTGTATTGTTTTAGATTTTATATTTAGGTCTCTGATCCATTTTGAGTTAGTTTTTGTGCATGGTGTAAAGTATGGGTCTTGTTTCATTTTTTTGTAGATGGATACCCAGTTCTGCTAGCACCATTTGTTAAAGAGACAGTCTTTTCCCCAGTTAACAGACTTTCAAATATCAGCTGCTCACAGGTGGATGAATTTACATCTGGATTCTCATTTCTGTTGAATTGATCTATATTTCTGTTGTTGTACCAGTACCAGGCTGTTTTGACTACCATGGCAGTATAATAGGTTCTAAAATCAGGTAGTGTGAGGCCTCCCACTTTGTTCTTCTTCTTGAGTAATGCTTTACTTATTCGAGGCCTCTTCCCTTTCCATATGAAGTTGGTGATTTGTTTCTCCATCTCCTTAAAAAATGCTGTTGGAATTTGGATTGAGATTGCATTGTATCTGTAGATCACTTTGAGTAGAATTGACATTTTCACAATGTTGAGTCTTCCTATCCATGAACAAGGTATGTTTTTCCACTTATGCAGATCTCTTTTGGTTTCTTGCAGTAGTGTCCTGTAGTTCCCTTTGTATAGGTCTTTTACGTCTCTGGTTAGCTTTATTCCTAAGTATTTAATCTTCTTAGGGGCTATTGTAAATGGTATTGATTTGGTGATTTCCTCTTGGAAGTTCTCTTTGTTGGTGTAGAGGAATCCAACTGATTTTTGTATCTTTATCTTGTATCCTAATAGTTTGCTGAAATCTTCTATTAGTTCCACTAATTTACTTGTGGATTCTTTGGGGTTTTCTGTGTATAAGATCATATCATCCGCAAATAGAGATACTTTTACTTCTTCCCTACCAATTTGGATGCCGTTTATTTCTTTATCTACCTTAATTGCTCCGGCTAGGACCTCCAGTGCTGAATAAGAGTAGTGATAAAGGGAATCCTTGTCTGGTTCCTGTTCTCAAGGGGAATGCTTTCAGACTCTCTCCGTTGAGGATGATGTTTGCTGTTGGCTTTGTATAAATGCTCTTAATTATGTTGAGAAATTTCCCTTCTATTCCTATTTTGTTGAGGGTTTTTATTATGAAAAGGTGTTGAACTTTGTCAAATGCCTTTTTTGCACCAGTTGATAAGATCATATGGTTCTTGTCTTCTGTTTTATTTATGTGATGGATTACCTTGATTGTTTTTCTAATGTTGAACCATTCCTGCATACTTGGTATGAATCCCACTTGCTTATGGTGAATTATTTTTTTTATATATTGTTGAATTCTCTTGGCTAGAATTTTGTTGAGGATTTTTGTGTCCATTTTCATGAGGGATATTGGTCTGTAATTTTCTTTTTTTGTGGTGTCTTTACCTGGTTTTGGTATCAGGGTTATGCTGGCTTCATA
>NW_004443956.1:6949616-6980325 GCF_000243295.1 Trichechus manatus latirostris | reverse complement strand
TTTTAGTTTGTTTGTGTCTTTAAGTCTAAAGTATGTCTCTTGTAGGCAGCATATAGACGGATCATGTTTTTTTATCCATTCTGTCACTGTCTGTCTCTTTTTTGGTGCATTTAGTCCATTTACATTCAGCATAATTATTGATAGGTATGTGTTTAGTGCTGTCATTTTGATGTCTTTTTTTGTGTTGTTGACAGCTTCTTCATTCCACTTAATTTTCTGTGCTAAGTCATTTTTCCTTATATATTTTCTTTTCGTCTTCTTTATTGTTGTTGATTTTGTATTTGCTGAGTCTTTATGTTTTCCTTGCTTTTTATTTTGATGTGGAGATTTGTTAGTTTCCTTTGTGGTTACCTTAATATTTACCCCTATTTTTCTAAGTTTGTGGTACAGGTTCTCACCTACTGTCTAGGTGATCAGGGGTGATTGGAGTAGGCATAGGTATCTGGCTACAGTAGGGGGTCACGCAGTGAGTAAGGCAGGGGGCTGACGGCTGCCCCCAAGTGTCCGGAGGAAAGCATGTCCCTATTCCCTAGAGCACATAGGCAGATAAATTATTCCTCTTGATAGAGTCCCACATAATTCTTAGGGTTTCTTTATCTTTTTTAAATCCTTTTATCTGCTTTTTCCTAAAATAAGTTGATGTCAAATGCTTTACCTTTAATTTCACTAATTTTGACTTCCATTGCCTCAATTCTGCTCCTATGACTTTCTACTGAGTTGTCTAATTCTGAAATTTTATTGTTAAATTTCTGGATTTCTGATTGCTGTTTCTCTATGGATTCTTGCAGCCTGTTAAATTTGTCTTTATGCTCTTCTCTAATCTTCTTAAGTTCCTCTATTGCTTGGTCTGTGTTTCATCTGATTTCCTTTCTGATCTCTTGAAGAGTTCTGTATACTAATCTTTTGTATTCTGCCTCTGGTAATTCCAAGAAATTCTCTTTGTCCAGAAAATTTCCTGATTCATTATTTTGGGAGTTTGCTGAAGCCATTATGGTCTGCCTATTTATGTGATTTGATATTGACTGTTGTCTCCAAGCCATCAATAAGTTATTATATTCATTTATTTTATGTTTGCTTACTGTGTCCTAGTTTCTTGTTTTGTTTTGATATGCCCAAATAGGGTGCTCGTGTGAGCTTGCCCTATCACCTGTGCCCCTGAAGCTATAATGTCCTGCCACCAGGTAGCCAGACCTGCCACTAAATATGTGATGCCAGAGTCCACCCACTCCTCCTGTATGGGTTCAGCTCAGGTGTCCAGGTAGTCGGCCACCAAGTGTGTGGTGCAGGCTCTCACCTACAGTTCTAGACAGACATGGGTGATGTAGGCACAGGCATCCAGCTGCAGCACATGGTGACACACTGAGCAAGGCAGGGGGCCGATGGTTGCCTCTGAGTGTCTGGGAGGAAAGCGTGTCCCTGTTCCCTAGAGCGCACAGGTAGGTGGGTTTTGCAGCTGGACTATGGGCACCCAGTGCTGTTGGCTGTAAGTACTGGGAGTCACCACTTATTCTTAAACCCCTGTCGTGGGTGGCTAGGTGGTGTGGGTGGAGCCACCAGTCCTCAGGCCCCTGATGTGGGTAGATGAGGACCCTGCTTAATGGCAAAGTGGTATCAAATGTCTCTAATGTGCCACTCTACCATATAGCTGACACAGTGAAGTTATGCTTCAGGTATATACCCTGTTGTACTGTGCTAATGAAGGTCTATGCTGTTAAAATGGGCCTACACAGGTCTATGGAGGGGTGAAAGGCATTCAAAGTCTGTGGACCCCTTATGCCTGTGCCTAGACAAAGAAGCTGTGCCTTCCCTGAGTTCCTGGCTTAGGGGAGCTGGCAGATTATTTTTTTCCTGTTTGTTAATTTGTTCCCTCTCCAAGGCCAGAAGAATGGCTCAGGGCACGTGACTGGTCCTACTTCTGGCCCAGGGGTGCAGTAATCACTGAAGCTTGCCTGGGACCCAGTGTAGAGTGGAGAGGGAGCAGGTAAATGGGAGAGAAGTTCTTCCCAAATAGAGTGTTTTTTGATCCACACGGTAGGTTAAACGCACGTATGTACCTTTTGCAGATGAGTGCCGCTTTTCACCTTTTGCAGATGAGTGCCGCTTTTCACTGGCTCTAGAGCCTTGAGGAGACTCTCCACCACTCGATGTCTCCTGAGGTGGAAAATGCATCCCGAGTGCCACTGCTTGCTTCACCTTGCATGCCAGCCAATCCAGCCCACAGAGTGCTGGCTCCCACTGGGTCAGGTCTGGCAACTCCTTGCTGCTTCTGAACCGTCTCTCTGTCCCCCTGCCACTCAGTCTGATTCCTCAACTTTTCCTTTGATGTTCAGAGCTCTTAGATAGTCATATATAATTGATTCACTTGTTTTTTCGGGTCTTTGTTGCAAGAGAGACCACTAGAAGCATCTGACTACTCTGCCATCTTGGTCCTGCCTCCTAAGGTCTCAGTCATATTATCTTGTCTCATGTGGACACCTTCTTGTAAGGCTCACATCATAGGAATGTGCAGGAAATTGGGAAGGCAGTTTTCTTATTAGGACCAATGTACAATTTAATGGCAGGATCTCGGTAACAGCCTGCCTTTTTCCATGCCTTAATTTCCTCTCTTTGGGCTAATTGATGGCATTTTATAAGTGTTCCTAAAGTTAACTCATGAAGGTTGGTGCTATCTATAGACAAATTTGGTAAGTCCCTTTATTTATCATAAGTGCAGAAATAATTTGAAAGACAGCTTTTTTGGCTGCCGTATCAGTAAAATTATTTCCTCTAATTTCTTCAGTTTAGGGTACTCCATTTGGTTGGTGAGATTTTTATCACAGCAGTTTCAGAGGGGAGTAATAGAGCATCTAGAAGCTCCTCTACTAAAGCTCCATTTTTTATGACATTTCTGGAAGAGGTTAAAAATCCTCTTTGTTTCCATAACATGCCAAAATCATGTACAATTCCAAAATAATAGCCACTGCCTTTAAAAATATTAACAGGTTTTCCTGAAGCAATTCTACAAACTCTAGTGAGGGAAATTAATTCAGCTTGTTGGGCTAAAGTGGCTTCAGGGAGAACCTGACTTTCAAAGACTTCAGTAAAAGTTGTAACAGTTTATCCCGCTTGATAGTGAGACTACTGGAATTAAGTTTTAAATAGGAAGCATCCATAAGCAGAGCTAAATCGGGGTTAGTTAAAGAGATCTCTTTTAAGTCTTTCTGAGGGCTTAAAAGTTGCTCAGTCAAGTCTAGACGATCATGTGTAGGATAGTGGTTCTCATTAATTTCAAGAAGAAGCGCAGCTGGATTTAAACAGGCCATGGAGTGTACTCGAATGTTAGACACAGCCTGTAGAACCTCATAGAAGTTGAGCCTGCTGGCAGAAGGATGTTGTGTCAAGGCAGAATTAAGTAAGGCACGTACTGCATGGGGCACATACACATCTAAAAAGTTTCTCAGCACCACATCTGTTGTGGTTGCCACTAGTTTGTCAGTAGCAGCCACAGACCTAAGGCAGGGAGGCTGTATCCTCTGGCTACAGGGTCAAGCTGTAGGCTGTCTTAACCTATAGGAGTTTGTTGTCCTCTGTATTTTTGAGTTAGTACGTCTAAAGTGTTCCCAGATACTTCATGTACAAATAAAGAAAAATTTAGGTGATGATTAGGAAAACCTAGAGTAGCTGTGTTCCTTAAAGCCCTTTTCAATTGAACTGCTGCCTCTCAATCTTCTGGTGCAACTTGGAATGAATCCAGCTCAGAGTCTTTTAATATTTATGTAAATATTGAGCAAACAAAGAAAAATTGGGAATCCAGGTTTGACAATAGTCATACAATCCTAGAAACCCTTGTAGCTGTGTCTTTCTTTTGAGTATAGGAAATACAATAATAGCTTCTTTCCATTTAGGATCAATAGAGATGCCTTCTGCAGAAATTGGGTGGCCCAAATCTTTAACAGAAGGCTGAGCCAACTGTAATTTTTCTTTGGAAACTGTATGTCCACCAGCACCCAGATGTTTTAATAAAACTACACTGTTATTAAGGCAGGCTTGTTGGGAGGTTGCTAAGAACCAGCAAATCATCAATATATTGCAACAATGTGGATTTATTTGTAAACTGTAGAGGCTCCAAATACATATACAGAGTCTGAGAAAAATAGATGGGTGATTCAGTAAATCCTTGGGCATTACAGTCCATGTAAATTGTTGATTTTTCCAGATAAAAGCAAAAAAAATACATTGACTTTCAGAATGCACAGGAATACTGAAAAAGGTGCTGCAAAGATCCATAACCATAAAATGAGTTACATCTGAAGGGACATTGGAAAGTAACAAATGAGGATTAAGAGACTACTGGAAATCTAAGAATAACAAATGGTTGATTGCATGCAAATCTTGAACAAATCTCCAGTACCAATTATGTGTTTTTTTAACTGAAAGAACAGGAGTATTGCAAGGGCTGGTATAAGGGACAATTAAACCTTTAGAAATGAAATACTGTATGATGGGAGCTAATCCTTCTTTTGCTTCTCATTTGAATGGATACTAAGGAATTTTTGGCAAAGGTTTATGTAAATCTATTCTGATTTTAATCAGCTCAGCTGTCAAACTCAATTCACATCTGTGGATGAGGTGGCCCGTAAGGTTTCAGTAACTAGGGAAAAGATGTCAGAAGGGAGAGGTTTAGGCGGAGTCAAATTTTGGAGAAGCATGACAAGCACTTGCATTTAGCAAACGGCTTCTTCTTCCTGAATATTGTCTAATTCAGGGCCTGTCTCTGTTGACTTAGGGATGTCAGGCAGACTCAATAATATTTCACCCTTTTCTTAAATTGTAGATGACAATTCCATTTAGATAAAATATCTCTTCCAAATAGATTGACAGGTATATCAGAATTGAGCAAAAAATGGTGTAAATCTTCCATAGGAACAAGAGATATCAAACAGATTGGGAATGAGGTTTTAGTTCTCTGGGTTAGGGGCTTTTGTAAACGAGTAGGGTTAGTAGCAGCAGGGATGACTCTAGTGACAATTTTCTCCATAAATAACTAGTTTTTTGAGGAGCAACAAAAATGTCAGCAGCATGAAAAAAGCACTACAAAATGACAGCAATAAACTCACTCCTGTTAATAATCATACTGAATGTAAATAACTTAAATGCACCCATAAAGAGACAGAGAGTGGCAGAATGGGTAAAAAAAACAGGACCCATCAGTATACTGTCTACAAGAGACACACCTTAGAAACAAAGGCATTAATTTGTTAAAAATCAAAGGATGGAAGAAAAATATATCAAGCAAACAGCTACCAAAAAAGAGCAGGAGTGGCAATACTAATCTCAGGTAAAATAGACTTTAAAGCAAAATCCACCATAAAAGACAAAGAAGAGCATTATATAATGATTAAAGGGACAATCCACCATGAGTAATAATAAATATATTATAACCATAATAAATATCTGCGCACCCAGTGACAGGGCTCCAAAATACATAAAACGAACTCTAACAGCACTGAAAATAGAAACTGATAGCTCCACAATAATAGTAGGAGACTTCAACACACCACTCTCAGTAGAGGACAGAACATCTAAAAAGAAACTCAATCAAAGATACAGAAGATCTAAAGGCCAGTATCAGCCAACTTGGCCTCACAGACATATATACAAAACTCCACCCTACAGCTGCAAATACACATTCTTTTCCAATGTACATGGAACATTCTCCAGAATAGACCACACCTTAGGCCACAGAGCAACCTTCAAAAAAATCCAAAACACTGAGATAATACAAAGTATCTTCAATGATCACAATGCAATCAAAGTAGAAATTAATAACAGGAAGACAAAGGAAAAAAGGTCAAATACATGGAAAATGAATCACACTCTGCTTAAAAACCACTGGGTAATAGAAGAAATCAAAGATGGAATAAAAAAATTCCTAGAATTAAACAAGAGTGAAAACACATCATACCAAAACCTTTGGGACACAGCAAAGGCAGTGCTCAGAGGTCAATTTATAGCAATAAATGCACACATCAAAAAAGAAGAAAATGACAAAGTCAAAACATTAGCTACACAACTCGAACAAATAAAAAGAGAACAGCAAAGGAAGCTCACAGTCACCAGAAGAAAGGAAATAATAAAGATCAGAGCAGAAATAAATGAAATAGAGAATAGAAAAACAATAGAAACAACAATACCAAAAGTTTGTTCTTTGAAAGGATCAACAAAATCAGCAAACCATTGGCCAAATTGACTAACAAAAAACAGGAGAGGATGCAAATAACCCGAACAAGAAATGAAATGGGAGATATTAGGACAGACTCAACTGAAATAAAAAGGATCATAACAGAGTACTGTGAAAAACTACACTCCGACAAATTTGAAAATCTAGATTAAATGAACAAATTTCTAGAAACACACTACCTACCAAAACTAATGCAAAATGATGTTGAAAATCTGAACAGATCCATAACAAGAGAAGAGATTGAAAAGGTAATTAAAAAAAAAACAAAAACAAAAAACTCCCAACCAAAAAAAAAGCCCTGGCCTAGATGGCCTCACTGGAGAATTCTACCAAATATTCAAAGAAGAGCTTACACCAGTATCACTCAAACTATTTCAGAACATAGAAAAGGAAGGGATACTTGCAAATTCATTCTGTGAAGCTAGCATAACCCAGATACCAAAACCAAGCAAACACACCACAAAGAAAGAAAATTACAGACCAGTATCTCTGAGGAATATAGATGGAAAAATTCTCAACAAAATTCTAGCCAATAGAAGTCAGCATCATGTCAAAAAAATAATACACCACAACCAAGTGGGATTCATACCAGGTATGCAAGGATGGTTCAACATTAGAAAATCAATCAACATAATCCACCATATAAATAAAATAAAAGAATCACATGATCATCTCAATCGATGTAGAAAAGGTATTCAACAAAGTTCTACACCTATTCCTGATAAAAACTCTCAATAAAATAGGTATAGAAGGAAAATCCCTCAACAAAATAAAGGGCATCTATACAAAAACCAAGAGCCAACATCATTCTCAATGGAGAGAGGCTGAAATCTTTCCCCTGGAGAACAGGAACAAGGCAAGGATGCCCTTTATTACCACTTCTGTTTAACATTGTGCTAGAACTCCTAGCTACAGCAGTAAGGCAAGAAAAAGAAATAAAGAGCATCCAAACTGGTAATGAAGTAGTAAAACTGTCCCTATCTGCAGATGATATGATACTATACATAGAAAACCCTAAAGACTACATGAGAAAACTACTGGAACTTATAGAAAGATTCAGCAGAGTATCAGGATACAAGCTAAACATAGAAAAATCAGTTGGATTCCTATACACCAATAAAGAGAATGACAAAAAGAAAATCAGAAAAACAATACCATTTATAATAGCCAGTATAAAAATCAAATACTTAGAAATAAATCTTAACAGGGATGTAAAAGACCCATACAAAGAAAACTACAAAACACTACTGCAAGAAACCAAAAGAGAACTACGTAAATGGAAAAACATACCATGCTCAGGGACTGGTAGACTCAACATTGTGAAAATGTCAATTCTACCTAAAGCAATCTACAAATACAATACAATGCAATCCTGATCCAAAATACCAACAGCATTCTTTAAAGAGATGGAAAAACTAATCATTAACTTTATATGGAGAGGAAAGGGGCCCCGGATAAGTAAAGCTCTATTGAAGAAGGAGAATAAAGTAGGAGGACTTGCACTCCCTGATCTCAGAACCTATTATACAGTTATGGTAGGCAAAACAGCCTGGTACTGGCAAAATGACAGACACATTAACCAATGGAACAGAATTGAGAACCCAGATGTAAATCCATCCACCTACAGTCACCTGGTCTTTGACAAGGGGCCAGCATCCATCAAATGGGGAAGAGACAGTCTTTTTAACTAATGGTGCTGGCAGAACTGGATGTCCCTCTGCAAAAAAATGAAATAGGACTCATACCTCATACTGTACATAAAAACTGACTCAAAATGGATCAAAGACCTAAATATAAAACCAAAAGCTATACAGGCCATAGAAGAAAAAATAGTGTGAACACTAGAGGCCGTAATATATGGCATTAACAGGATACAAACCATAACTAACAATACACAAACACCAGAAGATAATCTAGATAACTGGGATCTTCTAAAAATTAAACACTTATGGTCTTCAAAAGACCTCACCAAAAGAGTAAAAAGAGAACCTACAGACTGGGAAAAAATTTTTGGCTATATCAAATCTGAGAAAGGCCTAATGTCTAAAATCTACAGGAAAATCCAACACCTCTACAACAAAAAGTCAAATAATCCAATTAAAAAATGAGAAAAGGATATGAACAGACACTTCACCGAAGAAGACATTCAAATGACTAGCAGATACATGAGGAAATGCTCATGATCACAATCTATTCGAGAAATGCAGATCAAAACCACAATGAGATACCATCTCAACCTGACATGACTGGCAGGAATCAAAAAAAAAAAGAAAATAATAAATGTTGGAAAAGCTGAGGGGAGATTGGAAGTCATATGTACTGCTGGTGGGAATGCAAAACGACACAACCATTTTGGATAACAATATGGCACTTCCTTAGAAAGCTAGAAATGGAGATACCATATGATCCAGCAATACCACTCCTAGGAATATATCCTAGAGAAATAAGAGCTGTCACACGAACAGACATATGCACCCCATGTTCATTGCAGCATTGTTCATAATAGCAAAAAGATGGAAACAACCTAGATGCCCATCAACAGATGAATGGATAAACAAACTGTGGTACATACACACAATGAAATACTACGTAACGATAAAGAACAGTGATGAATCTGTGAAGCGTCTCACAGCATAGATGAATCTGGAGGGCATTATACTGAGTGACATAAGTAATCACAAAAGGAGAAATATTGTATGAGACCACTAATATAAAAACTCATGAAAAGGTTAACACATAAAAAGAAACAATCTTTGATGGTTACAAGGGAGGGTGAGGTGAGAAGAAAAAAAACTAAATAGACAATAGATAAGTGGTAACTTTGTGAAGGGTGAGACAGTACACACACAAAAAAAGAAAAAATAATATCTACTTCATCTCATTATTACAAGGTTTAAATGTGATAAATTATTTGAAAGTGTATTGGAAACTGATTATTTTCTTATGACCATTATTGTTGTTAGGTGCTGTTGAGTCGGCTCCAACACATAGTAGCCCTGTGTACAACAGAATGAAACGCTGCCTGGTCCTGCTCCTTCCTCATAATCATTGCCATATTTGAGCCCATTGTTGCAGCCATGAAACAGTGAAATACGAAAGTTGTAGATACCCACCCATCAATATTTATTCATCGTGCACTTCCTATGCATTTGATGCTGTGCTGAGCATCAAGGAAAAAGTGGAAGAAATTCATGGAAGCATGTGTGTGTGATTGAAAAAGGTGTTTAAATGCAAATAAAATTAAAGGAACACTGAAAATAATGAGGTGGACCCAGACCAAAAATAAAAATAAAAATTTCTCTTTGAGGATTAACAGCCACCACAGGAAAAGTCCCTGCTTTGACCCTGGAGCGCTTCATTCTGAATCAGATTGTAGAATTTTTTATAGTGGGGACATGTCAGTCTTTAGTCTATTTTTTAACTTATAGCATTCACTTTGCTAATGCCCAGTTTTTTTTTTACAATAGTGACAAATACCCACCTTTGTGCCATTGGAAGGTTTAGCAGTTTTCTTTTCACTGGGAGATGGTAATTGTTGCAACTGAAAGACCATTATTAGCCTCAGAAACACTTGTGGCTTCAAGAGTCTGGGAAAGTGGGTAAGTTAAGTTAACTTGACAGTAGAACTGTCTCCCAGTCTAATCAATGTCACTTTACTAAGGCTGAGATCTAAGGTTTAAGACCAGATATGAAAACATCATTGAAGCCCTAGAGACACCAGGCATGGTCAAAATGAGTCCAGAGTGTTCGGAAAACTTCTGGAGCAGCTCAGTCTGATAATCATAAACACTTTCAAGTTTGTTTACAAGAGTGAATTTTAGTCTAGTCAGTGAGTGGAAGAAAGGCCTTTGGGACAGCCTCTAGTGTTTTTTTCACTCATGGCCTGAGAGTCTTCTAACAGCTTGGTAGCCTTTTTATCCATCCATATTTATGGCTAAACTGTCCTTGAGATCTTTTCATTCTGCCTGTTCCAGCCATAATTTGGCTTTCCCTGGGCCAGAAATTATTTGAACAAGCTGATATAAGGCAGGGAGTTCAGGCTGCTAAGCTTCAACAAGGATTTTAAATTTTTCAAAAAATTTGCAGGGGTCCTTACAGAGTTTAGGAAAATCTTCAACAATGCTACGCAATTCTCAGCATGTCCACAGGGCAAAAGTGATAAGAGAGGACTCTTTGGTATCACTGTTAAGGTGAATTTTAAAAGGTGTTTCAGGCAAGAGTTTATTTGCTGTTTTTTTAGGAGAAAAGGGAAGTTCAGATAAAGTGTTATCAGAAGAATAGGAAGGCAAAGAAGGGTGTAAAGAGGTAGCAGCCAGCAGGGAAGCAGAAAGGGTGGGAGCTGAAATTTGACGTTGTAATTTTTTATTCTGATTAGATAATTTAGAGACAGTGTCCCACAAGCAAGCAATTTTACTTTTAGAGGCACCAATATTCCAATCAAAGTAGACATCCCACTGGGACTGTTTAATCCAGGAGCCTCGGTTCTCTAATTCACTGTGCAGAAAAGTTAACTTACAGAGATCAAAAGAATCCCAAAGTGGCCATTAATTTTCCTAACTGTCTCAAGTGAGATTATGCCAGACAGACAAGAACATGCATGATAAGGGATCATAATGCTTGTTTATTTAGTGAGCAAGAATCCCAGAACGTGGCTCCAAATCTCCTTTAGACATGGTATTCCCCATTTTATAATGACAGTTACAGCAAAACAAACTTACTTGCAAGAACCAAAACAAATCTGCAATAAAACTCAAAGAGCTATCAACGCAAGGGAGCAGAACTCAGATTTGAGAGGTTTTTTTTACCTTAAATGATTGCTAAAAATTTGCAGAGGCAGAGAGCCCAAAGTGACTCAGCAGCTACCGTGCCCATGTCCCAATGCCTCAGGGATCATCAAAGATAATATGCCTTCGAAATCCCACCTCTGACACCAGAAATGTCAAAGAAGAAAATCTTGTACTCTGTTAGGAGTTAAAGAAAAGCAGTTTTATTGAGAAATAATACAGCTTGAGCTGGGCAGCGCTAAGTAAAAATACAAAACACTCTACCATTCAAGTGGAGAGAGGGATCTGTATATATAGAGAACAAAAGAAAGGTAGGGGGTTTAATGATTGATAAGATCAGCTTCAGCTTGAAGTCCTTTGAAATGTAAAGGTTGGCCACTTGGCTAGGGGTGAGTGAATTACCACCCAGGTGAGTGGTGCCAGCCAGTCTGCTTATATATGGTTGCAGTCATGAACACATTTTTCCTGGGAACAAAAATAGTTTACATCCCGACACATTCTTCCCATGAACAAATGGTTTACACCATGACATCTGGCTTCCTGGGAATGCATGTTGGCCCCATCATTCTTAGTCTGACGTAAGTGCCTCCAATTTGAAACTTTTCCATTTACGGAGAGTTCCAAGTAAGCTGAAGAGAATAGTCAGTGACTAAGTTAAACAACAAAAGCAATAACAGCCAACTTTTATCAAATGCATGGATTGCACCAGGCACTGTTCCAAGCCCTTTATCTCATTTGGCTTCACAACATCCTGCTATCATACTCATTTTATAGAAGACAAAACTGAGGCATAGGAGTCAGGATTCAAACCAAGTAGTTTGACTTCTACTTATGCTTTTAATATCTCTTATGTATTGAAGAAAAGAATGCTTGTTGGATAAACGTGTGAATAAGAAGATGCAGAAATATATGAGTCATATTCCTTTTTAGATTCTGTAGCCTATTGTACCATTATCATCTGAACAGTATTTTTCTGGTTCTGCCCAGAGTTTCTTTCTTTGGATAATAACAAATCTGTATTACAAGGTCTCTTCCCCCTAAAGTTATGTTGTTTCAATATCCCCAGGCACATTTGTGGATCCAGGGCAAAGCTGGTCCAGAATTAAGTCCAGAACTTAAATTCTCAGTGTTTACTTTACATACAGAAAATACAAGTTAAAGAAAAAGAATAATTAATCTTAGGTAAGAGTGTTCCTAACATATATGTGGAAAGCAGAGTACAAAATACTGTACACATTGTGTTTCCATTTGTACTTTCTATAAACATGTAGACACGTACACATCACACATGTCAACAGCAAACGTTTTAGAAGGTGCACAAAATTCTTAACGCTAGTTTATCTCTGAACGTGAGATTATAAGAAGTTTTTATTTGCTTATTTTTCTTATCTGTATTCCTAAATTTCGTACTATGAAAAGGCTCTGCTTCATTCATTAAAAGAAAAAAATTTAAATAGTGAATTCTTTACACAGTTTCATAAGGTGTCTTACTTTATAGTAGAAGAAAACTTCCTAGACACTTCAGAATACAAAGCTGACCACCTTCCTGCTAGTTTACCTCTGAGGTGAGCCATCTAGCAAATGTGTAGAGAAATGTTACTTCTATCTCTCTGTCCTTTTCCTCAGTGACAAAAGTTTTCCACATTTAATTCCTGAACTTCTACCTTCTTCTCACTAGCACCCCTCCCTCCTATCTTCTACCTCGCATGTTTCTTTTGAGCCAAGTATACCCCTACAATATCCGTGCATATACTTACCATGAATTACTAGATAAATGGAGACAATATGGATAATAGTCCCCAACTTTCACTGAGAGTCTTACTGTACCCGTCTATTTGAATATATGAGTTCGCAAGGAGATTTCAGTGTTAAATTCAATGCAGAAGCAATCAAATGAGATTTACCAATGTCTTTTAAATGGGATATTTCCAGACTTGTTCTTGCTAAAATAAAACTATCACTTTCATTTTTCAAAAATAAATATAACCCAAGAAAGGATGACAGTAATATTTGCAAGTGGTTATATTGGAACCACATTTCTACTTTTGGAAATCAATATATTGCTAAGGCACCCTACGTTTCTACTGACATTCAAGTAAGCTGCCTGAAATTACTAATATTATGGTAAGGGAATCTTTCTGTTGAAAACATGTGCCCATAAGAGTTCTAAATTCCATGTAGAATGATAACTTGGCAGGACAAAGCTGTTGCTTGAAATATAATAACAAGGAAGGAAACCAGGAGAAAGATGCCTCCGTTAAATTTTCCATCTAGTTCGTATGTTCTCACCATTAAAATGGACTCAGTATTTTCTTCTGTTTTCCAAATACAAACCTTGTGACTAACCACCTCAAATGAAATAAAAACCTGTTGCAGTTCAGTCAATTCTGACTCATATAAATTTAAATAACTTGAATTCTAACATTAAAATTGAATAGATATCATTTCCCTTTCAAATAGATCTAGCCTCAATTTGATCTTGAAAGCTGTTTAAGTCTTTCATAGTTTTTGTATCTGATTTGAGAATTCCATATGTAATTCAAATCTTAGGACTTGAAAGTTTGAGCAGTAGAAAAGATCAAAAGTCCTTGGAAATTATTTCAAAAGTTCATTCTCTTATATCCAAAGAGATGGTTGATAATCTGAAGAATAAAATTAGAGTAACAATAAACCCACTTCTCTCATTTGTGTTCAATGGGAGGCAGAGATGTGCCCTGCAAAACCCTCAGTTGGAGATATTTCTCCTAAAGAAAGTTGAATTCTCTCAAGTCTGAATAAGGTTAGAAAGGACTACAATCATTTCTACAGTGAGGAGAGTCCGACTAAGCAAGTAATTTACAAAAATTAACCAGAATAGGACTTACATGCATGGGCTCTGAAATCAGAAGGATCTGATTTCAGACCTGGACTCTGGCTGCTTGATGAGTAACTTGAAATCTCTATGTCATAAGTTTTAATAATTACTACTTCATAGAGCTATATAAATTGAGATAATCCATATAGAGGGCTTAGCAGAATGCCTGCCATGTAGTAAGTTATAGTCATTATTATTGATATTATTAAAAATGTAAAGAAGTATTCACATTTGATATGTTCATAAAATGGCTTGCAATTTGCATGTGCAAATGTGAAACAATTATTTACAAATGTGTTTAAATAATTCTCTAAGCCTTGTTTAAATTAATTTTCTACAAGACTCCCAGTTCTAGACTTGGCTTTAAAATAGTTCCATTCTGCTTGATCACTGCTAAACTGTTGATACTGTTGTTTTCTCAGGAACTAATTGATTTCTTGGATCTTGGGAGAGGGAATGAGTTGGGGCAGTGTATGACGACATGTCTCTGAAATAAATTTACCAAAGAACATTTTCAAAGAACTCAGCTATTAACCCATTCTGCTTCCTATAAATTCTGAAGTATGCCCTTCTTTTCCTCTCGTGCTCTCCTCCCCACTATGACTGAGAAAATTTGACTTAGAAATTTTTAAAGATAAGGGGTAAATTATGGGCCTGACCTGCTGTTTTCCAAGTAGGGCAGTGTCATGGATTGAATTATGTCCCCCAAAAAAATGTGTGTATCAGTTTGGCTAGGTCATGATTCCCAGTATTGTATGATTGTGTACCATTCTGTAATCTCATGTGATTTCCTTATGTGTTGTAAACTCTATCACCATGATGTAATAAGATGGATTAGTGGCAGTTATACTGATGAGGTCTACAAGATTAGTGTCTTAAGCCAATCTCTTGTGAGATATAAAAGAAAGAAGCAAGCAGAGACAGCGGGAACCTCATACCACCGAGAAAGAAGTGCCGGGAGCAGAGCATGTCTTTTTGGACCTGAGGTTCCTGCACTGAGACGCTTGCTCCCAGACCACGGGAAGACCATTGACAAGGCCCCTCCTCCGGAGGTGACAGAGAGAAGGCCTGTCCCTGGAGCTGATGCTCTGAATTTGGGCTTGTAGTCTATTAGGCTATGAGAGAATAAATTTCTGTTTGTTAAGGCCATCCACTTGTGATATCTCTGTTACAGCAGCACTAGATGACCAAGATAGAATTTGGTACTGGGAGTAGGGTGCTGCTCGAACAGATGTCTAAAATGTGGAATCGGTTTTGAAACTGTGAATGGATAGAGGAGCGGCAGCGGCAGAGGACCAGCAGCAGCAGAGAACCTGCAGGGGCAGAGAAGCAGCAGCAGCAGCTGGAACTGACCCACAGAGCAAGAGAGCTGAGTTCCTGTGTGCAGGAGGCTTCCTGGCTGAGTGGAGTGCCTCTGGGCACTTATCGATGGAGCTACCAAGCTTTGGAACACTTGCCCCAGCAGGACAGATGTGGGCATGAGGCCTGAGAGCTTAGAGGTCACAGGAAGCAGAAGCTGAAGAGACAAGGAACACAAAAAGCAGAGCTGCCTCAGTCTCAAAAGGTTTGGTCAGGACCTCAGGGGTTTCAAAGGGCGGAGCTATGAGCTCTGGTGTTTCTAAGGGTGAAGTCACCACTCAGACGGACTAGGAGAAGGGTGCGCTTAAAGCCAAGGGAGCAGAGTTGCTGTCCCAGTGGGCCTAGAAGTTGGAGCTGAAGCCCAGGGCAGAGGGGCCTCTACTCAGAATCTGGAGAGTGTGGCCAATCCCTAGAGTCTGGAGGGCAGGGCCATTCTGTAAATTGTCTCAAAGAACAGAGGATTATTTTCAAAGCCTTGAGGGCTAATGTAATGTGTTCTGCTGACTTGTTTGGTGCCTGTTATCCCTTCTTTTCCTTCAGTTTCTCCCATTTGTACTGGAAATATCTAACTGGTGCCTGTTCTACCATTGTACCTTTGGAAGCAGATAACTTGTATTCTAGATTTCAGTTGAAGAAGAATTTTTGGATTTTGGACTTGGAGTTAAGATGTTTGCTATAATATGATGGAGTGAATATGTTCTGCATGTTGCAAGGATGTGATTTTTTGGGGGCCAAAGGGTGGAAAGTCATGGATTGAATTATGTTCCCCCAAAAATGTGTATATCAATTTGGTTAGATCGTGATTCCCAGTATTGTATGATTGTGTACCATTTTGTAATCTGATGTGATTTCCTTATGTGTTGTAAACCCTATCACTATGATGTAACAAGATGGATCAGTGGCAGTTATACTGATGAGGTCTACAAGATTAGATAGTGTCTTCAGCCAGTCTCTTTTGAGATATAAAAGAGAGAAACAAGCAGAGACAGTGGGAACCTCATACCACTGAGAAAGCAGTGACAGGAGCAGAGCACGTCTTTTGGACCTGAGGTTCCTGCGCTGAGACGCTCGCTCCCAGACCAAGGGAAGACTGATGACAAGGCCCTTCCTCTGGAGCTGACAGAGAGAGAGGGCCTTTCCCTGGAGCTGATGCCCTGAATTTGGACTTGTAGCCTACTAGACTGTGAGAGAATAAACTTCTCTTTGTTAAAGCCATCCACTTGTGGTATCTCTGTTCTAGCAACACTAGATGGCTAAGACAGAGAGTTTGGAAGGGGAAGGTTAGAAAATAGGATGGGAAATAAATATGAAGATTTTTTACTTAAATCATATCAAAATGGAAATATACCCAACTGCAATAACTTTGCCACTACTCATATTTTCATAAATGTGTTTTATTGTTATTTTTCCAGTATTTGTTGAGCATTTACTATATTCCAGGCACTGTACATCTGAGTGCTTTAAGTGAACTTCTCATTTAATCCTCGTAACTCTGTGGCACAGACATTGACTGTTATTATCCCATTTTACTGAGGAGAAAATTGAGGCACAGGGCAGTTAAGTAACGTGCTGAAGATAAAGTAGTTAACTGTTACAGAGCTGGGATATGAGGCAGTCTAGCTCTGAGTCTGTGCTCTTAACTCTTACACTGCATATTCTGGGGTGGGTAGTTACAGTTTTATGAAAAACAAACCAAAACAAGTGAGTTATGAGCAGGGAAATTTAATAAATTTGCAGCTTGTAATAGATAGTTATGTTCCTTCCTTTTGATTTATAAAAATGAGGAAGAAAAAAATTACTTGTCTTTTATGATATTGTTTGAAATCTGGCAATACTTTTAATTGGTGACTTTGCCTGTGAAAGTGCTCTGGAGGAAAGTGAGCCTTCTGTTACTGTGTAATTGCTATTTTTCTAGCAATATGAGATAAGGACAATGAGGTTTGGAGAAAGAAAATGCTGATTTGGGGAAATGAATCATCAATGTTTTTTGTACATTGACCTACTCCCTAAAAAAGTCTCTATCCTAAAGGTTTTTTTCTTTATTATTATTCTATAAATAGGAGTTGATTTTTCTCAAAATCTAAAAGGAAGGAAAAATTATTCTCTCAGATTTCTGTGATACCAAATAAATTGCCTCTGATCCCATGCCTGAGATGTTTTGAAACCTGATAACAGTAAAAAAGAATTCATTTAGATTCAATTAGGTATTAGATGATAATACCTGTTTGTAGAAGTTTGGCTTCTTTAACTTTATACTTAACATGTCAGTTTTTAATGTAATTAATCCATCTGTTTGTGCCCGTATAGTCCTTTTTTTTAAAAAAAAAAAGACATTTCCAAATATAATGGCGATCATTAGCCATTAGAGAGAAGCAGATCAAAACTGCAATGAAATGCCATCTCACCCCAGCAATATAGCACTTATCAAAAAAAAAAAAAAAAAAACAGAGAGCAACAAATGCTGGTGAAGTTGTGGGGAGATTAGAACTCTTAGACACTGCTGGTGGGAGTGTAAAATTGTATAACCTCTGTGGAAAACAGTATGGAGCTTCCTTAAAGAGCTAGAAATATAATTTCCATGTAATCCAGCAATCCCACTCCTAGGTATATATCCTAGAGAAATAAGAGCCATCACACAAATAGACATATGCATACCCACGTTCATTGCAGCATTATTCATGATAGCAAAAAGATGGAAACAATCTAAGTGCCCATCAGCAGATGAATGGATAAGCAAACTGGTACATACACACAATGGAATACTACGGAATGATAAAGAATAACGAATCTGTGAAACATCTCACAACATGGATGAATCTGGAGGATATTGTGCTGAGTGAAATCAGTCAATCACAAAAGGACAAATATTGTATAAAACCACTATTATAAAAAGTCAAGAATAGGTTTACACACAGAAAGAAACATTCTTTGATGGTAACAAGGGATGAGAGGTGGAGGGAGGGAGAATCACTAACTAGATAGTTAGTGCGCCACGAGGGCCCCAACTAGATAGCAGACAAGTGTTAATTCTGGTGAAGGGAAAGACAATACACGATATGTGGGAAGTCAGCAAATGTGACCAGGGCAAAAGAAGACACTGAGAGGTATGCGAGAATAAAGGGCAACTACAGTAAATGCTATAACATGTACGATCCTGCAACAACAGTAATAAACAATAATTTGTGAGTAGACGCTGACTAAGTGAGGAAGCTCATACAGGCGTACACGCACATGCATATATAGGTATGATTGTGGTTATTTCTATATAAATATTTATAAATGCTGTATGTATGTTGTTGTTGGTAGGTGCTGTCGAGCTGATTCCGACTCATAGCAACCCTATTTACAACAGAAGGAAACACTGCCTGGTCCTGCGTCATTCTTTCATTGTCGCAATACTTACCTAAAGCTCCCCCCGTCCCAGGGGGTGGTTATATGTCAGGACACATCCTATGCTGACGTCAATCACCTGGAATATTTGGCATTCTGTAGATAAGGCACTCTAATGATGGGCTAAAGCTGACCTTTTGTGTACATTTAACAGGAAGAGGTTAACCCGTTAAAACTTGTTGCTGTCAAGTCGATTCTGAAGAGGTTAGGGATTACATTTTAGACTTTGTAAATCTTAACCAAATGAAACATCTTAAAATATTTTATATAGTTTTAAAATAATCCTGAAATATTATTATTATTATTATTGCCTGCCTGTTAAGTTTTAGTCACTTATCTTTGTGTCCTGGTGGCAGAGTGGTTAAGAGCTATGGCTGTTAACCAAAAGGTTAGCAGTTCGAATCCAGCAGCCGTTCCTTGGAAACCCTATGGAACAGTTCTCCTCTGTCGCATAGGATCACTATGAGTTGTTACTGACTTGATGGCAGTGGGTTGTTGTGGTTGTTTGTTGTATTTTTTGTGTCCAGGTTTATATTTAACAATAAAAGTAAGCTTCAGTAGCTACCCAATTTCCCAGATTTGATTATCTCACAACTGCTTCTGGGTCTTAGGTAGTGATTTCACTCCATTTCCAAGTCCTTCCATAGACTTAAAGCTTACAGAGTGAAATGTACAAACATTCTTTGCCTTTTGTCACAACCCATTCCAGGATATGTTTGAGAAGTAGAATATCACAACACACGTAATAATTTCACATAAGAACAATGCTGTTATTGGTCAGGAACTCAATATCAAATACTTTATATGCAGGGGTAGTAATATTTTGAAAAAGATCACATATAGAATCTCTGGTAATTAAAAATAATAAATATATTCTCCAAGATAGAGAATGAGTGTTCAAGGACTTGATACTATCTAGTTTCTGGTGTCCTACACTTTAGTCCTTTTCATTCAAATATCTCAATTTTTTTCTCTATTTTTGTTCCAACTATATTTTTGCTTATTTTTTTTTTAAGTAATCCAACTCACTGTATAAACTTTAATATCTTAATGCGTTGTTTTGTAATCTGCACCTGATAATTCCAGTATATGAATCTCTGCAGGTCTTTTTGTACTATCTATTGCTTCTGCTTATGCTCAGTCATGATGCTTTGTTTCCTTCTGTGCTGGGTTATTTTTGAAGTGAGCTGCTCATTTCCCTAAACTGATTGAATTCTTGAGATTAAGATATCTTTCTTAGAAGAAAATTTGTTTTGTTTCTGCCAGGTACCTAGGGTAACTACCAGTGCGAGGCCATTTTAAAAATAGTTCAAGGCCTAAGAATTTGGGGGCCAGAAGTATTTGAACCACCCAGGTGTTGTTAATTTATCCTGAATATCCCTACAAGGTTGTGATTATAGCTACAGTTTCTCAGAGATGATTTTTATGTCCCTGCTTTGCTCAGCAGCAAGGCAATTCCCTGTGAGGCCCCTGGGTGTGGGAGGGTAGAGTGAGTCTACCTTTGATTTACCCTTATCCAGAAGGTGAAGCCCTGAAAGTTCTCAGTAGTATGGAGGGAGTCCCTCTTGTTAGATTTCCCACCTCAGGTGGGCCCAGGGCTTTGACTTACCTGGACCCAGTAAAACCTTCAAAATCAAAGCTCAAGGTCTCCTGGCTATGCAAATACTCTCAACCTAGGTTGCCACTTCCACTGTGATATTGTTCTAACAATTCCTTTCTACCTAGTCAGCAAATCCATGTGTTTAAGAAGACATTTTAAAAATAATCTCAGTATTTTTTGTTGTTTTCAGAGAGAGAATGGGTCTGAATAATCTCACCCATCCATGTTATTGGAAACAGAGATCTACAGAAACTTTGTTCTGGTGCTGCTCTATTGATGTAGTCTGTCTCCACATTCTACTCTCCTCTGACCCTTTCTACTCCCACTGGGGAAATTCTTTCTGTCCTTTCCTGAAAAGTGGAATCTGACTGGCTCAGCCCGTCTTTCACCCCAGACCATAACATATCTCACTGGCCACCCAGAGACGCCCTGAAATAGGACAGCTTAGGGCTGTGTCTGAGAATGAGCTTGTGTTCTGGCAACCTTTCCTTTCAGAATGGGAACTCAACAAGGAGAGACGTCTTGATTGGGTGTGTTCAATGTATGCTCAGCAGCACATGTTTCTTTTATCTGTCTTCTTATTGGATAAGAAGCAGATTTTAGAGCTGGCAATAACTAGACTCAGAGAAGCTTAGTTAACTGTCCAACTTCACAATACATGAATGAAAGAACCAGGCATAAACCCCAGTGTTTCCATTTCTTACAGCCCTTGTTCTTAATGCTGGGCATGGTATCTTCCATTGCCTTATATGCATGCAAAACCTGTACAGTGAATAAGGAAGACTGAAGAATTGACACTTTTGAATTATGGTGTTGGCGAAGAATACCGAATATACCATGGACTGCCAGAAGAAATACAGTCATAGTGCTCCTTGGAAGCCAGGATGGCAAGACTTCATCTCATATACTTTGGACATGTTATCAGTAGGGGCCAGTCCCTGGAGAAGGACATTATGCTTAGTAAAGTAGAAGGTCAGCGAAAAACAGGAAGACCCTTAATGAGGTGGATTGACACAGTGGCAGCAACAGTGGGCTCAAACATAGCAATAATTGTGAGGATGGCACAGTACCAGGTGGTATTTTGTTCTCTTGTACATAGGGTCACTAAGAGTCAGAACTGACCCGATCACACCTAACAACAACAACCAAACCAAACCAAACCCGTTGCTGTCGAGTCGATTCTGACTCATAACGACAAAAACACGCCTCTTATTTGAAAGAGATCTGGAGGGATAAATGGAAATTGGTCTCAAGTTAGAAAGAAACAGAACAATATGTATTCAGGGAACTACATTCATTCAGGGATTAAAAATCCATAGTAACAACCCTGTGTATGATAGGACTGTAAAAGAGAGGCGGGAAAAGAAGGTGAAGAGTGTGAATAGTTATTGCATTTTAGAACTGGTTTGTCAATTTCTCCAATTTCCATTAGATATTTGATTATATATTTATTAGATTTGTAATGAAGAAACGGGCATTTTTACAATTTCAAGGCTTTCATTCCAGACTCTCTCTAATTCAAGTGCAGTATATATATAGTACATCTATGTACTATATATGTATGTATAATATATATATATATACTTAATCATTATATAGTATTTCATTTGGGTCCTATATATGCCTGATAAATCTCTTCCAGTGTTTTGTATTTTTGCTGAACAAGGTCTTTTAAAATATATATATATATTTCCTCCTTTTTATGTATGATAGCTAAAGAAAAGGGTGAGTAACATAGTCCCTCTGAGTTGGACCCAAACAATGCTCACTGAATGGCAGCTGGGGGACTTTGAGGGCACCTGATTAGCTCTCAGTTGATTGCTGGGCATTGGCAATAGGTGTTGCTGGCTCAAATGAAGGCTGGGTGGCTGGATATGAACTCCACCCAGAGTGAGGAGTGGCCCTTCCACCAGGCCTCTGCCCCCTGCCGTGTTCCCCCACTGTCTCCCTTCCTCATGCCCTACCATGAGGAGATCTTTTCTATTCTCAGGAGTAAGATAGGAAGTTTTGTTTTTACTTACTTAAATTCCCGCAAGTTTCCTAGCTGTGCTCATGTGTCGTTCCCACAGACCTGACTGTTAAGTTTTTGAAACCCCAAATCCAAAACTCATCCCCTTAGTTCATTCTTACTTATTTATTTGATGGGTCATCCCTTCAGTAGTGCAATACAATACAGACTGACTAGCAACCTAAAAGGAGAAGACCCACACAATAGAAGAAAATACAAGTGGAGAGGGTAATATTTGAAAAATACCATTGAGACTAATAACCGGGAAAAGAAATTCAGTAGGCAAATTCATTAATTAGTACTTTGTTTATTTTTCTATTGTTAAGGATGATCTTTTGCCTAGGTAAGATATTCATATGATTACAGTCATTACATACCTGGAATTGTACAAATATATTTCCATTTCACACCAGCATTTCATACCTACAAAAATGTTCAACCACATCCACTGTGTGCTAACACCTATGAACAATAATCAAGGTTTCCTTTTCATAGTAGAAGTATAAATAGAACCCAGCTTCATGAACTTGCTAAATGGCTTTTATTGTTCACACATGTGGACCCACACACTTGATGCATAAGCCTTGTTCAAAACTTAGAGGCATTGGTGTAGGTTCTAAAGAGACCTAAGATCTGATTTCTGCTTTCCAAAGGACACTGAGATAACAAGATGCCCAAACTAACTTCTCATATTTAAAATGTAGGCACTAGTATTTGGAGAGATGATGCTGGAGTTTTGATAGAATGGGAAGGGAGCAACATGTTCAAAGACATGTAGTAAGAAAGGGCCTCCAGCCTGGGACACTTGGAACATGGTGTTTTCTTTGACAATGATACAGAAGATGAGGGATACTAATTTGTATGAAAGATATGGAACTATGAGCATGAGGTAGTCCTTCTGAATTTAAAGTGACGACTTCAGATCTTCTTGAAGGGAGTAGATTTATACGATGGGATTAAGGATTCAGAGGTGTAAAAATAGTTTAATATGCTCATGAATTAAGTGAATAGGGGAAGGAGGGTAAAGAAAGGAAAGCAGGGCAATATATTCACCCAAGATAAGGGAGCAAGTAGAAGAACAAGGAGACAAGAAAAAGTGATAAGCTTAGTAAAAGAAGATAAGGAAATACAGGTTCAGCCAAATACTCCTTCATATCTTAGTTGTCATAATACTTTATCCCCCAATTAGATAGCAAATTTCAAAGAAGCCATTGAATACCTTCTCTCTGTTTTGTAGTCAAATTATTGATTCCCATTTATTGAGTACCTACTGTGTGTCAGGAACCACACTAGGCTGTTTACAAACATTATCTAAAATAATCCTCACCACAAGTCCACGAAGTATATGTTGTTATCCCCATTTTACAAAGGTGGAAACTGAGCTCAGAGATGTTAAGCCTACTGTCCAAACTTATACAGCAAGTTTGTGTTAGAGCCGGGATTAGAACTCAGGTCCATCTGGCTGAGACAGTATTCACTTCTCACTGCTCTAAATGTGGTGCTCTGTAGAGACTGGGGAGCAGCTTACCAAGACAGAAAGGAAGTCATCAGATATGTCTTTTTTGTGCCACAGCTTTTACTTACAGCATCTTAAGGCCGCTCTAGCAAATGCACCTGGCTGTACAGCTGTGCACATTTAAGGACCTTTCTCTTTGCAATCACTCTGCAAAGAAAGGCATCAGAGATGTGTCTTCAGGGTGACAGTATGTCAGGACTGTCATTCTGCATCTGACCAACCACCTACTCACTGTTTGCCCAGTAGACAGGTAAGACGAGGACTGGGATGAGTTGGTAACATGGACACCAGTAACCCTCACAGGAAGGTTTCAGAGGAGAGGGTGATATGGGATGTGGGATATATGGTGTGGGATGTGGGTGGTTAAAGAGTAACAGGGAAATGAGCAAGTAGGGCCAGAATATACAGATAATAATAGTAGTTCACACAAGGAGCTCTGGTGGTGCAACAGTTAAGCACTCGGCTGCTAATGAAAAGGTTGATGGTTCAAGCCCACCCAGCAGCTCTGCAGGAGAAAGACCTGGCTATCTGTTCCCATAAAGATTATAGCCTAGAAAATCCTATGGCGCAGTTCTACTCTGTCACATGGGGTCATTATGAGTTGAAATCGACCCAATGGCACACAATGAGTTGTTCCCACATACGGTAATTTGAGGATTCACAAAATACATGCAAGAATAAGACAGTAGCTGGCACATAATATATGCACGATAAATAAGAGCTATTATTATCATTTCATTAGAAGTCTGAGTGAAAAAAAAAATTTTTCACTCTGTACTGGAGAAAAGCCCAAAGTGTAAGAACATTTATGATATCACTATTTATAATACCAATATTTGCAGTTGATTTTTGTGATTTTAATAGTCAAAACATATGTGTTACAACATGTTTGATCAGATTTCTCTTTTGTTATCTACTTACATTTCATATATAATTTCTGTTTCTCTCCTTCATTCCACATTCCCTTGTTTCTAATTTTACTTTTTAACAGTCTTTAAAACTCTACTTCCCTAGGTTTCTTCTTTTGCTTCCTTCCCAAATAGTCAGAAGCCCTTCATAAGGGTCCTTTCTTTCTAGTTATTAAAAAACAAAACAAAACACAAACCCATTGCCATTGAGTCAATTCCGACTCATAGCGACCCTATAGGACAGAGTAGAACTGCCCCGTAGGATTTCTAAGGCTGTAAGCTTTACGGAAGCAGACTGCCACATCTTCCTCTGCAGGAGAGGCTGGTGGGTTCAAATCGCCAACCTTTCTGTTAGCAGCCGAGTGTTTTATCCACTGTGCCACCAGGGCTCCTGTTTCCAGTAGTAGCTGACCCTTATTTTTTTCCCCCTGTTAGGATTCTAATTCCTAACCCCAGGCAGGATTACTGGACATGGAGTAGTTAGTTTATTCGTTCAATCATGTACTCTTTCATTCACTCACTTTTTCATTCAAAAAATATTCTTAACTGCCCGCCTTCACCCAAGCATTGCGGTGAGATTTGAGCTATAACTGAGGAAACACGGGCAGATCTTGTCTTACCAGAACTTCTGGAGTTTACAGTCGTGTGAGGGAGAAGACATATATGTAATGACATAGGTAAATAATTATAAGCAGTAATACATGCTGAAAAGGAAAAAAAAAGGGGGAGCTGTTGGAGCACTTGGTTGGGAAACCTGGGAAGGTTTTCCTGAGAAAGTTCTAGGTGAACTCTGAATGACCTTGGGGTGCCCATTTAAGGAAAAACCAAAAGTTGCCATGGAGTTGATTCCATTGTGTTGTTGCAGAATGGAATACTGCTCTATAGGGTTTTCTGTGGCAGTGACCTTTTGGAAATTGATTGCCAGGCCTTTCTTCTGAGGTGCCTGTGGGGGAACTCACCCTCCAAACTTTTGGTTAGTATTCCAGCACTTAACCATTTCTGTCCCCCAGGTACTTGGGTACACACAGACCCCACCTAATGAATGAACACTATAGAAAATGTTTTGTTCTTAGAGTTTTAACACGGAGCTTTCTAGACCTTCTATGTTGACACTCCTCAAGACCCCGTCTTTCAGCCAAACTTCTCTCTCTCTCTCCCCACCCACCTCTCCCTATACTACCATATTTTTACACAAATAACATGTGCCTTCTATGTTTGTTCACCAACTGTGCCCTCTCCCTACAAGGTATAAAAATTGACATAGCAGCACTTACAAAAATACCTTGAGGGGGGAGAGTGCGGTTGGCAAACAAGCATAGAAGACACATGTTATTCATGTAAAAATACAGCATATATTACTATATCTTTCCCAATTTTTCAGATGCATCTGTTTTTTCCCTAGATAAGATTAATATTTTGCAATCTTTTCTCCTGAACATACTCTAAACTGTGAGTTACTTTCTTTGCTTTTGTTTCTTTTACTTAAGAAATGGTTTTGTGTTCTGTTTTCCACTCACCTCATTTCTTCTTCTTATTCTTTTCTGGCTCAGTGCATTTACCTGCCAATTGCTTCCCTTTGAAATTTTTGGCTCCCTTTGTATTTTTTCCCCCACCCATCAGCTAGTATAATAATATATCCTATTGCAGTAAATGTGTCAGATCGCATATCATAGTTAATTCCGGAATTTCCATAAAGGTGGGACTTTAAAAAAAATTCTCTGTGATTTTTCTCCGTGATATTTGCCTTCGTGAAATTAAATAATTCCAATTTACTGAGCCTGCTAATAATGATTAAGACAAATACCAAATCATCAACCTAACGAACATGGCTTTTTCCCTCAAATCAAAGCTTATGCGTAGTTGAAGAGAATAAACACCGGCATTAGCGCGCGCAGAAAGTTTTCAATGATCTTAAAGCATCAGTATTCGTTTTCAGTGAGGTGCCTTATGAGTCCTTATGTTTATAACACTTCTCGACTGGAATAAATCTTACAACTGATTATCACAGCAGTTGGTCCGGTGCCAAAAGCAATTCTGGGAACAGTATTCAATCAATGTGTAAACTAGTAAATTGCCAGGAACTTTTGGAAGACCAAAAGGGTGATTACTTATTGAAGAATAAACAATAGTAAAACATTGAGAATACTTTCTCAAACAGTGCAGAAAAGAATTTTCCATGAGTTAATATGAACATAGACCTGGTTATATTTTAGAATGTGGGTTCAACCAGATGATTTATATTTTGTTATATTGTTGGAGAACATTTAACTAGTACAAAGTATGTCATTTAGAGTTTAAAAGAAATAAACACTTCTATTATTCAACGTAATATGTTTAGAATATCACCATCGACACATACTCTTACTTATAATTTAATAAGTAACATGATATGAAAAAATAAAAACAGTAATAAAACGATGAAAGTAAAACCACAGGAGCTGAAAACTTAGAATTGTGACTATTAACATTAAGCTAAACAGAATGTTAAGATGCCATGTTGCAGTATTTTTAAATAGATAAAGAGACCTCAGTATATATAGCATATACGTGAGCTGTATATATTGTACAATTCTGAGATAAATTCCATTTGGATTTTAAAAATATTTTAAATTTGTAATAAAACTCATAATGGAAAAAATCATTGCGTTATGGCACAGGTTCACGTTGCTCTGAAATTTAGGCTGGGAGATGGACTCATTTATATTGGGAGAGAGGGATGGGGCACTGGCTAATCAGCTGTTCAGCCAAATCTACTCTATGGGCAAAGTCAACCTACTGCCAATGAAAGAAAGCATACGTGTTTTCTATCTCGTGGCTAATAGAAAATACTCTTATTATTACCGTCGTTTTTGTTTTGAAAATTATGTTACCATGTATAGTTTCACATTTAGATTTTGAGAAATTGTCATTTATTTTATATTTCTTCATTACAACTTCACTTAAACAACATGTACCTGTGAAATGGGCAGGACCAATCTACTTACTCATAATCTGTAAAATGCATGCAGAAAGCACCATATAGTGACTTAGTTTATGACACTAAATTTCAAAAATAAAGATGGCTGAAATTATCCCATTTTTTCATTATATTCTATTTCAGAAGCTTAGTTTCCCATTAGAGATATATACTGCACACATCCACTTATTCATGCGCGCACACGCGCACAGAGAAAGAAACGTACAACTTCTTTGCTATTACTGAAGCAAATGTTTTACCTATTTTTACTTAAGGGTTCATTTAGGAAAATAAAATATATAAATCTCTTTTTAAAATAAAAACATGCGTCTAAAAAACATGAACTGTGCCAATACATGGCAAACATCAAGCTGAGATTATTTAAAACTGCATGTAAATGACCCTCAGTGGTATATATCATGGTAAGGTTTACGCACCACCGTACACAATTCTGGAAAAGGTACAAAGACAATATTTATATATAGTAATATTTTAGGAACCAGCATATTAACTCAAAATTGTGAAATGGATCTATAGTGAAGACATTTAAGACTATGTAACATCTTTTCTGGCTTGCTAGGATTTGGGGATTGTCCTGTCAAATGCGTTTGTTAATTTTTAAAACTTAACCTCATTTGTTAGTTTTTTTAAAAAAGTTTCAATTATACATGTCAGGTGTATGTCAGGTATTCCGAAGGGGCAGGGAATTCCACCCGCGTATGTTTACTCATTGACACACACCTAAAAAAGAACATTTGCAGATGTTTTGGTAACAGAAGGGTTCAAATAGTTTGTCTTAAGGCAGTATGCAGAGCAATACTTTGATCAGTTTTACAGTGGTTAGATTATTTTCCCTGCAGAAATTACCACATGACCCCAAAGGACAGGAGAATATATTATGTGAGAAAATTGGAAAACATCCGATTGGCATATTTCAGCAAGTGGACCAGAATGAATTTTATTCAATCTCATTTCAGCTACTTAATGTAATATGTTTAATACCACAGTGAGATGGGCAATAAAACCCACATAAATCATGTAAAAAATGCAGCAATGTTCTTAAATCTTTATGTGTGATCTCTTTTCTTTCAAAAGTTGCAGTTGCTTCTTTTCTTCACAATTGCTAACATTTGCAGAGTGCTTTATGGTTTACATACATAACCCAATTTAATTCTCTCACAAACCAGAGGCAGATATTTTTATTCCCATTTTGAAAATAGTAAGCCTAATATTTATTCAGGATTCATGATGTTTTTTTAAAATCGTGAAGGTAGTAAGTAGCAAAGCAGGGACCCAAGCTAAAATCCTTCAAATATACTAAGTTGTTCTCCATGTTAAAAATATTCTCCCTTATTATTTTTGGGAAAATATTTTTTTTTTAATATTTTGTTTGGTTTTGGTGGCAATATACACAGCCATACATACATCCATTCAAAATTTCTACATGGACGTTCCAGTAACATTGATCACGTCACATTACGTCGCCGTTGGATCTCTACCTGCGTTATTTCATCACTATTAATTTAGGCTCTCTGCTCCTTAAAGTTTTTATCTGTGCTTTAGATTAACTGGTCAGTTTATACTCATATAGATAATTCTTTATAAGAGCGCTATGCTCGAGGCAAACATTCTTTATTAATTGCGCTAAACTATAGTTTAACGATGGCTTTATGGGATAGGTTTGGTTTAAGGTTCAGAGGTTTTTTCCAGGCATTAGATTCAGGGGTTCCCCTAGTCTCAAGGGATTCAGTAGTTTCCATATAAGTTTGAAGTTTTATTCCATACTTTTTGTCCTTTTGATCGGGAGCCTTCTATTGGGTCCTTGCTCAAAATATTCAGTAATGTTAGCAAGGCATCATCCATTTCTTCTGGCCTCATGGTAAGGGAGGTGGTAGTTTATAAGACAATTAGACCTTCAGCCCATTTCTTTCTCTGACGCCTGGGTCTCCTTCTTCCTCTACAGTTCGAGGCAAATGAGACCAATTGTTATATCTTGGGTGACCACTTGCAAGCTTTTAAGACCCCAGGCTCTATTTACTGAACTAGGCAGTAGAACAGAAACTCTAAAAACAGTGTTAGGCCAATTGACTGGATAGATTCACAAAGCCATGACTCTAAATTAAACATTTTAATGGGAATTTTAGATTAGTAATTGTAGTAGCAGTGGTAACAATAGTAATAAAAAGATAACACAGCTGTTATATTTATTAGGTATTTTTCATGATTGTATTTTCATTATAATTTCCATTTTTACAGGTATAGAACAGAGCCTCAGAGAGCAAATATATTGCACGAGGTCATCAAGCTAGTGAGTAGTGGAGCCAAGATTTGAACACAGAACCTCCGATGTTAGAATCCGCCCTTTGAGAAAAGCAAAGGTCAAATGTGAATAACACATGTCCATAAATAGGGGATACACTTAGGAGATAAATTTTTGGAAAACTATAATTTAAAAATATACCTGCATTTTACCATGCTTGACGTAAAATTTCTCTTTGCCTAGAAAACATTTTTCTGTTTTCTTTCTCTATTTGAATAAGTTAGAGAGTACTGGAAAATATAGGACTGCCTTATTTTTGGTACCCTAACAACTTTCATGCTATTAATCTGTTGATGAGATAATAATATTTTCAATCATCTTAGAATTTGAAAAAGTCTTATCATAGGATTTAACATTAAAACTGTAGGATTCATAGTCACATACAACTTACTCTACAATTTCAAAAAATTTGAAGATATTGGGGGCGTTCCAGAACATTCAGTGCTGATACTTCCCATTGACCCATAGTCACTGTGAAACAGTGAAAAAAGAGAAGATCACAGTTCCTATGTACTGTTACCTTTCAACCTAGTGTTTGGCCGTAAGTTGATTTACTCTTATGTCATATTAGGTTTATGAATAATTCTGCTTTTCCTAATGAATATTACTTGAACGTGTTCTGTTATTTCTGACAGAAAATGAGTCTTTATATCGGGAATATTTATTCACTTATCAAGTCACCACCCCCATTGTATCATGCCAGAATATTAACCTCTTCATGTGTTGGCAGTTTAGACAAGACTTATTTAAAAAAAGCAATTTTAGCACTGCTTTTTCAAACAAAATTTATATAT